>NC_083340.1:137721712-138415888 GCF_019175385.1 Lycium barbarum | reverse complement strand
ATAAAGGGTCAAGATGTGATTATTCATTATATGTTATATCAAATTCTAATAAAATTGTATTTAACTATTTAGACTAATGGTATATTAATTATCGTACAAATTTTATTGATTTTAAATATATTAATAAGATATTAATTTTTTTTGATACTGATTGCGCATCACGCAGGTACGAATTCTAGTTAAAAGGTGAAAAGGGAAAAAGGAAATCGGACGGTAGAGAATGTTTAGCCAATTCACTCAATTACATGGACCCGACTAATCGGATGGTAAATTTATTTATTACTACATACTAAATAGTGGATTCGGCTCCTCTCCATTACAGCTTCCCTTCATTTCCTCAAGTGCACATTTAGATGAGTGATATATGTCCTTTTAAGTTTTAAAGGTTCAGCTTATATCACACCAATAAGTATTTTAATCATAGTTAAGTGAATAAATTTTGAAAATTATCTCCGGATTTGGCAAGAAAAAGATATTCCCCAATTTTGGCCATATCATAAAATTTATATTATATTCAATTATTAAAATTGTAGAACATGAACCTGACAACGTGTTGTTTGGCCTGATAAAAATATTTTAGAAGATGGTTTTCTTATGTTTCACACACAAAAACTAGATAAAAAATATATTCTAAATAACCAGATTTTTTTTCTACTTCAAAATATTTTAGATAACCAGATTTCTCCTTCTTTTTTTTGTTTTTTTTGCTTCAGAACACTGTAGTCTATTTATGTTTAATTTGACCCATACAAGAATCTCACAATTTTTTAGGGCTTTCATGATATTTGAAAAAGTATAACCCAAACCTTTTAGCTTTTAATGTTGTACTGTTGTAACATGTAATTAAAATATTAAAATTTTGATGAAATTAATTGTTACCAAAATTTATGGGAAAGATCTTTTTCTTACCCAAATTAGAGGATAATTTTCAAATTTATTCACTTAACTATGATTAAAATACTTGTTAGTGTGATATAATCTGGACCTTTAAAATTTAGATACGACACATGTCATCATCTGATCAATGTGCACTTGAGGAAATGTAGGGAAGGTGTAATAGAGGGGAGCCGGATCCCTAAATATTGAGCCTAAAAAAAATAGGAAACCTAAAAAACAAAGGAAATTAATAGTAAAAAGTAAAGAAGGGGAATAGAATAAATGATCGGAGGGTTGAGAATGTTTTGCCGACTCACCGGTGAGTGGGTGTGGGTATAAAGATATGAATCTATTTTATTTTATTGTGGAGCCCACATTTACATGACATAAAATAATTAATTAATATTATCATGCCAGATTTTTTTGATGACATATGTATTTGAGTGATTTTATGAGATAATAGGCCAAAATTGAGTGATTTTATTGATATGTAGCAAAGTTCAATGACTTTACTACATAATTTCTCAAAATTCAATGACCTTTTGAGATATTTACCCGCGATAGAGTTAGAGATGGAGATGATGTTGTATGAGATGGACCACATGGAGATGAACATGCATGGCCATGCAGGATCACACATTAAACCTTATAATCTCTATTATGGCCCCCTCCGCCTCCCCCGACAAGCTATATTGCTGCTCTGACATCACACCTTATGGCGGGGCATACCAAAAGTACTTCGGGGCGGAAATGAAAGGTGTAGATTCATAGGACGTACGTCGTAGATAGTATCTACAACTTATGGTTGGTTATTAACTTCTTATGTACTAGGAGTATATTATGTGAAATTGTTAATTCCTAGGCATGTTTGGACTTAACTGGATCATATATTCTGAAGTTTCTCATCAATCGTATGAATGGGTTGACAAGGCCATCATCCCTCTCTATATATATTTGATTTGTCTCTACATTCTAATGATCCATGCTTTCGTATATGGTTGATTTGTCTCTACATTGAACTCGACCCATATATATATATATATATATATATATGTATAATGTCTCATTCTTCTGGTTTAGTCTTTTAAAGGCTTCGGTCATAGAAGAACAACGATCGCAAAAAATTACCTTGTCTATGTCTTTTTGTATGTTGTACTGAGAGATTTTGTCTGGGTTTTGTCTGAGTACTGGAGAAATATAGTAGTTTGGACCCAATATTCCTCTAGCATAATCTAATGTCTCAATAAAATCATTAAATCCTTTAAAAAGAGGTTTTTGTATATCTTTAATAGAGTCTATGACTTCTAGCCAGGTTTGAAAAACACCATTAGTTCTACCATGAACTACAACATAAAATTTAAATTTTTTGTCTAGGTTCTTGTCTGTAAAATACTGACAAAGCGCATTTAGAGTGGCCATAAAATGTTTAGAATCTTTTTTATTATGTGATATCCATAAGTTGTCTACTAAACATGTCTGTGGTTTATCTATTATACATTCTGGTAATACTCTAAAAGTCATGTTTGATGATAGAAAAAATACATAATTATGCTTAGTTCCAAATTGTATTCTTTCTAGGGCATTTCTTTCTAATGAAGATCTAGTCTAAAATGAAGATTACCTAATATATACAGTTTGTCTGTAAGTGTCTGGGGGTTGAGGCTTGTATGCCTTTTCCCTTGTCTGTTGTCTGAGAACTTGATGGTCTCATGCTGTTCAAATAGGAAATCATATTATTAGTTAACAGTAAGCTTTAATCTACTTAATTGGTCTGCTCGGTTATTGTCTTTTCCTTTTGTATGTTCAAACTTTAGGTTATAAATCGAGATAGTATCTATAAAATTTAGCCATCTTCGTCTACTACTATTTTTGTCATTTATTTTTTGATAGAATTTAACTATAGCTTCACAGTTTGTTCTAACTAATATTTCTGGTTTGTTTAAAATATATAGTCTAAAGCTATTTAATCCGTATATTACAGCTAAAATTTCTGCATCTATACTACTCATATTTCCTTTTTCTCTGTACTTACCACTTTGATAAGCGCATATTTTTTCTTCACTTTTATTACTATATTTATTTGGTCGTGCTTTTAGTACTGCTCCCCATCCTTCGAAACTACCATCTGTTTCTATAATTAAATAGTCTGTTTCTAGTGGCATATTTAAGTTAGGAATATTTTTATTTTTTCTTTAATTTTTTGTACTAATTTAATTCTTCAGTATTAAAATGTTTTTGACCATTAAATCCCGTTTTCGAATACAATGGTCCTGCTATTTTTCCTAAGTCTTTTATAAAATTTCTAGCATAATTTACTATTCCTAAGAACTTTTATAATTTTTTAACATTATCTAACTTGTCTGGCATTTCTAAAGCTTTTTTAGCTATATGAGGTTGTAATTTTATCTTACCATCTCCTAGTATTACTCCTAAAAAATTAATATAGTTTTTACATAATTTCATCTTTTTCTTACTAATTATTATTCCATTTACTACAAATAGTCTGAATACTTTTTGTAGGTGTCCCAGGTGTTCTTTAATATCTCTACTAAATACTAATATGTCAGCTACATATACTAACGCAAACCTTTTATATTCTCCAAATATACTATCCATTTTTCTTTGAAAAATTGGTGGGGATGTCTTTAATCCAAATGACATTACTAACCATTCGAAATGTCCTTCAGGACAGGTAAATGCAGTCCACTCTATACTTTCTTCATGCATTCGTACCTGCCAATATCTTGATTTACAATCAAATTTACTAAATATTTTTTTACCTTGTATCCTATTTATTAATTCTGTTTTATTTGGTAATTTATATCCATTAGTTCTAGTGTTATCATTAAGTCTTTTATAATTTATTATCATTCTGGCTTTTCCTCTTACTATCTCACTATGATTTCTTACCATAAATGCTGCAGATCTATGTTTAGAAGTGGATCTCCTTATTACTCCTAGATTTAGTAATTCTTTTATTTGTATCTTAAAGTCTTCCACGTCTTGGTTAGTTGCTTCTATAGAGGCTGTCTTAATTATATATTTTGGATTTATTATATCTAATTTACATACAATCTTGTTATTCTTCAATGCTTTAAAGGTTTTTTCTCCTATTATTTCTATTTCGTCTAGTATTTTTATTATATTATCTAGATCTTTTTGATTTTTTATTACTCCTATTCTTTCTATCCCTGTTTTAAAATTATATAATTTTGTTTCTATATCTATCAAAGTATAATTTTTTTCTATTAGATCTTCGTCTTCTAGTATTTCTTCCTCTAGAATTAAATTCTTTTTTTCTATCTTGTTTTACAGCATGTATTATTTTCTTGACAGTCTTTACAACAACTATCTTCTTTCTTTTGTAGGTTTATTTGGTCTGTGCTCGGGATTTTCTTATGTCGGATTTTAGTTTCAGCCTTAAGAGCTTGTACCGGTGTATGAGTAATATTCTTTAAGAAAATTACTCCATCCCTTGTAATTATACAATTACCATATCATGTAACATAAAGTCTAGACCTATGACAAAATCTACATTTATATTAAGGTCTCTTACCCATATTTTATCCATTTTATAACTAGGTTTATAAAATTCTGAACATGTATGTATAAAATTAATGTATGCTTTATGAACATAATGTCTGTATATGTTATGAGTTCCATCCATTTGCATGACTGCAACTGATTTGTCTAGGATTTTTATTAAGTTTGGTAGGACTACTTTTTCATTTATTATACATTTTGTGCATCCCGAATCTACTAATGCTAATGTCTCTATTTCATAATCATCTATTTTAATTCTTGCAAGTTTCTTTATTGTTCCTAATTTTTTGTCTTCATTACATACTAGTGCTCCATGATCTTCTACACTCATTAGTTCTTGAGAATCTTCTAGTATTGTTCTTAAAGGTCTAATTATTGGTTGTATATTAGATAAACTTATTCCTTCATTTTCACTATCCTCCTCTCTTTGTTTTCATTTCTCTAATTTATATATTCTTGTCTCTAATTCATTTATTCTTGTTTCTAATGTTATTATTCTTAAATTAATAGTAGGGTCTTCTATTTTCTTATGTTTTTTTTTTGTTTCAAGTACCTTGGGTCTATTGTGCAAGGTAGCGGGGAGATTGACGATGATGTCACACATCGTATTGGGGCAGGGTGGTTGAAATGGAGGCTTGCTTCCGGAGTGCTATGTGACAAGAAGGTGCCACCAAAACTTAAGGGCAAGTTCTACAAAGTGGTGGTTAGACCGACTATGCTGTATGGGGCGGAGTGTTGGCCAGTTAAGATCTCTCACGTTCAAAAGATGAAAGTTGCCGAGATGAGAATGTTGAGATGGATGTGTGGCCACACCAGGAGTGACAGGATTAGGAATGAGGATATTCGGGATAAGGTGGGGGTGGCCTCGGTGGAAGACAAGATGCGAGAAGCGAGATTGAGATGGTTTGGGCATGTGAAGAGGAGAGATACAGATGCCCCAGTGCGGAGGTGTGAGAGGTTGGCCATGAATGGTTTCAGACGAGGTAAGGGTAGGCCGAAGAAGTATTGGGGAGAGGTAATTAGACACGACATGGCGCAATTACAGCTTACCGAGGACATGACCTTAGATAGGAGGGTTTGGAGGACCCAAATTAGGGTAGAAGGCTAGTAGATAGTCTCGTTATCCGTTCTTATTAGTAGTCGCATTATTGCAATATAATTTCTTGTGCTCCGATTTCTGCTATTATCTGTTATTTCCTGTGCTTTGGTTATCTTGTGTCATCTGCTCCGATTTCTGCTATTATCTGTTATTTCCTGTGCTCTGATTATCATGTGTTATCTGTGTCGCTTGCATTATTTCATTTCCATATCGCTTTAAATCTCTTATCCGAATCTCTTAACCTTATCTGACTTCTTTTTATGCTTTTATTGAGCCGGGGGTCTTTCGGAAACAGCTGTCCTACCTTGGTAGGAGTCAGGTCTGCGTACACTCTACCCTCCCCAGACCCCACGATGTGGGATTTCACTGGGTTGTTGTTGTTGTTGTTGTATTATATATCCTTAATCCTTCTGTATAACAGTTTTTATATTTAGCTCTTTTTTCTCTACTAGGGTACCATTTACAAAAGAAACATGCATTAGTGTCTAATCCTTTATTTCTTTCGAACTCATGATTATAGTCTTCAGATATATTTGCTAGATTATCTACTTGAATTGATTCTAAATCTAATTTTTCTAATCCTATTTCATTAATTAATTCTTCTGCTTCTGAGTCTGATGAGTCTATTTTGATTTTTTCCTCTACTTTCTGTGTCTGACATGTATTCATCTACATTTATTAAAGTTTCTTGAAAATCTTCAATCAGCTGTGAATTTCTTGTCTTATTATTTATTCTTTTTGGACATGTATTTGTTAAGTGTTCTATACTTCCACGAGCAAAACATTTCAGTCTATTTTTATAATTTCTTTCGGTTCTGTATTTTCTTACATGTCTATTTCTATCTAAATAAGGCTTTCTAGCTGCTGACTTTCTAAGATAATATTTTTTTCTATTATATTGAGGATAATTTCTATTATATTGAGTTCCATGTTTTTTTTTATAATTGTCTTTATCATAGCTCTGAGTAGTATATACCACACTTTTACAAAATTTATTTCATTTTGTTTTAATTGTTTTTGTATTTGTATATGTGTACATTTTTCTTGTAGCATATCCATTATATGTTGTATTCTATGTCCTATTGACCATTTTAAATTAGGATTTTTTTACTACTCCCTCTCTCTTATTCCATCTGTCTTCTATTTCTCTTCCTAAGGCTCCCGGTAATTTATTAAATAATGTTTTTACCTAACTCTTGATCAAAAGCGTTTCCGCTAATAGTACAATAGTAAAAATAGTCATTCAATTTTTTTTAATATGAAACCAACTACTTATACTTAATTGTTCTAATTTTATTACTGCATTTCTTTGTAATACTAGTAATCCACTATTTGAGTCTTCACCTGTAATTAAAATGTATTTTGTTAGTAAAGTTATATGAATTTGCTCCCATGGATACTAAGTGTTGAAATTCCATTGGGAAATTCTCTTTGTATGTTTCCCATAAAGCCTTAGTTGATTCTCCTAAAAATGTCTCTAGATGTTTATACACTGTTTCTGGATCTGTGTAATTATAGGTTTTTATGTAGTCTGCTACTACTATTCCTTTCCAGAGGTCTATTACTGAATTCCATCTCTGTGGATCATGAGCCGCTATGTCTAATATTTCACCTTTATTACCTCCTTCTTGGAGAGTAATAGGTTCTTCTATAGGCACTCTTTTTCCTGATTGTTTTACATTTTCTATGGGTTCTTCTGCTGTTCTAAAAACTCTTCTTCTAGGTACGTTTCCTGTACTTGTGTCTATTGTGTATTTTTTAGAAGTTATTCTTTGGAATGGACTAGAACTAGATGTACTAGATTCCATTAACTCTTTTTGACTTATTATTGAGTCTAATTCTAGTTCTTCATCACTGTCTTGTATATCTTTTAATATTTTATCAAATTCTTGTGATTTTTTTTGGGACATACTTTCTACTCTATATCCCCAATTATCAGTTCTAAATTCACATATTTTAAAATGACCTATTCCTTCTTCTAATGCTAAATTTCCTAATTTACATCCTTTACATTTAAAAGTTTTATTTTTGTCTTTCTTATGGATTTCTTTTGCTTTTTCTATGGCTATATCTACTTCAAAATCTTCTTGTATTAGTTCTATATTCATGAGATTTGACTTAGTAGTTTCATTTTCTTCTACAGTACTTTCTTCCTCTATATCTCTTTGTGGTGTGTAATTATAATTGATAAATCTTATTGATGTCTCTCCTCTAGAGTTAGTGTATATTAGGTGAGACTCTGGCTGTAGAATCTTTTTCCTATTAAAGTCTTCTAAATTCCATTCTAATCCTGCATATTCTTCAGGATTTATTTTTATGGGTTTTATTAATTTTATTCCTCTATTTCCCATTACTTCTACTACATCTTCTACCTTAATTTTAAATTTTGTATTACTATTATTGGTCATTTTTCCTAGAAATTCTACCCACATTAATAAATTATTTCCATCACACATTTCTTCATATCTTTTGGTCTGTATTCCTATTTTGATATGTTTTCCAAACTCTGCTAAATTTATTATGAAGTCTGGGCTAATATAAAAAATTCCTCCTTTATTTGTCATATCTACCTCTGTTATTCCTATTATTGACTTCTTGATGTCTGACCATCTATCATCGTAAATTACTATTAATACTTTAGTTCCAAGGTTTTTTCTAGTTAATCCTTTTAGTCCTATTACTATAATCCCATATGCATTAAGCTTCTTCCAGTATTCTTTATTTGTCTTACAACCTCTTGGTTTATTAAATTTATAGTTGTAACTTTAGTTCCTATGGCTGATAACTGTTCTTCTCTATAATGTCTATATAATTGTGTTGTACTTGAGAACTGTCTTATAGTGTATAAAGTCTTTAGATTTAATAGTTTTAATTGATTTTGTTGGAAAATCTGTATATATCTATCTATGTCTATTGCTTCGCTAAGCTGTTGATTATTTTCTTCTGGTCTTCTTCTATTTAAAATTCTTGATAACAAATTATTACCTACTCTATTATCTGAAAAACTTACTCTTGGTCTTTCTTGTCTTTCTGATCCTCTTTCGTTTCTCGATCTAATTGGAAAAAGGTCCATTTTTGTGGTCTCCTAATTATTTTATCTTTTTCTCTCTGAGGTGTTATTTCTACCTTTTTTTTAATTGTTCTATTAATTTGTCTACTTCTTTATGCCTTGGGGTTTCTATATGAATTTTCTCTTTTTGTCGTTTTTTTATAAATTCTAACTTTGGTAAGACTATTTTGTCTAATTTCGTATTTATTTCTAATAATAATGAAATTATAGCAATATTCTGTTTTAGTATTATTTGATCAGATTTAGCGTTAGATATATATTCTATATAGTCTGGTGGTAAAGGCAGAGATTTTTCTATTAATTTTGATGCTTCTATTTGTGCTAAACTTGATCCACTCATGAAAGGGAAATTTCCTTAAACTCTTCTATTGTCTTTTTTTAATTCTTTAATATCACCGGTTAAAACTTCTACCTGTTGTTTTATTTGGGTTACGATCTGAGTTGTCTTTATTTCTATTTCGTTTGGCTTTTTGTAATAGCTTTGACTAATTTTTCTATTTCTATTTTTGTAGGTATCTTTTCTAAATTAAATTTATTATTTAAAAACTGGATTTTTCTATTAAGTTCTAATTCTTGTGATTTTAAGAAGTCAAAATTCTGTTCTAATTTTTCTAACGTTTTCTTTTGTTTAATTTGTGAAGATTTTATTAAGTCTAATATTCTAATAATATCTTTATTATTTTCTTGAGTTTTTTCACTAAAGTTTATAACTAAATCTATTAGTGTATTAAATTGTTTGTCTTTACTATGTAATGTGTGTTCTCCGTTGCTGAAATTACACTTTATAATACTATGATCTTTTAATATTCTATATTTCTTTTCTGGATATATTCTTAAGTCTAAGTATTCTAAATATTTTAATGTATCTATTTTTCTAACTTTGTTTATTATCCTAATGGAATTTTTATTGTACAAACTTTCTTTTGACGCTTTATCTTTCGTGTAAATTGTTCTATGTTGTCTCTTATACCTTGTAATTCCCAAATTACTACAGATATAGTGTCTTGGTTGATAAAACTTTGTCAAAGTCTATTTTCTATTATTGATGACAGTGCTTCTGTATTTATTACTTCTAAGTAAGCGCTCAAAGTTTTTTCTACTTTTCTTAATTCTCGTTTTCTTTCTATATCTCTATATAAATACCAATAGTTAATAGCTTTGTCTAGTAAATGGCTGTGTTTTCATATAAAGGAGACTAGTACGGTTTAAATCGTCTTTGTTTCTAAGAGGATTCTCTAGATCTTATGTATCCTAGTAATCTATATTCTAACCCTGATATTATATCTATTAATTCTTATAACCTTGGCTGATTTTCTTTGGAATTACTTAATCTAATATATTTTGGGTATAACCTATTTAGTTCTTGTTTAGTTTCTAAATAATTGTCTCTCACATATTATCCTAACGGAATAAACTTCACTTGTCTTTCTATGTATCTAATATATTCTTCTGCTCTAAATATTTCGTCGTTTGTAAATTGTATTTTCCAAAGGAGATTATTTCTGAAACTTAGAACGTCAGTGTTAGTTTCTAGAGCTCCTCGGTGCATTGTTTTTAGGTAATTAACTTGATTAGTAAGAAATCTTCTTATTTTTCTAGTGTTTTCTAGTTTTTGTTGGGTAAGGTGTATCATACGATAATGAAAACTTATGTATTTACTAAAACTATGTTTTCTCATAGAAATTTATCTAATAGTAGTTGATGGTCTTCGTTGTCTAACAGTGAAAGGTCGTCTCATAAAATATAGTCTTGAGGTCAAAAAATCTTCTTGCTCTGATACCAAAGTGAGGGGGGTTATGTTTTTTTCAATATTTTAGAATTTCAAAGAACTCAGCAGAAAATATAATGTGGTTTTTATCAAATGTTTAAACAATCCTACTTGGTACTTCCTCACTCCTAGATGTCCTCTTATAATGTAGTTATATTTCTAAGTTTCTGTTTATCTCCCATTTTTTGCTTTTTATTTTTTATTTTTTATTTTTGAATGTTCTTAATAACTTTCTTCTTTAACCACACACCGGACATGGCCAACAGTCCTTTATCATTTTTGGACATTTTAACGACCTCTTAACACCTAGGAATTTATAGATTAATCCATCGAGTTTATTAGGAAGTTAAAAGAATAACCATATACTAAGAGTAACAGATTCATAATAACAAGCAATTACTTAAAACACAGTATTTATATAAACATGGACAAAATTTACATAATAGGGAGAATAGTACGGAAACATAGTTAATAAAACTTACATGACTCGAAGATGGAGGGAGGTTTTCCTTTCGGGGAACCCCAAAAACTACTTCACACTAGGAGAATATTATTGAAAACTTAATACTATTTTACAATAGAAGTTTATTTTACAAGGGTTTTGGACTGAAAAAGGGATTGAGGCATTTGATGAAAGAGAAAAGGAATATGGAGTTTTTTCTTGAGAGGTGTTGTTGATGATCATTCTTCGTTTCCACAAATGCTCTTATTTATAGGCGTCTGGCGGACTTCAACTCCGGATTTCAAAATATTAAACAATATTTTGAGTTCAGCCGGGTGCTCTTTGGGCCCCATCGTCACGTGAAACTTTTCAAAAGAAACTTTATATTATTGTCTTTTTGCGGATCTGTTCTTTACTGTGGCTACTTTATTAAAGCTTACTTTAATAAAGTTATTTTTTCTGCAATGTCTTCTAGCCGTTGAGTGTCTTTTCCTCAATTAGTCTTTGGCTATCATGATGACTTCTTTTACTATTATCTTCAAGTGTCTAAATTATGTAGTGCAATGGAGTCAAAACTCATTCCAGAATCTACATCATTTGGATCTTGCGGGGTCTTGAAATGCATTGTTTTGAAAATTTACCATATCTCCTTCAAGATCTGAACTATGGACTGGTGACATCCCTGGACTTGGAGATAATTTTGGACTAGGATTTCTGACTATATTTTTATCTTGTTCTTCTTTTGTCTGAAAAAACCTTTCCAATATTTCTTTAACTATATTCTCTATTTTTTCATTCTTTTTCTTTTTGGTAAGTATGCTTTTCTTTGTAGAAGTAGCTCCTCGCGTTAGTGTCTCTAGTAGTCTTCGTCTTGTCTGGAGAGATGAACATCCCCCATCTTCACTTTTTGGAAAAGTGATAGCCATCAACTGATTTGGTAAGTCTTTACCGGCTACCGTTTGAACCGGACTAGCTGTATCCTTATCCAATACAGTGGATCTAACTTCATTCATTGGGGAATGCACATCTATCTCATCCATTTTGGTCTGAGATGGAAAACTCTGAGATTGTGCTAACTCAAACTTGACCGCTTGTAGTCTGTGTTCTAACATCTTCACTTGTTCCAAGAGTTTCATTTTTTCTTGGATTAATGTCTCATTCTTCTGGTTTAGTCTTTTAAAGGCTTCGGTCATAGAAGAACAATGATCGCAAAAACTTACCGTGTCTATGTCTTTTTGTATGTTGTACACGTGACGATGGGGCCCAAAGAGCACCCAACTGAACTCAAAAAATTCTTTAATATTTTGAAATCCGGAGTTGAAGTCCGCCAAACGCCATATATATATATATATATATATATATATATATATACACATTTTTTCTTGGATTAATGTCTCATTCTTCTGGTTTAGTCTTTTAAAGGCTTCGGTCATAGAAGAACAATGATCGCAAAAACTTACCGTGTCTGTGTCTTTTTGTATGTTGTACATGTGACGATGGGGCCCAAAGAACACCCGGCTGAACTCAAAAGATTCTTTAATAATTTTGGCTTCTCCAGCAAAGAATCGACGCATGCCGAGTAGACTACAATTTGTGGCAATGGTGGAGCTTCATTTCATCCAAATTCTCGGCTGGCCATTTCCTTTGAAATCCGGAGTTGAAGTCCGCGAGACGCCATATATATATGGCGTCTGGCGGACTTCAACTCCGGATTTCAAAATATTAAAGAATCTTTTGAGTTCAGCTGTATGCTTTGTAATGCTTCCCTTATTACTGTTATATTTTCTTTTCATAGCTGTTTTAATTGTTGCACTCGAGCCGAGGGTCTTTCGCATACAACCTCTCTACGGCCTCTTCAGACCTCACTCCTGAAATTACACTGGGTATGTTGTTGTTGTAGGACTATATTATGAGAAATTTTTAATTCCTAGGAATATTTGGAGTTAATTGGATCAGATATTCTGAATTCCTCAATCATTTCGTCTTCTGGGAAAAAAAATGTTTTATTCTAAGGCTCATGATCAAGTAAAATATTGAATAATTTGTAAATCTCTCATATTGAACTATTTTTCTTGATGTGTGTGAATTTATTGAGGTCAAAGAAAGCTAAGTGACCTGCGGATCAGTTTGAATTTCGTAGTTTTCTTGCTTAATGAATTGTTACTTTACTAAAATAACACATCTTGTTCGGACTATGGCAGGAAATTACTAAAATAACCACACCTTGCCTAGTGAAACGTCGGCTCCATGGGCGGCTCAATAACTATTGTGACCTAAAGCAAAACTCTAATAAGAAGCTTTAAATTTAAAGCTTATTTTTGTTGCTTTTTGAGATTCAACGTAAATAATTTATTTTGTTATTATATTTTTTGAGTTTAGAATAATCATGTTAGATTTTCAGTTGACATATTAAATTCATAAATAACAAAAAATTGATATATACGTTTATGAAGAAAAAAGTAAAAAGTGAAAACTTTGAATTAATAGTAGACAAAATAAAGTTAAAAAATAGAATGGATGAATTTCATATAAATTTTCAGAGACCATAGACAAGCTCGCATTGGATTATTGGCATTGTATGACCATTTTTTAAACTCTATCACGGTTAACCATTGTGCTAATTTCGTCTTTAAAAGTAGTGGTTAATTTACGCAAAGATCTCTTATTGAGGTATTATTTAGATTTTGTTCCTATTCTTAAAAGTTATGCAAATATAATATCCCCGGAAAATACCCTTTAGGACATGTTATATTCAAATCATATGTTTGTCCACATATAGCTCAACTATGCAAACAAAACATAAACTATTGTCTAATGTTTTGCAATAACTTACAAAATTTTAAATTGTGATCTAACATTTTTTCATAATATTTTTAATATGCTCAAAAGAAATCTTTAGACTGTGGTTTAAAAGATACTTAATTGCAAGAAAAAATCGGAAGAGGACCATTTACTAAACAGCCTCCTAGAAATGGACAAATTAAAAATTTATTGGATGAATTTCTTTTAGACAAATTTAACCCACAAAATCAATGGGACATAATTTAAAAAGTGGCCTAAAAAGATCATGTGTGCAACCACTCAAATGGAAATCACTCTTCGTTAAAAATCACAAATAATAATAATTTTCATCTATAATACTAACAATTATTAAAAATAAAAATAGCTATATAAATGATGTAACATTATTTTGGGGCCTAAACTTCTCCGGGGCCTAAAGCGGCCGCTTCGCTTGCTTGGCCCTGGAGCCGACCTTGATCCGCTCATTGCACTTTCAACCTCGGAAAATACCTATTTCTTTGTAGTGATTAATTAATCCTTTTATCATATTACTCGAAATTAAGTTCACTGAACCATTATTGGAAAACATAGTTAGAAATTGATGTGAGATAAAGCTAACAATGATGAAACAATAAAGTTGCTTATCTTCCATTCTGATATTGATATAATATCAACCTCATACTTTAGTCATTGTACCAGCCAGAGGCCCATCGACACATACATAATAATGCTCTCACCATAAGCTTCGTAGGGTCCTTATTTGCTGCTTAATCAATGCCATGAAATCATGACTTAAAATGTTCCAAAACCAAAACATGGCAAAACAGAAGCATCTTTTAAAACTGTAGGCAAAGACAAGGTGTGTTTGGTACAAAGGGACATATCTTCGTTTTTAAGAAGCAGCGTTGTATTATATAATCAGAGGTAAGGTCTGTGTTACTTGAGCCGAGGGCTAAGGCGAATCCAGGATTTGTAGGTTCCGGGTGTCATATTTTAAAAAAATAATCCAAATAGAGTAACTATTTGGTCTGTTTGATGACGTTGGTTTTCAGGTCCAGTTATTCATCTTTTCAATTTTAATTAGACAAATCGATTGAACGGAAAAATATAATAACAATAACAACTTGGCGCACGAGGTTTTTTGTTCTGATCGGAGAGAGAAGACATTTGGACTATAAAACTTATGATAATTTAACTTTTTATTATATTAAGCAAATAATATATAAGAGAGGAAAATAATAAAAAGTCAACAATATTGATACAGTACTTAAAAGCAAGTCAACAGGAATTAAGGAGAAGAAAGAAAGAGGCAACTTATATAAGTGGGTTCCTTTTTGTGGAGATTAGAGAGAAAGAGACTGATATAAATGGGTTCCTAAATTTGTGGAGTAATCTCATTCATTAAGATAAATTTCATTTTATTTTAAAATATAAAATATATAAGAGTGAATCCACTTTACCCCTTAATATTTAAGGGTTGATAAACAATACCCCCTTCACATATTAAATGAGAACAATAACCCTTTTATTTAATACTTTTCGGTAGAGTGATTTTTACTGTTTTAATAACTGGGCACAATTGACATTTGTTTGCAAGTCTCAGGTTGGTTAAACGGGTGGTATTATAAAGGAGTCGGGTATTTAAAATTGGAGGTCAGTTATTTGATTCTAAGCTATTCGTGAAAATTGAGGGAAAATTTGTGCCAAAGTATAATGGGAGGGGTATATTCGGATCAAAAGTACAACGGCAGGGGTATATTTGGACCGAAAGTATAATGAGGGTATATTTGACCCTTTTCCGTTTTTATATTTTAATTCTAGAAAGAAAAAAAGATCTTTATTCAAAAAAAAAAAAAAAACTTACCGGAAAGTATCACATAAGGAGGTTACCGTTCCCATTCAATATATGAAAGGGGTATTGTTTCCCAACCCTTAAATGTTATGGGGGTAGAGTAGGATTCACTCTATATATAACCGATACTAACTGATAATGGGTTCCTAAATTTGTGGAATTTACCGAGTATGTGTGCCGCTATGAGTTTATTTAGTGCAGCAAGCTAAAAATTTTGTTAAAAATGTTGCTAGTGAAGCTCGAACCCTCTCCAGGACGGAGGCAGCCTTTGCCCTTTGCCATTGGCACCTAGTCGTCATTTGTTACTTTGGGTGACAATCAAATTATTCATAGTATTTTATACTAATCTATACATATGTATCTAGCGCTTTCACTGAAGCTAGCGGGTGGTGTGGCATCCTCTCGGGGCTTAATAGATCCAACCCTGGCCGAGGGTCTATCGGAAACAGCCTTCTACCTACCAAGGGTAGAGGTAAGGTCTGCGTACATTCTATCATCTCCATAACCTACTTGTGGGATTACACTGGGTATGTTGTTGTTGTAGTCTTGGAATTATTATCCTGAGTTTATAGTTTAAGTCTAGAAATGACTTTTCATGGTTCTGAATGTGTATTTATATATATTAAGTTTTTTTTTTCACAAACACCGAATTTAGACTAAAACTAGTAAGCAGAACTATAGCTCTGTTCCTGATTATTACTTTCCCTATTCCAAAATAAGTGAATTTTTGAGATTTTTTTTTGTCCAAAATAAGTGAATTGTTCAAATCCCAATAGGTTATTAATTAAAATTTTCAAAATTATCCTTCTTTTCAATAGTTTTTCATATCCCAACATTCACTATTTCAATCTCTAAGAAGAATTTGGGAAAAGACAAAGAATAATTTAGTCAAATAACCATTTTATTTGTGCTATTAATTAAAACTTTTTAAGGAATGTATCACACCTCAAAAATAAAAAATCAATTATATTGAAATGGAGGTAGCATCTAACACTCTTTAAAATTTAGCAACTATGTATGGAATAATTAAGTACTTTAAACTATTTGCTTCATTATGATAGTTGGTTTAAAGAAACTGCAATAATAAAAAAAGTAATATACCAAATTTATCTTTTTTAATAAATAAATCTGGTCGCACCTTTAAATATTAATTCAAACGGATCAAATAGAAAAAAATAATCTGAATCATAAAACTATGATGAAATTTACTATCGATCAGTATTTATCGAATTTAAAAAAGAGTCGAAAAAATGATTCGAGTCTATTATTTCGATCGATTTTTCGAACCGAGGGATCATAATAAGTGAATGAGAGAGTATGGAGTTTCGAGTCATTACTTTATTCAATCAAAATCAACTAATAGACAATTCCCTTTTGTCGCGATAATGTTAAATACAAGCTCAGATATCTCAAACTTTAGAATTACCATTTTACAAAAATTTAATCTCATGATTGGAAACGAAACAAATCAAGAAACTATAATAATACTCAGAGAAACAAGAAAGGTCTTTCACTGTTCTTGACCAATTCTCCTCAGAATTATCATCCAAATTCCACCTCCTACTCCTCTGTTTCTA
The DNA here is from genome assembly GCF_019175385.1 of Lycium barbarum. NCBI lineage: Eukaryota > Viridiplantae > Streptophyta > Magnoliopsida > Solanales > Solanaceae > Lycium > Lycium barbarum. Next base: position 138,398,880 of record NC_083340.1, on the reverse strand, counting down.
ACTCACGACAGCAGGAAATTATATCAAATATGTCCTTGAGCGATGCAAAATGCAATAATTTTGCCCTCCGATAATAATTAAGGTTACATGTGCTTTCACCGTTATCAAAATGACTTAATATTATTATTTACTAACAGACCAGGTTCAGAAACACTTATATCACTAATTAGTCTAATTAGTTCAACGTGTTTCACCAATTAAATAGATAATAAAAACTTTCTCAAGTTAAAACAAAAAAGAAGAATTAACTTAGATAGCAGCTCATTCGACCGATTAAATTAAAAATAGCCAATGAATGTATAATATATGTATAATTTATGTATAACATGTATATAATTGTGTAACATTAGTCTATAATTTACTCCCTCCACCATAATTAAGTGTTTTAGTTTGATTAGGCAGGAGTATAAGAAATAAAGAAAAACTTTTGAATCTTGTAATCTTAAATAAAGATGTATATAGTCATTTAAATCTTGCGGTCTTAATTTTGCTATGTAGATTGTTGAAATTGATAAATTTACTAAATATAGAAAGAAACAATTCTTTTTGACATACCAAAAGAACAATAAGGAACTTAAATTGGGACGGATGAAGTATATATATATTGGCTAAAAAAAGTAAATGATAAATTTTGCTGACTATTCGTTTGAAAATCCAAATAAAAAAACACAAAGAGAGATCCATGAACTTGTCTGCATATATTGAAAATCTAAATTTCTTTCCTCTTCAATCCCAACAAATCTAAAAAAAAAAAAAAAAAAAAAACTCAGAGAAACAAGAAAGGTTCTTTCACTGTTCTTGAACAATTGTCCTCATCAGAATTATCATCTGAACTCAACTTGCTAATACTTCTCTGTGTAAAACTCACAACAGTTGGAAGTATAACTTGTGATGAAACTCCAATCAAATATCTATGTGTTAATCTCTTGCAAACTCCACAAATAATGCACCTTATATGTCTTTGGGCCAAGAAATTAGCACCATGAACCAATTTATCACATTTTCTACAAAGAAATGCATCATCTGCTTGACAATATACAGAGGCTTCTGATTTACAAAGTTCACAAGAAAAAACATTAGCAATATTGTGTTGCTCTATTTTTTCTTCTTCACCTTCTTTTCTTCCTCTGCACATTTTTATAAGGTTTGTTTTAGAGAGAAAATTAAATGAATTACTTATAAGATATGAGATAGAAAATGGCAAAGAGGGTATTTATAGAGTTTTCGTTTGTGAGTGTAGGGTGTGTTTGCTTCTTTGCATGAAATTCATTAACAAGAATGTGGTTGGAAAGACAACATTGACACTTGTCACTATCACAGCGGTGCTAGAATAACGTAAGGGGTTCATCCTAACACCATATCTTATTAGTCGAAATATTATATAAACTGTATATATGTCTCTTTTTTTAATGCATATGTATGGTAAATACTGAATTTTCTTAATTTTTTCATATGGTTACTTTTTTGTGTTTTGAATCTCTTTAGTGAAAATGTTAAATTCGTCACTTATCACTATATATAACAAATGGTCGCTGTTTAGGAGTTACATTATTAAGGTCAGTCAACTAATAAAAATTGTATAAAAACCTTATTTGTTTCTTTATTTTGTAAATAGAAAGTTACTTTTTTTTTTTTTTTCACATACAAGTTATATTTTTTGTTTTGTAACAGAAAAGCAACTTCTATTTTTGGTATTCGTATACAAAGTCATTCGCTACACGGTTAATATTTCCAACCACTTAGCTGACATGGCAATATCTTACGGTTGCCAAAATCATTAATCTCAAATTTATTAAAAAAATGGCAAAGGGGGTAGTTATAGCCTATAACTTATAGGGTATTTTTGAGTGTAGGGTGTGTTTGCTTCTTCGCATGAAATTTATTGGAAAGACAACATTGACACTAGATAGGACAAATGGTCACTGTTTAACTATTTTTGGTTGATTTTTCGTGCGCTTTTTTGTTGGTTATTTTATTAGAGTGAGTTAAAGTAAATTATAGAGTTCAAGCTATCATCTCTAATTGGCAAATTTTAATAGCCCTTTCCTAACAATGCATGTGGATCGACAAGACAAGAGTTCATAATTAGAATTATTAAAGAGCTAACTAATGACCACCAAAGGTTGTGATAGTGTAGTAAGTATCATTTCATCCTAAATTAAATATTTTGAATTTGGAGCACCGAAAATAGAGTTGCTTTTGATTGAAAACACTTTCTTCAAAGTGAATTTTTTCTATGAAAATTCAAATTAGTCAGACCCAAACGGATACTACACATCGAATAACAAAGAAGAGAATTATTGATTTATAGATTGAATAGACCTCCAATTTGAACTTTTCTGCGTATGATGTTTGCATTAAATCAACTAATGTAATGCATGTTTCGTGATCGATTAAATAATATATACTCTCATTTAATTTGTGACTCTTGAGGTTATATTATTTGATTTAATGTAAATACTAGATGTGAATAAATATTTTTCATTGAACCTCGATATTGACATTTCAGTTTCGAACATAAACAGAACAAAGAAAAAAAGGGCTTGTGGAGTCTAGTTACATTGAACAAACAGATCAAATGGTTTTAATTATTATTATTATTCGTTAGACCTTATCGCGAACTAAATATCAATGTCATTGTTAAAATAATTCAATTGTGTAAAAAAGATCAGAAAAACAAGTTTTAAATATCACCTGAAAAATAAAATATAATACGTGTTTACTGCTTCGTTTTGATGTCCAGTTTTAAGTTCCATAATCTAAACCCTTAAGTTCAAAAGAAAAGCACATCTTACAGAGAAAAGCGTTTAAATCCTACAAATGACCAAAAATTAAGTCCATCTGAAATTACATTTTTAGTACTTAATTGTATCACTAAGCTAATAATATAAACTTATCTTGTAAACTTTATGAATACCAGCATTCAATAGAAAGAAAAACAATCAATTATATGCTTAACTCATGTGAGTCCGGAGCCAAAATGACTTATTTTTACAGCCATTAGACAAAAACAGTATGCTTTTTTTTTAGACGAAAATGGGTATTTCGTTGGTTATCCAACGAAATACCCACACAACGTACTGTTCCGGTGCCGATGATTTCTTGCATTTCGCTACACATGTAGCGAAATGCAAGTTTTTTTTTTTTTTTTTAATTTTCCTTTGCATTTCGTGAATCAATTCACGAAATAGGCATTTTTAATATTTTTTTTTTGTAATTCGTGTAATTAAATAAAACTGTTTTTTTTTTTAGCATTTCGTGATGCAATTCACGAAATGGATTTTTTTTTTTTATTTCGTCAATTAAATGAACGAAGTTGATACGAAATGCAAAAAATTGCAAAAAATTGAAAAAAAAAAACAAAAAACCTATTTCGTGATTTGATTCACGAAATGCAAGATTTTTTTTTCCTTTGCATTTCGTGAATCCATTCACGAAATAGGCATTTTTTTTTTTTTTGCAATTCGTGAAATTAAAACTGTTTTTTTTTTTTGAAATTAAAATTAAAACTTTATTTTGAATATAAATCTAATTAAATTAGATAAAAATATAGGAGAAAGAGTAGTTGTAAATTGGTGAAACTTTAAACAGTCATAACTTTGCGCTCGGATATCCGATTTATGCAATTTTTTTTTTGATTTTGCATATTTTTCCGAGATCTAGCAGCGCAAACGCCGTAAGATGGTTTGGCCGGGCCGATTTTCTAGAAAACCTCTTTTTTCCCTTCCAATTTTAATTTTCCCCCAAATTGGCGGGAAATTTTTAGTTTTCTTTACTTATATTATGATGATGCGCAATAGACTTCAACATAAAAATTTCGGAGTAATGTAGCTGTGAATGTCAATTTCACTTATGTGGTTTCAATTTTTGAAAATAAAGCTGACTAATTTTCTCAACATATAGGATAAAACTATTTTTTTTTATCCTATTTCGTTTTTTAATGCACGAAATGCAAAAAAATAATAATTATAATTTCCTATTTCGTTGGTATATCAACGAAATACAAAATAGGAAATTATAATTATTAAAGAAACTGTTTTTTTGTATTTCGTTGATATACCAACGAAATAGGAAATTATAATTATTATTTTTTTGCATTTCGTGTATTAAAAAACGAAATAGGATAAAAAAAATTAGTTTTATCCTATATGTTGAGAAAATTAGTCAGCTTTATTTTCAAAAATTGAAACCACATAAGTGAAATAGACATTCACAGCTACATTACTCCGAAATTTTTATGTTGAAGTCTATTGCGCATCATCATAATATAAGTAAAGAAAACTAAAAATTTCCCGCCAATTTGGGGGGAAAAAAGAGGTTTTCTAGAAAATCGGCCCGGCCAAACCGCCTTACGGAGTTTGCGCTGCTAGATCTCGGAAAAATATGCAAAATCAATTTTTTTTTTGCATAAATCGGATATCCGAGCGCAAAGTTATGACTGTTTAAAGTTTCACCAATTTACAACTACTCTTTCTCTTATATTTTTATCTAATTGAATTAGATTTATATTCAAAATAAAGTTTTAATTTTAATTTCAAAAAAAAAAAAAAACAGTTTTAATTTCACGAATTGCAAAAAAAAAAATAAAAAAAAATGCCTATTTCGTGAATGGATTCACGAAATGCAAAGGAAAATAAAAAAAAAATCTTGCATTTCGTGAATCAAATCACGAAATAGGTTTTTTGTTTTTTGTTTTTTTTTTGCAATTTTTTGCATTTCGTATCAACTTCGTTCATTTAATTGATGAAATTAAAAAAAAAATCCATTTCGTGAATTGGATCACGAAATGCTAAAAAAAAAAAAAAACAGTTTTATTTAATTACACGAATTACAAATTTTTTTTATTAAAAATGCCTATTTCGTGAATTGATTCACGAAATGCAAAGGAAAATTATATATAAAAAAATTCTTGCATTTCGCTACGTGTGTAGCGAAATGCAAGAAATCATCGGCACCGGAATAGTACGTTGTGTGGGTATTTCGTTGGATAACCAACGAAATACCCATTTTGGTCTAAAAAAAAAGCATACTATTTTTGTCTAATGGCTGTAAAAATAAGTCATTTTGGCTCCGGACTCTAACTCATGTCCCAGAAATCCCTGAACACAAAAAGACTATACAGGCTAATCTTTTACCATCAATTTAATTTAGAAAATAGGGTCTTGATCTTAAATATATGCTACTATATACAAATTCGAAGAGGACAAATTTGTAAATTATAGGAGAATGATTGAGTCCAACTAATATAGCAGAAAAAAAGATGAAAAAGATTACTTGATTAAGGCATGATACTTTAATAGATGCTTGAGGGGATGTTATGAACCATGAATTTTTTGCTGTGCACTGTGCAGTGGTTACAAAGTCAATTTTGGTTTACTAAAGAAGATAGATTTGTATGGCCAAGAATGAAAGCTTTTTTTCCAAAACTATGGAAACCCACAATCTGATTTTAAGGAGTCCTACACACATAAATACACCCACAAAAATTATGATCTTTTTCTTTGGTGATTATTAATTTGACCTATTTCTATAAATTCTGATTCTTTGCCCAAAATAGAACATATGTACCATTTTATGTCACACTATTAACTTAGTAATAGGTTAAAAAAAGAATGATAGCATTTTATATTTGAAAGTAATTTAATTTTAAATGTTTTAGTTATCCTTAATGATATCTTTAATAGTCATTGAAATTTCACTTGAATATTTAGACCATAGGTTAATTTTTTTTTAACTTTTTTATGTTTGTACAAAATATAATTTTAAACCAAGGAAATCAATGGCGGACCTATGTTATAGGTTGTGGGTGGTGAAGCGCTCATTACTTTTGGAGTCAAACACTATTTTATATATATATAAAAAAAAGATTAGTAATTCATACTCTCTTAGATTTACTTTATGTGATGCATATTCTTTTTAGTCCATTAAAAAAGAAAGACACAGTTCTAAATCTAAAAATAATTAACTTTATAATTCTTATTTAATTTTACTCTTAATCACACAAATGTTATAAAATATTTAAGATTACAAGTTTAAAAAATAGTAATTTCTTTCTTAAAATTTGGATTGATGCATACCCCCTTTGTCCAGTGTAGTTTATGTGACACACCTTCTGTTTTAGTCCGTTAAAAAAATGACACAATTCTAAATTTGGAAACTATTGACTTTACATCTCATTTCAGTGTTAATGAGAAGTTTTTATAACCACACAAGCGTTTATGACATAGTTCAGACCAAAAGTTTCAAAAGTTTTATAGTCACATAAATATTATGGCATATTTAAGACCACAAATTTAAGAAGTATTCATTTTAAAAAAAAAATCCATGTGGATTCAAACTACAACCATATAATTTGAAAATAAGCTAGTACGTACAAATATACTCCCTCCGGTCCAAAATTTTGGCGTCTAAAAGTTGGCCCAATATGATTGACGTTTCACAAAATCGAGAAGCTTTTTTTTTTTTCACTTTACATTGTCCTAATTCAACACACAAATTTAATGATAATTATGTAAATCTAAAAAGAAAAAAATCATAATTAAGTGTATTTTAAACAAAACACCTCGTATGTTCTTTTTAGGAATAAGTGAATTTCTTATTTCATGTGTCCAGGCCTAAAACATCACTGATTTTGAATCGAAAGAAGTATCAATTGAGCCCCCAATTTTGGTAACAGATTTCAAATTAAAATTGAGGTCGTATATAAAAATTATGGACCCAAACAAAATATATAGAAGTAAGATCTGTATACATTATACTCTTGTCGAATTTCACTTTTGGGATTACAATCAGTATCATGTTGTTGCTGTTGAAACTTCTATTCGTTCTTGAATGGTACGTATGGTGTGAAGGATCCTTGCGTGAAAGTACAAACGTTGGATTGTGAAAGAAGTCTTTAGTTTTATTTCTGTGGTTGAAAGTTGAACTTAGCTTTGTCTTTCAAGATTTGTACATTTGCCAATTGAATTGGTCCACGGTTGTTCTGATGGGATTCATTTTGTTATTGATGTCCGACCACCATTATTATATCTGACAGGTGGATTTTAGAATCCAAGGATTAAAAGTAGCCAAGTGGATGGTTTAAAATATCCGGTGTCTGAGGCTTTGTCAGACTCTTCTGAGTTTTGATTTATTGACTTTTTGGTGGGAGCATTTTATCCTTTTTTTTATTATTATTATTATTACTATTTTTTTTATGCGAGGTACGAATCGAAGTGACAGAGAGGTGAATCTTTGTCGATAGTGGCATCAAGGCTACTATGTCACTTATAATATTTCATCGCGTATTTAAGTTGTCTGCAAAGGATTCTACTCTGACTCGATATAAATTGTACTTCAAGGTGGTCACTGTAACTCTTCCGTCACGATGACTTAGCCAACAACACGTGCTCTTAGGGATGATAGTTTAGTTCGACTGGCGGACATTGGGCGCATGTGTCCCGTCTAGCCCGAATTCCGACTTAGAGATGTTTTATCATATTCAACACAGGTAGCTTTGCGTCATTAGCTTTACAATCAAGCGCAATGACCAATTGTGTGAATCAACAGTTCCTCTCGTGCTAGATTGAATTACTATTACGACCCGTCATCAGTAGGGTAAAGCTAACATGTCTCACTTCTATCTAATCCTAAATTTTATCCTAATAAAATCTTTTATCGTATTTATTCAACATGAATTTGAATTAATTGGATCAACAGATTCAAAAATCGGATAGCTAAATAAATGGTTGAATTCACTCATCGTTAATTGAAAAGTTTGGGTTCGAGGTGAAATTAAATTTTGATAAAAAATCATTATTTTCGCTAGAGGTCATTTGATTTGTGGAATAAGGGTTAATAATCCCAAAACAAATACATAATTATTTTTATATTACACTCAATGAGGGATAACATTCCCGAAATTACAAATTTCGGGATAAAGCAACAAAATATCAGAGATGTTCTTCTTCTAAAATCCTTTTAAAAAAGTTAAGGTTAAATTAGAAACAAAAAGCCTCATCTCATCTTGTAAATCAAATCTACATTTTATTTTATCTTGTAAATCAAACATCTATTGATGAAAGTATATTTACAGAATACATAGAATGACACTGTAACTTGTCCTTCACTGGCAGTTGAACACCCCATTTTTCATTGTGACCATCTAGACACCTTATCTCGGTTTAGGTTAGCCCCGTAAACACAACCGTCCTACATGGCAAAACACGTTTAGCAAGTAGAACTCTCATATGTGGTTCTGTTATATCCTTAATGAATCTCTCTTATGTTAATTACCAAAAAAAAAAAAAAAAAAAAACTCTTATATTTATTCCCAATTCTCAAATCAAATTCTCACCTAAACCTAATTCCCTTATTTCTACATGCACTCTTTCTTTCCCATTCTGCTGATTTCTCCGAATTCATAAAATAGATAGGCCATCTTTTTGGGTGACAAAAATAGGAAAAATTAACACTATTAATTAGCATGTTGGTGTGAATCTTCAAGGTGCAAATCAGAAACTGAACAAAAATTAAAACTTGACACGTACCACCCACAAAAGATCCAAAAAATGAAATCTTTAACCATATCAAAATGAACCTAGAAGCTTTTCCTCATATAACCAACGAAGAACTACAATAAAATTACATGATATTTTTCTGGGTAAGGGAAAAAAACAAAATAATAAAACTAATATATAACCGTGCCAGCATTTCTTATTTTTTCTAATATATATAAGTGCCTTGCAGCTACGAACACAGCATACCTAACTGGTATCAAATGCTTTACAAATTATACACGCAATGAATGCTTGTACCATAAGCTATATAATTTGTACACTTTACCAACTATTTTTTAATTATACGTGGACCTATGTCATAGTACTTAATATTTATTCCCTTCTCATGTATAGACGTATGCACTTAAATTTTAATTCTCCGACACATTTATTTCTTCCTTGCACTTTTATTTGTTCACTTTTGACTTTTCACGTTCTTGCTGAATATTTATTCTCTTTTCAAGTATAGACGTATGCAGTTCAATTTTAATTCTCCTAGACAAATTTATTTCCTCTGTGCACTTTTATTTGTTCACTTTTGACTTTTCATATTCTTTAAGAATTAATAAATCCCACGTGGATATATGTCATACTACTGAATATTTATTCTCTTCTCATGTATACATGTATGCACTTCAATTTTAATTATCCGACATATATTTATTTCCTCCGTGCATTTTTACTTGTTCACTTTTGACTTTTCACGTTATAGACTAACACAGCATCACCAACTTGTACCAAAAGCTTTACAAACTGTACACGCAATGAATGCTTGTACCATAAGCAATGCAACTTGTACACTTTACGCAACTATTTTTTATCCTACATGGACATATGTCATAGTACTTAATATTTATTCTCTTCTCATGTATAGACGTATGCACTTCAATTTTAATTCTCCGACACATTTATTTCTTTCGTGCACTTTTACTTATTCACTTTTGACTTTTCACGTTCTTATTGAATATTTATTCTCTTCTCATGTATAGACGTATGCAGTTCAATTTTAATTCTCCTACACAAATTTATTTCCTCCATGCATTTACTTGTTCACTTTTGACTTTTCACGTTCTTTAAGAATTAATAAATCCCACGTGGATATATGTCATAGTACTGAATATTTATTCTCTTCTCATGAGTACACGTATGCACTTCAATTTTAATTCTCCGACAAAGATTTATTTCCTTCGTGCACTTTTAGTTGTTCACTTTTGACTTTTCACGTTCTTGCTCAATATTTATTCTCTTTTCATGTATACAACATGTATGCACTTCAATTTTAATTTTCCGACACATATTTATTTCCTCCGTGCACTTTTACTTGTTCATTTTTTACTTTTCACGTTATTTAAGAATTAATAAATGAAGTACTCCCTCTGTCCCATATTACTTGACCACATTACTTGACTTTTCACGTTCTTTAAAAATTAATAAATGAAGTACTCCCTTCATCCCATACTACTTGGCCACATTACTATACTTGACTTTTCATGTTCTTTAAGAATTAATAAAAATGAAGTACTCCCTTCGTCCCATATTACTTGGCCATATTACTAAAAATATATGTCTATTTTTCTATTCTATATTTTTCTTCTTCTTCTTCTTCTTCTTCTTCTTCTTCTTCTTCTTCTTCTTCTTCTTCTTCTTCTTCTTCTTCTTCTTCTTCTTATATATAAAAGCCCAAGGTAGACGAACACAACAACAATAAGTTGTACAAAAAGCAACTGAAATTGTACTCTAAGCAGAGACTAACATGTGCACATTTCAAAAGTTGAACATTAATTTTACCTCTTGTGTGTCCACATGTCTGCAGTGTCTTAATCGTCCTTTTATTTCCTTCATTTGGCTTGTACTCCCTTTGTCTCAATTTAGGTGTCTACGTTTGACTAGACATGGAGTTTAAGAAATAAAGATAGACTTTCAAATCTTGTGGTTCTAAATTAAAAATGTGTGTAATATAATAAAATATCCTTTTAATCTTGTGATTATGAACTTGACATATAAGATATTTGAATTGTCAACTTACTAAATATAAAAAGAGGTAGACATAACCAAGATAAGACAATTTTTATTTTATTTTTTAACAACAAACGCCCAAGTAGACGAACACAGCAACAATAAGTTGTACAAAAAGCAACAGAAATTATACTTTAAGTCAGGACTAACATGTGTACATTTTAGAAGTTTAACATTAATACTATCTCTTATCTGTTTACTTTTTAAGTCTCCACGTATCCACAGTGTCTCAATTGTCCTTTCATTTCTTTCATTTGGCATATACTCCCTCTGTCTCAATTTAAGTGTCTACGTTTGACTAGACACGGAGTTTAAGAAATAAAGATAGATTATCTTATGGTTCTAAATTAAAAATGTGCATAACATAATAAAATATCCTTTGAATCTTGTGATTATAAACTTGACATGTAGGATATTTGAATTGTCAACTTACTAAATATAAAAAGAGGCAGATATAACCAAAATAAGATAAATTTTAACAACAATTGAGAAATTAAAGGGAAAAATAAGACGAAAAGAAAAAAAAATATGAAGACTCACTAAGGAGAATCGCAGTATCCTTTCGCAAAATATAAAAATCATAAAGACTAACTAAATTGAGTAACCAAATTAATCATGTTGGGTCGCGTGCATCGCACGGGCATAGTTTGCTAGTTTCTAATATATATAAGTGCCTTGCAGGTACGAACACATCATACCCAAGTTGTACCAAAAGTTTTACAAATCGCACACGCAATGAATTCTTGTACCATAAGCTATAGAACTTGTACACTTTACCGAACTAGTTTTTAACCCCACGTGAACATATATCATACTACTTAATATTTATTCCCTTCTCATGTATAGACGTATGCACTTAAATTTTAATTCTCCAACACATTTATTTCCTCCGTCCACTTTTACTTGTTCACTTTTGACTTTTCACGTTCTTGCTGAATATTTATTCTCTTCTCATTTATAGACGTATGCAATTCAATTTTAATTCTCCTACACAAATTTATTTCCTCTGTGCACTTTTACTTGTTCACTTTTGACTTTTCACGTTCTTTAAGAATTAATAAATCCTACGTGGATATATGTCATAGTACTGAAAATATATATGAGTGCCTTGCAGGTACGAACACAACATACCCAATGCATACGTCTATAAGCTATATAACTTGTACACTTTACCCAACTATTTTTAATCCCATGTGGACATATGTCATAGTACTTAATATTTATTCCCTTCTCATGTATAGACGTATGCACTTCAATTTTAATTCTCCGAAACATTTATTTCCTCCGTACAATTTTACTTGTTCACTTTTGACTTTTCACGTTCTTGCTGAATATTTATTCTCTTCTCATGTATAGAGGTATGCAATTCAATTTTAATTCTCCTACACAAATTTATTTCCTCCGTGCACTTTTACTTGTTCATTTTTTACTTTTCACGTCCTTTAAGAATTAATAAATCCCATGTAGATATATGTCATAGTACTGAACATTTATTCTCTTCTCATATGTACACGTATGCACTTCAATTTTAATTCTCCGAGACCCTCCGTGCACTTTTACTTGTTCACTTTTGACTTCTCACGTTCTTGCTGAATATTTATTCTCTTATCATGTATACATGTATGTGTAACGGTTCGCTTTTTTCGCGGACGGGGTTAGCTTTTGGAAAAAGCTACTTCGAAATCGTTGGTGCTTTTTCAGACTTTGTTTTAAAAGAGTCGCCACCTAATTTTTAGGAAATTAGGAAAACCGGTTTTGAAGGGTTTATTTATTCGCCGTCAAAAAATCCTTCTTAATCCAAAGTTCTAGGTAAGGGTTTTGGTGATCCCCTAGGGAAGGTGTTAGGCACCCTAGTATTAAGGATCCGTATTATAAGGTTGACCTTAGAATTCCAATATGTGGCTATTTGCATGAACTGTTTATTTAGTGTCAATGCCCGCAAAAAATCTGTCTTTTATTTGCATATCAAGTTCTTCCCTTTAAAAAATTTAAGTGTAGTTCCCTTATATATGGGCTATTCTTTAGTTTAAATCTATCATATATAAAGAATATGTTTCCTCTTATATATGAGGATAAATAATCTTTTGCAAAGGCGAGAATGCGTTATAATGAAGTATATATGTTTTTAGTTCATGCTTTGCTTCACACTTGGTTCAGGTCAAACACATATGTACGCTAAAAACCTCTCCTTATTACCTCTTTTAAAGGATGTTTTAATGAGCTTGAAAGAGATTATTTTAATTTGTCATTGGGCCATAAAACAAGTCAAATTGGCGAAGGATAATCGCTTACCATACATTTTGGACTAAAAATCTTATAAGTTTAAGAAAGGAGGAAGGATAATGCCTTCTTTGATGAAAGGTTGACAAATTCTAGCTCAAAACTTAACTCTTTGTTTTCAAAAATGGTCTCAAGACTAACTTTGAAATTGAAATCTGGTCTGGTAATAGTTTAATGGGCTGTGGTCCAAAAATACGATTCTTTGTTGGTTTTATCAAAATCATGGCAGTTTTCAAGAGCAAAGCACAATACCCATTTTTTTTATTTGTCTTCGAGTTTACCACGACACTAAGGACCTTTTTATCGCTATTTTTTACAAACTGGGTTTATTATGAAAAGAGTTATGCCCCTTTTAGTGCTAAAAACTTTGGTGAATGATCTCAATAGAAAACCTTTTAAGTACCAACGTCTACCCGAATTTCTATTTCCAGTTTATTTCCTTATAGAAAAACAACTGTTCTGCCTACTGTTTTAGAAATTCTTTTTGAAAGCGAGAAAATGAAAATAGGTTTTTGAAAATTCGCAAAGGGGCCTAAAGTCAAACTAAATGGCTTAAGTACCGTTTGCTTAAAACGTTTAGTTCCAACCATTTGGTTTCCAATAATGTTGTGAGTTTTACAAATACATACGTGAAGATAAAACATATCATATCGCAAAAAATAAAGCAAGCAAAGCTTGGGGTGTACCAAGCCCCTTAACCATTTTTCACCCATGGTTGGGCCTTCATAGATATATATTAGCTTCCCTTTATTTCTCGTATTCGGCAGATTTTGAAAGAATTGTCCTAGGCCCAATAGGGAGGCTGTTTCCCCAAACCCAAATGGTCATGCGAAGAGTGAGGAAAGAGAGAGGGGGCGGGGGGGGGGGGGGGGGGGGGGGAAGAAAAGGAAATAGGTTAGACTGAATCCTACGAAAATTCACACAATATACACTGAAAATATACACATATAATAATAAAATCTAGATAGGAGTAACCAAGCTGTCCTAGCCTTATATCTTTTTCCATGATGCATTATAGTGATGTGTAGGCTGAGTGTATTGAAGTAATACTAGGGTGGTGTCCACCCTCCTTATTCCCAGTGTCGCACAAGATCCAAGAGGTTTCATCGAACCCCAGACATGGCTGGCACTGGGGGAAGGTTCGGCCAACCCCAAGTGATCCTCAACCTTACCACAATCAAGCACAAGTGCATAGCTAGGATCCAATATCACTGAATAGCTTTAGCTTTCATCCCAAGATGGAGTACAGATATAACTCTTGAGAAACAAGACACTACTTATTCCTACGTTCATCACTGCCCTTTAATCATCAAGGAAACAGGAGCAGATTCATCACATCATGCATGGTATTTATGCTAGGAATGGTTTATACCAAGTAAACTTATCAGTTCCTATATATAAAATGTACAGTAATAGTAAATATAAATATGAAGCTCAATTACAAACTGCACATGTATAGTGAACCAAACAGATCCTAGTAAATAAAGAAATGCATCCTAAGTCACAGTTTACAAAGGCCAAGTATATACTGAGCAGACAGGTACTGTCATAAGAGAGGGACTATCTTTAAGTCAAATTCAAGATACATGAATCATGGAGACAGGTGAGGAATTCGAGGTCCCATTTGGACCAGACAAGATGAAGACACCAAGCAAGAAATAATGCAAGCTACACTTATAATATAAGGGGGTAGTACATAACATCATTTGTCTTTTTGGGTGATGTTCATTTTAAAAGAAAAAAACTGTATGATCTTTAACAATCTTAACAACTCTATTTCAGTTTTAGCCCTTGATTGTTCAAGTTTCTTACCTTCTTTTAAAGTGCTTCCCTTGGTATTCAATAAGATCATGCACAGATGTTTCATTGGTTCATCAGTAAGTCTTTACTAAACATTTATCAATGTGTGTCTGACTTAACCTATTCCTTTAGGTTCTAGCAGTAAGTCTACATGATTTTAGGGGGTATGTATTCAACCAACATGCACCACCATAGGCCAAGGAAAATGCCATGGTGCCTTTTATACAAAGGGAAGATGTGGTGGATCCAACAGTGTTATGATCACCCCTTCTTTAGATCCCTTCTCAAAGTACCTCTTTTTGAAAAGACTCTTCCTGGCCATGGGGTTTTAGTTTGCCTTCAATCCCTTCCAATTATAAAGGCTATTTGCTACCATGAATCTTTTCTTACAGCCAAGTGGCTTAATAAGTTCAATTACTAGAGTGTATAAATGATTGGGATTATTTAGGCTAGAGTCAAGGTTTTTTCAACACTAGAGGCCAACAAGTTCATGAAAGTTCACAAGACAATTCAAATGTCATAAGCAAGTTTTCTTAAGTCACTCTGCATAACTGCCCTAGATCAACTCAAGAATGTATTAATGTTGTGTTATATCACAAACCACACTTAGATAGACCATGGAAAGTGTACATGAGACAGTCAAGGAGATAAAAATAATCAAACATCTTGGCAGGGCATTGAAGGTCAAGTCTAAAACATAAAATTACTCGGGTATTTGCAGTAGGCAACTCCCCTTCTTATTTTAAGCTAGCTAAATTCCAACAGAGTCCATACAAAACATTTCATGTTCTAACAACACTGGTCAAAGGGAGCGCAATTTGAACTTAGAGATGGGAGCAATCACTTTCTTTTTTAAAACGACAACATTCAGAGCCTCTAAATGGAGCACAAAGGAAACTCAGACTACCATTTACCAAATGGCCATGGACCAAGCATTTATATGTTATTAAGTAAACTACTCTAAGGGACAGATCCTTGAGCTTTGAAACATAACAAGATTCACAGAAGTAGAAAAACAAAAGGAGAAGGGAAGAGCTGCATTAACTGGCAAATAAAGCACACTTCTGAAACTAACATACAAGTGCAAAGAACAAAATGGCATTTCATGAATAGGACATATGGAAAAATTTTTAGGTTTCTAGTCCAATTCTTAAAAGACCAGTCAATTAGCAAAAGATTGACCTAAACCCCATCCCCTGTTAACCTATTCCCCAGGCAGAATCCTACTTAACCTGCACATAGTTCAATCTAGTCTAAACAGTCTCACCTTCTTTTCCTTAGTCATGTTTTAGCAAGTTGAATTAATAGGGTAATCACATTTTATCAGACCAATGGTTCATTATTGATCTAACTTTTCCTTTCCCCCATACAGTCTTGTTTCAACACCACCTAGACTTGTTCTTATCATGATTCTATCCTTGATTTACCTATTCCCACTTTCATTTTAGTAGTGATTACTTACTGAGGCCAAGTCCACTCAACAACTCCTCTAGCCCTACACTTATTGTCAACAACAACTGATCACTTTCATTAGTCAGACCTAATCAAGAAGGCACGATTAAAATAGAGCTCCAGACACATCAACCTCCCCTTAAGGGAGAAGAGAAACACATACTAGACTGTTAGCCCTGTTTTAATTTAGCTTGCTTTTACAAGGAGACAGTAAACCAGGCTGATTCTCAGAAAAAAGAAGTGGTTTCTTACTTAGTAAAGAAAAGAATGTTTGATATTTCTGTGTCTCTAATCCCTTTTAATCTCATTTATCCAGGTCAATACAATTATTGTACATTCATAGAGTTAACCAGCTAACAGGAAGTGAGAACAAAATCACATAGAAGATCAGTCTAAGTTACTTAGTATAGCAATGTGGCACCAACCATAGAAGACCCAACACATTTGCACACACACTCTTTTAGGCATAGTCTTAAAAGAATTATAAACTCAAGCATGATAAGGTAGGAGCAGGGCAACCCCACTTTGTAAAGAAATCTTACAAATCAAACTGGCGACAGTCTCAAATAAAGCAAATCAAGAGGTCCTCACACACAACTAAAAATACTTAAGCCATGAATTCCTTTTGGAGACAGGTATTAGCATTCCATGATACAAATATTACAAGGTTGATCCCAAGAACCTGTCAAGATGATTTTTTAACATTAAGCAACGTCCATTAAACAGTAGACCAAACTAATACCCTGAGAAAACTTACAACAATCTAGGTATTTCTGATTAAACTAGACTCTTTTGTTCCAATAAATACATATTAATAGTGTATTGTGACCCTCATCAAGATGCAAGATCACACAAGCCATTTCCAGATCCCAACAGCCTCAAATATCTTTGCCAAGTTATAGCACTGATCTAGGGTATTCACCTTAAACCAAATAATCACAAGTAAAGTATCATGTTTGTAAAGAACTTACTCTAAGCCTGCTAAACAGTACCTAATTTAACAATTATACTACAAAGCCAGCAACCAAGAGTATTTTAACAATACATTCTAACCATTAACTTATAAAAATGACAAAGAACATAAAAGAGGGGCTGGGTATTACTTTTTTTCGATGCAGCCCTTGTCAAGAACAGATTCTTAAGCCTATTGTGCTTCCAACCCAAACTCAACCACCACAAAAATAAAAAGAGTAAATAATGTTTTTTTACTGAGAGACTCAAATCAAACAAAAATGGTTTTCCTTTTGAGTCTAAAATTATAGTTTGCTTTCAATTTCAAGTTTAAACTTAAAATTCTTAGCTTTTCAATTTTTTCTAATGCTTGAAAACCCTCTTTTTTTTTGTCTGAAGGTTATAGAACCCCAAGACTGTGAGAAAACTTAATAACAACGATGTGGGATGAACTAGTTTTGTCCAAATTACCCTTGCAAATGAAGATCTACGGTGAAAATTGACAGATTCAAAAACACATGGCCAGATCTGAGCATGATTCTACTCGATCTGGCCCATTTGTACTCAACCAATAAGAATCGAACAAGAATACAACAATATAATAGTGAACATAAAGAACAAAATGCAGAAATTATGTAATAAATTCAAAAACTAAAAGGAAAATCGAAGATGAAAGCGACCTATACCGTGTTTGGAACGATTTTGAGTGAGAAATAGACGAACCATTAATTGTTGCATGCACTTGAATACGCAAAAAGTTGCTGAGGTATGAGACCTCTGCATCGTTTGCCATTTTTGGCGATGAGAGAGAAAGGAGAGCATAGGCGGTGCTGGGGTTAAGCATGGAAGAGGAAAGAGAAAAGACGGGGGGGGGGGGGGGGGGGGGGGGGGGGGTTGGCCCTTTTTTTCCTTCTGAAAATGATAAGTGAAGAGGTAATTACCCCCCCCCCCCCCTCCCCCCTCCCCTCCCCCCCCCGATTATTTGACTTGGGCCGGGTCAACCCCTATTGGGTTTGGACTCGATCCATTGATTCTTAAGGAGTAAAAAATGTGTATACTTGGTGTATATGCTGGGTATATTTAGTTATTAACTAGTTATAATTAAAGAAAATTTAAACCACGATGAAAAATAGGTTGCCACATATTTTATAATAATAAAGAAAAGACAAAAAATAATTTTAAAGGTTGGTTAAATCGTTGATGGGCCTGAAACTTTAATTAATTGGCCCAACGTACTTATTTCAATTTTGGTCTTCTAATTTTGAAAATTAGGACAAACATATGATTTTAAGTTAAATATCAACAGGCTAATTTCTTAAAAAAAAATATAAGCTAATTCCTTTAAATGGAAGAACAATTGAATTAATTGTAACCAGGGCAAAAATCAAAAAGGAAAATACATATCAGACAATGGGGTTCAGTTTTGCAAATAATTATTATTTAATTAGTTAAGTAGCCTAAACAAATCATTAAAGGGCGATTATACTTATTTTTCTGAAAATCAGGAGTAGTAAAGAAAAGGTAAATAATTAATTACTTAAACTATTTAAATTATCCAAATTTTAGAAGTGCAAAATAAAAGAGAAATGTTAAACAAAATAATTTTAAATGATTAAACAAGGATTCCTCTTCTTTATCTTTTTCCTCTTTCAAAATAATTCAACCAAATATCTTGAAAATCATTTATTATTCTCTAAACAAAACATGATGCATGAAAAATCTTTTTACTGATTTAAAAGGAAGAAATATGGACCTGGGCATTTTTGCAAAAATCATTTAAGGCTATTAGAGATATTCAGCTTATTCACTCATTACTCAGGGACCCTGAGTGATTAAAATGACTTACGGAGGTTAAAAATTAGGTTTCGACAATTGGCCCTTCGGTGTTCGGGGATGGCGGGATCATCCCTGAGCAATGAAATTTGACTAACCCTAATTTTTTACTGATCCGGCTTATTGTACCCTTCGCCTCTATGCAATTTCCACATACATGGCTGGACCCTAGTTTTCGGGTTTTCTACATATCTCATGTCATATGAGAATTCAGGCGATTTGCAGTTCGACTCGACTAAAACTTTAAGTGTTTTGCGAGAAACTCGTTGGGCATCCCAACATAGTGGTTAGGTGTCCCAAGGAGTCTTGTTAGGATGTGACCGTCTCGGGGCTTGAGTTTACCTACATATCCCTGGTTCCCAAGAATAAGGTTACATGTAGTTCAACACGCTGGAGAGAAGTAAATCCCTTATGCGGGGGTACTCTCAGACTTCTCGATGTGCATCCGACCGGTTGCGATTTTTTGAAACAAAAGAATAGAGAGAAACAGGACAAGTAGTGGCTGAGTCTGAGGTTGGATGGCTTCCGAATCCCATTCCGGAGAGCTTGACTCTCATGGGCACCCTATCTTGACCGGCTACGTAAGAAAAAGTTCCACGTTTGCTTCGCAAGTTGTCTGGATATGACTCAGCAACTAGCTCCTTTCGGGAGACTGTGTGCACTTTTTCCTGATTTTGACAATATGCGAATATTCTTGTGGAAATTTAGATGAATGTCCCTCTTGGCTATTTGTATGAATGACCCTCTTGGCTGTTTGTATGAATGGCCCTATTGGCTTATTTGTATGAATGACCCTCTTGGCTGTTTGTATGAATAGACCTCTTGGCAACTTTAAAATAAAGAATTTGAAAGTAATTAAGGGACAACAGATATGTCCCTTGTGGCTGGATGATCTTTCTTTCGTCTGTAGTGTGGACTGTGACCCTCGTGGTCGGATATGCCCCTTTGTTTTTGTCCTGACCCTTTTGGTCGAATGTCTTTATGCTCATTCATTGTGACCCTTTTGGACTAATATGTCTTTGTCATTTGCTCTTTGTGACCCTTTTGGTTAGATGTGTCTTTGTCATTTTCTCTTTGTGACCCTTTTGGTCTGATGTGTCTTTGTCATTCGATCTTTGTGACCCTTTTGGTCAGACGCGTCTTTACTGCCTATTTCCGTTGTGACTCTTTCGAACTCTCTCCTCCGTTTGGGCTCTTCTGTTTGCTTTTCAGCTGTCCTGTAAAGAGGAAAACCTGCATCCACGGAAAATTATGAGTTTCCTAAGAAGCCTATTAATGCTGTCACCTTCCTGCCTGGTGTCTCCTCTTGATTCCACTTTGAACCCTCTTGGGCTCGGTATTTCGAGAGATGTTTTTGGGATGTATTTGTACAAAAAAAAAATCGAAGTAAAATTTATAAAATACGCGTTGTTTTCCCTTTTTAGTAGTGTTTTATTTCGTTTGTGTCATGACGTGTGTCTTCTTTGAGCGAGGTCTACCGATTCTTCTTGGTAGCATGGTTGCTGACTCTAGAATTTTTTAGATCCTTTCTAAAAAATTCTGCCCCGGTTTCAGGACTCTCCCTGGTCGTCCCTTACGTTGTTTTACTGAGCGAGAAGTTTTGAGGTCTCCTAAAAAATTCTGCCCTAGTGTATGGTTGTGTTTTGCCCTTCTTTTGTTGACCACCTCTGATAGGAATTTTTGAGATTTCCTCAAAAATTCTGCCCCAGTGTAGGGTTAGTACTGTCAGATTCTTATACCAATCCTCGCGAGCTTGATTTCGTTGACTTTTCTGCTTTACTATCTCTGAGGTTTCTTAGGGATTTTTTTATTTTTCTTTTATGACGACCGAGCTCGAGAGCGCCTATGTATCCTGTCGCAGCAGGAATTCAGGTCGAACGTAGTTCAGAATAAAGTAATTGTGTTTTGGTTTTACTAATAAAGCGACCAGGTCTGGTGTGGACTGCCTACGTATCCCATCATGGCGAATTCAACTCATTGCGTAGTTCATTACATAGACGGTTTGTTTTGCTCTTATTCTAGTACGATTACAAGCAAAAGGGTGTAATTACAAAGAAATCAGAAATGCAAGTATAAGCAAAATAGGATCCTAGACATAATATCTCTTGAGTGCATCTGCATTGATGGCTTTGGGCCACTCTTGCCCGTCCATCTCGGCTAAAACCACAACTTTCTGAAAGTAATTTCCTGACCATGTAGGATCCCTGCCAGTTTGGCGCAAATTTCCCTTTATACTCCTCTTGGTGGGGGAAGACTTGCTTCAGCATGAGTTGTCCCATCTGGAAAAGGCGAGTTCTAACTCGCTTGTTGAAGACTTTAGACATTCTCTATCTGTACAACTGTCCATGGCACACTGGCACCATTCGCTTTCCTTCTATCAAGGCCAATTGTTCATAACGGTTCTTGACCCATTCTGCATCTTTCAGTTCTGCCTTTTGGGTAATTCTGAGCGAATAGATTTCTACCTCCGCGGGTATAACTGCTTCTGTACCATAAACAATAAGGCATGGAGTTGCCCCGGTGGAAGTTCTGGTTGTTGTTCTGTATCCCAGCAGCGCATAAGATAGTTGTTCATGTCAATTTTTGTAGTTGTCAACCATCTTCCTCAAAATTCTTTTGATGTTTTTATTGGCAGCTTTTACGGTTCCGTTCATCTGAGGCCGATAGGCGGTAGAGTTCCTGTGAGTGATTTTGAATTGCTCACTGATGTCCTTCATCAAATGACTGTTCATATTAGAGCCATTATCCGTGATAATAGATTCCGGTACACCGAAACGACATATCAGGTTATTTTTTACGAAGTCAGCTACCACTTTCTAGGTTACTAATTTGTGGGAAGTAGCCTCCACCCATTTGGTAAAATTGTCTATGGCAACTAAGATGAAACGATGTCCGTTGGAGGCTGGAGCCTGGATGGATCCTATGACATCCATTCCCCATGCCACGAAAGGCTAGGGAGCACTCATCGCATGTATTCTAAGGGTAGAACTTTGATTAGACCCCATGTATCTGACATTGATGGCACTTTTGCACTAACTAATAGGAATCATGTTCCGTGGTCATCCAGTAGTACCCTGTCCTCAGGATTTTCTTAGCGAGGACGAATCCGTTCATGTGGGGTCCGCATGTTCCTGCGTGCACTTCCTGTAGCAGTTTCGTGGCCTCTTTGGCATCCACTCATCTGAGCTAGCCGAGATCAGGGGTTCTTTTGTACAGTACTTCCTTATTCAAGAAGAAACCGTTGGCCAACCTCCTGATGGTTTTCCTTTGATTTGCCGAACTCTCTGGTGGATATTCTCTTTCTTCCAGGTAAGTCTTGATGTCGACGTACCATGGTCGGCCATCTGGTTCCGCCTCTTCACATGCGCAGTGAGCCTGCTCTTCCTTTAGTGTGATCTCCAACGGATCAATGTGGATGCTCTCAGGATGCTGGATTATAGATGCTATCGCTAATGGGACTATGTTATCGTTTTTGGTCACCCAATTTGCCTTCACTTGGTTGATGAGTAGGTCAGAATCTCCGATTACCAAGAATTTTTGTATGTTCATGTCCAATGCCATTCTGAGGCCTAAGATGCATGCTTCGTATTTTGCCATATTATTGGTGCATCTGAAGTTGAGCTTTGCGGCCATTGGATAGTGTTGGCCCATCTCTAATATCAATACGATTCCGATGCCCGATCCTTTGTAGTTGACTACTCCATAAAAAAACAGTAATGCAATTCATCATGTACGGGACTTTCCGCAAGGAGGTCTACTAGGGCCTGTCCTTTGATCTCTTTTTGCGCCACATACACGATGTCGAATTCGCTTAGCAGCATTTTCCATTTGGCTAATTTTCCTATGGGCATTGGCTGCCGGAAAATATATCTCGGCGGATCCATTCGGAAGATGAGGTGACCGGTGAACATTGATAGGTAGTACCTCAGTTTTTGGGCGATCTAGGTTAGAGCGCAATAGGTTTTTTCCACTAGCGTGTACCGTGCTTCACAAGAAGTGAACTTCTTGCTCAAGTAGTAGATCACATGTTCCTTTTTGCCCTCTTCATTGTGTTGGGCGAGCATGCACCCGAAGGCTTTTTTCGATACTGACAAGTACAGTAACAGAGGACTCCCTAGCCTAGGCGGTACCAAGACTGGAGGGTTGGAAAGGTATCTCTTGATCCTGTCAAATGCCTCTTGGCACTCTTCTGTCTAATTTGCAGGGGCATCCTTTTTTAGCAACTTTAGGACTAGCTCTATAATCACAGTTGACTAGGCCATGAACTGTCCAATGTAGTTCTACCTCCCAGGAAGCTCATGACCTCTTTCTTGGTTTTTGGGGGCGGTAGCTCTCGAATTGCTTTAATCTTGGTAGGGTCCAACTCGATTCTCCTACGGCTGACTATGAATTCTAGCAATTTTCCCGCGGGCACTCCAAATGCGCACTTTGCGAGATTTAATTTTAAACTGAATTTGCAAAGTCTGTCGAAGAACTTACGCAAGTGGGCAGTATGCTCTGCACTATCCCTTGATTTTATGATGACATCATCCACATAAACTTCGATTTCTCGATGCATCATATCATGGAACAAGGTAGTCATGGCTCTCATATACGTGGCGCCGGCATTTTTGAGGCCGAATGGTATCACCCTGTAGTGGTAGACTCCCCAAGGAGGGATGAAAGCTGTTTTTTTAGCATCTTCTTTGCTCATGAGTATTTGATGATATCCGGCGAAACAATCCACGAACGACTGCAGCTCATGCTTGGCGCAGTTATCTATCAGGATGTGGCTGTTTGGAAGTGGGAAGTTATCTTTTGGATTGGCTCGATTGAGATCTCGGTTGTCTACGCATATTCGGATCTTCCCCTCTTTCTTGGGAACTGGCACTATGTTGGCCACCCAAGTCGGGTAGAGTGTTACTTCCACTATTCCGGACTCAATCTGCTTCTCTACCTCATCCTTTATCCTAATGATCAAGTCAGGCTTAAATGTCTAAGCCTTTTGCTTGACCGGCGTGAAGCCCTCCTCGATAGGTAATATTTCGGCCACGATTTCAATACTCAAACCCAACATATCTGCGTATGACCAAGAGATGACGTCCATATATTCCTTTAGCGGAGCTACGAGCTCTTCTTTCTGTGAAACACCCAAATGGCCACTGATTCGCGTTTCCTTGACGTCCTCCTCGTTACCGAAGTTGATTACCTCAGTCTCATCCATATTTGGTTTTCTCTTTTCCTCCAGCTCTTCCAACTCTTCTGCTAGTCCCTCTAGCATCATTGTTGATTCATCGTATTCCTCATACTCTTGCGACCCATTTTCCTCATTCGTTTCGCGACACGTCATGACGTTTTCGATTGTCTTATTATAGTTACTACTGAAAAAGCGAGGCAGAGTGATATTAGGCTTATTATTACCTATTATGAGTGTTTAGTTAGAAAACTTTTATTATTGATTATTATCATTATCTGATAAAGATAGTCGTTTTGTGAAAATCGAGGCTTTCATTCATTCAAAAGAAAATGTTTACAACTATGGTCTTGGTTCAGAACAATATCAGACCATTTCCATTTTTACACATTATGAAGTAGTTTTAGGAAAAGGTAATCATTCGGGCCTAGGCCGATGTCACTGTTTTTTAGCAAAAGAGTTTTAAGAAAATCCATCTCTCTACCGAGGAACCAAGAGAGAGGTGGATGTCCAATTGCTCAGGTGCTCTCCTGGCCCTAGATTATGGATGTCGGGCGCCTCTTGATCTTATTCAATGACCGCGTAGCATCCCTCTTCCTGAAATAGCGACTCGAGACCCCCATCCGTTTCTTCTTCGTTCAGTGTCAGCACCTCTCTGGGGAATGACTGGTGCAGACCCGGGATTGGATGAGGCAGACTCCTCATTTTGGGCTCTCTCTTTATTGCCCTTGTAAGCTCGTCTTCATTAGGAGTATACCCTAGGCCGAAGTAGTAGTTCTCTTTTGGGATTGGGACAGGCTCCGTTATCCCTTCAAGGTCTCTTCCCAGACCTCTGCCTATTTCGAAACCATTTTTCTGCATAGTGGAGGCGATCATCCTGTATACTGCGGGTATGGCCTTACCAGCCTCTTCCTCTGATGAGTGGCTCCCACGTATTCTACAACGTGAAAGTTTGGCGAGTGAGGGCTTTCTTCAATCATAGGGACGATGTCATAGCGGTATCTTCGATCATTCTTTTCAGCTGCCACAACGATTTCCTATCCTTGCCATTCAAATTTCATGGCTAGGTGCAGAGTTGACGGGGCTTCACAGGCAGAGTGTATCCAGGGTCTTCCCAGGAGCATATTGTAGTTTGCAGTGATCGCCATGACCTGAAATTCTGCTGTGAAGGATGTGGGCTCGACCTAGATCTGTAGATCTATCTCTCCAAAGGAATCACTGAGAGATCTGTCAAATCCTCTGATGTTTGCTCCACTTTGACGGATCTTACTTGTGCTATAGCCACGTTGGTTCAATATGGTGACTGGGCAATTATTGAGGCCTGATCCGTTATCTATCAGCACTCTCCCTACCGCTTTGCCGTGACATTCCACGGTGATGTTAAGGGCTCTATTGCGGGTCGTTCCTTCTGCCGGCACATCCTCTTTGGAGAAGCAGATCTTGTGTTCGCCGATGATATGGGATACTTGCCCAGCCAGATCTTCACTGCTTGTACCGGTCGGTACGTGTGCTTCATCTAATACCCTCATAAGGGCCTACCTGTGTGATAGGGAGCTGGCTAGCAATGACAATACTGATATTTGCGCTGGTGTTTTCTTCAAGTGTTCAACAATGGAGTAGTCTTTCGGCTGCATGCGCCGCCAGAAATCCTCAGCTTTCCCCTCAGTTATCGCTCTCCTTTGGGTGTTTTCCCTCTTTGTAGCATTATGTGCTAATTCCTCAGGTGTGTAACATCTCCCGGAGCGGGTCATACCTTGGGCCATGTCCGTTTGTGCAGTAACGAATTTTGTAGGACTATCCGACTGCGCTACTTGGGCCACCACGGGTGCTGGGACCAAGGCTTTGAATCTTGGTGTTATGGCCATAGTCTCTGGTGTTGGGACCAAAGCCTTGAAATTTGGACACTCCTAGAGCGTAAGGGAAGCCACTGTGTGCTCCAAGGATTCGAGCACTTTTGGGATTAATGCTCTGCAAGCTTCGCAATCTTCATTCTTCTCGATCATGTGTGCTCCATTGTTTCCGTGGTTGGACAACGGGTTTGTGTTCACATTAGGGGATGCAGTTTCCTAGACAATTTCTCTTTTATCAATCAGATCTTGGATCTTGTGCTTGAGATTTATACAAGCTTCAGTGTTGTGCCCATTCCCGCTTGAATGATAGGCGAAGGTTTGATCGGCCCGGTAGAATATATTTTCTGGCTGTGCTGGTTTTGACGAGACCTTTCGAATCAGACCCGCGGTCAATAGCCTTTCAAAGAGCCGAGTCCTAGGCTCCAGAAGAGTGGTAAACTCTCTTACTGGCCTCCGTTCAAAAGCAGGACGTAGAGCATTGTACATTGGGGGTGGCGGTTGGTTTTGATAGTTTTGTGGTGGTTGGTAGGCTTGTGGTGGGTTATTTGGGCGATAATTCTGTTGGGCTGGTGCTTAGTAGGCGGGAGCGGGTAAACGTACACTGGACGGAGCCGCGTAAGCTGGGACAGTGGCAGTAAAGTTGGGCTGTGCCTAGTACACAGGCGTTGGATAATTTATGAGGGGGTGTAGCTATGGGGGTAGGTAGGGGTTCTTTTAGGCTGGGATTTGGTGCGTGGGATATGCTAGCCACGTCCTGTTTCTTCTTGGTGAAGGCTCTTGTGGTGTCTTGCCCCCATCTTTGTTGAATACGTTAACTATCTTCCCAGATTTGAGGCCATCTTCTATAGCCTCTCCTATTTTGACCAATTCAGCAAACGATCTTCCGGCCATGGACAATATTCTGTTGTAGAAATCAGGTTCTTGGAATCTGATGAACAAAGAGACTAGTTCTCCTCCACACATCGGGGATTACACGCGGGCCACCTCGGCCCTCCACCTGCTGGCGAATTCGCTCTAGTTTTCTGTTAACTTCTGTTTGACCTTTTTCCAGGTAATAGCGGTCTAGCACCGTTTTGACGTTGAAGCGAAACCTTTCTATGAAGGATTCCGCCATGTCTTTACAGACATGCACTGTCGCTTATCTTGAGTTTCGAACCATTCAGCGGCTTCTCCAATCAGGCTACGAATAAACAGTCGCATGATCAGAGGTTCATTTTTCTTTTCTCTAACCAGTTGGTCATAGTAGGATCGGAGGTGTGCCTTGGGGTTACCCGCTCCATTGAACTTTTCAAATTTCGAGATTTTGAATCCCTCGGGCAGGTCCAAATCTAGATGCATGCATAAGTCATCATATCTTAGGCCCGTAGCCTTTCTTTAAGATCTGTTGGACTTTTCCATTAATTCTTCCATTTTTTTCTCTATATCTTTTTTCTGCTTGTCCTGTTCGGCCCTCCAAGCCTTTTTCATCTCTTCGTAATGGTCCAGTTCTTTATTCCCTGGAGAGCACTCGCTGGGGATGTTAGGAGTGAAGAATGAGACCTGGTGGGCGGTGTTTGTTGAGCGGGGCAGTGGTGGTTTGCCCAATTATCTTGCCGCACCAACAAAATGGTGAGTCTGGTAAGAGGGGACTACGTGGGTGGTCCCTGGGATTTGGGTGTATTTTGCTAGGTCAGGAGTGCGGTAAGAAGTTCTCACGTGATTTGGGTGGGTGAAGCTTAGTGGGGGTGGGATGGTTCCTGGTGGGTATACAGGGAAATGATCGGTTATTGGCGAGCTCAGGGAAGGAAAGGGAGGAGGAGGCCTCCTCTCTTCTGTTGAGGTGTCTTTGCATGTTTTTATGGCCTCGCTCCTGGCTACCTTTTTCTTGGAGTTCCTTCACGGCGGTCAGTAATGATGCTATCACATCTTCCTGAGTTGAGACCTCCTGTGGGTCTTGGGTATCTCTCTCGTGGAGAGCGAGCTCAGTTCCATTCTCGGGATTACCAGTCATTTTCTCTTTGCCTTTGTCTGATAAGAATGCTAGCGCGGCTTTTGATCTTGTAAAGTATGCCAGCTTTCAATACTATGCTAATCGGCCTCGTTCTATAAGACAAGAATAACTCAGCGGTAGATAATGTTAGTCACCGGCTACACAATATAAAAACAAGATATCATATATTGATATTTAAAGCACACATAGCGCATAAAGTCATATATTATGCTTGAACATTTTTTCCGCTGTCTTAAAGGCTTAGGTATTTATGGGCTTTCGATTGTTTAGGTGGATCTTGGTTAAATGGCCTTTTGACTGACTTGCCACGGCAAACTCTCTCCTGCTATGAAAGGTTAATCAGATGGAGGAATTGTAATTTATATTATGTAGGGGCCGAGACTTACGTAGACTGCCTACATATCCCTCTAGGGAAATTAGGCCCTATCGTAGTTCATTTTACAAAAGATGGATACATATATCTATGGTATCCTTTAAGCTAAACCTAGCTAGAGACATCCCCGGACTAGGCCCGATTAGGGCTTCCCGCGTATCCATCCATAGGGACGTCAGGTCGGCGCGGTTTCTTACAATATTTATGGGGAGGAGGGTAACCTTTTATGTGCAAAAAATGGGGACACCTATTATCTACCCAAAAATATGACTCCTGTTACACCCCGGGAAAATTTTGCGTTACCAAAAACTGTAGACGGCTTAGAATGGGCCAAAGGGACCAATACAGCGTGAACGCGCCCCCAACGTGGCGCGAACGCACTGAACAAAAATCTGAAGATCAATTTCAGAATGAAGGTTGTGTTATAAGAAGGTAATAATGGCATATATATATGACATTTGGAGACCATATGGTGTAAATTAGTTCATATGTTAATTGACGAAAAGCCCTCGTTGCTGCAAGATAAATGGGGTCCACATGTCGGAGTTTTATAAATGACATATGAAGATACATACGGATAGTATATGGAAAGTTGAGCAAGTCCTAAGAAGGACCCATAAGCCAAAAATGGGCATAAGCCCTCCAAAAGGACGATTTAAAGAAAACGTTTTCGGATGATCTGACTTGAAAGGGCAAAAACGGCATTATAAGTTTGGAATTTGGGAAAACCCCCAGAAATAACAGTTGTAGATAATTGAAAGAGGTTTCCAACCATAGGTCGTGGGCCCTCATACGATATCGGGATCAAGAGTTATGAACGTTTTACTGAACGAACATCCAGTCAGAAATTTTAAACCTGCGCGAACGCATCCACAGGGGGCGCGAACGCGCAGAAGAAACTTAATTAACCCTGCGCGAACGCGCCAGAAGGTAGCGCGATCGCGCTGAACACTTTTCCAGCTGCTTCTGGCAGCTTCCAAAATAATTATAAAGAGGGGGAGACCCCCTCATTTTCAGCCCAAAACCCCGAAAAACACCCCCCAAAACTCTCCAAAAATCTGGAGAGTTCTCCCCAACTCTCCACCAAATTTTGCCCAAATCAGGTATAAAATTTCAAATTTCAGTCCGGGTAGCGTATAATTATTGGTGCAGAAGCGTATAACAGTGTGTGGTGGCCTAAATTTAGCATGGAAAAGTGGAGATTAAGCAAATATAAAGGGAGAAAGGTATGAATCTCTTTCTAATTGTGCTAACACCGGTTTATTTACGAAGAATACGCGATTAAATAATTGTATACTGAGTTAATTAGTTATGAAAGTTGGAAAACAGCGTGTGGGCTGTTTTATGAGATAATTTGGAGTTGAAAACATTATAATTGATGTTGGTATTGTTGTTGTTGTTGTTGGCTGCTGAATTAAAAATTTGGGCTAGGCATATAAACAGGGGAGATGCTGCCCGATTTTCGGCAGAATATAAAATAGTATAATTTGAATTATGGTACAAGTGTACGATGAAAAGGCTAACATTAGTGTGAATTATCTTAAATGTAGACTTACAAGCTCGGACACATAAGCGTAGCTAATAGGACGTGGAACAGGTATGTTAAGGCTCATCCCTTTTCTTTCAAAGGCATGATCCCCAAGTCGTAATGTCTCAAATGTTTTTTTTTATATACCTTCTTTACTTGCAAAAGCTATAAGTCTATGACTCCAAGGTATAAGTTTTTCCTAAAAGTTCATAATCGTTTTTCTTCAAAATGCCCATATTTTCAGAAAACCAAGTTTTAAGAGATAGGAAGCTCTTATGACTAAGATGATGAATATGATCATATAATGACAACGATGAAGTCAAATATGAGAAAATGTCTATGATAGATATGTTGACGATATGTTCTTACCATGAATATGACAATATGAAAATGTTAAGTTATTTCTTGATTTCTCAATTCTATTATGGATAAGGACTATTTTAAAGGTTCCTAGTATGTGAAACGATGCCTTATGACCCGGTTCTATGTTTTCTCATGATGACACTCTCCATTGATAGTCTCGCCTTATATTAATTGTCCCATCAAGGTGAGACACGACGTCCATGGCTATTCCATAATATAATCGGAGGTTACCGACCTTACGTCACTCCGATGGACACATGATTTTCTTTGGGCTCTCCTGCATGCTTATATGACATATGTATATGAGATATGTATATGTACATGGGGTGGGGGAAGGGATATATGGGGAAGGGGAAGGGACATATGTTGCATTGCCACCTGGTCAGCTGGCGTTATCATCCCGGACGCGGGATGCCCGGACGCGGGATATATGGGTGAGCCGACGTATTTCGGCGCTATGTGGGCGAGCCGACGTTGTTCGGCGCTATGACATGACATGATATGATATGACATGACATGATATGATATGACATGATATGATACGACATGACATGATATGATACGACCAGACAAGCATGCATGGCATTCGCCCCTAGGGGCACTCATATGTACAGGTTACTCTTTTATCCCATGACATGTTCTATGTTTCCATGCAGTTATTGTTCATACGCTCATTTCTTACTATGTTACTATTCCTGCCTTACATACTCAGTACATTGCTCGTACTGACCCCCTTTTCTTCGGGGGCTGCGTTTCATGCCGCGCAGGTACACCCAGGTGAGTTGAAGCTAATATAGAAGATATTCCAGCAGAGTTGGCAAGCTCCACTTGTTCCTGGAGTGTTACCGAGTCAGAGTACATGTACCATGATGTCCGATAAATGTTAGAGACTTTGCAGACAGAGTCGTGGGTATAGAGTGTCAGCTTTGTAGACGGCTTCGCCAGTCGATATATTATTATGTCTCATGTCACGGGTCCCACATGATTATAGACTTTACTTATGAAAAGAAAAAAAAAATTGGAGAGCTTACTATGTATTTATTTCTTAATTGGTTCAAAAGATTATATGTGTAATAAGAGTCAGCGGGTTCGCTCGGCTCCGAATGTGGGGTCGAGTGCCCATCACACCCTAGTAAAGTCGGGGTGTGACAACTCCGCGAGTCACTGTCCTTACGCACTCGCTCTCTCTTGTTCTTCCTTCTTCTTAGTACTGCGGTGGAAGGATTACCAAAATCTCTTCAGTATTGATCTTATGTTCCAGCTCGAGCTTGAAGGCATAGCACTCTTGTATATCATGCTCTATAGCTCCTGTCTGATATAGACAAAATTTACTCCTGTTAGGCCCAAAGGGTGCGAGTTCGTGGGTAGGTTCCACGGGTCTGTTCTTTCTCAGACTAGCTAGGGTCGAGAATATGCGGGCGTATGATTCCTCAAAGACTGTGAAGTCATATCGCCAGATCTACATGCCAGTAGTGACTCCTTCCCCAGAAATGATAGGATCATGAACTAACAGAGTATGAGGCCCCCATAAAGTTTCGATGATCCTATCATCAATTAAACTACAGATCCTTTTCCTCAGACCCAAACACTCATTTAGGGTATGACCAGGCTAATTGCGGTGGAATGGATATCTTTTGTAGGCATACAGTAACTTGGGTAGCGACAACCTAACCCTGGTAGTGCAAGGCACTCCTGTTGCGATCATCCTTTCATACACCTCCTTACAGGTGACAGGTCGTGGGGATACCCTGAATGGGGAGGAACGGGCTTTAAAGGCAATTCCCCACCAAGCAGGTTCAGAGGGGCCTACCTTCCCAAAATTCCCAGATGCTATAGTGGAGGTGGCAGGAACCATTGTAGGTGATAGTGTATAAAAGTCAGACCCCTTATTAGTCGGGGCATAGTAGTCAGATTCTTCGTTCGCCTCGTTCTCAAACTCGGCGAACTCAGGGAACATCCCAAATGGTTCTTCCCCCCCCTCCCCCCCCCCCCCCCCCCCAGCTTCTACATTAACGGGCTCTGATTCCTCTCCCTCCATGTTCTGAGGATTCTTCTTCTATTCCTTTGGCTCTTCCTCCTCCACTGGTTCAGAGTCTTCTTGTTGAGGCCCTGAATCCTCTTGTGGGTATGTCACCCAATGATCTGATCCAGCTCTTTGACTTTCCCCCTTCCTCCGGGGGTCGCTTCCCTTGGAGTCATGGGCCTCCTTTCTAGAGGCATATAGTTCAGTACTAACTCCCTCACTTCCTCTGGGACATTCCCATAGTATTGCCCTTAGGGCATACCCTTGGGTGGATTCCCAACCATCTCCAGCAGTCGGTCCACTTCTTTGATCTTTCACCCTATCTCTTGTAGGTGTTTTTCCATTTGGAGCACTTTGTCTCTCAGCATCTCTGCTGTTTGTCCCAAAGTCTGCATCTCTAGTTCCGTTATTTTGCCATGGCAAGTCAATCCTTTTACTGGAGATAAATTTGGGTAAGTTTAAACCTTTGGTTTTCTTTGATATGTAGTTTTTTAGACTTTGGATCAAATGTATTCGAGCCTTAATATATGATAACACATGCAAATAGTAAATATGTGAAGCATGTACCAAGCATTCATGTAATTTCAGCAGATATATATACTATTCGCGTTCCTAAAAACCTTTTCGAGTTAAGGTCATCCTGTTCGATTGAAGCATGCAAGTTCCATTTATGAAGGTGCTCCATTGCACCGAAAAATCATCATATAATAATAATAAAACATCTTCCCTAAAGGGATTACAAAGATGATGAAGTCGACAAGGGGCTCAATATAATGTAGTCAATCAACAAGGTTCTCCTCTAGCGCCTGATGTCTAGGCTTGGCCAGTTATAGCTTTCTTTACCCTCCGAAGGGTGGCCTGAATCCGCAGTCGTGCCTGTTACATCTCCATTCGGACAATCACCGGGTCTGTTTCCTCTAGAATTTGGGCTAAATGTTCGTCCGTATTTTCTAGACATTCTTTCAGACGATCTTCTTCCTGGGGGTCATGGGTTGGTATGGTCCTTGGTACAGGTACCCGAGCCAAGTGTCCCTGCAGCCATTCGTGGTATCCTGGGTCATACCCAGCTTCAAATCTGTCTGGGGCTAAAGTGTCTGGTCCCCAATTCACGCGACCATTCCATTCTCTAAGGATCACCCTGGCATTCTTGGTCTTCTACCCCATGTGCTTAATGATGAACTGCTCAGGATTTCCTACCTGTGTTATCATTTGCCTCCTACCAAATTGCCTCAAAACCCGAGATGGAGAGTAAGGACTGATTTCTCGAACCCCATCCAATAGCATAAAAGGACAATTTCTTCCTCGGACCACTACATTTTCTGATATGAAGTCAGGGAACATCCACTGGATCCTACCCTCAGTCAGTTATACGAAAAAGCCGGCCCATGCCCCCTTGGACATATAACCAAGGTTTGGACAGTAGTTTGTGAGACGGTCTATCCCGTTATAGTTGCTCACATATTGGTCCTCTTTAGCCATGTTGATGTGTTTGACAATCCACCATTGTAACAACATGCTACATCCTTGGAAGTATCGGAAACTATTCCAACACTTGTCCAATACTCGAAAGATGTCTGCCAAAATGATGGGCGCCAAATCAAAGTACCTCGTCTCTTGGTCTCTAGTTATACCGTGGAAAATGGCATGGGCCAAGTAGATCACTCGAGTGTCTATGTCCATCAAATCCCTTGCGAAAATACCATAATGCCTAGTAAAGCTATGCGAATGCGAAGGGCCTAGCAACTTCCTATTCTTCTCTACTCTTGAATTCTCTCTGGTACAACGTATACCCCGTGGCGTCTCCGAATCTCCGGTATAAATCCCTAAAGGTCACGGTAGGTCCTTGCGCCCAGGGAGCCTCAGTTAATGCAAGGAAACTTATAATTTGGCCGATCGTGGGCCTTTGCGGAAACAATAATTGGTGGTCTGGTTTGTGCCGCCTCCTTATACACGTTCCATTGGTGTCTATGGCATCTCTAATCTCTTCTAAAGTCAGGGTCATCTCAATTTCACCGAAGCGAAATAACATTTCCTTATCATCCTAATGTCCGGCCAATACCTCTGGATGGCCTTTCATTGTCATGATAGGCGGTAAATGACCTAAGGTGTAGCTAATTGTCTTTTTGTGAGCATCTCCTAACCATGCCCACCAAACCCTCAATAGATCTGGAGCCTAGACAATTATGTAAAAATGTACGCGACCTTCCATCTACAAAATAAAACACAGTTAGGATTCCCCTACCCCCACAGGGTCAATGATTCATCAAATAGGCACCAAGCATGCTTCCACATAGCACATAAATGAGATGCGACGTTCTTCGGATCATAGACCGTCCGGACACGGGGTAGTCTTCCTTAATGAGTTTTGGGTAGGTCTGAGATACCCAAATCTCGTCTAGGTATAAATGCTCTAGTTCAGTAGGGATTTGGCTTAGTTCTATCCTAGTTTTACTAGAGTGGGTTTTTACAAAAGACTAGGAACCCGAGCAGACAACTCGGGCTGAACCGTTAGGTTTTTTGGACGACCACGAACCAACCTCGCCTCATAACGGTTCCAAAATAAGTATTTGTTTTTTTAATGAAGTACGACCGCGTGCTCTGCGAAGTCTCCTTTGGAACAAAATGTAAAATAAATGCCAGGAGTGGCAGAGTTATGATATGCATGCAATGACGGTTGATATTTGTGGGAAAGTAAACACATAGAAAGTTAAGGCAAATATATCCACATTATATTAGAACCCTTATGGTTAGAACATTTAAGTCTCCAATAGAGTCGCCATCTGTAACGGTTGGCATTTTTCGCGGGCGAAGTTAACGCTTGGAAAAAGCTACTTCGAAATCCTTGGTGCTCTTTCGGACTTTGTTTTAAAAGAGTCGCCACCTAATTTTTAGGAAATTAGGAAAACCGATTTTGAAGGGTTTATTCATTGGCCGTGAAAAATCCTTCTTAATCCAATGTTCTAGGTAAGGGTTCTGGTGATCCCCTAGGGAAGGTTTTAGGCACCCTAGCATTAAGGATCCTTACTATACGATTGACCTTCGAATTCCAATGTGCGGGTATTTGCATGAACTGTTTATTTAGTGTCAATTCCCGTAAAAAATCTGTCTTTTATTTGCATATCAAGTTCTTCCTTTTTAAAATTTGAGTGTAGTTCCCTTATATATGGGAAATTCTTTAGTTTAAATCTATCATATATAAAAAATATGTTTCCTCTTATATATGAGGATAAACAATCTTTTGCAAAGGCGAGAATGTGTTGTAATGAAGTATATATGTTTTTAGTTCATGCTTTGCTTCATACTTGGTTCAAGTCAAACGCATATGTACGCTAAAAACCTCTCACTTATTACCTCTTTTAAAGGATGTTTTAATGAGCTTGACCTATTCATTGGTTCATCAGTAAGTCTTTACTAAACATTTATCAATGTGTGTCTGACTTAACCTATTCCTTTAGGTTCTAGCAGTAATTCTACATGATTTTAGGGGGTATGTATTCAGCCAACATGCACCACCATGGGCCCAGGAAAATGCCATGGTGCCTTTTATACAAAGGGAAGATATGGTCACTACACCCAAATATGCTTTTAGCGGCAATTAATTAGCGGCAATAACTTAATTTCCACTAATTATATTCTAGAATCAATTATTACCGGCAATACCGAACTTTAGCCCTAACAATAAATGTCGGTAACGGCTTTAGCGACCTTGGATCTAATGGCATTAACCAATTGCTGGTAAATGTTTTTGTGGCAATAACTATTGTCGCTAAAACGAAAATATATTGCTACTAAAAACCTCTTTTGGTGTAGTGGGTGGATCCAACAGTGTTATGATCATCCTTTCTTTAGATCCCTTCTCAAAGCACCTCTTTTTTAAAAGACTTTTCCTGGCCGTGGGGTTTTAGTTTGCCTTCAATCCCTTCCAATTATAAAGGCTATTTGCTACCATGAATCTTTCTTACAGCCAAGTGTCTTAATAAGTTCAATTACAAGAGTGTATAAATGGTAGGGATTATTTAGGCTAGAGTCAAGGTTTTTTCAACACTAGAGGTCAAAAAGTTCATGCAAGTTCACAAGACAAATAAAATGTCATAAGCAAGTTGTCTTAAGTCACTCTGCAGAACTACCCTAGATCAACTCAAGAATGTATTAATGTTGTGTTATATCACAAACCACACTTAGACAGACCATGGAAACTGTACATGAGACCGTCAAGGAGATAAAGACAATTAAACATCTTGGCAGGGCATTGAAGGTCAAGTCTAAAACATAAAATTACACAGGTATTGGCAGTAGGCAACTCCCCTTCTTATTTTAAGCTAGCCAAATTCCGACAGAGTCCATACAAAACATTTCATGTTCTAACAACACTGATCAAATGGAGGGCAATTTGAACTTAGAGATGTGATCAATGACTTCCTTTTTTAAGAAGACAGCATTCAGAGCCTCTAAATGGAGCACAAAGGAAACTCAAACTACCATTTACCAAATGGCCATGAACCAAGCATTTATATGTTTTTAAGTAAACTAATCTATTTTTCTAAAGGGACAGATCCTTGATCTTTAAAACATAACAAGATTCACAGAAGTAGAAAAACAAAAGGAGAAGGGAAGAGCTGCATTAACTGGAAAATGAAGCACACTTCTAAAACTAACATACAAGTGCAAAGAACAAAATGGCATTTCATGAATAGGCCATATGGCAAACATTTTAGGTTTCTAGTCCAATTCTTAAAAGACCAGTCAATTAGCAAATGATTTACCTAAACCCCCTCCCTTGTTAACCTATTCTCAAGGCAGAATCCTACTTAACC
Organism: Lycium barbarum; assembly: GCF_019175385.1. Lineage (NCBI taxonomy): Eukaryota > Viridiplantae > Streptophyta > Magnoliopsida > Solanales > Solanaceae > Lycium > Lycium barbarum. The sequence goes on along the minus strand of NC_083340.1, from coordinate 138,361,897 downwards.
TGCACATGGTTGAATTTAGTCTAAACAGTCTCACCTTCTTTTCCTTAGTCATATTTTAGCAAGTTGAATTAATAGGGTAATCACATTTTATCAGACCAATGGTTCATTATTAATCTAACTTTTCCTCTCCCCCATATAGTCTTGTTTCAACACCACCTAGACTTGTTCTTATCATGATTCTATTCTTGATTTACCTATTCCCACATTCATTTTAGTAGTGATTTTACTAAGGCCAAGTCCACTCAACTGTTACACCTTGGAAATTTTCCGTTAACGTACAGTGAATAGACTAACGAAGGGCACGACGTATACGATGATTTGATAAGTAAGAAATAACATTTGATGATTCTAAATGAGATTTCAAAGACATGTGAGATAGGAGACGGAAGTTGTTAAGGAAAGCAAGGTATATGTTATGTGTCAGGCAAGATTTACGAGTATCGAATTAATGATGGCTTAATGATGTTTTGGAGTAGAGTTATAATTTCCCTTAGATTGTTAACGAGGTGTTAAACAAGTGTCAAGAAGGTTCCATAAGGATTGGAGATCAAACGAACGACGGAGATCATTTCAGAGAGATGGGGTTATACGACCGACTTATACGGTCCGTAATTACGGTCTGTATAAGGGTCCATATAACACCTAGCAGAGATGATGTTTGCCTGGTGGTAAACCAGGACCACTTATACGGGCCGTGCAATGTTATACGGACCGTATAAGTGTCCGTGGAAGTCCCGACGGGCTGAGTTAAGTTCAATTATATAAATGTGATCCCACTTCACTAATTTCATTTCCCACACTTCTTCATCTCTCTCAAGGCTTCTAGAGGGTTCCACACACTTCTTCCATAAGAACTCAAGAGAGATTCAAGATCAACTTCATCAAACTAAGAGAGTTAAGTGTAAGAAGCTCACTAGAGTTCATCCAAGACAAGGAATCTAAGTAGAAGTGAAGCTAGGGTTTTGGTGCAAGAGGAGTATCTCCGCTCAAGGCTTATTCTTACAATATCTAAGGTAATTTTTATGATCATTCCATGTTGTTTAAAGTAAGGAGAGGTTGAAAGACTTGGATTGTAGAAGGATATAGAAAATGGATCATAAATGTGAGGATAGTGACATTTTGAGTGGTAGTTTGGAATAAGTCATGAATATTGATATGTTGTGATTATAAATATGTTATAAATGACATTTAGGACGTGGGATAAGCATTATATGTGAGAAAACGTACTAATATACTACGACCATGATTATGGATGAATTGAAGTGAAATTGTGGAATGTGGGTAATGTAGATGAATGAAGATTGTTGGTTATAATGTTGTGAATGTTATTACAGACATTTGGGAATTGATATATGATATGAGGAAAGTTGTATAAACTAACGGAGTGCTACCCAATTTTCTCTAGCTTTAGTAAGCACGTTCATATAATCGATTATCTAATGTTAATGCAAATTCTCTTGAAGGTAGAAACGTGAGCATTGAAGGAGAACAATCAAGCGATGGAATTGTTAAACGAAAAAGGTATGTAAGGCTAGTCCCTTCTTTCTAAGGCATGACTCCTATGGCACGAATCCTCCTATCTTTCGATGATTTTCCTACATATCGGAAATTATGAGTCTACGATTATAAAGAGCTTCATACAAGATAAAGAAAAGAGATACGTTATGAGCATGACAATACTGATGATGAATCTAAGTCTAGAAGTCCTAAATCTCATGATATGACATTCCTACGAAGCTAATGATCCTTATATGATTCCTATGATATTATTTTCCCTACCTCTCCATGACTTTCTTACATTCTGGGAACTATGAGTCAACATTGATAAAGAGCTTCTTATGAGATAAAGATGAGAAATATGACATGAATACGATAATAATGATGATAAGTCTAAGCCTAGATATTCTAAATCAAGATACGATGTCCATGAAGTTAATGATCCTAAATATGGTTCCATTGATGCTTTTCTTGTGTACACTCACCTTAAAATGTTAGTCCCTTCAAGGTGAGACATAATGATTATGATCACTCCATAATGTAATCGGGGGTTCACGACCTTATGTCACCCCGACATAGCCATAGTTTCCTTCGAGTTCTAATGTATGTTTGATGATAAATGTATAATGACGCTAAGCTTATGATATGCCTATGAAATGTATGAAAACCTTAAGTTTAAGATGAGTATCTGACGATGCGATTCTACCACCGCGAAGGCGGGCTGCTATGTTTACACCGAGCCTAAAGGGCCGGGCATGACACCACTAGTGGGCGGCGTATGATGTTTACCCGGACGCTGGTTAACGATGATGGTATATATACTATATGGTGATGTTTGTGCTACGGCGATATATGTACTACAATTATATATGTTATATGTATGAAATGCATCCACTCTTAAAAGTTAAGCAGGTTATATCTTCATCTTATGTCTTCTGATTTCTCTATTATGTTCATTTCATTCATGCCTTACATACTCAGTACAACGTTTGTACTGACGTCCATTTTCTTTGGACGCTGTGTTCATGCCCACAGGTAAACAGGGAGGAGATTCAGACTCGTAGGAGCTGTTAGCAGGCCTTGAGAGCACTCCATTATTCCGGAGGCGCCATTGCTCATTGTTTTGTGTATATGTATTTTGGGCACGGCGGTATCCTGTCCCATCCCTATGTCTAGCACTCTAGTAGAGGCTCGTAGATAAGTATGGGTAGGATGATCTAACGATGTCCTGATTGTATGTATATTATTTTGATAGTCGAAGGGCTGATGTATATAAAGGTAATTATGTTCAAAGTGAAAAATGATTTTCCTATGATTTGAGTATAAGATTAATGAATGAACGCTTGATGTGTACGATGGGTAATGGTACGAGCGGTGCTCGGTGGTTAGCCCCGAGTACCCGTCATGGCCCCTAGTCGGGTCGTGACATCAACAACTCCTCTAGCCCTACACTTATTGTCAACAACAACTGATCACTTTCATTAGTCAGACCTGATCAAGAAGGCACAATTAAAATAGAGCTCCGGACACATCAACCTCCCCTCAAGGGAGAAGAGAAACACATACTAGACTATTAGCCCTGTTTTAATTTAGCTTGATTTTACAAGGAGACAGTAAACTAGGCTGATTCTCAGAAAAAAAAAGTGGTTCCTTACTTAGTGAAGAAAAGAATGTTTGATCTTTCTGTGTCTCTAATCCCTTTTCATCTCATTTACCCAGGTCAATACAATTATTGCACATTCATAGAGTTAACCAGCTAATAAGAAGTGAGAACAAAATCACATAGAAGATTAGTCTAAGTTACTTAGTATAGCAATGTGGCACCAACCATAGAAGCCCAACACATTTACACACACACTCTTTTAGGCAGAGTCTTAAAAGAATTTTCAACTCAAGCATGATAAGGTAGGAGCAGGGCAGCCCCACTTTGTAAAGAAATCTCACAAATCAAACTGGTGACAGTCTTAGATAGGTTCAAATAAAGCAAATCAAGAGGTCCTCACACACAACTAAAAATACTTAAGCCATGAATTCCTTTTGGAGACAGGTATTAGCATGTCATGATACAAATATTACAAGGTTGATCCCAAGAACATGTCGAGATGATTTTCTAACATTAAGAAGCGTCCACCAAACAATAAACCAAACTAATACCCTGAGCAAACTTACAACAATCTAGGTATTTCTGATTAAACTAGACTCTTTTGTTTCAATAAATACATATTAATAGTGTATTGTGACCCTCATCAAGATGCAAGATCACACAAGCCATTTCCAGATCCCAACAGCCTCAAATATCTTTGCCAAGTTATAGCACTGATCTAGGGTACTTCCCTTAAACCAAATAATCACAAGTAAAGTATCATGTTTGTAAAGAACTTACTCTAAGCCTGCTAAACAGTACCTAATTTAAACTACAAAGCCAGCAACCAAGATCATTTTAACAATACATTCTAACTATTAACTTATAAAAATGACAAAGAACATAAAAGGGGGGCTGGGTATTACCTTTTTTCGATGTGGCCCTTGTCAAGAACGGATTTGCAAGCCTCTTGTGCTTCCAACCCAAACTCAACCACCACAAAAATAAAAAGAGTAAATAATTTTTTTTTACTGAGAGACTCAAACCAAACAGAAATGGTTTTCCTTTTGAGTCTAAAATTATACTTTGCTTTCAATTTCAAGTTTAAACTTAAAATTCTTAGCTTTTCGATTTTTTCTAATGCTTAAAAACCCTCTCTTTTTTTTCTTTTTTTTTTGTCTGAAGGTTATAGAACCCCAAGACTGTGAGAAAACTTAAGAACAACGATGTGGGATGAACTAGTTTTGTCCAAATTACTCTTTTAAATGAAGATCTACGGTGGAAATTGACAGATTCAAAAACGCATGGCCAGATCTGAGCATGATTCTACTCGATCTGGCCCATTTGTACTCAACCAATAAGAATCTAACAAGAATAAAACAATATAATTGTGAAAATAAAGAACAAAATGCAAAAATCATGTAACAAATTCAAAAACTAAAAGGAAAATCGAAGATGAAAGCGACCTATACTGTGTTTGGAACGATTTTGAGTGAGAAATAGACGAACCATTAATTGTTGCATGCATTTGAATACGCAAAAAGCTGCTGAGGTCTGATACCTCTACATCGTTTGCCATTTTTGGCGATGAGAGAGAAAGGAGAGCATAGGCGGCGCTAGGGTTAAGTATGGAAGAGGAAAGAGAGAAGGTGAGGGGGTGTTTGGCCCCACCTTTTTTTTTTTCTGAAAATGATAAGTGAAGGGGTAATTACCCCCCTTATTATTTGACTTGAGCCGGGTCAACCCCTATTGGGTTTGGACTCGGTCCACTGATTCTTAAGGAGTAAAAAATGGGCCATTTTCTTGTGTATACACCAAGTGTATACACATATATCTCATATATATGTGTGTATACTTGGTGTATATGCTGGGTATATTTAGTTATTAACTAGTTATAATTAAAGAAAATTTAAACAACGGGGAAAAATAGGTTGCCACGTATTTTATAATAATAAAGAAAAGACAAAAAATAATTTTAAACGTCGGTTAAATCGTTGATGGGCCTGAAAATTTAACTAATTGGCCCAACGTCGTTATTTCAATTATGGCCTTCTAATTTTGAAAATTAGGACAAACATATGATTTTAAGTTAAATACCAACAGGCTAATTTCTTTAAAGAAAAATATAAGCTATTTCCTTTAAATGGAAGAACAATTGAATTAATTGTAACTAGGGCAAAAATAGAAAAGGAAAATACATATCTGATAAGGGATTCAGTTTTGCAAATAATTATTATTTAATTAGTTAACTAGACTAATCAAATCATTACAGGGCGATTATACTTATTTTTGTAAAAATCAGGAGTAGTGAAGAAAAGGTAAATAATTAATTACTTAAACTATTTAAATTATTCAAATTTTAGAAGTGAAAAATAAAACTTGAAATGTTAAACAAAATAATTTTAAATGATTAAACAAGGATTCCTCTTCTTTCTCTTTTTCCTCTTTTAAAATAATTCAACCAAATATCTTGAAAATCATTTATTATTCTCTAAACAAAACATGATGCATGAAAAATCTTATTACTGATTTAAAAGGAAGAAATATGGACCCGGGCATTTTTGCAAAAATAATTTAAGGCTATTAGAGATATTCAGCTTATTCACTCATTACCCAGGGAACCCGAGTGGTTAAAATGACTTACGGGAGGTTAAAAATTAGGTGTCAACAGTATGCACTTCAATTTTAATTCCCCGACACAAATTTATTTCCTTCGTGCACTTTTACTTATTCACTTTTTAATTTTCACGTTATTTAAGAATTAATAAATGAAGTACTCCCTCTGTCACACAAACCATAAAGACTAGCTAAATTGAGTAACCAAATTAGTCATGTTGGGCCCCGTGTATCGCATGGGCATAGTTTGCTAGTATTATATATAAGTGTCCAGGAGGGACTAACACGGCAATAAATGTTTGTATCAAAAACTATATAAAATGTACACTTTAACCAATTACTTTTTTATCCACGTGGACATATGTCATAGCACTGAATATTTATTCTCTTCTCATGTATACACGTATGCACTTCAATTTTAATTCTCCGATGCATTTATTTCCTCCGTGCACTTTTACTTGTTCACTTTTGACTTTTCAAATTCTTTAAGAATTAATAAATGAAGTACTCCCTCCGTCCCATATTACTTGGCCACATTACTAAACTATTTTTTTATCCCACGTGGACGTATTTCATAATGCTGAATATTTATTCTCTTCTCATGTATACACGTATGCACTTCAATTTTAATTCTCCAACACATATTTATTTTCTCCGTGCACTCTTACTTGTTTATTTTTTATTTTTCACTTTCTTTAAGAATTAATAAATGAAGTACTCCCTCCGTCTCATATTACTTGGCCACATTACTAAAAATCTATGTCCAAATTACTTGTTCATTTATAAAATCAAGATAAAATTAATTAAATCTTTCCCATCTTACCCTTTTCGTCCCATATTACTTGGCCGCATTACTAAAAATATATGTCCAAATTACTTGTTCATTTACAAAACCAAGATAAAATTAATTAAATCTTACCCATCTTACCCTTAGTAATAAATGTTCTTGAAAATAGTCAATTTTGATTAGAATGTATTTATTGGAGAGATATAGGGGTAAGATAGTAAAATATATCTTTTATTTATGATTTCTTAAGGTGCGTGCAAAAGGGAAAGTGACAAGTAATATGGGACGAATGGAGTATATATTTTACCATAATATTCATATTTATTGGTGTAATTCTCAATAGCCTTGAAAAATGATTTGAAAATGAGTAAGCCACATTACTAAAAATATATATATGTTAAATTACTTGTTCATTTACAAAACCATGATAAAGTTAATTAAACATTTCCCATCTTATCCTTAGTAATAAATGTTCTTGAAAATAGTCAATTTCGATTAGAATGTATTTATTGGAGAGAGGGGACAGTGACAAGTAATATGGGACGAAGGGAGTATATATTTTACCATAATATTCATATTTATTGGTGTAAGTCTCAATAGACTTGGAAAATGATTTGAAAATAAGTAACTAATGTGAAAGGTAACATTAATAATAAGAACAAAAATTTATTTCTCTCAATATGTTAATATGGACAAGTAAAAGTGAACGGAGGGAATGACTTTTATCCCCATTTTCCTTCTTTGTCAATAATTTAAGCGTGAAGAGAGGACGAACAATAGCAATGCAAATTTATACCAAAATTTATATACATTGTACACTTTAACCAACTACTTTTTTATCCCACTTGAACATATGTCATTGTACTGAGCATTTATTCTCTTCTCATGTATACACATATGCACTTTAATTTTAATTCTCCTACACATATTTATCCCTCCGTGCATTTTTACTGGTCCACTTTTGACTTTTCACGTTCTTTAAGAATTAATAAATGAAGTATATATTTTATCATAATATCCATATTTAATGGTGTATAGTCTCAATAGCCTTAGAAAATGATTTGAAAATGAGTAATTAATGTGAAGGGTAAAATAAGAAGAAGAAAAATTTCTTTCTCCTGATATGTCAACGTGGACAAGTAAAAGTGAATGGAGGGATTGACTTTTATCCCCGTTTTCCTTCTTTGTCAATACTTTACTTATTTTACTCTCCTTTGCATTCTCTGATTATTGTTTATTTACATTTATAAAATGTATTACTTTATATTTTCTTAAAATTTGGTGATTTACCATATAACATATATCTTTCTAATTTTGATTTCTTTGTAACAATTCTTTTTATCTATAATTGTTAATATAAAAATTATAGTATATTTTTAAATTAATTCAATAAAAATATTTTATTAGTTTTGCTTTTAAAAAATTCAATATATACAACAATGGTTCTTATGTTTGGATCTGAACAATTAGTTAATTGAGATGGATATCAACCTATTGGTATACATATAAGATATTAAAGAATTTAAAAGAAAAAAATCTAGAATCAAAATATTAATTTTCCCTCATATTCTTACTAATTTTCTTTTTCACATCGATGAATAACTTTCATTGTCATGATAATGAGAAAAAAGTCCGACTCTTTCCATCTCAAAGACTTAATTCCATCATACGTTATTAATGTTTAAACTCCATTTTCTAATTATAACTAAAGTGATGGTACATAAAATACATTTTGTATATGTTACTATATATAATAACAATTAGAATGTTTTTTAAAATTATTTTCAAAATACAAACCTTAAAGAATGACTAATTAAAGTGAATAAGCACAGGCATATATTGCTAGTAAGGCATTAATTGGCACCCTCGATTGGAAAATATAAATAAATAAAAGAAAATTAATTTTTCAAGGGCTGGCACCGTCTTTTTGTGCATCAAAAAATTAGTGACTTATTAAAAGAAACATATTTAATTTTATTACATAAACTCTAAGATAAAGGAGCGATCATTATTGTGACATAAATATATTTAATAAATGATTAAGCTTGAGTTTTAAAAAATAACCATGGTCAATGAAACAAAAGAGTTCAAAGATTTGAGGTCCTCTAAATAAGTCGTATCTTAGAAAATGTGATGTATTAAAATCTGATTTCTTATTTTAAGACATGTTTGGTAAACTAATTGTTACTAAAAACAAAGAGTATTTTCTAACTTCAAGATCAAAAAAGTTTTCCTCTCACATAAAGAAAATGAAAAAGCAACTATCTAGTTCTAAATGCTAAATTCTATTTCTTATTTTAAGCCAAATTTGATACGTTCTTTACAAAATTAAATAATTTAAGATTTGCCTTCAAAATCTAAAATATTTTCTTGCTACAGAGGGAAAATAAAGGATGGCCATAATACACTATATCATGATTATCTAGTTCTAAACTTACTTTAAGTCAAGTATGGTACAATTTTATAAATTAAATAGTTTTGAGTTCTAGCTTCGAGATCTAAAATATATTTTTTACGGAAGAAAGATAAAAGACTGATCATAGTATAAATTTATTATTATTATTATCTGGTTCTAAATTTTAAGTTCAATTCCTTACTTTAAGTCAAATTTGGTATATTCTTACAAAACTAAATAGATTGAGATCTAGCTTCAAAAATCAAAATCTAAATTATTTTGCCTTTTGTAGAAAGAAAATAAAAGAATGACCATAATACTATAATGTTATAATCTAGTTCTAACTTCAAAAATTCAATTTCTTACTTTAACCAAAATTTGGTGCATTTCTTCAAAATTAAATAGTTCGAGATTACCTTCAAAATCTAAATTAGTTCTCTCTTTTGCAAAGAAAATAAATTAGACTGACCATATTACTATAGTATTATAATCTACTTCTATGTTATAAATCAATTTTTTGCTTTAATCTAAGTTTGGTACATAATTAAAAAAATTAAATAGTCTATATCCCATTTTCAAGATTTACAATTTTCTACTTACAGGAAAATAAAATACTGACCATAATAATATTGTTATGATAACTAATTCTAAATTTCATTTTTGAACTTTAAGGTGTATTTCTGTGATAGCATGAATAGTGTAATTTTGATACAATAATAGTTGGTCTCAGCTAGAAAAAGTAAAAGAAAAGGAGAAATAAAGAAACTGATAAATGTATACATACTATTTATACCACTAATAATTTAATGTTTTTTTTTTAATTTTTATATATTTTTTCCTTGATCATTTTACTACATATTGTTTTAGATATTTATCTAGCTAGCAAATCATGAACAATAAAAAAGGAAAAATAATTCTTCAAATAGAAAATATTTAATTTCTTTTAGATTATATCTGCGGATCTGTTATCTACTTCTATTGTATTATTTTAGTCTGACAAATTAACTATTACGATAGTGGGGTCCATATCTATGTGCTATGAGAGTCGCACTAGCCTATAAATTCTTTATGTAGTCCGTAGAATTGATGTGTGTCACTCAGTATCATCGTCGCTTTCTGAATAAATCAAATAGGTGAACTTGTGCTCTCTTTAGAAAAAATTTAGAGTTTTTTTCCTTCACCACAATGTCTAACATTGATTCTTTACACATAATGTTCTTACGGGCCTTGAGTCCTCACCCTACGCTTCTTCAATGCCCTATGTGTAATCAAATCGGTCTCACTAATAACGAATTCATGAGTCATTTTCAGTCTCATCCAATGCGCCAACAAATAATACATCTAGCACGGGGTTTTAGCATATTAGGTATAACATCTAGAGTATTTTTACCACCAGAGCAACAGACAAGATCCATGAGAGAAGATAGGGTTATGCACCAAACACCGCCACCGCCGCCTTCGTCACCACCACCATATCGTTTTTGCCCAATTGGATGTAACGCCAATGGCAGAAGCGTGCATGCAAATTCAATAGATATAAACCTAAATGAACCTCCTCCTGAGTTCCCAAGACCTCAAGATGTTCATATTCGGAATATATTTGATGGATCTCAATTGATTAACGCTGATGATGAAACAAATGAGTTAGATCTAAACTTAAAGCTTTGAAGTCAAAGGTATCCATACCTAGTGGGCGGAATTCTGTGTTTACTTTTTCTTCTTTTTTTTCATTTTGTTTTATCCTTTTCACCTACATTGTCCAAATCTCATTTGTTTAGAATACTTTTCTAGACAAACTATTGATTTTTCTAGTTTTTCTCTCTTTTTCAAGAGTTATAGCTCTCTTGAGATAACAAAAATTTAGATTTTTTTTCCAATAATAGAAGTTCTTTTTATTGTCATAAATATTAAAAATAATGCATGGATAAATTAAAGATTACTGCAAATTACATTAATACTTTTCATGTCTTTCTTTTTCATGGTTTGATATTCTAATGTCCAAGTCGTAGAGAATAATTTTATGTTGTTACATAAATTTTAATTTCATCTATTGCAAGTCACGAGAACATTGGAGTTGTTCGTTATACTATAAACCTTAATGCGATGAAATTAAAAAGCCGTGTATGTAATCTTTTGAATTTAGATTTGAAAATATAAAAAGCGAATTAAGGAAAAAAGAGAAGGAAGCAGTAACGAATATATATTAGAGGCAAAAAATGGAGATAAGTCAAATTTAAGTGGGTCAAAGTTAGTCAAATTAGTAGAAGAGACATGACTTATCCCACATCGAGTTTGTTGAAAAACAACACCCCATCGAGCTAATTGACTAATTAGCACACATGGGTCCACTCTCAAATTATTACCAATTATGTTACATCGTAGCCAATTTTTTATATGCAACTTAGCATCCCTTTCTCTTCTCTGCTCCTTCATTAGTTTTTTAGAAGATTTTTCTCTATCACTGTCACTGTTCATGAGGATATTAAAAGCATAAAAGAAAGAAAGTATTCATAGCAAGGAATAGAAATACGAAGAAAAAACAATATATACATTAAAGGTACCTGAAAAAACAATATATACATTAAAGGTACCTGAAAAAATATATAAATTATGTAGCATTATCTTCAAATAATTTTTACTTTCAATATTTGTAATATATCATAAATATGTAATGGTGATGGATAAAATTATCCGCAAAACAATTCTTGCAATGGAACCCTATTCAATTTAGAAAAAGATGAGTTAGGAAAAAAAGGCATAATATCTGGAGACTTTTTTGAATTTGGCACTGTTTATTCGATGTACACCTAGATTTTTTTTTGTCCTAATTACCCTTTGAATTTGGCATTTTGATTTTTTTTTTTTTTTTGGTAACCAACAGCTTTCCATTGAACATTACATAATTAGCTAGCCAACACAGCTTGCTAGGTTTAGAAATACATGACACTGAACTCCTAAGGATCAAACAACATTAGCTAAAAAGACCATTTTTTTTTTATCATCGTAATATCTTTCCCTCAATTATTCTATTCCTGACTATGGGTAATCAGTGAAATTTTTTCAAAATATTGGATATTTTGATAGCAAGGGAGTTCTTTCGTCTCAAAATCTGAATAATATTCATTACTTAAAGTGATTCAATTGGTTGAATTGTTGTTAATATTGAAAGGAGTCGAGATTGATAAGGAGTTGTTTAATGATTCTCGAACATGTACTTGTTTTGAGTAAAATTTTGAACTAAAACTTGGCTGCCAATTGGTGCTCGAACAGTGCAAACATATGCTAGATCCTTGGCTAAACTTTCCACTGTGACACTCTTCTTTTCAAAGACTCTTTGGTTCCTCTCTATCCACAATGTGTGAAGCACTTCAGCAATAATCATCTTGTAAATTTGGGCTTGTTGACCTTTGCCCTTGCTACTGGAAACACACCATTTCATAAAATCCTCCCAGGACTGCATTGAACATCCCCTTATTGCTCCATGTCAAGATTCTTGCCCATAGTGTCCTTGCAACTAGACAAAGGACAAACAGATGCTCATAAGTTTCATGAGCCTGGTTACATAAGACACATATCTTTGTAGCCTCAAGACCCCATTTTAACAACCTATCAGCAGTTAACAACCTTTGATGTAGACCAAGCCATAGTGTGAAACATGCTTTTGGCCTTGCTTGGTAACCAAACATTAGACACTTCCATGCTAATCTAGGCAAATTACCTAGCGACTGGAGATAGAAAGAGTTGATCAAGCTCTGTCTTGGATTAATAGAAGATTGTAGCATGGTATCTCTGGCCCCTATGATTTTCGTTGTCATCCAACTGGCTGTTTTAGGGATTGGACAGTCCCTCAAAAGTTGGCCTTTTGTTACACCTCGGATAATTTTCCGTTCATGCACAGTGAATAGACTGACGAAGGGCGCGACGTATGCGATGTTTTGATAAGTAAGAAGTAGCATTTGATGATTCTAAATGAGATTTCAAAGACATTCGAAGTAAGAGAAGAAAGTTTTCCAAGAAGAGGCAAGGCATGCGAGATGTATCGGAAAGGATTTACGAGTAACGAGTTAATGATGATTTAATGATGCTTTGGAGAAGAGTTATAATGTCCCTTAGATTGTTAATGAGATGATAAACAAGTGCTTAGGAGGTTCCATAAGGATTGGAGATCAAACCAGTCGACGAGAACGAACTTCGAAAAACTGGGCATTATACGGCCAAACATACTGGCCGTATGTTCAACCGTATAATCAGCCCAGATTAGCATCCCTCTCTAGACCAAATCTACGACCAGACATACGGTCAGTATAATTTATACGGATCGTATGTTGGTCCGTAGAAATGGGTCGGGACAGATTTGAGTATTATTAATAAGGGACCAAGTTTCATTTCATTTCATTTCCCTTTCACACCCCTTCTCTCTAGAACTCTCTAGAACACTTCTCCCACAAGAATTCAAGGGATATTCTGTCACACCCTAATCTCCCTAAGGTGTGATGGGCACCCGACCCTTACTTAGGGCCGAGCGAACCCTCAGACCCTTAGTGCACACATAATCTTCTTAGACTTTTAAATCAAATAAAGATGAAATACATAGTACGGCTTTCAGAAATATTCTTTTTCATCGTTATTCTCAAATCAAACAAAATCTGTAATCATGTAGAATTTATCACATAACACAAAGTGACATATCGGCTGATGGAGCCACTTACAAAACTGACATTCTATACCCACGACTCTGTCTGCAAAGTCTCTAACTCCAATCAGAAATCATAACACGTGTACTCTGACTCGTCAGCACTCTAGGAGCAAAGGGAGCTTGCCAACGCCGCTGGAACATCTTCTATAATGGCTTCTACTCATCTGGGTGTACCTGCACGGCATGAAACGCAACCCCCGAAGAAAAGGGGTCAGTACGGAATATGTACTGAGCATGTAAGGCATGGAATACAGAAAACAGAACCATAATCGGAACAACGGTACAGAAAGTAAGTACATTAACCAGAATACCAAGGTGCTTATTTTCCGAACATAAATCATACTTACCGATGTTATATGTCAGAAAAAAGTACCGAAAATGAGTAAAACATCCAGAGTACCAAAATACTTACTTTCCAAACACAGATCATACGTGCCGACATCATATGTCACCATATGCCTATACATATAATCGATCCATACGTAATATGATAGTGCCGAGGAACATATGGCCCGATCCATACATAACATATTAGTGCCGAGGAGCGTACGGCCCGATCCATATATATATAACATACTAATGCCAAGGAACTTTCAGCCCGATCCATATATATAACATATTAGTGCCGAGGAACGTTCGGCCCGATCCATAAATATATATTATACTGCTGCGGAACGTGCAGCCCGATCCATATATATATATTATACTGCTGCGGAACGTGCAGCCCGATCCATAAATATATTATACTGCTGCGGAACGTGCAGCCTGAACCATGTATATATTATACTGCTGCGGAACGTGCAGCCCGATCCATACATATATTATACATATATTATACTGCTGCGGAACGTGCAGCCCGATCCATATATATATTATACTGCTGCGGAACGTGCAGCCCGATCCATATATATATATATTATATACATATATCCATAGTAATACTTCCTTTGAAAAAAAACATTTCTTGTTCATACATATACAGAAAATAGAACATATCATGTTGCCGAGGCGTCGGCTCCGATCCCTTTAACCCCATATAATATTGCCGAGGCGTCGGCTCCGATCCATATATGACATAACATGTTAGTGGCGAGTATAACATAGTGCACACAATGATATAACCGGCCCGAGGCTCGGCGAGCGATATAATAGTAGCACGCACCAACGGAGTAGTGAGAACCGTATGTATATAAATCAATTCTAAGACTCGATGGACAAGTATACTCACCGAACCCTGAAGGCTCAGAAACAAGTTTCGGGTCAATCCGACTTAGTATAAGAAAGTTATGAGCGTTTGAAGTGCAGAACCTTCTACAACCGTTTCAGAAGCCATTTTTGGAAAACCAAAGCCATAATCATGTTAGGTACCCTTCGAATTTTGTTATGGATCACATCCGACAGAGCCTTTGGAACCATATGTACGTATCAAAATGTATCAAAGACTCGATGGAATAACCAAACGTGCTATCATTTGAAAACTAAAACATTAATCACATCAATTATCTCTCGAATGCCATTCGGAAACATATCAAACTGAACTTCGGACATCATAAGTATGCATCAAAACCATATGGGACAGCTTATGGAAATCAAGAACGTTAGCCATCCTAGTGGCTCTAAGAATGGGAGTTCCTTTGGAATCATATACATATCGTCTGTTCGTTTCACAAAGATCATGCTAAAAGAAAGAAAGGGTAAGTCTTACATACCTGTCCCACGTCCAATTAGTTGCGCTTATTCGTCCAAACTTGCTAGTCTACATTCAAGAGAATTGACATAATCATTAGACTCATCGACATACACTTGTCTTAGTCCTTCAAATGAATTTATTTATATTCTGCCGAAATTTCGGCAGCATTTCCCCTGTAAATACACCATCCCCGAGAATCCAACTCGGCCAAATCATCAATCAACAATTCGAGAATTCAACTCGGCCAAATTATCAACAACAATACCAACAATCATGCCAACAACATCAACAATCAATTCAAGACGCATTCTAACATTAACAACCTTTTCCATACAATTCAACAACATTTCATTTATATTCAATTCAATCACATATATTCAAGCTAACACCAAGGATCCTACATTCAAATATTAATCCGAAATCATTCTAACATGATTCAATAATACTCCAAACAATTCACATAATATTCAAAACAACATATTCAAGAACACTTCAACAATCCGCTCTCCATTCCAAACGGTCAAACCAACATACTACCCGAAACCTTCCCAATTCATGAATTACACCAACAATTCACACGCTAACAACATTGTTTTCCATAAATACAAGAAGACTATGTTCAAATCACATTAACTGCTAAAACAACTCTCCAACCATTACAACTTCACTAGAATCATTAAACTTTCATTTTCATCATAGAATTCATTACAACAACAACCAAAATACTAGATAAAATTAGTTCATCATCCCTATACAACACAACACACACACACGGCCAAACTCCACACCACACGGCCACCACTCCAACACTCTAAATTCATGGTTTTCATTCATTTCTACATACTACAACATACCCAAACCATTCATAACGTATAAAAAGAGGATTAGACCTTATCTTTTCCACTTGTCTTCTTAACTTGGTTAGGGTTGCTCCTTGCAAAATGGATGGTTTTCTTGCTCCAACAACTATCCTGCGTTAAAGAGGACCTTCTAATTGGTGGGATTGCTAGAAGAAAATTATTTTTCTTGATAAATTTCCATGGCACCAAATTTTTTTGCCATGGCCGAATACTACTATATAATTTCCTTTTCTTGAAACTTCTTCAAGTTTCTTGAAATAAAAGATGGTGAATAATAAAATCCATGGGTCATCTTTTACTTATACCCATTAAGCATCCATGTGGGCTTTGGCCCATCTAGCTTGGACGGCCATGTGGCCTTTTATTTCAAGCCCATCTTTTTTTTTTTTGTAAATCATGTAAAATTTATTTTCCAAATTCCAAATTTGCCCTTAGCCTTCCTCCATATTTCTATGAGTCATCTTGCGAATTTCCCTTTTTACCCTTAGCCTTTCTCAATATTTCCATACTAGTAAACCACTTGTTCATCGAAATAATTTTGGAAAATAGTCTTGCCTTTGACTTTTCGCAATAATCTCGAATTATCCGAACGTACAAAATACAGGCTATAACATATTCATCATCAACTACATCAAACTAAGTGAATCAAGTATAAGAAACCCATTAAAGTTCATCGAAGGCAAAGAATCCAAGGGAAGGTGAAACTAGGGTTTAGCTCAAGTGAAGAGTTTCCACCCAAGGTTCATTCCTATACCATCTAAGGTAAGATTTATGATATTTCCATGCTGTTTAAGGTATTTTAAAGTTGAAACACTTGGATTGTAGAAGAATATAGAAAATTGGGTCAAGAATGTGGAAATAGTGTCATTTTGAGTAATAACTTGAATTGAGTCATGATTCTTGATGTGTTGTGATATGGTTATGTTATAAATGATATTAAGGACATGGGATAAGCATTACATGTGAGAAAACGTACTAGTATAAGATGACCATGATTATGGATGAATTGAAGTGGAATTGTGAAATGAGGGTAATGTAGATGAATGAAGATTGTTGGTTATGATATTGTGAACGTTATTATAAATGTTTGGGAGTTGATATACCATATGGGGAAGTTTGTATAAACAAAGGAAATGCTGCTCAATTTTCTCTAGCCTTAGTAAGCACGTTCATATAATCGATTAGCTAATGTTAATGCGAATTCTCTTGAAGGTAGAAAGGTGAGCATTAAAAGAGAACAATCAAGCGATGGAAATTGTTAAACGAAAGAGGTATGTAAGGCTAGTCCTTTCTTTCTAAGGCATGACTCTTATGGAATGAATCCTCCTATCTTTCCATGATTTTCCTACATATCGGGAATTATGAATCTACAAGTATAAAGGGCTTCATACGAGATAAACAAAAGAGATACGTTACGAGCATGACAATACCGATGATGAATCTCAGTCTAGAAGTCCTAAAGCTCATGATACGATATTCCTACGAAGTTAATGACCCTTATATGATTCCTATGATATTATTTCCCTACCTCTCCATGACTTTCTTACATTTCGGGAACTATGAGTTAAAGTTGATCAAGAGCTTCTTATGAGATAAAGATGAGAAATATATCATGAATACGATAATAATGATGATAAGTTTAAGCCTAGAGATTCTAAAGCAAGATATGATGTCTATGAAGTTAATGATCCTATTTACGATCCCTTGATGCTTTTCCTTGTATACACTCACCTTAAAATGCTAGTTCCTTCAAGGTGAGATATGACGAATATGATCACTTCATAATGTAATCGGGAGTTCTTGACCTTATGTCACCCCGATATTGTTATAGATTGTCTATAAGCCCTAATGCATGTCCTATGACCTATGTTTCGAAATGTTACGAGTCTATGTTCATAGGGGGTTCCATATGAGATAAAGGTAAGAAATATGCCATAGATACGATGATTGTAATGATGAGCCTAAGTTTAGAGATTATAAAGTCTATCATACAATATTTTTAAAAAGTTCATACTACGAATATGATGATTTTCATAAATTTTCTTTAAATTCAAATGCATGCTCTATGAAAAGTTATGATAAGCTTACAAGATATATGTGAAGATAAATGTATAATGATGCTAAGTTATGACAAGATCATGATATGCCTATGAGATGTATAATAACGATAAGTCTATGGTGTGCACGCGATGATATGATTCCACCGTGCCTAGTTGGCCGGACATGTCACCGCGAAGGCGGGCTTCTTATGATTCCACCGTGCCTAGTTGGCCGGACATGTCACCACGAAGGCGGGCTTCTTATGATTCCACCGTGCCTAGTTGGCCAGACATGTCACCGCTAAGGCGGGCTGCTTATGATTCCACCGCGCCTAGAAGGCCGGACATGATCACCACTAGTGGGCGACGTATGATGGTTACCTGGATACGGGTTAACGATGATAATCTATATGATACGATGATGTATGCGCTATGATGATACACGTGCTATGGTTATATATATGTATGATATATGTATGAAATGTATCCACCCTTAAAAGCTACGCAGGTTATATCTTCATCTTATGACTTATGATTTCTCCATTATTATGTTTACCTCATTCATGCCTTACATACTCAGTACAATGTGCGTACTGACGTCCATTTTCTTTGGACGCTGTGTTCATGCCCACAGGTAGGCAGGGAGGTGATCCAGACTCGTAGGAGTTATCAGCAGATTTATAGGAGCACTCCATTATTCCGGAGGTGCTATTTGGTTTATTTTTTTGTGTACATATACGTATTTTGGGCACGATGGGGTCCTGTCCCGTCCATATGTCTAGTACTCCAGTAGAGGCTCGTAGATACGCATATGTGGGTCATATGGTCTCACGATGTTCTCATCGTATATATGTATTATTTTGATAGCCGAAGGGCTTATGTATATTAAGGTATTTATGTTTCCAAATGAAAAATAGTTTTCTTATGATTATGAGTACATGATTAGTAAAGAAGTGTATAATGAGCATGATGAGTAATAGAATGAGTGGTGCTCAGTGGTTAGGCCCGGGTACCCGTCATGGCCCCTAGTCGGGTCCTGACAAAAGTGGTATCAGAGCAGTTCAGTCCTAGGAAGTGTCTACAAGCCGTGTCTAGTAGAGTCTTGTTTATGGTATGTTGCGCGCCACACTAATAAACAGGAAGCTACAGGACATTTAGGAAAAATGACCATCTTTCATCTTAAGAGATCGTGCGATAGAGCTGTGTTATAAGATTTTCTCTTCCTTAATAGTGTGCTATGATTTCAGAAATGCCACCAAAGGGAAAAGCTACGGCACCTCAGAAGGGCAAGATAGTGGTTGAAGAAGGGCTCGAACGGGAGCCGTCTATGGATATGGAGGAGAGCGGACCCCAGAATAAGGCCCTACCTCGGTTTTCCCATACTTCGCCCACTTTAGAGGATCAAAGGGGAGCCTTAACTTTAGCTCCAACACCCCCAGTTCCTCCATCAGACTCGTAGGAGTTATCAGCAGATTTATAGGAGCACTCCATTATTCCGGAGGTGCTATTTGGTTTATTTTTTTGTGTACATATACGTATTTTGGGCATGATGGGGTCCTGTCCCGTCCATATGTCTAGTACTCCAGTAGAGGCTCGTAAATACGCATATGTGGGTCATATGGTCTCACGATGTTCTCATCGTATATATGTATTATTTTGATAGCCGAAGGGCTTATGTATATTAAGGTATTTATGTTTCCAAATGAAAAATAGTTTTCTTATGATTATGAGCACATGATTAGTAAAGAAGTGTATAATGAGCATGATGAGTAATAGAATGAGTGGTGCTCAGTGGTTAGCCCCGGGTACCCGTCATGGCCCCTAGTCGGGTCCTGACAAAAGTGGTATCAGAGCAGTTCAGTCCTAGGAAGTGTCTACAAGCCGTGTCTAGTAGAGTCTTGTTTATGGTATGTTGCGCGCCACACTAATAAACAGGAAGCTACAGGGCATTTAGGAAAAATGACCATCTTTCATCTTAAGAGATCGTGCGATAGAGCTGTGTTATAAGATTTTCTCTTCCTTAATAGTGTGCTATGATTTCAGAAATGCCACCAAAGGGAAAAGCTACGGCAGCTCAGAAGGGCAAGATAGTGGTTGAAGAAGGGCTTGAACGGGAGCCGTCTATGGATATGGAGGAGAGCGGACCCCAGAATAAGGCCCTACCTCGATTTTCCCATACTTCGCCCACTTTAGAGGATCAAAGGGGAGCCTTAACTTTAGCTCCAACACCCCCAGTTCCTCCATCAGATGCCTCGGGCCAAGAGATGAGACATGCCATTCTTTTGCTGACTCAATTAGTAGCCGCTCAAGCTCAGCGGCAGGATGTGGGCCGCGTTAATAGGCGTTGGAGGAAGAGAGTTAGTTCTTCAGGATTTGATCATAAGTTTAGGGGAACTTCGAGGCAACAATTCTCTAGGCACTCAGTTCGTTCAACAAGTAGTGCTCCTCCACAGTTTCCTAGACCCAGGTTTGATAGATCTACTTATTCTAGGCCACCCCAAAGTCTCAGAGTTTCTAGTTCTCGGATTCGGAGTGGTCCTAGTCAGACGAGATCACCGGTACCACGATGTACTCAGTGTTCTAGATTGCCTTGGGGACCGTGCCGCTTGGGCTCGGATGTTTGTTATGCCTGTGCTCGGCCAGGCCATTTCAAGCACAACTGCCCATCGCTACGGGGTAAAGATAAGGTTCGGACTACGGGAGTGGTAGCTGGCTCTTCATCATCGGTACACCCTTCAAGGCAAAGGCAACAGATGTTAGTAGACGGTGATAGAGACCGAGGAGGAATGCTCAGTCCAAGTGGGTCCTAGCATCATATCCATGCGTTAGCTGAGCGACAGGATCTCGAGTCTTTCCCTGATAATTTCCCAGGTATATTGCTAGTATCCTCTTATAATATGTGTGCATCGGTTGATTTGGATCCTATGTTGTTATGTATCACTCCCGATGTGATGATTATGTTGAGGTGAAAAATCTGAGCCAATCCAACAATTTGAGATGACTATATTTGTTAGTAACCTAGTGATAATATGTGTATTTATATATTGGAATTCTAGACCGAGTGTGCAAGCACAACTTATGAGACAAGCTCTATTATTTATAACCTTTAATGGTAAGTGATCTTGTGTTGCTGAGTTG
Organism: Lycium barbarum; assembly: GCF_019175385.1. Taxonomy (NCBI): domain Eukaryota; kingdom Viridiplantae; phylum Streptophyta; class Magnoliopsida; order Solanales; family Solanaceae; genus Lycium; species Lycium barbarum. Next base: position 138,340,597 of record NC_083340.1, on the reverse strand, counting down.
CATATTATGTGTGTCTCGATATATGTCCTATTGAGGCATCGGACGTGTTTTCTAGGCTATGTGCAGGTTTGGGATTGTTATGTTTACAAGAGAAACTCTACCGAAATTTTCCTAGAATCTAAAGGAGATAAGATATAAGCTTGTAATATGTCCTAACGGGAAAAGATGTTGTGCAAAAAGGTAATGGCAGGACGAGATTTAGTTAGAAGTATCGTTAACGACTACGAGAGGTGAGTTAATTACTATTGAATTGATAGTAACGGTAATCATAAGATCGACATTGATATGGTAAAGAGAAATACCAGAGTAAATTAAGGAGACTGGTAGTACTAAAACATGACATAGAAGAGAAAGGGGAACTCTAATAGAGTGCGATACTGGAGTATTGATTGGATGGATAAGCTTGAGTAAGATACGATAAGTTTATTAGCAAAATAAAGTAACAGCATAACTGAGGCAGGAGTATGAAATACGAAGGGGTATAACGAATGTGAATCCATTGGTAAAACAACTTATATGGTAAGTGAAATAGGGCTAATTAGAAAGAGTAACAGGTTGAATATGCTTACTTCGCAAGGTTTATTTTACTTTACGAGCAGACTTGCGAACTAGGTAAAGAAGTGGCACTCTATAGCGTTGATTATGATCAAGATATAATGAGAGCGTGGCAAGAACTGTAATACAATGTAAGTAAAGTATAGTGAGGAAATGACTAAAGATGTGACATGTTCTATATGAATAAAGAATGAATGCAAGTGTGAAACCAACAAGCGAGCCATGGGGCAGTAGATGAGAAAGATTATAAGACCTTGTTAAGGGAAAGTCCAGCATAGGGGTTCCTCAATGACAGAAATGATAGCAAGCAATGACAAAGGGGGAAGACAACTTGAAAAAGAAAAGGAAACATACGAAGTACGCGTGCTTAAGAAGTAGCCGTATTATGAGGAAAGGAAGATGCATCTCCTACGAATATCCTACACTAAGACAGAACGAGTAAAGTACATAAAGGAATAAGTTGGAGAGAAAAATGTGGCCATGAATTACGAGTTTATCGTACGATGATAAAGCGATAAAGTAAGGCTATCATCAACGACAAATACGACATGATTATGATTGGTTTTGAAATCAATGTTGAGTGCAACACAAGAGTAAAAAAGTATGAGCCATAAGGGGTATTAGTGGCACATGAGACTTAGATCCTTGAAAACAAAAATGGCGAGTTTAAGGGAAAATGCATTTACAGTTACTATAAGTCGATTATAGGAAAGAGAGGAATAACTTGAGATGGGAAGCAAAGGGAAGGATGACGCTATAAGTGAACTCTTGGTATCGTAGAACGGGATGAGTGACATTTCATGGATGGTATGGATAGCTAGATAGACTACTATTTGAGTATCCCTATGAGACAGAAGTTGTTAATTGGAGCAGATGTAGACATTGACTCATAACTAACGGTTGAGCTAAGTAAAATACATCCTTGCTTGGGGTGCTATGTTGGTTGTATTACTTGATTACAAAACTACAAGATGAGTATGTTAAGCCTTCACGCATGAATTATCGTAGCTATAAATTATGGGAAACGACATGAATAAGATGTAGTATAATAAGGGATATATGAATTCAAAATTTGAAAGTGAGGCAACGGATTTGAGAATAGTACAAGTAAAACCCTTAAAGGGGGGAAGCGAGAAAATGGAATACAAGTGTAGAGATTTGAAATGATGGACCCTAAGATGTGATAAATATAGACTCTAAGACAAAGAGTGAGAGTTGCGTAGAAATAAGTCTAATAACAAGTAAATAAACAAACACAAATTGAGCAAGCATCTGAGACTGTACGGGAAATCATTCATGAAGCCCTTGAACCACGTGACATTGAGAGCGAATAACTCAAGGGATATTGTAAAAGATAGCGATGCTATACTAGAATAGAGGCAAAAGCACTAACAGTAGAGTCGTAATTAATGATATTGCGATTTATAAGCGACAATTAATAAAGGGACCTAAGGTTTTCTATAGTAGAACATAAGATGTGATAATCAAGGGACAAATAAAGGGAAGAAAATAATATGACGAGATAAGTTGTCACGACCCGACTCAGGGCCGCGACGAGCACCCGGTGCTAGCCCACCCGGGCACCCTCTTAGCTTACTCTTATGCTTACATCTAGGTGAGCCACATAATTATACATGCATTTCCATTCATTCGTCAACTAGTCCCATTTGGACAACAACACATTTATATCATCATAGGCATCTATGCCACATCAATGTACATGGGCCAACGTGGCCGACAAAATGATATACAAAACATAGGCCGACAAGGCCAAACACATCTACCCACACACACACACATGTCTACGAGCCTCTAAGAGTATAACACATCACATTAGCGGGACAGGACCCCGCTATGCCCATAATTATATACACAAAAGAATGAGTACCCAAAAGATACGGCTCCGAAGGAAATGGAGCTCTCTATGTAATCTCCGAATAGGCGGCTATGGATCAAGTCTGTCTCCCTGTGCACCTGCGGGCATGACGCAGCGTCCACAAACAAAAGGACGTCAGTACGAAGAATGTACTGAGTATGTAAAGCATGATCAACATCAATGAATAAGCATCATGAACAACATATGAAATAGCATGGGAGGGGGAGACAATAATATCATCGTCATAGCACTTACCTGTCTTTCGTAGGACTTTCCATTTTTCATATGTATTTGTACACCTACGTCATCATCCGTATTCCATAATAGTACTCGTACCATACTTGTGCTCATGTTCGTATACATGTCCTTATTCGTATTCTTATACATAGTCTTAGCACATTCATATTCATATTATATACATAGTCATTTCATATACATAGCATTTACATAGCATACCCGACCTCATAGGATCGGTGTTTCATACATACTTGGCCAACCAAGGCTCAAGGTTACTCATACCTGGCCCTACCAAGGCTTCAGGGTTATCCGTACCATCTGCAGAAGTGTGCGCGCGTTTCGTAATCGTATACATACTTTATAAATATTCATATACATATATCCTACCCGGCGTTATAAGCTCGGGGTGTCTTTATAGCCCTTCATAGGCACATGTAAGTATAATAGCCCGTAGGCACCTTTAGCATCATTATTATTATCATCGTCATCACTATCATCATCATTTTCGCTACATCTATATCTTATGCTTACTCGTCATATGGGGTGCGTAGTACAATCGTAGTACATATCGAGGATCGTGAGCTTATGAGCTCGGAATGTCAATCATTTGAATACAACATACTCATATAGAGGATTTAAGAGTTTGACCAAGGAACCATGCCTTATAAAAGAAGGGTTAGCCTTACATACCTTTTCGTCGGACTATTCTACACCTGCACGTTTCCTTCCAATGCTAGCGTCTATACCTTCATTAATATCATAAAAATGGCCATTAGTCATTCACATTATCCACATTATCTAGATTCCTTAATTTGCCTCTAATTCACCCATATTCATGGTCATAACATCCAACTTCGTCTATTCGTCTAAAGTGTCTAGTTCATGATCTTAGTACCATTTATAATACATTCATATCACAACACAACAACATCCATGATTCAAATCAACTATTCCTCAAAATGTCACTATTCATCATTCATGACCTACTTGACCATATTTTCTACAGTCCATGTATTCCAACTCTTCAATACCTTAAACATCATGTAAAAATCATGAATCTTACCTTAGAAGTTGTAGGAACAAGCTTTGGTTAATAATACTCCACTTTGAGCAAAATCCAAGTTTTTCTCCATTTGGATTTCTTGACCTAGATGATCTTTGATGATGTTCTTACTCTTGATTCACCTTGCTTTATGTTGTTGATCCTCAAATATCCTTGAAAACTTGTATAATAAATGTAGAGAGAGGTTTTAGAGAGAAGTGGTGTATTGTTGTAATGAAATAAAACAAGTGTTGGTTCCCTTATTTAATGAATTGCAAAAATCTGTGCTGGGTGAACAGTGGTCGTCCATGTAGGTTTACTGTCCGTATTCCACTTTACGGACCGTCCCTCGTGGTCGTCTTTAACCATTTCCAGAACCAGAAACTTTGGCTGCATGCATGGTGATTTACGACCTTGGTTTACGGGCCGTAAATCACTTTACGGTCCGTCCTCCTGGTCGTATTTTACCATTTCTCAACTGGGCAGAAAGTTGAAGTCTTGCATGGTAATTTACGACTGCCAGTTTACGGACTGTATACCAATTTACGGTCCGTATTTTGCACTTTACGACCACTGGGCAGATTTCAAATCTGCAACTTTTCATATCTCTTAGACTTCTCATTTTAATCACCCACGTCCATGCACATGCATTGCTCACCTTATATCTCATCTTAACTTAGCCAACTTTCTCATCTCACATCGGATACCTTCAAAATCTCGCCTAAGGTCATCAAACGTCGTTTCTTGCTCATGGACCTCATGCACTTATACTTATCACTAGTTCGTTCACTTACGTACCAACAAAAAAAAAAATCCGAGGTGTAACATTCTTCCCCCCTTAAGAACATTCGTCCCCGAATGTTAAAGTGTTCGGGAATTCTACAAAAATTTCGCCAGAGTTTCCCTTATAATATGGCGCTACCATCCCGCCACAACAACCCATAATATCGATGCCACACAGGGCCACAACATAACAACATAAATTATTATTTTTTTTGGCCACACATGACCCAATAGCATAAAAGGAAATTATACATACCTTATGATCTTGACGTCTCATCTTGAGATTCTTCCAAGGGCTGAAATAAATGTGGGTATTTGGATCGCATACTTCCTTCTGCTTCCCATGTCATCTTCTCTCGTTTACTGCTTCTCCATAGAACCTTAACCGAGGCCACCTCTTTGTTTCTAAGCCTCCGTACTTGCCTGTCTAATATGGCAATGGGTACCTCTTCATAAGTCAATTTCTCTGTCACTTGCACATCATTTACTGGGACGATCCTAGTAGGATCTCCAATGCATTTTCGAAGCATCGAGACATGAAATACTGGATGGACTGACTCCAATTCCGGAGGTAGATCTAACTCATAGGCCACTTTGCCTATTTTGCGCACAATCTCATATGGTCCAATATACCGGGGACTAAGCTTCCCCTTTTTGCCAAATCTCATAACGCCTTTCATTGGCGACAGTTTTAAGAATACCCAATCCTTCACTTTGAACTCCAAGTCTCTTCGACGATTATCCGCATAGGACTTCTGACGACTTTGGGACGCCAACAACCGATCTTGTATAAGCTTGACTTTCTCTATAGCTTGCTGGACCAAGTCTGGCCCTATCAATTTAGTTTCTCCGGTTTCAAACCACCCAATTGGGGATCTACACTTTCGCCCATATAAAGCTTCATATGGTTCCATTTGAATGCTGGAATGATAACTATTATTGTAATCAAATTCAATGAGTGGCAAATGATCATCCCAATTTCCTCCAAAATCTATCATACATGCTCGTAACATATCCTCAAGAGTATGAATAGTACGTTCAGCTTGTCCATCGGTCTGGGGATGAAATGCCGTGCTAAGGCTAACTCGGGTCCCTAAACCCTCTTGGAAAGACCTCCAAAATTTAGCTGTAAACTGAGTCCCTCTGTCGGAGATAATAGATACCGGGACGCCATGGAGTTTTACTATCTCTTTAAGATAAAGCTTCGCATAATCTTCTGCCTCATAGGTCGTCCTGACCGGTAAGAAATGAACTGACTTGGTGAGTCTATCCACAATCACCCATATGGAATCATACTTACGTCGAGAACAGGGTAAGCCTAAAATGAAGTCCATGTTAATCACTTCCCACTTCCATGTTGGGATTTCTATAGCTTGCAATAATCCACCCGGCTTTTGGTGCTCGATTTTCACTTGTTGACAATTAGGACGCTGAGCTACGAATTCCGCTATATCTTTCTTCATCCCGTTCCACCAATATATAGACTTAAGATCATGATACATCTTCGTCGCTCCGGGGTGAACGGAGTAACGAGAACAATGAGCTTCTCTCAAAATCTGGTGGCGCAGACCTGCCACATCAGGAACACATAATCTGCCTCGGCATCGGAGAACTCCGTCTCCTGAAATATAAAACGATGACTCCTCTTTCTGAGGGAGTGTAACTCTGTACTGCATTAGCATGGGATCCTCATATTGTCGCTCTTTTACTTCCGCTACTAGCGATGAAACTGCTGAATTCTGAATAGTAGCTCCGTTGCTACCTGAGTCCACTACTCGGACTCCTAGGCTAGCTAACTGTTGAAGCTCGCGGGCCATCTCTTTCTTTTCTGGTCGTACATCACTTAGACTTCCCATCGACCTACGGCTAAGAGCATCAGCCACAACATTTGCCTTTCCGGGGTGGTACAGGATCTCAACATCATAGTCTTTTAGCAACTCTAGCCATCGTCGTTGCCGCAAATTCAACTCTTTCTGCTTGAAGATGTATTGAAGACTCTTATGATCTGTGTAAATATCCACGTGGACACCATATAAGTAATGTCTCCATATCTTTAATGCATGGACCACCGCGGCCAATTCTTAGTCATGGGTAGGATAATTCTGCTCATGTCTCCGCAATTGCCTCGAAGCATACGCAATCACTTTGCCATGTTGCATCAATGCACAGCCTAGCCCAACACCTGAAGCGTCGCAATAAACAACGTATCCTTCCAATCCCTCTGGAAGTGTCAGAACTGGGGTAGAAGTCAATCGACCCTTTAACTCTTGGAAACTACGTTCGCAAGCATCTGTCCATTGAAACTTGGCTGATTTCTATGTCAACTTTGTGAGTGGTGCAGAAATAGAGGAAAAACCTTCAACGAATCTCCTGTAATAACCTGCTAAGCCCAGAAACCTACGAACCTCTGTAGGAGTTGTGGGTCTTGGCCAAGTTTTCACGGCCTCAATCTTTTGACTATCCACTCGAATACCATCGGCTGCCACAATATGCCCTAAAAATGCCACTGAGTTCAACCAGAACTCACATTTGGAAAACTTTGCAAACAATTCTCGAGTTCGAAGAACTCCAAGGACAATACGCAAATGATCTGCATGTTCTTCCTCGGATCTAGAATACACCAAGATGTCATCGATAAATACGATTACAAATAAGTCCAGAAAGGACCTGAACACATTATTCATCAAATCCATAAATACCGCTGGCGCATTAGTTAGCCCAAATGACATCACCCGGAATTCAAAATGACCATATCTCGTTCTGAAGGCTGTCTTAGGGATATCTTTCTCCCTAACGCTCACTTGATGATACCCGGACCTCAAATCAATCTTTGAAAACCATTTGGCGTCTTGCAATTGATCAAACAAGTCATCAATCCTTGGGAGAGGATATTTATTCTTAATTGTTACTTTATTCAATTGCCTATAATCAATGCACATTCTCAGGGAGCCATCTTTCTTTCGGACAAACAATACGGGCGCTCCCCACGGGGATGAACTAGGCCTAATGAAGCCTTTATCAAGCAAGTCCTTCAATTGCTCCTTCAACTCTTTCAATTCCGCGGGTGCCATTCTATAAGGAGGAATAGATATAGGTTTAGTGCCTGGTAACACATCAATGGCAAAATAAATCTCCCGCTCAGGAGGAAGGCCTGGAAGCTCTTCCGGGAACACATCCGGAAATTCGTTCACTACGGGAACTGACTGAAGAGTTGGCGACTCAACTTCTACATCTTGAACTTGTACTAGATGATAAATGCACCCTTTTGTGATCATTTTCCTTGCCTTTAGATAGGAAATAAACCTAATCAACATTGGCGTAACAAGAAGCCAACCAATCCATGCCCATAATAACGTCAAAATCTACCATTTCTAGCTCATGCAAATCGATCATGGTACGACGGTCGCAAATCATAACTATACAATCTCTATATACTCGGCTAGCTACTACCGATTCACCCACGGGTGTGGACACCTCAAAAGGTTTGATCGACTCCGGCTCAACTATAAATTGACCCGCAATATAAGGAGTAACATATGATAATGTGGAGCCCGGATCAATCAAGGCATATACATCATGAGAGAATACTGATAATATACCTGTGACCACGTCAGGAGAAGACTCAAGATCTTGGCGTCCAGCCAAAGCATAAATACGGTGCTGAGGACCGCTAGTACTGGGAGCTCTGCCTCTACCTCTACCATGGCCGACTGGCGCATGTGAACCTGGCCCCGTAGGGCGTACAGATGCCGAAGATCCGGCTACCGACCCTGATGGCTGGGTCCTACCTCTACCATATACTGATGGGCAATCACGCATAATATGGCCTGGTCGACCACATGAATAGCAAACATCTGAACCCAATCGGCATTGACCCCAATGCGACTTCCCACACTGGGAACATCGTGGTATAGATGGCCTTGACTGGCCTGAATCACCTCTAAATTAGGACCCCGAATAACTCTGACTCGGCCCGGGATGAGTAGATCTATCAAGGCTCTGGCCTGAAAACCGTGGAGGTGCACTGGTCATAGAATAGCCCGAATGTCTAGGGAACTATTGCATGTGTCCACCTCTGGACTCACTCATTGGGCCCGAAGATCTGGCCCTCTTGCTATGTCCCCTATCCTGCTCACGTTCACTTCTCCGCTGCTGTAGGCTTTCCTCTGAGTTCTGAGCATGTGCCTGAATGCGTGCAATGTCCATGGCCCTAGGCCCATTACAAATCGGTGTACCCTGTCGCCCATATCTGCTACCATGGCCGAAGCATACCTAGCCAAGGAGTTAAAACGGAGGCTATACTCTAGGGCACTCATGCTTCCTTGCCTCAAGTTCAAGAATTTATCAGCCCTTGCTCGCCGAACTTCTGGAGGCATATAATAACGGAGAAAAGCATCAACAAACTCTTGCCATACCGAGGGAGGTGCATTTCCTCCCCGTGAAGCCATCCATACTGTATACCACTGGATCGAGACATCTCTCAATCTATATGACGCTAGCTCTACCGACTCGGTGTCTGAAGCATGTATCAATCGGAGCGTCCTTAGCATACCATCGATGAAATCCTGAGGATCCTCCTCCAGCTTTGACCCAAAGAATTCTGGAGGGTTCAAAGTAATGAAATCACGGGCTCTTGCACTAACAGCCCTATCACCATACCCTGAACTGTGCCTCTGAGCCTGGGCCGCAACCAATTGATTCAATAAAGTAATGGCCTCTTTTACATCTTGACCCGAGGCATTTGGTGGAGGAGCTGGAGGTGCTGGAGCTGGGGCTGAGGCTCTTTCACGCTCCTCAGAGACGGGCACTGTCTGGGAGGACTGAGATTGAGCCGCACCCTGGGACTCACTTTCCTCTACTACCGGTGGCGGTGCTTTCTTAGCCCGCTTCTCTGCCACCGTCTTGCCCTTTTGGGCTGCCGTAGTCTTTCCCTTTTTAGGCATCTCTGAAATACACAACACACGATTTAGGAGCAAGAATTTCCTACATCATAGCTATATCGCACGATTCTTATGAAGAAAGAAGGTCATTTATTCCTAAAATGTCCGCAGCTTCTTGTTTATAAGTGTGGCGCGCAACACACCCCTAACCAAGACTCTACTAGACACGGCTCGTAGACACACCCTAGGACTGAACTGCTCTGATACCACTTTTGTCACGACCCGACTCGAGGCCGCGACGAGCACCCGGTGCTAGCCCACCCGGGCACCCTCTTAGCTTACTCTTATGCTTACATCTAGGTGAGCCACATAATTATACATGCATTTCCATTCATTCGTTAACTAGTCCCATTTGGACAACAACACATTTATATCATCTTAGGAATATATGCCACATCAATGTACATGGGCCAACGTGGCCGACAAAATGATATACAAAACATAGGCCGACAAGGCCAAACACATCTACCCACACACACACACATGTCTACGAGCCTCTAAGAGTATAACATATCACATTAGCGGGACAGGACCCCGCTATGCCCATAATTATATACACCAAAGAATGAGTACCCAAAAGATACGGCTCTGAAGGAAATGGAGCTCTCTTTGTAATCTCCGAATAGGCGGCTATGGATCAAGTCTGTCTCCCTGTGAACCTGCGGGCATGACGCAGCGTCCACAAACAAAAGGACGTCGGTACGAAGAATGTACTGAGTATGTAAAGCATGATCAATATCAATGAATAAGCATCATGAACAACATATGAAATAGCATGGGAGGGGGATACAATAATATCATCGTCATAGCACTTACCTGTCTTTCGTAGGACTTTCCATTTTTCATACGTATTTGTACACCTACGTCATCATCCGTATTCCATAATAGTACTCGTACCATACTTGTGCTCATATTCGTATACATGTCCTTATTCGTATTCTTATACATAGTCTTAGCACATTCATATTCATATTATATACATAGCATTTACATAGCATACCCGACCTCATAGGATCGGTGTTTCATACATACTTGGCCAACCAAGGCTCAAGGTTACTCATACCTGGCCCTACCAAGGCTTCAGGGTTATCCGTACCATCTGCAGAAGTGTGCGCGCGTTTCGTAATCGTATACATACTTTATACATATTCATATACATATATCCTACCCGGCGTTATAAGCTCGGGGTGTCATTATAGCCCTTCATAGGCACATGTAAGTATAATAGCCCGTAGGCACCTTTAGCATCATTATTATTATCATCGTCATCACTATCATCATCATTTTCGCTACATCTATATCTTATGCTTACTCGTCATATGGGGTGCGTAGTACAATCGTAGTACATATCGAGGATCATGAGCTTATGAGCTTGGAATGTCAATCATTTGAATATAACATACTCATATAGAGGATTTAAGAGTTTGACCAAGGAACCATGCCTTATGAAAGAAGGGTTAGCCTTACATACCTTTTCGTCGGACTATTCTACACCTGCACGTTTCCTTCCAATGCTAGCGTCTATACCTTCATTAATATCATAAAAATGGCCATTAGTCATTCATATTATCCACATTATCTAGATTCCTTAATTTGCCTCTAATTCACCCATATTCATGGTCATAACATCCAACTTCGTCAATTCGTCTAAAGTGTCTAGTTCATGATCTTAGTATCATTTATAATACATTCATATCACAACACAACAACATCCATGATTCAACTCAACTATTCCTCAAAATGTCACTATTCATCATTCATGACCTACTTGACCATATTTTCTACAATCCATGTATTCCAACTCTTCAATACCTTAAACATCATGTAAAAATCATGAATCTTACCTTAGAAGTTGTAGGAACAAGCTTTGGTTAATAATACTCCACTTTGAGCAAAACCCTAGTTTTTCTCCATTTGGATTTCTTAACCTAGATGATCTTTGATGATGTTCTTACTCTTGATTCACCTTGTTTTATGTTGTTGATCCTCAAATATCCTTGAAAACTTGTATAATAATGTAGAGAGAGGTTTTAGAGAGAAGTGGTGTAATGTTGTAATGAAATAAAACAAGTGTTGGTTCCCTTATTTAATGAATTGCAAAAATTTGTGTTGGGTGAACAGTGGTCGTCTATGGAGGTTTACGGTCCGTATTCCACTTTACGGACCGTCCCTCGTGGTCGTCTTTAACCATTTCCAGAACCAGAAACTTTGGCTGCATGCATGGTGATTTACGACTATGGTTTACGGGCCGTAAATCACTTTACGGTCCGTCCTCCTGGTCGTATTTTACCATTTCTCAACTGGGAAGAAAGTTGAAGTCTTGCATGGTAATTTACGACTGCCAGTTTACGGACCGTATACCAATTTACGGTCCGTATTTTGCACTTTGCGACCACTGGGCAGATTTCAAATCTGCAACTTTTCATATCTCTTAGACTTCTCATTTTAATCACCCACGTCCATGCACATGCATTGCTCACCTTATATCTCATCTTAACTTAGCCAACTTTCTCATCTCACATCGGATACCTTCGAAATCTCTCCTAAGGTCATCAAACGTCGTTTCTTGCTCATGGACCTCATGCACTTATACTTATCACTAGTTCGTTCACTTACGTACCAACGGAATTTTTTTTTTCTGAGGTGTAACATAAGTTACTACAAATAGGCAAAAGAGTTTTTGGTATGCAAAACCACCGAACCTTCAAGGTCGGGTATGCTATGGTATGAATATGGACACGAATATGTATACGCATATGGATACATGTATGGGTATAGATAGGTATGTACACAAATCACGCAAGAACGATTACATAACTTGCAAGTATTTGTACGTCGCCAATGAAACCAAGTGGGTACTTAAAAAGAGGATTAAGAGGTAAGCAAGAATAGTGTGGTCATGATACTCCGGGTCAGTTGAAGGAAAATATATGGTGAAACTTTCGTAGAATCCCGGATAGCATAACATTCGAGAACGAATGTTCCCAAGGGGGGAAGAATGTTACACCTCTGAAATTTTTTCGTTCATGCACAGTGAATAGACAGACGAAGGGAGGGACGTATGCGATGTTTTGATAAGTAAGAAGTAGCATTTGATGATTCTAAATGATATTTAAAAGACATTCGAAGTAAGAGAAGAAATTTTGCCGAGAAGAGGCAAGGCATACGAGATGTATCGGAAAGGATTTACGAGTAACGAGTTAATGATGATTTAATGATGCTTTGGAGAAGAGTTATAACGTCCCTTAGATTGTTAATGAGGTGATAAACAAGTGCTAAGGAGGTTCCATAAGGATTCGAGATCAAACGAGTCGACGAGAACGAACTTCGAAAAACTGGGCATTATACGGCCAAACATACTGGCCGTATGTTCAACCGTATAATCAGCCCAGATTAGCATCCCTCTCTGGACCAAATCTACGGCTAGACATATGGTCAGTATAATTTATACGGACCGTATGTTGGTTCGTAGAAATGGGTTGGGACAAATTTGAGTATAATTAATAAGGGACCAAGTTTCATTTCATTTCATTTCCCTTTCACACCCCTTCTCTCTAGAACACTTCTCCCATAAGAATTCAAGGGATATTCATGATCAACTACATCAAACTAAGTGAATCAAGTGTAAGAAACCCATTAAAGTTCATCCAAGGCAAGGAATCCAAGGGAAGGTGAAACAAGGGTTTTGCTCAAGTGAGGAGTTTCCACCCAAGGTTCATTCCTACACCATCTAAGGTAAGTTTTATGATATTTCCATGCTGTTTAAGGTATTTTAAAGTTGAACCACTTAGATTGTAGAAGAATATAGAAAAACGGGTCATGAATGTGGGAATAGTGTCATTTTGAGTAATAGCTTGAATTGAGTCATGATTCTTGATGTGTTGTGATATGGTTATGTTATAAATGATATTAAATACATGGTATAATCATTACATGTGAGAAAACGTACTAGTATACTATGACCATGATTATGGATGAATTGAAGTGGAATTGTGAAATGAGGGTAATGTAGATGAATGAAGATTGTTGGTTATGATATTGTGAACGTTATTATAAATGTTTGGGAGTTGATATACCATATGGGGAAGGTTGTATAAACAAAGGAAATGCTGCCCAATTTTCTCTAGCCTTAGTAAGCACGTTCATATAATCGATTAGCTAATGTTAATGTGAATTCTCTTGAAGGTAGAAACGTGAGCATTAAAGGAGAACAATCAAGCGATGGAAATTGTTAAACGAAAGAGGTATGTAAGGCTAGTCCTTTCTTTCTAAGGCATGACTCTTATGGCATGAATCCTCCTATCTTTCCATGAATTTCCTACATATTGGGAATTATGAATCTACAAGTAGAAAGAGCTTCATACGAGATAAACAAAAGAGATATGTTACGAGCATGATAATACCGATGATGAATCTAAGTCTAGAAGTCCTAAAGCTCATGATACGATATTCCTACGAAGCTAATGACCCTTATATGATTCCTATGATATTATTTCCCTATCTCTCCATGACTTTCTTACATTCCGGGAACTATGAGTTAAAGTTGATAAAGAGCTTCTTATGAGATAAAGATGAGAAATATATCATGAATACGATAATAATGATGATAAGTTTAAGCCTAGAGATTCTAAAGCAAGATATGATGTCTATGAAGTTAATGATCCTATTTACGATCCCTTGATGCTTTTCCTTGTATACACTCACCTTAAAATGTTAGTTCCTTCAAGGTGAGATATGACGAATATGATCACTTCATAATGTAATCGGGATTTCTCGATCTTATGTCACCCCGATATTGTTATAGATTGTCTATAAGCCCTAATGCATGTCCTATGACCAATGTTCCGAAAAGTTACGAGTCTATGTTCATAGGGGGTTCCATATGAGATAAAGGTAAGAAATATGCCATAGATACGATGATTGTAACGAGGAGCCTAAGTTTAGAGATTATAAAGTCTATCATACGATATTTTTACAAAGTTCATACTACGAATATGATATGATTTTCATAAATTGTCTTTAAATTCAAATGCATGCTCTATGAAAAGTTATGATAAGCTTACGAGATATATGCGACGATAAATGTATAATGATGCTAAGTTATGACAAGATCATGATATGCCTATGAGATGTATAATAACGATAAGTCTATGGTGTGCACACGATGATATGATTCCACCGTGCCTAGTTGGCCGGACATGTCACCGCGAAGGCGGGCTGCTTATGATTCCACCGTGCCTAGTTGGCCGGACATGTCACCGTGAAGGCGGGCTGCTTATGATTCCACCGTGCCTAGTTGGCCGGACATGTCACAGTGATGGCGGGCTGCTTATGATTCCACCGTGCCTAGTTGGCCGGACATGTCACCACTAAGGCGGGCTGCTTATGATTCCACCGCGCCTAGAAGGCCAGACATGATCACCACTAGTGGGAGGCGTATGATGGTTACCCGGACGCGGGTTAACGATGATGATCTATATGATACGATGATGTATGCGCTATGATGATACAGGTGCTATGGTTATATATATGTATGATATGTGTATGAAATGTATCCACCCTTAAAAATTACGCAGGTTATATCTTCATCTTATGACTTATGATTTCTCCATTATTATGTTCATTTCATTCATGCCTTACATACTCAGTACGATGTTCGTACTGACGTCCGTTTTCTTTGGACGCTGTGTTCATGCCCACAGGTAGACAAGGAGGTGATCCAGACTCGTAGGAGTTATCAGCAGATTTATAGGAGCACTCCATTATTCCGGAGGTGCTATTAGGTTTATTCTTTTATGTACATATACGTATTTTGGGCATGACGGGGTCTTGTCCCGTCCATATGTCTAGTACTCCAGTAGAGGCTCGTAGATAGGCATGTGTGGGTCATATGGTCTCACGATGTTCTCATTGTATATATGTATTATTTTGATAGCAGAAGGGCTTATGTATATTAAGGTATTTATGTTTCCAAATGAAAAATGGTTTTCTTATGATTATGAGAACATGAATAGTAAAGAAGTGTATAATGAGCATGATGAGTAATAGAATGAGTGGTGCTCGGTGGTTAGCCCCGAGTACCCGTCATGGCCCCTAGTCGGGTCGTGACACCTTTAATATAGTATGTATGAATCCATTTGACCCATAACTTATCCGCTTTATGGGCCAAATTCCAACACGACTTTGTCACAACTGCCTTCCTCAGATGAACCAAATTTAGATCACTTGCTGATTTAGGACTGCACATGTACTCCCAAGCCACTAAAGCTTTCTTAGTAATCACACCTTCCCCTGACCAGATGTAACTTCTACAGTAGCCATCAATCAGTTGAATTACCTTTGATGGGATGAGGAATAATTGTGACCAATAAGCTTGCACCCAAAAAAGTACAAATTGGACCAGCTGCACCCTCCCTGCATATGATAGTTTCTTTGCTGTTCAGGTGGAGATTTTAGTAGTGATCTTTTCTACAAGGGGAAGCCACTGCATAATGGTCATTTTCTTGGTAGATAAAGGAACTCCAAGGTATTTGAAAGGCAACACACCCAAAGAGTATCCTAGCTGCTGCAGAATCTGATTTTTCATCCCTTGACCAACACCCCCAAAACTTTTACCAAGATTAGCCTGAAGGCCAGAAGCATTTGAGAAGTTCATGAAACATTAATGCATAACCAGAACTGATTTCAAATCACCCTTAGAAAAAAAACAATAGATCATTAGCAAAGCATAGATGTGTAATACCACGTTTGGCACGCTGAGGGTGAAACTTGAACTCCTTGTTACCCTTTAGATTATTCAGACTTCTACTAAGAAATTCCATAGCTATAGCAAACAAAAAAGGGGACATGGGGTCCCCTTGTCTAAGACCCTTAGCAGCTGGAAAGGCTGGAGTGTGCTCACCATTGACAATTATAGAGTAACTCACGGTCTTGACACAATTAAGCACCCAAGCAACAAACATGTGAGGGAAACCCAGTTCTGTCATTACATGTTCTAAGTAAATCCGCTCTACAAAGTCATAGGCCTTCTGTAGGTCAATTTTTATCATACACCTTGCAGAAATATACTTCCTACTATAACCCTTGATTATTTCATGAGCAAGAATTATATTATCAGCAATATTCCTACCAGGAATAAACCCAGCTTGGGCATCACAAATGACAGAACCAATTACATCACGTAGTGATTTTGCCAAAATCTTGCCTATGATCTTATACAATACAGAACAAGAACAACAAGCAATCGACCTAAACTCCTTTACAGTAGTAGGACACTGAGTCTTGGGAACAAGAGAAACAATGGTACAGTTTATAGGAGTATAAAGGTTGCTGCTTCAAAAGAACTCCTTAACTGCTGCTATTGATGTCAGTTTTAACAATAGGCTCAGACGTTTTAAAAAAGAAAGCATTGTAACCATCCTTACCCGGGGCTTTGTCATCCCGTATAGCTTGTAAGGCATTGAAAATGTCAACTTCTGTCACTTCAGCACATAGAGCAAGTTTTTGTTCTTGGTTAAGTACAGGCCCCTGCTTCATAGTAGCTTTACACATTGCTGGCAAGACTCCAACTGAGGACCCCATTAAGCTTTTATAAAATTTAATAAATTCTTCCTTAATCTCCTCTAGGTCAAACAACTTATAAAATTTTGAAATCATGATTATTTTTTTTCTCCTTAAACGATGATATGGAAAAAATTATATGCACCTATAACCTTCGTTTGCAGTCTTTATACAAATAAACATAATAGTTTTATAAAAATATTAATAAATAATTATATTACAGTAATAAAGTAAAACAAATTTACACTATACCTAAAATTGATTAGCTCATGAAAGAAGCAAATCTTAGATATTTAAATTTTAAAACAAATAAAGAGGAAAGAATATACCGAGGAACAAATGAGTGGAACATATTCAAATAATTAAATGTATAGGAAGACTTAATGAATGCTCCATTAGAAAACAAAAAATGACTCTAAGTAAGCATTTATACATGCGATTTCATCTCTAAGTAGGCATTTATACTCTAAGTAGGCATTTATACATGCGATTTCATCTCATGGGATGAAATCAGCGTTTGGACATGAGATGAAATCCCAAATCATCCAAAAAGGCATGATTTGGGATTTCAACTCATAATTTTAAAATATTTAAATGTAAAACTTGACCCATAAGTTTATATTTTGTCAAAAAAGAACCATAAACTCGGTCATCTGATCGGGAAATGCAAACTCGGCGTGAAGAGATTGTTGCCATGTGGAGAATTATATTAAATAGTAGTTACATTACTATTCAATTTTTCCTTTTTATTGAACTAAAGTTTGATCAATTGATGTTGTATTTTTTAGAAATGTCTTCTAGTAGCGTATTAATTTTGTTATGAACTATTTTTTATAGTGTTCACAACTTGTAGGGTTATTATGTCTATAAGAAAAAATACAACTTAAAAAATCCAAATTGCATGTCCACACATGATTTCATCTCATGGTTTTATCTCTTGATTTCAAATCATATCCAAACGGCTCCTAAAGTTGTTTAAATTTACCAAAATGTATAATCACAAATAATGTAAAAAGCAATCAAATAAAGGACAACAAAAAAATTCATGAAAAATTACGTTATACACCTACAAAGCCCACAATGAGTGGTTTTAAAAGAATATGAGGCCATGTGTAATAACTTCACAAATCAAAAGATGGAAATTCCAATAACAACCCTGTGAGGACTATAAAAATGTGTCATTCCCCCTTATCCGAGCCCAAGCCAACGTTAAAATTAAATTTGTAGATATTTTTTCAATTCTTTTTGTTCTTGCTTCTTTATTTTTGTAATATTAATTTGACACTTTCTAAAGAATTCTAAAATATTAAAGTAAAAAAAGGTATTTGAAAGTTAAAGGAAAATATTTTTCATAGTTTATATATTAAACTAACAAAGAAAAGCTTTTCTAATTTCTATTTTAATTGAACTTTTAAGATGATAGTCTCCAATGATCCAATGAGCTTTTCATATGTTTAATTAGTTTCATTTATTTCTCCGAATTGAACCCATCTTAGCTAATTTATTTTTTACAAAAAGATACTTCTAATTTTCAAAAATATTTAATGCTACAATATTGTTGTACGATGAAATGAATAAAGTTAACTTATAAATCAATATAAATAATTAGCAGTTTTGGTATTGCAAAATACTTTTGTAGATGTTCTTTCAAATTAAACAATAGAAAAAAAATACTACAAAAACAATGAAATTAAATTGTTCTTACTTTAAGCTTTCTTTTCCGTCCAAAAAGTACATGTTAAAAAAGATCTTTTTTCCTTTTTCTTAATTCAATGATTTTTTATGGAATCTACTTTGTAATATTTTTCTCATGTTGAACTTAACTATTTTATCTGAAATTATATAAAATACTAACTATCCCGTATTTTCCAAAATATTTTAATATTAAAAAAGTGAAAATATACTTTTGCAACTTTTCAGTATTATTACTGTTTGGAGATCAAATTGTATTTTCTTTAACTATATTTTCTTCGAAGATTTTCATAATATATATGAAAATAATGTTTTATAGTTCCTCTTTTAATACAGTCATTTATTAGATAAATTTTATGTTAAAAGTGTTTGCACGTAAATTTAGATTAATTAGCTATCATACTTCGGAATTCATTTTCCGATTGAGATGGAAGGACTTTAATTTACATTTCTGATAAATTTTAAAAATATTTAACAATTTTATAAGTTATTAGTGTTTATTCTTTTACTTTAAAACTTATTCCTACCTTAAGTGAAAATTTTGTTGATTACGTATGTTTGCAAGCACGTAACAACAACAACGTACCCAGTAAATTCCCACAAAGTAGGTCTGGGAAGGGTTAGCTGTGAGGACCCACAGCTGGGCGCTAACCATACTGTGAACCCCTGTGCCAGCTGGGCGCTAACCATACTGGACACCATGAACATGCGTACATACATACATACATGACATGCATACTCAGGTATTGTATGGGCAGGTGCCAACAGACAATTCGATATACGCTGCAGCGGCTGGTATCGAACCCGTGACCTCCCCCCTTTTGTTCTCCCAAAGAAGACGACTCTCACCAATTGAGCTGCAGCTCAACTGGTGAGAGTCGTCTCCTTTGGGAGAACAAAAGGGGGGAGGTCACGGGTTCGATACCAGCCGCTGCAGCGTATATCGAATTGTCTGTTGGCACCTGCCCATACAATACCTGAGTATGCATGTCATGTATGCATGTATGTACGCATGTTCATGGTGTCCAGTATGGTTAGCGCCCAGCTGGCACAGGGGTTCACAGTATGGTTAGCGCCCAGCTGTGGGTCCTCACAAAAAAGGCAACTTGTGTTTGAGGATCCGCAGGTGTAACCCATGCATGCTGCGGGTTGCCCTCCATGACTTGCTCATGTACACTGCATTATTGTGGCAGTGAAATCACACCAGTTCGCTGCGCCCTGCAGAGCTTCGAACCCGTGACCTCAGGCCCTTTGTCCTCCCGAAGGAAGCGCCTCTTACCAGTTGAGCTGCAGCTCAATTGGTAAGAGGCGCTCCATCAGGGGGACAAAGGGCCTGAGGTCACGGGTTCGAAGCTCTGCAGAGTGTGCGAACTCTCTGTGATTTCACTGCCACAATTACTCAGTAGTCCATGCACAGTATGGTTAGCGCCCAGCTGTGGTATGTCAGCATGTCATGTACGCATGTATGTATGAGAGGGCAACCCGTTGCATGTATGGGTAACACCTTCGGATGCTCGACAAAAAGTCGCCTTTTTTGTGAGGACCCACAGCTGGGCGCTAACCATACTGTGAACCCCTGTGCCAGCTGGGCGCTAACCATACTGGACACCATGAACATGCGTACATACATACATACATGACATGCATACTCAGGTATTGTATGGGCAGGTGCCAACAGACAATTCGATATACGCTGCAGCGGCTGGTATCGAACCCGTGACCTCCCCCCTTTTGTTCTCCCAAAGGAGACGACTCTCACCAGTTCTCCTTTGGGAGAACAAAAGGGGGGAGGTCACGGGTTCGATACCAGCCGCTGCAGCGTATATCGAATTGTCTGTTGGCACCTGCCCATACAATACCTGAGTATGCATGTCATGTATGTATGTATGTACGCATGTTCATGGTGTCCAGTATGGTTAGCGCCCAGCTGGCACAGGGGTTCACAGTATGGTTAGCGCCCAGCTGTGGGTCCTCACATTAGCTTGCAAGCACGTATAATACAAAATTACAGGAGGAACTAAAACAAAAACGCTTTACATTTAATCGGACGAATAAAAATGTAATATCATATGATAAATGGTAAATAGCATCAATAAAAGATAATATCATAAGAACAATATTTTAATTCAATAATTAAGCCTATATAAGATATAAATTGAATGATAGGATGATTTCTTTACGTGTCTATAATAAATTATTCAGGAAAAATATAGTTTAAAATAATATTTTCACATAAAAGAAATACCATATTATATACGATTAGTGTGCTTTGTGGGGCTTATTATCACCTTTTTCATGAAATCCTCACTTCTAATGGTATGGAAAAAGTGCTTAAAGTTCCTAAAATTTACCAAAATGTATGAGGACTTTGTAAGTCATTAAAACTTAATTAGGGATAAAAAGAAACAAAATATTTCATGTGAGGAATACAAAAAATGGGTATTCTCCCTTATATATAGAAGTAAAGTAATATTTATTATTAGGGGTGGGCGTTCGGTTTTATCAAACTTCGGTTTAGCTATTTCAGGTTCGGTTTTTTGAAGGTGGACACCAAACACCGAACCAAACTAGTTCGGTTCGGTTCTTTCGGTTTCGATTTTTTAAAGTTCGGTTAGGTTTCGGTTTTTTCAATTCGATTTTTTTAATATAATATTAGAAGCGATTCCATTGACACTAATTCATATTCTCAAAAGCAATAAAACATAAAACTGATAAATTGAAATCAAAATCAAAATCAAACAAACAGGATACACAAGAACAGAAAACTATAATCATGACATAGGATTACTAGGTGTTATATACATACCATAAAGAATAATTAAGAAAACACATAAAGGACATACATTAATCCTAAAGAGACATCCTAGTTATCTTTCTTTGTTAAGGATATTTGATTTTTTCAGTTGAAGTGAAAAATTAGGGATACAAATGCAAAAGAGGACTTATTACAATTGAGTTTTTTTTTGCTTTAAACTTAATGGGCCTGGACTATTTTAATTTTTTTGGGTAATGTATTAAATTTCGATGCGCGTTCGGTTTTATCAAACTTCGGTTCGGCTATTTCGGTTTCGGTTTTTTGACGATGGACACCAAACACCGAACAAAACTAGTTCGGTTCGGTTCGGTTTGTTGAAATTTCGGTTCGATTCGGTTCGGTTTTTCGGTTTTCGATATTTATGTCCAGCCCTATTTATTATCCATGTACATTTGTGGTGATACACATGGATATACACTAATAAACACGTGATATACCTTTTGATAGTGATGTTTTATAATTCAACTTCAACATTAATTTCTGTGCCATTGAAAGGAGCTTTGTGAATATTAAGCCTGTGAACGTCCACTCGAGCCCAAGGTTGCATCACTAAAGGCCTAAAAATTTGCTAATTTTTTTTTTCTTTTTCTTTTTGTACCAGCCTTGAACTCATGACCTTGTGGTGTGGAGAGAACTCCCTCAACCACTCATGACCTTGCGAATGTCGACTTTTTGTTTTTTTTTTTTTGTTTTTTTTTTGTTGGCAAAAATGTCATACTTGTTCTTCAGCTATTGAAGAAAGGTACCTATATTAATCTCTAGTCAAATCTCTATATAATTGACATTCGTTATAATAACATTTCACTATAACAGTCTGATTTTCTGCAGAACCGATTTTTCATGTTATATTTTACTTCTCTATAAAAGCATCCTACCTATAACAACAGTGTCATTTATTATAGCGGTACACTCTTTGAAAAAGTATCGCTCTATAACAGCCATACTCAAATATTATAATAATATGTTGTAAGAAATATATTATATATAAAAATAAAAAACTATTGTTAAGAGTCAACTATTACTTGGGGTGAGATAGAAGAGTCAACTGTTAAGCTCTTAGACAACCTTTACGGGAAAGCTATTGAATTCCCTTTTACTAAAAGTTTGGACAAACTCTTTGCAATTCAAGCATTATGTTTTCACTAAGATACTAAAATTTATGAAACAACCTACAATTGTAGAATTCTTACGTCAAACTTAAAATATTTAAATTCTCAATTAACTAAATGCATATGTTCCTTAGATTTTAATTCTTTATAGGTATGATACAACTAGTTATGAATTTATTAGCCTTTTTAATTTTTAATTGATAAGATGAGAATCAGTTGAGATTTTAAAATTAACAAGTATATTGTTTTCGTTTACATGTAACATAAAAGTACAAAAAGATAATTGTTTGCATACTTTTGTTTATAACAGCTAAGTGAGATCTAAACATCAAATGTAATATAAATACATAACAACATCTCACTATAGCAACCATGAAATTTTCAAACAAACGTTGTCATTATAGAGAGGTTTGACTATATATGTCTCTAACGTTGTAAAAGTGGTTTAAATTTGTCCTTGTTTCGTTAACTCCATTCATTATAGCTACATGACATGCCACCTCACAATATCAATCCTTCTTCTTGCACCACCACCCAAAGTCACCAACAATTCATCATATATATCATCACCACAAACATAAACCATCTACCCATCTTCACTTGTAATGATGTAGTGTAAATTGATACAAAGTGTTATTTTATAGTGAAACTTATATAAACAACTACCTTTTATTAGCTCCTAACAATATATAGCTACAAGTTTGGTAATTACAAACCGTAGCTACCTTTAATGTCCCAGCGGCTGTATTTCATTATTTTGAAATACAGCGAAATACAAAAATCATGAAAATAAAATGGAGTAAAAATAGGCTCAATATTTGAACATTCACTATATTTACACCAAAAAAATAGACTCTATATTTGGAACATTCACTATATTTGATTATTCAAATACGCAATTTCTCCTTCGAAATACAAAAATACAAGCGAATACAAAAACATACACTCTATACAAAAAAATACAAGTGAAATTTTACATAAAAAATTAATGAATACATTCAAATCCTTTTAAGAAATACACTGTATTCGGGTGCATTTGTTATGGATGATTTGAATGAAGTACTCTTAGCTGGTTACACCATAAACAACAAACCTATTATCCTCAAAATATGGAACCCGTATTTTGATTTCACTGATGAATTTCTCACAGAGATACCTCTATGGATCAAATTTCCACATTTGCCAGTCAGTTGTTGGAGTGATGATTCTCTGGGGAAAATAGCTAGTGTCATTGGCAAACCCCTCTTTGCAGATGAGTGTACTGCAAAAAGGACTAGGATTTCCTTCGCAAGAATCTTAGTTGAGGTAAACACTACAAAACCTCTGCTTGATACAATAGTAATATTTGATCCATATGGGAGAGAGCTGGAACAAGATGTCATTTATGATTGGAAACCAACCTTCTATGCTAAATGTATGAAATTGGGGCATCAATCTCCACCTAAAGTAAGGCCAGATCCTCCACAGCCTCGGCCTAGAAGAAGAAGGAGGAATCAACAACCTACACAAGCATGGATGACTAAACCAGTTCAGGGACATCCTGTTGTACCAGCCCCCCTCCCCCCGCTAATACTAGCAATGATATGACAACTCAAATAGAAGATAGTGCACTGATGATTAGCACTAATTCAGGAAAATATCCAGAAGGGGAATGACAGCTAACTCTACCTGCTCCACATCAGAGTAGAGCTGGGATTACTAGTGTGCCACTGGGTGAGTCTCAACATCAGTCTACAGTAATGTAAGATCATGCCCTTGGAGAAGAACAGGGGTTAATGCAACAAAATAGCATCAACAAAGGTAAAGAGAAGGAAATAAGTCCACCAGTGATAGCTAATCTACTTCCCTTTGGAGGAGGGGGAGGCATCCAACTTTGCCTATGAATTGGCTAGCGTGGAACATCAAGGGACTCAACAAAGTGTACAAGCAGAAAGAGTTGAGTATCTACCTGAAAGACCAAAGAATAAAACTTGCGGGAATTGTGGAAACAAGAGTCAAGGAGCATAAAGCTCCAAATATTGTCAAGAAAGTAGCACCAACATGGCAAAATCTCCATAACTATACTCATGCTAGCAATGGAAGAATTTGGTTGTTGTGGGATGATTCCTGTTATCAAGTCACTCATTTGGAAGCCTCACCTCAATTAATTCATGTTCAAGTGATTTGTAGACACACTGCTATGAAATGCTACATGATAATTATATATGTTTTTAATACTGTGGAACATAGGAAAAGTTTGTGGCACCAACTATGTGATCTTGCCCAGCAGACAACCATACCTTGGTTGATATGGGGAGACTTTAATGCAGTCCTAAATATTCAAGATAGATTGTTTGGAGCTCCTGTCACCAATGTAGAAATAAAAGATTTCCAAGATTGTGTCCAAGTTCTTAATCTAACTGAAGTGAAATGGAGGGGAGAATATTACACTTGGACAAATAAGCAAAGGGAAAGTGACATGATCTGCAGCAGGTTAGATAGAGCACTGGGTAACTCTGAATGGATGCTAGATCAAGGTCACCTGGAGGTGGATTTCAAACAGCCTCATATCTCAGACCACTCTCCAATGGTCATGAGCATCAAACTGGATGAACAGACAACTAGTACTCCTTTCAAGTTTTACAACATATGGGCTGAACATTCAAATTTTATGAAGCTAGTAGAAGAAGGTTGGGGTAGACAACTCAATAGAGACAAAATGAGAAATGTGTCGATGAAGTTGAAGGCCTTAAAACCTGTTTTTAGAGAGCTGAATAATGAAGAATTTAGAGGAATATCATATAAGATTATAACTGCCAGAACAAAACTGAAAGTAGTTTAAGAAAACATGGCTATCAATTATTCAGATGCCTTAGCAAATCTTGAGCACCTTACATTACAATAATTAGAGCAATGGTCACTTATAGAGGAGCAAGTCCTGCGGCAAAAGTCAAGAGCCACATGGATCAAACTGGGAGATTCAAATAATAAGTATTTCTCAGCAATAATCAAGGAGAGGAAACAAAAAAAAAAAAAACAGATCACTACTTTAACTAGCCTTGGAGGTACTATTCTTCATGATCCAGCTGCTATCCAAATGGAGATTATTAGCTTTTATAAATCCTTGATGGGGACTGCTACGCATCAGTTAGATGCTGTCAACATAATCACCATGAAGAAGGGCCCAGTATTAAACCACCAACAGCAACTACACTTATGGATGTCAATCAATGCATCAAAAGTTTATGCTGCTTTATGTGACATGGATGAAGACAAAGCGCCTGGGGTTGATGGTTATAATGTTGTGTTTTATAAAAAATTCTAGCCGATGATCACACAGAAGTAACTGAAGCTGTGCTAGATTTCTTTAACACTGGTAAGCTATTGAAAGTAGTCAACTGCACTTCCATCACCTTACTTCCTAAAGTGCCAAATCCTACTAACATCAAAGAGTACAGGCTTATTGCCTGCTATACTGTCCTGTATAAGTTGATAGCAAAAATATTAACAAGCAGACTCAAAAAGGTGATGCCAACTATTATTTCCAATGCTCAGTCAGGTTTCGTTCCAGGTAGAAAAATAGCAAACAGTGTTATTATGGCCCATGAGTTGGTCAAATGTTACACAAGGAAACAAATCTCTCCAAGATGCATGATTAAAGTGGACCTTCAAAAAGCTTATGACTTTGTAGAATGGCCATATCTCAGACAAGTAATGGAAGGTCTTGGTTTCCCTGAGAAGTTCATACAATGGATATTTGGTTGCATCACTACGGTCAACTATTCTATACTCATAAATAGAGAATGCACACCACCCTTTGATACAGCCAAAGGATTGAGACAAGGTGATCCTACATCACCTTATCTCTTTGCAATAGCTATGGAGTATTTAAGCAGAAGCCTTTCAGAGTTAAAAGAGGATAAGAGTTTCAAATTCCATCCCAAGTGTGCAAAACTCGGTATCTCTCATTTGTGTTTTGCAGACGACCTACTTTTGTTTTCCAGAGGAGATTATAATTCTATCACTAAGCTGCAAGACAAATTCCTCAGATTCTCAAGAGCCTCAGGACTGCAGCCTAACCTGGCCAAGAGTTCAGTTTATATGAGGGGTGTAAAGACAGATGAAGCACAAGAAATCATGCATCAATTGGGATATAGAAAGGGTGACCTGCCTTTTAAATACTTGGGTGTGCCCCTAACTACTAAAAAACTGAGCATCCTACAATGACAACCACTGATTGAGAAAGTGGTTGCAAGAATTTCATCATGGACAACCAAACAACTTTCTTATGCGGGCAGGATTCAATTAGTTAAATCAGTCATATTTGGGGTGCAATCATACTGGGCACAACTGTTTGTCTTACCAGCCAAAGTCATGAAAGCTATAAATGCCCATTGAGGAGTTTTATATGGTCAGGAGTCAATACTATAACCAAAAGAGCTCTAGTTTCATGGGAAAGAATGTGTCTTCCAAAATCAGCAGGGGGAATGAATCTAATCAAGTTGAAGACTTGGAACAAGGCATCCATCACAAAGCTATGTTGGGACCTGACACATAAGCAAGACATATTATGGATAAAGTGGATCCATACATACTACATAAAGGGCCAAACACTTGACTTGCTTAATATACCACAGCAAGATAGCTGGATGGTGAAGAAGATACTAGGGTCAAAAGACTGCTTGGTTGCTGCTTCTAATGTTTTGCAGGCAAATCCCAAAGGAAGCATGATAAAACAGCTGTATTTGCAGTCGCTATGGGAGTTTCCTAGAGCACCATGGAGGAGTTTATTATTCCAGAACTCAGCTAGGCCTAAAGCTCTATGTATTATGGGGCTTCAAGTTCAAAACAGACTCCTCACCACAGATAGACTACTACAATGGAATATTCAAGTAGACCCAATCTGCCAAATGTGTCACACTGGAAATGAACGCAGAGATCACCTCTTTTTTTATTGTTGTTTTGCACAGGTGCTTTGGCAAAGGTTCATGAGATGGTTGCAGACCCACTGGCAGTACAACAAAACTGGAATCTGCAATACCAGACAGTCCTAAATCTCTCCAAAGGCAAGACAACACAGGCTCAACTGATACGAATGGTATATGCAGAATTTATATCTACACTGTGGAAAGAGAGGAATAACAGAATTTTTGAGAAAAGGGAGACATAAGAGGAGCACATAGCAAAGGAAATAGCATACGTATGTACTGCTAGAGCTGCCTCAACAGTGAAAACAAGACTGCTACAATGCAGATTCTGAGAGAATACAAACTGAGTTTAGATATATAGACTATAGCAAGCAATATGGTGTTATGATGTATAGCTATAGTTACCAGACTCCTCACCACAGATAGACTACTACAATGGAATATTCAAGTAGACCCAATCTGCCAAATGTGTCACACTGGAAATGAACGCAGAGATCACCTCTTTTTTTATTGTTGTTTTGCACAGGTGCTTTGGCAAAGGTTCATGAGATGGTTGCAGACCCACTGGCAGTACAACAAAACTGGAATCTGCAATACCAGACAGTCCTAAATCTCTCCAAAGGCAAGACAACACAGGCTCAACTGATACGAATGGTATATGCAGAATTTATATCTACACTGTGGAAAGAGAGGAATAACAGAATTTTTGAGAAAAGGGAGACATAAGAGGAGCACATAGCAAAGGAAATAGCATACGTATGTACTGCTAGAGCTGCCTCAACAGTGAAAACAAGACTGCTACAATGCAGATTCTGAGAGAATACAAACTGAGTTTAGATATATAGACTATAGCAAGCAATATGGTGTTATGATGTATAGCTATAGTTACCAGATAACATTTTGTATAGTTTAGAAGGGGAACTCATTAGATTTAGCAAGCTGTGTTATAGCTTGGCTGTTTTGTAATGATTCTCTTGGTATTAATACAAGTCTATTAGTTACCAAAAAAAAATACACTCTAAGTATACTAAAAAGTAGAGAATACAGTCAAATCCGATCGGATCTCCGGTAAAAATACAAAAAATACACTCTATGTACACTAAACAAATGGAGAATACAATCAACAAAGGATGGAGGGGCAAGTCAAACGTTCACCGGAGAACAGAACAAATGGCCAGATCTGTTTCCCTAACATTGGGTCCAGTTCTTTTTAAGAAAAATGAAAAAGAAAAGTAAGGGAAATCTCCACAATATGCTCAACTCCTAGATGAAATTGTGTCATATCATCAATTAAAAGGACCTAAATTTTCTTCGGCCTTGTTACTCAAAATTCCCTTAAAAGGAATCTGTTTTTCCATGTAATTCGATGATCCTTGCCTTGTTTTTTTTTTGCGATAAACACAACTTTATGACCATGTTTAACTTTATCTTCTTCTAAAGCAACAACATGAAGCATATGGAGTTCAGATCTAAAGAACTAGAACCTTAAACTTCTCGAGTTTGGAGATGAAGATCGTAGTAGTGGTGGTGGTGGTGCTAACGGCGGCGTTGGTGGTGGAGATGGAGGAGGGATGGAGGGGTAAGGGGAAACAAGCGAGGGCGGCGTTCGGAGGGTTCAGGCAAGGAAAGTAGATCTCACAGATCTGGGAGTAGGAGAGGGAACGGAGAGAGAGAAAGAGAGAAGTGAGGGAGAAGATAGATTTGGGAGGTGAAAGAAAATCAATTTAAAAGAGAAACTTGTGAAATACAGGAAACTTGTGAAATACAAGGCACTAGTTATGATTTGTAATTTAAAAAATATTTTAGCTACGACAAATAAATAAAATAAAAGGTAGTTACTATTCATAAATAGGTTTTAGAGGTAGCTATGACAAGTAAATTTTCCTATTTTATATGACACAATCAAATAATTGTAAAATCAAAGTGAAAATAAATCAACTTTTATTCGAATTACTAATATTTTCTCAAAAATAAAAAACGAATAATATATACTCATATAATCCTATAAGTGGATTCAGGTAGGATAAAATGTACACAGACCTTATCTTTATGTTTGTGAGATAGAGATCGGGGGTGAATTTATATACTTAATTTGAGTACGTGAACCCATGATCTCTTCGTAAAACTGGATATTTTATGTATATATTTTTTAAAATTGGTATAATATTATATGTTGGCGCTCATACTACAGAAGGTTAAATGGTACACTTAGTTAAAGGTTACCTAGAGAATTACGGATCAATTTTCACTTAATACATTATTTCCTTTTTTTTTTCTTTTTTTATAGTGGGGCACTCATGTTTCATAAATCCTAAATTCGCCTATGCTAGAATGTTGATTTCGATGGACCCTCGGGCTCCAATAATGTAAAACCACAATGAAAAGTCAAATGGGTCATTCGCACGAATGCCCCTATTCGGGGGTGGTCTTTAATTTTTGTCCCTCAAATTGTTGGTCTCTAATTTTTGCCCTTCGGTACTTTAAGTAACAAAAAAGTGGCCGAAAATATCCCTGACATTTGGATCTTGGGTTCGAACCCCAACAGAGTTAAAAGTAAATAAATCGCAAGGTATATGTTCATGTGAAACTATGCCTATTCGCGATGTGGTTACATAGAAACTATGCCAAACACGACAAAGGTTTCTATGAAACTACATGGAACCTATGCTTATAGGCATAGTTGTGAACTTAAGGCAGAATTTTATTTTCACGAACCATTGCCGAACAAGGCATAAGTTCTATATAACTTCGCCCGAATAATAAAAACCTATGCCTTGCGAAATTATTTATTATTTTTTACTCTACTGGAGATCGAACCCAGAATCTCTGGTACGAAAAGAATACTTTAGCTATAAATTTTCATAAATAAAAAGTAAGGATAAAAATTAAAGACCAGTAAAATGAGGGGCCAAAATTAATGATCAGTCCGTATGAAGGGGAATCCCCGCAATTTTTTGAAGTCAAATGCGCACTCGGACGACTATGTTTTTACGGATGGGAATGGAAACTTCTTGGCCGTCTAAAAAACAGCCACGTATAAACCCTCTTACACCGGTCTTCGTGGTTGGCAACCTACTTTGCTAATGTGTCCATCATTTAATTATTAGCACTCAGTACTAGGATTTTATTGAGACTGTAGTCAACTTTAAATACTATGCATCAACTCCAATCAACCACCTTTTACTCCGATGATTCGGTCCATCAATAAAAAAAATCTTAATAAATACTTAGAATAAATAAAAAGCTATATGTATATTCTTATTAAAGTAACTAGGAGGGTAACTAGTCCTCCTACGCATGCCTTTTTTGCTTTTTTGTATTCTTCTCATTTCTAATTCTTAGTACTTGGTGATTTAATATTTTATAGCATAACCAGATGTTTAACTGAGATTTCGAGGCAAAAAATGTTTATAATACCTATAATAGAATAAAATAAAAGCTACGTATATTCTTACTAAAGTATTTAGTCATACGCATGTCTTTCTGCCCTTTTGTACTGATCTCATTTTTAATTCCTAGTACTAAGGTCATTTTAATATTTTATAACATATATATGAAGATGTTTAACTGAGGTTTTAAGGCAAAAAATGTTATAGTGTATGCTACTTTACCTTTGGCGAAGATTAAGGATCAAAAAGGTCCTCTATCTTCAATCTTCAAAGCCTTCTAGTATGGTTTATATACTTTCTCCGATCTCTTTTGTTTGTTAGTTTTCATTCTGCATTTTCCTTAAAAAATTATTTATTGTATTATTAATATTCTTATTAATGATATTTTAGAAATATAAATTTAACTAAAGATATTTTAGAAATATAAATTTAATTACGAATAATTTAAATTGATTGATGTCATGATTACTTAATAATAAGAGTTAAATTTAAAAAAAATCTTTTTTATTTATTAACTAAACAGGAAATATATTTTTAGTATACTTCGTAGTAAAAAGAAGGGAAAAAATATCATACTAATAATCGTAAATATCTGCTAAACCCCTTCATCCACCATAAAAAATATAGTTTTTTCAAGTATCTAGCAAAATTCAATCTTGATGTAGCGTCAAGAAGCTTATTTTATTCTTTTGATTTTTTTAACAGAGTCCAATAAGTTATATATATATATAATATCTTTTTACTTATATACATATTACTATATTACAACTTTCAGGCGGGTGAGTTTGACTCAATTTCCTCATTAATGGTTGTTGAATTTGGATAGGTGTCAAGATCTTACTCTGATACCACTTATTATGATATCTAATACTCAACATAAGTTAAAGATAAAATGAAAATATTGAAGCATGAGAATGACAATATTAAAATGTATTATTTTTGTGAGTATAAACTGATAAGAAAGTGGTTATTATTTCTTGGTGTAACTCATACTGTGATTCATCACTATTTACCACTCAAGCATCAACTCATGTTCTACAATATTATTATCCCACTATCGTATTATTTGATCTACGAAAGAATTCCAACGCCTATAACAGTGGTGTTTCTTTCTTGTATTGATATATGAGAAATGGGAGACATGACTAACTGCTAAAATATAAATAATAATCTATTGTATGAAATAATAAAGACACACTACATGTAATGAAATTAGAATCTACACATTTTTTCGCAAGCATGAATCTGAGATTTCTTTATGAGATATCACATTCACTTTTTCCAACATACTTTAAATTGTTATCATTTTTAGTAATAATAAATTATTATTGGTGAAAATACAAAAATTAAAGTTGAAAATAAAAATTAGAATGAAGAAACAATAAGTAAATGTTTTCAAGCTACGAAGCGGATAACTCGCTTTCGAAGATTCAAGTCCACTGTGGTAGAATATTCACCGATCCAACAGTAATACACTAACTTGTCCTCTCAATGATATAACAGTCCCACAATGTCTGTCGTATGACTCAAACAAAATCTGGACAAGTTGTTAAGTCTAGAGCTCTACTAAAAAGAGCACTTTACTTCAACAAATAAAGCTCTCTCTTTCACTCCAGTAACCTCACTTTTTTCACAGACTACAATAATTTCCTACATTCTCATACATCAATATATGAAAGAAGAAACACCTATTTCCAGGAATAAGAATTCTTTCATAGATCAAATAACACGATAGTGAAATAATAAGATTGTAGAATATTTGTTGGTGGTTGAGTGGGTAATTAGTGATAGATAGTTGTATTTCTCTCATAAAGATACACATATTACTTTCCTTTTGTGAGATATCAACAATTTTTTTTTTAATTCATTTGATTTTCTATTATAATTTTTATTCTTTATCACTCCTACCCTTAATTTATATTAGCATAACTTGTTGAATTTTCAAAATACACCTACACAAATGAAATATTCTTAAGGACAATAACATTTGCCACTCCTCAATTTAAATAAAATTTATGTGATTACTTTCTTAATTTTTCCAAGAAGGTATTCTCAAAAAAATTACAAGACATCACACTGAATTGGAAAAAAATGACAAGAAGAAGAAATACAAAAACTGAGAAAGATTAAGAAGGGGATTTTTTTTTTTTTTTTGAATTTTAATTATGCTTCTCACCAGATAAATACTTATTAAGATCCGATATTTGCACCAAAATATGTCAAGCTATCATGGTTAATTAATTTAATGAAGTAAGAATATATATCAGTTAAACAAGACAAAGTACTTTAAAAAAAATATATATTACTTTTAAATCCTCAGAATAAAAGTAACAAAAATGGTTAAAAAATTATAGATGATCACAAGGTCGAATTTTTTTTGAATCTATCTTTGTGAAAATATCTGGTTTCCTTCATTCATTGTAATTTATGACCACTTGAATAAAACTCGTATATCAAGTTTGATTTTTGCATACCCATTTTTCTTCTTCTTTAATTAGGCATTTGCACTCATACTCATGGGCGGTGTTGGAGTCTCGGTTACGGCCGAGTTCAACCGAATTCAATAATTTAAATATAAATTTTGTTTGTCTTAAAAATTTATTGAATATATATATATATATATATATATATATATATATATATATATATATATATATATAACTCAATAACTTTAAAAGGTTAGAATCCAGAACAGAAATGCTTCAGATTATGAATCCACTTTTGCTGACACTATAATATATATGAACTGGTGGTATATTTATTTGTTTCAGCTCTTTTCTACTTTGGTTGTTGAAATTGTACTCATTATCTTCATCACCTGCTAAGTGCTCTTTATTTGTCTTTGAGTTAATAATAATCAAAAGAATTGGAGTAGTTGTTGGGGGAAATTAAATATTTGCTTATCTGTTAACCTCACATCTGTAAATCTAACAACTACCAACAAGACTTAGGCGGATTATGTCTTGTACTACAGCACTTAATTGAAGCCTGAGCTGCCATTTTACCGTGACGAGATTGAAATTTTGTCTATTTTCATAACGGTGGTGCCTAATCAGTTTGCGCACCTTGATAATAAATCTTCGTACCTAATGCCCTTGATCTACCTTCAATCAGTTTATCAACCTAATGCTTCGCTTTATTTCCAGGGTTGCAAGTTGTTCAATCTTTAAAGTAAAGTTCAATGCTAGAAATTTTTTCTTCTTCGCGGATTTAGTTGGTTTTGTTAGGAATTTATTTTGTATGAATATGCCCCTCTTCCGTAAGCCTTCCATCAGTATCGAACATCTGCTGCTCTCTCTATTTCAGTTTATATTACACACTTTTATTTTTAATCCGTCTCAAAAAAAGGTCACCTTTCTATAATGGAAAACAACTTAAGTCTGAAATTTTCTTTTTACCCTTAATAAAATATTACTCCTTCCGGATAATAAAAGAATTCAATTAGCAATTTGCACACCCCTTAAGAAAATATTAACTCTTACACAAAAATAGGTAATTTGACTAAATTACCCCTAATTAAATATGCATTGGGATTTAGTCATATAACACTTAATAGAGGCAAATTTGAAAAAACAAGGTTAATTCTTTCTTGATTTGAGAAGTGAGTACTTTTTTTATACAAGAAAAAAAAAAGATAAGTAGACTTTTTTTAATCTAGAAGGAGTAATATTTAAGGTTTATTTTAGATCACATATTTTAATTTTAATTTTATTATTTTATTTTATGTTAAATTAAACAGTGTCACATAAATTAAAATGAAAAAATGTTTATTATTAACACTGACATTAAATAACTCTACCCCTCAGAATTCAAAATGCACAGAACATAAATGTCCTGAAAGTTTTTCCATGTGATTAGTACAGCATCTACTTACTACAGGTTCAACGTGTCTACCTTGTATTGCACTCTTGCTTGCTTTTTTTCAAAATGCAAATTGCAGTCAATGTCTGTTCCCTAATGCCAAAAAGTACCCTCTTTGTTTCATTTTGTGTTGGCTTTTTCTATTCCTTTCATTTTATTTTATTTGACACTAAATTATGTTACATAATGTTAGTACTATATATTTAGGGCCCGTTGGGCCATGAGAAGTAATTATTTTTCACTTTTTTCATAAAAAGTATTTTATTTTTTTCGAAAATTGGCGTTTGGCCATAAAAATTTTAAATACAATTTGAAGTTATATTTGAAATTTGAAAAATAACTAAAACTTTATTTTCACTTTCATATACATTCAAATCATCAAATATTCTTCGCAAAAACTATAACCAAACACAACTCCAATTCCAACTTCAACTTCAACTCCAACTCCAAATTCCAAATAAAGGGAAAACTATGTGATTTTCATGGCCAAACGCCTGCTTAATATCATGAACTTAAAAGTTTTTTAAGTACAATATTATTTGATTTCTTGTTTAAGATAATAGGTTTTAGAGGTCTTGATTTCTTTTCTAAATTTCATACCGAATTAATTTATGTTAAATAAATTAAAATAGAGGAGTATGTGTTAATAAAATAAAATCTTTCTATATTTAGAAATTCTTTAACTTAAAACTTTTTATTTACTCTTGATGACATACTTTTATAATTATAAAAATGTCTTAATATATTTAAAATTAGAAGTTCTAATGATACTCTTGATATTGTTTTTTCAAAAAAAAAAAAAATTGTCAACCAAATACTGATATATAAAATAGAATAAAGGAAGTATGATTAGTTATATGTCCTAAACTATCAAAAAAAAAAAAAATTACACATTTAAGGGATCGTTTGTCACGTACTAATTATGCAGGAACTATAATACATGAATCATTTATGTGGTAAGAAGATAGCTCGTGTACAACGCATTTCTCATTTATGCAGGAAGGCCATACCCTAAGGGGTCGTTTGATACGTAGACATAATTATCCTGGGATGATTTATCCCAGGATTATGATCTTGGGATTAATTTATTCCATCTAGGAGATGGGATAAAATAATCCCAGGATTAATGGGATAAGATGGGATATTCCATCTTTAAGTTTGGGATGCACTTTATACTTTGTTTGGTATAAGGTATAAATTTATACCTTCTACCAAACATGGTACAAAATTAATCTCACAGTTAGTGCCGAGATATCCCAACTAATACTGCGTACCAAACGATCCCTAAGAGGTTAGTGTGTGTTTTTAGGCTTAATGCATATGCAGCCCCCTAAACTTTGCACCTTTTTTCATTTTTGCACCTCAACTAATCGTTGTTTCTATTGAACTCCTAAACTCGTCCTCAAGTGTGTCTATCAAACACAATCCGATTTAAATAACATTTTTCAAATAGTAGATATGAACCCTTTTCTTTGACTATCTAAGCACACTATTACAAAACTAGCCATCTGGTCAATGGACCATCTTAAACCCAAATTCCATATATTTTTCTTCATTTCCAGAAATTTCACACAAGATTGTCTTCTTAAACCCCATGTAGCTTATATTACTAAATCAGTTATCCCGCAACAAAATCTTTAGAATGTTTTCAATTATTTGACTACCTCAATGCAACAAAACAGTAACACCTATTAGAAATCAGTTCAATCAATGATCAACCAAAAACCTGTGGCACATGAACTGGAAGTTGGTAATTAAATAAGAAAATGACACTAATGAAACTAACTGGATAAGAAAATGACACTAATGAAACTAATTGGATATCTGCTCATGCATACAAAAAATAATTCTATCCTATTGTAAAGTTTGCTATGTAAATTGAATTGTATTTGACATAAGAACAAGTTCAAAAATTTAATAAAAACAGTACTTAATTGAGGTTTCAAAATAAAAATAAAATAAAAAAAAAGTGTAAATATAGAGGGTGTATTAATTCGTGCTTTTATGAGTCCGGAACCAAAATAGCTCCAAAAAAAAACATTTTGAACCAAAATGCCCTAACAAAAAAAGAAGTTACCAAAGTACCTATAGTGCAGTATTTTACTGCGCTATAGCACTAACGGAGACGGCCCCGTTAAGTCCTATAACGCAGTAAAATAATGCGCTATACGGAATACGGTCTAACGTATAACGCATGATTTTACTGCGTTATAGGACTTTGCCTCTCTCCTATAACGCAGTAAAATCATGCGTTATAGTTATCACTATAACCCGATCGGGTTCCACCACTGCCCCCTCCAGTGGCAATTTTTTTTAAAAAACGCCATTGGAGGGCAGGATTTCGTGGTCCCCACCCATTAAAAACGTCGTTTTCTAGTAAATTTCATCCGGAAAGTTTAGATTCTCGGTATATTCAAGTCAAGGAGCAAGATTCTAAATTTGAATTTTGAGAAAAAGCGGCGTACAACTCGATTAAAATATCTACAAAAAATCTTCGATTAAAGTTTTCTACTATGAACTTTTGTTATTATTTTGTTATATACATTATATTGCATGCATGTTTAACATTTAATCATCATTAATTAAAAAAAAATATATGATTTTTTTTTTTTTGGGTTTGATCGCTGTTTTTTTTTTTTTTGGTTTAATTCATTATTTGTTAAATGTTTATGAATTGTTAATTATTAAATGTTTATGCATTGTTAATTCGTTATATATTTATGAGTTGTTAATTTGGTTAATTATTTATGAATTGTTAACATTGTTAATTTGTTATATGTTTATGAGTTGAATTTGGTTAATTATTTTATTAATTGTTAATGAATTATTATTTTGTTAATTGAGTATTTATTAAATATTCTTTATGAATTGAAAGAAGTTGATTGGTAATGAATTATTATATTGTTAACATTTTGTTTGGATGATTGTTATGTATTGTTTTGACATTTATCGTATTATGTTGTATTATATAGGACCAAATCAGTCGTTATATAAAATAGAACCTCTTGTCGTTACATAACAATAAAATTAAAGTAGCAATCAAAGCAAACATTTTATTTATACTAACAACATAATATAATACAATAGGTAACAACCATCCAAACAAGTTGTAAACGATTATGAAATGTTAATCTATACAATTTTAAAAGCATGAATATATATGTTAAAAAAAAAAAATATCTTAAAAAGAATAGTTAAAGTTCTTCTTTTCATAAATACATAAGCTAACGAAAAAAATATAAAGTTTATAGGAAAATATGTGGTCGACGAATATGAACTCTTTGTTTAATTTTATCGTAGTTGTGTTGGCTATTTGGTCAACTAAAAATATATCACATATTCAAAATATAGTTCCAAACAAATATTACTGCTAAATTTCGATTAGTTAATATAATTTATCTTTCATTTCAAGAATAATGACTAATTTAGTTTGTACAGACCGGACTCTTTCATGGATCCGAATGTTCCCCCTGAGGCCAATGATCACCCGGGGCCCGCTGATAGATCAGTATTGTCTTTGCAAGACAATCATAGGTCAGAGTTATTATGGGCCGGTAGTATAGGGATATCTACTAGGCTCCGTCCCCGTAGGCTGCAGAGAGCGTGGACTCTTTTACGCGAGCACCCCGCACATCCTCGCGTGTTGAAGATATTATTTCGGGGCGGCATCTACCGTTGCGTGTCCGTTGGTCGGGTACAGCATGATTGGGCGCTCATCACGGCCATGGTTGAGCGGTGGAGGCCAGAGACACATACCTTCCATCTTCGCACTGGTGAGGCCACGATTACACTTGAGGATGTAGAGGTCCTCTTTGGATTGCGGGTTGATGGAGAGCCATTGTACACTCGGTACGAGCCTCCTCCTGGTCGGACGTGGGTGACAGAGTTGACTAGGCTCACCCACTTCGTGCCTGATGCCGCGGCCCAGATATCCGGACAGAGTCGGGTTCAGCTTAGTGCACTCTGCACTTATTTGGAGGGTCTGGATCCGGTTGGCGACGGCACCCCGCAGGACGATGTTGATCGTCATGCCCGTTTGTACCTGCTTATTATATTCGGGGGCATCTTGTTCCCGAATTCATCGGGTGCCTTTGTCAGTTTACGTTACTTGATTTTTTTGGAGCATCTGGACCGCTTGGGAGACTACAGCTGGGGCGGTGTTGTTTTGGTGTATCTTTACAGATGCCTGTGCCGAGCGTCTATTGGTGCTGTCAGAGATGTGTGTGGATTTTTTGCTCTTCATCACAGCCGAGCCATAATGCATACATGGAGGAGCGTGATAACGTTGATTGGGCGGCGCTACGCGCTTCATTAGCTGATGAGCGGCTTGTGAGGAATTCAGAGGGAGCCCGGATTCTTGACTTTGATGAGTTTTTGATCCCGGTTAGTATTTAAAATACATATTTGTTCATTTAAATTATTTATTTTAAATATATATATATATATATATATATATATATATATATATATATATGTTATTCATTATTTAGTAATATTTTATATTTTAGGATTCGGCGCCAGCGGGTCCATCAGAGTCACCCACTCAGCCTGCCGAGGCAGAGGTGTCTTCTCATGAGACTACCGAGGCGCATGTAAGTTTTTTACTTAAAACTAATTTTATTCAATATAAGGTCAATATTTAATATACATATTTGATCATTTAAAGTACTTATTATTTCATTTTTTTCATATTTTAGGATTCGGCGCCAGTGGGTCCACAGGAGCTGCCCATTCCGGAGCATTCTCATCAGCCTGCCGAGGCAGAGGTGTCTTCTCATGAGACTACCGAGGCGCATGTAAGTTTTTTACTTAAACTAATTTTATTCAATATAAGATAAATGTTTATTTAATTTTTATAACCTTTACTTGGACTTCGAACAACATCTCGTCCAGGAGACTACCGCATATTCACCATCACACCCATCTCAGGAGGCTACAGACCCATCTCAGGAGCCTTCTCAGGCGCCCGTTGACACACATGTTTGATTAAATAAGTAACGTTAATGTATTCAACATAAATAAGAAATGGTACTAATATTTATATATTTTTCAGGTTCATCCTTTGGCGCCTGCGGTGGCGACTCCCGACGAGGAAGAGGTCCAATTTCCAGACCCAGCTCAGCCTGAGGCTCTGAGCGTGCCAGCGGGACAAGATCCCAAGAAGAAGCACGTTCTAGTTAAGGGCGCAAGGGCTAGGGGAAGAGGAGATGATCATGACTTGGAGCGCCCGGTTATTAAGAGGAAAAAGGGCGTCGGAGACGATGGCGAGGGCGGTGGGGATGGTATGAGCCTTAGGCCTAGGGATAGTCTCCGCCATACTACATATGGGACCCATCCTCGATAGTGTATATACATTAGTGTTGTACAATTTATCGTAAATATTATACATTTTTTGCATATTTATAAATATTATCATTAGTCTTTATTATTGATAATAAAAAAAAACGTGACACATTGGAAATAAAGTTAAGCATTAATTTAAAAATAAGACGAAACCCTAAAAGATAAATAACTTAAAGCTAATGACTACAAGTCTTCAAACAAAAAAGGATTTCGAGCACTTATCAACTATTAAAACGACAATTGAAAGTATCACGTATTCTTGATGTGTTGAGCATATTTTATTAATTGTACAAATATAACTAGAGTTCTATATAAAATATTGAAGTTTCGGAGTCTTAAAGCATGATTAATATACGGCTAAACTACGTAAAAAAGATAAAATTACGCAATAAGGGAAGAATGGAAAGGGGGACTTGTGATTTAATGGTCTCCTATAACGCAATAAAATCATGCGTTATACGTTAGATCGTATTCCGTATAGCGCAGTAAAATACTGCGCTATAGGTACTTTGGTAACTTTTTTTTTTGTTGGGACATTTTGGTTCAAAATATTTTTTTGGAGCCATTTTGGTTCCGGACCCTGCTTTTATGATGTTAAGTGGAAGGCCACATGACACTTCTCACCAAACTTTTGGGACAAAACTCGAATTACATATTTGCATTCACTCAAAATTCTTTTGGAATTGCACTTCAAGTCCCAAACATTATATTAATCTACTAAAAGAAAAACCTGCAGTCCTGCACACTGCTTATTCAGTCTTGTGGCAAAAATAATATTTTGGTGTCACAATCAATGAATTACATATTTGCATTCACTCAAAATTCTTTCGGAATTGCACTTCAAGTCCCAAACATTATGTTAATCCACTAAAAGAAACACCTGCACACTGCTTATTCAGTCTTGTGGCAAAAAATAATATTTAAAAATAGAAAAAAAGGAAATGCTCTATATATATATATATATATATATATATATATATATATATATATTCCTCAAAAGCAGCCTGTCATACTCCTCTCTTTCTTCTTTCTCTTTTTTTTTTACTCAAAAATCTTTTCTTGTAACATGTGGAGATGAGTCTTCGAGGCCAAAAATAAAAATAAAAATCAATTTCCAAATTTGCTTCGGCGTTAATTACGGGGTAAAGGGTACTCTTTATATTCTAAATCTGCTAACTTTTTTCATTCACCATAGAAAAAAATGCAAATTTTTCAAGTACATAGCAAAACCTCATCTTGCCATGGCATCAAGAATCTTATATTAATCTCTTGTTTTGCTTGCTCAGTCTACTTTCTATATCCATTCATTCTTGCCTCAAAAACTAACCTTATTGATCACAGCTCAATTTCATCACATGACCAATTTGAATTATCACCATCACCTACCACAACTCTTCAACATGTTGTGTTTGGAATTGCATCTAATTCTAAATCATGGCCAACTAGAAAAGAATATGTTAAGCTATGGTGGAAGTCTAATGAAATGAGGGGTTGTGTGTTTCTTGAAAAATTGCCTAGTATTTCTACTATTACTGCAAATGCTTCAAATTTTCTTCCTCCAATTTGTATCTCTGAGGACATTTCAAGATTCCCATATACAAATAGAGGTGGAAATCCATCAGCAATTAGAGTGGCACGTGTCGTCTCAGAGACAGTTGCAC
Organism: Lycium barbarum; assembly: GCF_019175385.1. Lineage (NCBI taxonomy): Eukaryota > Viridiplantae > Streptophyta > Magnoliopsida > Solanales > Solanaceae > Lycium > Lycium barbarum. The sequence goes on along the minus strand of NC_083340.1, from coordinate 138,298,827 downwards.
TTAATCATTCAGATGTCAAGTGGTTTGTTTTTGGAGATGATGACACTATTTTTTTCCAAGAAAATTTGGTCAAGACATTGTCTAAATATGACAATGGGTTTTGGTATTACATTGGATCAAATTCAGAAAGTTATATACAAAACAAGTTTTTCTCATATGGAATGGCTTTTGGTGGTGCTGGTTTTGCTATAAGTTATCCACTGGCTAAAGTTGTCGCTAGAGTTTTAGATTCATGTATAGAGAGATACCCATATCTTTATGGAAGTGATGCAAGAATTCATGCTTGTTTGACAGAGCTTGGTGTTACACTAACACATGAGCCAGGATTCCATCAGGTTCCATTTTCATTTAGCTTTAATTTCTCTCCTTTTTTCTTTCTTGTGTTTGGGTTTTAGAGGTGAAGGGGAAGCGTCAGATCAACGGTGAAGTTGTTTTCATGTGGGCTATAGGTCAGGGTATTAGAGTAGGTTGCCTACCTGCTCTTCCCGAAATCCTGCCTGAGCTCGGAATGCTTTGTGCATAACACTGATTTTTCTTTTTTGGGTTTTAGAATTAATTGCATCATATAGTCAACTAATCACTCAACTTTACCTAATATAATACTAATAGAATTATTTTTTTTTGGCAAATTAAAGTATATGCACTGTACCTATTATAACAATAAAATTACACAAATATTTCTTTGATGCATTAAAGTAGCTCTAAACTATGTGTGAACTGTTCAGTAAATAAAAAAAGTGGTCAAATTTCTGGCACAGAGAAAATGTCAGAAAATAAAACAATTGACTGTAAATTTTGGCTAGAGATCTAAAAGAGATCCAAAAGAGAAGAAGAAGAAACTAACAATTACCTCATGCTGAAAATTTGTAACCTTATTGTCATAATGTCATTTGTACTTCCTCCGGATCAAAAAAGTGTCCACTAGCCTTTTTTTTCGTAGCTAAAAAAAGTGTCCACTTATCAAATTAGGAAAGAACTAATTTTGTTTTTTTCAGATTTATCTCTATTAAGTGTCATATGATTAAATTTCAACACCTATTTAATTAGGGGTAGTTTAGTTAAATTATTTATTTTTGTTTAGGAGTTAAGTATTTTCTTAAGGGGTGTATAAATAACTAAATTAACTCTTTTTTTTTTTTTTTATCCGGAGGGAGTATTTCCTAAGCAATTCACATTTAGTTACTTTAACGAGACAAGAAATAATCTTGTGACTTTATTATATTGGTGAGTAGATTTAGTTAATTCCGTGTGACTAAAATCAGTTCCGACTTTATTGTTATAATGTTGACCTTTGGTTTTAGGCTATGATAAATCTAGAATTTTTGTGGATGTGCTAAGGTGAATTTTACACTAATTTTCTTGTTTCTGTTGAAATTGAATCGACCAGATGGATTTTAATGGAAATGCATTTGGATTATTGGCTGCTCATCCAACTAAACCATTGGTATCTCTACATCACATGGATAAATTTGACCCAATTTTCCCTAACCTGTCAAGAATGAAAGCTCTACAACATTTGTACCATGCTGCAAATTTTGATCCACACAGAATTTTGCAGCAAACAGTATGCTACGATCGTCGATTTTCGTGGACAGTTTCAGTGTCATGGGGATATGTTGTACAAATTTTTGAGCACAATCTGCATTTGACTGATGCTCAGCGTGTACAAGAGAGTTATTTGCCCTGGAAAAATAATGCTTATGGTACACTCTATCAGTTTAATACAAGGAAATTTGTCTCTGATCCATGTAAAAGGCAACTTGCTTATTTCTTGGATGAAGTTTCTATGGGGGTTGATGGAATTAGGACCATCTACAAGAAGAAAACATCTGAGAGTTGCACATTCAGCGATAATTCACCCAGAAAATTAGAAGAAATTAGAGTGTTTTCACGCAAGTTAGAGCTTGACAGTAAGCAGGTACTTTCCTTTCTAGTTTGTTTAAAAAGGATTGCATCTATATTTAGTAGGTTTTTTATTTCAGCATTCGCACTTTACCATTGTTGACACTCCTTTATAGCAATGACATGATATGTTAATGACATGATATGTTTAAGACAACAAGATTCAAAAGGGTGCTTTTGGTATGTTATACGTACCTTTATTTAAGACTATAAGATTCAAAAGTCTTATTTATATTTTAAAACTTCGTGACTAGTCAAATTTAGACACGAATGAAACAGAAAAATAATTTTTCTCTAGCTTTTGAATCAATTTAAGTCGATCTATTCTTGCCCTATAATCAGTTTGAATTAGGAATTCTAATAAAAGGATAAAAAATAAATACAAGTATGTCACACCTGCTACATAAAACAAATCTTGAACCACCTTTACCATTACATTAGAAGCCTCCCATAAGTTAAAAGGAATCAAAATTTATGTATACATAAAATTTATTTTGTTACCCCTATTTGCAAAGCATACTTTTTCGACGAAGGGGATTCAGTTGAACCCCCTTCGGATTAGGACAGTTAAAAGGAATCAAAATTTATATATACATAAAATTTATTTTGTTACCCCTATTTGCAAAGCATACTTTTTTGACGAAGTGAACCCCCTTTTTTTTTTTTTTTTTCCCACCTCATTTAGGAGGATTTATAGTGTTTCCACACTTCCCCTCCAGTGTGACTCGAACCCAGGACCTACCGGTCGTGGGTGGAGGTGCTTAACCACTGAGCCATCCCTCACTTGTCGTTGAACCCCCTTCGGATTAGGACTCTTACATCTTTAAATTTTATTTTAACATGTTTGATGCCATCTGCAGTTGCTAGCACCAAGAAGGCATTGCTGTGATATATTACCTTCTACATCTGATAAAGTGATGGAAATAAGGATAAGAGAATGCAGAGAAGATGAACTTATTTACATGCACCAGTAGAGATTTTGTTTGAATTTTAATCAAGGGTAAATTGGTGATGAAAGAGAGCTTTGAGCAGAAAATTTCAATTCGTTTGCTTGTGACAAAATTTAGCTGCAGAAGATACATTGGAAATGTTGGGGCAGATCAATGGGGAAGTCTTAGTTTTCGGAAGTGTTATTGTACATGTGTTTTTTACTCAGTTTAGATACATACTTTACTAAAGCAATTTAGAGAGCTACTAGGCAGATTTTTCATTGATTAACTGCAGGCCTTGTAACTTGTGATGAGTTGATCAAGAAAAATCTCAAATTTGACTAGAAATCACTCAAGATTTTCTTAGTAAAGGACATGAGGTTTGAAATTATGAGATGAAATTAGCGTTTTGACATGTATTTCATCTCGTGATTTTAAATCATAATTTTAAAAATTTTAAATAAAAAATTTAACAATAAGTTTATATTTTGTATTTTTTTTTTATAAATTGATATATATCTTTAATAATTATTCCTACCTATCATTTACCAATCTTATCAATTTTCATCAATTTTTATTCATGTCTATCAATTTTATTACTATTTATGTTAAATTTTTATTTTTATTAATCTAAAGTTTAATCAATTGATGTTGTATTTCTTAAAAAGGTTTTTTAGTAGCGTATTAATTTTGTTATGAATTATGACTTGTTCATTTGATAAGATTGTATAACAATTAGAAATATTTTGATACTTTTCACAATTTGTGAGGTTTTTATATTTATAAGAGAAAATATAACTTAAGATATTTAAATTATATGTTCAAATATAATTTTAAATTATAGTTTAAAATCATAATTTCAAATCATGTTCAAACGGTTCATTAATATAACTAATTTTTACACCATTTGTACTATTTTAACAGGTTATAGCAAGTTTTTGCTTTAGTTTTTCAAGTTATTAGTCGTACTTTATTGAAAATTATCTTTAATTGTCTTTTAAGTTATCCGATCATTTAATTAAACTATCAGAGTTTATAATAATTATACATGACACTACAATCAAGAGTTTCATTTTAGATGAAACTAACCTGATCATTTAGTTAAACAATCAGAGTTTAGAACAATTTTTCATGAAACTTCCTCTGTACTATATATGATATATATGTTATAGTTCAAGCTCATGACACGTATTGTTAGCTTTAGCCCAATAAATTTTAGATATTTGTCTCTTGGTTACGCCATCGTTGAGTCCAAAAATGCGTCCACCATATGAATTTTTATTATTTTTTATTATTTTTTTCACTTTCTTCTCCTATTTTTATGTGAAATTTGCTTAAAATATCATGTATTTTTTTTTAAAAGTTCTAGCCTAAATCTTGTCAGTCACTCTCTTAGATACGTCCTCGTCAGCCCACCTCCGTATAATTTAACCAGTATATATAGAGACTTTATTCACATGTATGTGTTGCTGCGAAGTGGGAATTTCTAGCTGTCCCACCTAGGACTGGCCTTTTCGTGTTTGGCCACCTACTTAGCTAATGTGTCCATAATCAATTAGCAGTAAGTAATTACCAGAATTTTCTTGCAATTATAGTCAACTTTCACATCATATTTATCGACTCTAATTAACCACTTGTCCTCCTCTGATTTAGTCAATAAAAAAATCTAAAAAGTACTAGAATAATGAAAACATATGTATTCTTAAAGTAACTAATTCTCCTCATCTATTTTATTAATTCCTGTACTAAGTAATAATTTAACATGTGGATATGTAATAGAGTTTTCAAAGGCAAAAAATGTTAAAATATGTCCTACTTTAATTTGTCTTTGGCGAAAATTGCGGATCTAAAAAGTATCTAAGCCTGTCAGCATTGTTGTAATATTTCTTTTCTAATATATATAAACGACAAGAGGGTAGAACACCGCAATTTACAATTGTACTGAAATCGTGTCAGTTGTACCATAAACTTGGCCAAATCTCATTGGTCATTGAGTTTCGGTGGCTTTTTGACGAACACTTGTACTGTACTTATGTTTCTCCACAGCACCTCTACACACACAAAATTTCCAGTTTCCCACTCACAAATTTTCTTCATTTGCCACGTAAAATGTATACTGTAACTAATTATTTTTTTATTTCACGTGGATTATAATATTGAATATTTATTCTTTTTTTATATATACGCGTATTGCATTTCAATTTTAATTTTTCGACACATTTATTTTTCCTGTGCTTATTCACTTTTGATTTTTCAAGTTCTTTAAAAATTAATAAATGAAGTACTCCCTCCGTTTTATATTACTTCGCCACATTACTACAACAACAACATACCCAGTAAATTCTCACAATGTGGGGTCTGGGGACAGTAGAGTGTACGCAGACCAAGGTGAGGAGGCTGCTGTTTCCGAAAGACCCTCGGCTCAAAAGAGAACAAGACAAAAGGTCAGATAAGGATAAGCATAACAAAACACTATGAAAACGAGAAGCAACAAAAGTGAGATAGTCATGATACACAGTAGCTACCATAAATAAATAAGATACTCGAAGTACAAGACCCAATAATATAAGCAGAAATCAGATGTCAATAAACGAATGAGCAAACTACAACTACTAGGACGAAAGAAGTAAGGAAAATTACCTCATAACCTTCTATCCTAATCTGAGTCCTCCATAACCTCCTATATAAGGTCATGTCCTCGGTAAGCTGAAACTACGTCATGTCCTGTCTAACCACCTCTCCCCAATACTTCTTTGGCCTACCTCTACCTCTCCTGAAATCGTCCATAGCCAACCTCTCACACCTCCGCACTAGGGCATCTGTATCTCTCCTCTTGACAGGTCCAAACCATCTCAGCCTTGCTTCCCGCATCTTGTCCTCCACCGATGCCACTCCCACTTTGCCGCAGATATCTTCATTCCTAATCATATCCTTCTTAGTGTGGCCATACATCCACCGCAACATTCGCATTTTCGCAACTTTCATCTTCTGAATGTGAGAGTTCTTGACTGGCCAACACTCCGCCCCGTACAACAAAGTCGGTCTAACCACTACTTTGTAGAACTTGCCTTTAAGTTTTGGTGGCACTTTCTTGTCACACAACACTCCAGAAGCGAGCCTCCATTTCATCCATCCTGCACCAATACAATGTGAAACATCATCGTCGATCTCGCCATTTCCCTGAATAATAGTCTCAAGATACTTAAAACTTCCGTTCTTCTGGATGGCCTGGGTACCAAGCCTCACTTCCTCGTCAGCCTCATATGATACGCCACTGAACTTGCACTCCAAGTACTTTGTCTTGGTCCTACTCAACTTATCCCACGTAGATATATGTCATAGTATTGAATATTTATTCTCTTTCATGTATACATGTATGCATTTCAATTTTAATTTTCCAACACATATTTATTTCCTCCGTGCACTTTTATTTATTCACTTTTAACTTTTCATGTTCTTTAAGAATTAATGAATGAAGTACTCCCTTCGTCCCATATTACTTGGTCACATTACTAAAAATATATATCCAGATTACTTGTTCATTTATAAAATCAAGATAAAATTAATTAAATCTTTATCATCTTACCGTTTCCGTCCCATATTACTTAGCCTCATTACTAAGAATATATGTCCAAATTAGTTGTTCATTTACAAAATCAAGATAAAATTAATTAAATCTTTCCATCTTACCCTTAGTAATAAATGTTCTTGAAAATAGTCAATTTTGATTAGAATGTATTTATTGAAGAGAGATAGAGGTAAGATAGTAAAATACATCTTCTATTTATGATTTCTTAAGGGGCGTGCAAAAGGAAAAGTGGCAAGTAATATGGGACGGAAGGAGTATATATTTTACCATAATATCCATATTTATTAGTGTAAGTCTCAATAGCCTTGGAAAATGATTTGAAAATGAGTAATTAATGTGAAGGGTAAAATTAATAATAAGAACAAAAATTTCTTTCTCTTGATATGTTAACGTGAACAATAAAAGTGAACGGAGGGAGTGATTTTTATCCCCGTTTTTCTTCTTAGTCAATACTTTAGACGTGAAGAGAGGGCGAACAATAGCAATGCAAATTTGTATCAAAAGTTATATAAATTGTACACTTTAACCAACTACTTTTTAATCCCATTTGGACATATGTCATAGTATTGAGTATTTAGGTCCTGTTTGGATGGGCTTAAAAAAAGCAGCTTATCAAATTATAAGCTGCTTTTTTAAGCTAAGCCAAACAGCCAACTTATTTTTTTGGGCTTATTTTAGGCACAAAATGGTTTATAAGCTGGCCAGCCAAATATTCAAAAAAGCTGAAAACAGCTTATAAGCTGTTTTCAGCAACTTATAAGCTAAGCCAAACGGGCTCTTATTCCCTTCTCATATATACATGTATGCACTTTAATTTTAATTTTCCTACACATATTTATTCCCTCCGTGTACTTTTGCTTGTCCACTTTTGACTTTTCACGTTCTTTAAGAATTAATAAATGAAGTATATATATTTTATCATAATATCCATATTTATTGGTGTATAGTCTCAATAGCCTTAGAAAATGATTTGATAATAAGTAATTAATGTAAATGGTAAAATAAGAAGAAAAAAAAATTCTTTGGTAAAATAAGAAGAAAAAAAAATTCTTTCTCTTGATATGTTAGCGTGGACAAGTAAAGTGAAGGGATGGAGTGACTTTTATCCCTATTTTTCTTCTTTGTCAATACTTTACTTATTTTACTCTCCTTTGCATTCTTTGATCATTGTTTCTTTACATTTATAAAATAATTACTTTATATTTTCATTTCGGCATAAATTTGGTGATTTACGATATAACATATATCTTTGTAATTTTGATTCCTTTGTAACAATTCTTTTTATTTATAATTGTTAATATAAAAAATTATAATATATTTTTTAATTTATTTAATAAAAACAAATGTTTCCTGCAAATGCTTTAAATGGTCTCCTGTTTCTAGGGACTTAACAACATATCATCTATATAAACTTCCATCATATTTCCTATTTGTTTTTTGAACATGCAATTAACTAAACGTTGATATATTGCTCCAGCATTCTTTAAACCAAATGGGACAACATTATAGCAATAAGTATCATATTTGGTAATAAACGACGTTTTCTCTTGATCCTCCGGGTTAATCCTTATTTGGTTGTACCCGGAGTAAGCATCGAGAAAACTTAACATCTCATATCCTGCCTTTGCATCAATCATTAGATCAATGTGAGGCAGAGGAAAAGAGTCCTTCGGATAAGCTTTATTCAAATCTTTAAAGTCTATTCACATTCTAAACTTGTTACCCTTTTTAGGCACTACTACCACATTTGCAAACCAATCAGGATATTCTACCTCACGGATTGAACCGATATTTAACAACTTTGTTACCTCTTCCTTCACAAACCTGTTCTTGACTTCTGAAATAAGCCTCCACTTTTTCTTCACGGGTGGAAAGCTTAGGTCCAAACTCAATTTGTGAGTTGTAACATCCGATGGAATATAAGTCATGTCTACATGGGACCAGACAAAACAATGTGCATTAGCTAAATTCAATTAATTTAATCCTGAGCTTCGTAGTCAATTCGGTGCCTAGGCATATCTTTCTCTCTGGCCAATGAACAAACAAAACCACTTGTTCAAGCTCTTCTATGGTTGACTTCGTAGCATCCAAATCATCTGGAACTACAAAAGATCTTGGAACTTGATACAGATCCTCTTCTAGAGCAATATCTTCCCTTCAAGTTTCAAATTTCTCTGAGCTCACTGCTTCAGCTTCCTCCCTACTATCATCCAATTTCTCCGAAATTATTCCCTCCGGCTTCTGTAATTGCTATTCGTCCAATACTTCTATCACCTTTGTCTCTTCCTTCTTTTCTGAGGTTTCCTTAACTGCATACATTTCTTCGGCTGCTGGTTGGTCTCCCCGAATCTGCTTAATTCCCTTCGGAGTCGGAAACTTCAGCATGATGTGCAAGGTTGACGATACAACCCTCATATCATATATCCAAGGCCTACCAAGCAATGCATTGTATCTCATCACTCCATCAATGATGTTAAACTTGGTCTGTCGAATTGTTCCAGCTGCATTAACTGGTAAAATGATCCCTCCCTTTGTTGTTTCACTTGCCGTATTGAATCCATTCAGGACCCAGATTGACGGAAAAATCTCATCTAACAAGTCCATCTGCTCTATAACCCTCTATTGGATTATATTGGCGGAGCTACTTGGATTAATTAAAATACGTTTAACTAAACAATCATGAATATTAACAGAAATTACCAACGTGATAATGTGCGGTCGAGGAATATCCTCAACATCTTTGTGGCTGAACGTGATTGCCTCATCTCAAAAATAGTCTTTAGATCTTTTCTCTCAAGTCACGGACACCTTCATTTTATTAGAAGTCGTGATGGTCGTTTCTGCAACGTCATCTCCACCCATGATCATATTAATAACTTGTTGTGGCTTAACCGGCTCCACAGGCTTATTAGAATCCTTATTTTTTTGTTGTAATTGGCCTTGGACCGCTCACTTAAGAATTCCCTCAAGTGTCTTTTCTTTAACAGCCGGGCCACCTCATCTCTTAAATGTCGACAATCTTCTGTCCGATGCCTGTGCGTTTGATGCAATGCATACAATAACCTTTGATCCCTTAGATTGGGATCAGTCCGAATTTACTTCGGGAATTTAGCACCCTCAATGCGACCAACTTCTAGCACCAATTCAGCCGCATCTATGCTAAAATGATATTCAGAAATCCTAGGATTTTCCACATTGTTAGAAAAGGACGTCCTAACATCATTTTTTTCTTGTAGACCTCTGTTTGAAGGTCTACGGTCATAAAGACTATCTCCTTCCCCTATTTCAGATGAGAAAGGACGACTACTCTGCCTTTGATCTGGTCGATAATTTGTCCGTTCCGAGGGTCCATAAGGCTGATACCTTTCCTTCAACGTCTTCAGCTCCGAATCAACTACTCTCTTTGACTTATTACGTCCTTTTGACTTTCCACCCGACTAGGTTGGGGGCGCTGATTGATCATCTTCTACTCGTACAGATTAATGCACGTCAGCCCACGTCACTGCCGGATACTCCAACAAACTTTTCTTCAACTTCAACGACGCACTTGAATACCCTTGGATTCAAACTCTTGGTAATGGCTTCAGCTTCCCATTCATCTGGTGTTGACACCCAATTTTGTCCCTCTTTTATTTAATTTACTCGGGTTTCTAAATTTATTGACGAGCTAAATACTTTATTTTCGCTACTTTTTATTTTTAACATTACAAGTATTACTTTACCACAAATTTTTAATGATTCGTCATCATTTCATTTTTTCGGGTTTGGACTCGTTAAATTAATTACAAGACAACACTTCGCAAAATATTTACTTTTACATTATTAATTATTTATCATCTTTACCAGTTATTAAATTAGAAGCCCAAGAATTATTAAATAGCGGAGGAAGGATCAACAATTTTCAGCCAAATTAATAGCCCAAAATACCAATACAACATTATTTTCCTACCCAAATAAACAACCCACATTTTAATACCCAATCCACATTTTCAGCCTAAGTTATTGGCCCATACTCTAATTAATAACCAACCCACATTACTCCCTACCCGGTCCAGCCCAACCGAATAATTACCCAAGCCCATCCCTTATTCTTTCTTCTTAGCCTAAATCCCTAAACCTAACTCCCCTCTTTCTCCCTTGACCCTAACCTTTCAGCCGCCTCCTTCTTTCTCCTCCTTCTCTCTCTCTCTCACACACCCCTTCCACTCACCATCGTCTCCCTCACGTTCCTCTCCACCACACCTGTCTCTGCGCCTCCATACTCCGTTGTCCCCCCCCCCCCCCCCCCCCCCATGCGTCTGTCACCTTTGTCCCTCACGCCTCACGCTCCTCTCTTTCCCTTTCATCATCACCACCGCTCCTCTCTATGGAAAAGCTATAAATAATCCTAGTTGAATCAGAAGAAGGGAGGACAGGGAAAATATTATCACACTTCAACATTTTCATCTTTCAACTACGATTCTAAACCTTCGTTTAAACTTCTCCTTCTATCACGGCGGACTTTAGCCGCAACAGAGATTTTCGAGCTCGTTTGTATCGTGCTTTGGATCTGTTCATAACGAGAGATTAGATTCGAGACCCCTACAACCTTGTTCACTGCGCACGACAAAGGTCGGTGTAACCTTCTTTTTCTCCCATGTTAATTTCGGTTCAACTCTGTTTGGTATTCGCAATTCCTTGCTTGCATGTGTAATTTTTCTGTATTTGATTCAATTCTCTAACATCCCTTATGTGTGTTGTATGCTCCTCTGCTAAAGTTCATTATTAGTTTGGGTATAGTTCTTTTGCGATAATTATGTTAGTGTGGCAGTTCAATGATTCTTCTTTCATTTTTATTGATTGTTGACCCTGACGATTGATATTCGATCAGAAATTCGATCCTTATTGTGAAAAAGATGTCTAGTCGACTTCGGATGCGAATAAAGTATGAGTAGTATTTTCGTGTTAAATGTTGAACATTCGTATTTTTCTTTCCTACTAAGCTAAAATGTATCAGCAGATCAAAGGAAATTGTGCATAGGGTATAAATAGTTTTCGGTTTCCTCCCTTTCCTTATGCTTTAAGTATTCGCAAACTTGCTCATTTCGGTGTATTATCATTACCAGTACAACATAATAGGAATCAACTTACTATAAGATGGTTTGTAAATATTTGAGGTAGGCTCTGTTTGGGTTTAGGAAAATAGGTTCAAAATGTGCAAAAACCTGTATGTTAGTCATTTAATGTAAGACTGGAATGAGATCCATTACTCACTTTTTTTTTTGTAGTTTCAAATGTTCATCTTTGGTTTAAAGAAAAGCTAAATGCTTCCTTAACCTCAGTTCGTCCTTACTGGTTAAGGGAAGGAGTAGCCTTAACTGGTTATGTCCTTTTGTTGGTTTTTTTTTTTTAGTATCTGTCCAACTTTGTGTAGAGCTTCACCCTTGATTTAGCTCACAATGGTATTCTAAGAGAGCTTTGGATGCTATCTGTTAGTAGTTAGCTTTGTTTCTGCCCATTCTTCCCATCTTGATCTCGGTCTATGTTTAACTAGTTTATAATGCTATCTGAACTTGGGAAGTTATATGAAGTTGAAGTTGTAGTCTGCTCTTTCACGTTTGTTCTATGAAGCAAGTATTTGTTATAATTAGCTGGATTGATTCTTTGTTTTGATGCCAGTTTTAAGAAAAGATTGTTGTTTATGGCTGGTACACTGTTACTGTTATATTGTGCCATAAAATTGTGGGTTGAATTTTGGAAAGTCCAAATGCTAGACTAGTAAAACGTGGCTGTGCAATTGCATTCCTTTGACTTGAGTACATGTGGATTGGTGTTGCCTTCTCTATGCTGCAAATATCTGATTTCCTTGTTCTGTATTCAGATTTTTTAGAACCAGTAGCAAGAAACTACTTTTTTTTTTTTAATTTTGTTTCTTTGATCGTTTGGATAAGATTTTGGCCTGTCTCGAATTTGCATTGTACGTTTAATTTTATTTATCGGTTATATACTAATCCTGTTCTTTCCACTTTGTTGCATGAACACCACATATGAGTCCGAGGTGACTCGTCTCCTTCCGTGTTTGGCGGTGGGCTAAAAAGCCCAACGTAACTCCTCCTATGTCAGCCCAATCCGCAGCCAAACAAGAGAAAATAAAATCTGGGTTGAAGCCCAACAGTAGCGGATATCAATCTTCCTAAATGGGCTGAGCCCATTTACATTATATCTATCCCTCTATTTTTATTTCTGTGTGCATTTGACATGTATTGTATGACTAACATTTATGCTTGTTAATTAAGATAAACTTTAGTAATATTAAGGGTTTTAGTTTAGTTATGGGTAGTTAATTCCACAAATTACATTCACTTCTATTTTTTAAAACTACTTATATAGCATTTATAACATTTATTTAGAGTAATTGAGTTTTAAATAGCATGACTATATATTTGAGTTAAAAGAATCAACATTTACTCTTATTATCTTAGAACACTTGAAATACACATTTGTTAAAACATTAATATAAATCTTGCAATAACTTTACAAATGCATTTTTATTTGCTAGTTAGCGTAATTCATATTCGGAATACATATGAAACATCACTCATCCCATTTCTTTTGGTTTATTTATAATTAAACTCTTATTAAATCACTACATTTTCTACAAGTATTATTTTAAACATTACTATTACCCTTTCGTTTAAAAATCAACAACATTTATAAGTCGTGTTTACGAAGTAACATTAGGAATATTCTTTTATACAACTTATTATTTTTACATGTCTTATTTCTAATAACATTATTACCTTTTACTTAAAAAAAAAACTTTAGCTATATTTATAGGTTATTCCCCAAACATTTATAATACTATATTTACCCTTAGCCTAATTAATCATAAGTCCGGTCGGTTAACCATTGTTAATGGGTCTTAAAGGATGCCTAATACCTTCCCTTTAGACTAATTGAACCCTTACCTAGAATCTTAAGTTTCGCAGATCTTAAACAGAGCTAACTTTAGAAAATAACTTTAAGTAACTTTAGGTGTCCTAATTCACCATAAATAATTAGGTGGCGACTCCTTAAAAACAACAAAAACAGGAATCTCCAATATGTCGTATTTCTACTTTAACCCGGGTTAAAATGGGGTGTGACAGCTTGGCGACTCCGCTGGGGACTCTACCTAGGTTCCAACCATAACGGACTTAGTTTAAATAGGCTTTGTGTGCTTATTTTAATTACTTTATTTGTTTGTTAAGTGTTTTTACATGCTATTAATTGTTTGTTTGATATAAACTGTTTGTTTGATATAAACTGCTTATGTGTTACTTGCTTTGATAAAACTGTCATTCCCGTTCATATTTCTTCCACTCCTAGAAAACTCACACATATTCTGACACTTAAAACGGCTTCGCGGTTCGCGCCCGTGCACTACTAAATTACCCCTTTAGTTGGATTGATCTTGTGGATTTAGTCAATCGGCGGGGCAGTCGACAGCCACGAACTTTCCACTCCCAAGTTGTTCACTTGGGGGAACCTTGTGTCATAGGAAGCCAACTCTTAGTCAACCTAAGATAGAGCTAAACCAACACCTTTATTAGGAGCATACATTTCATTACCTACGAGACTTAATACCCTTGGTGTATTAAGCCCATTAGTTGACTTTACCCAGACGTCCAAGCGGGTTCACGACCCCGAGTGACACTAATCATACTTTATGTGCATGTTTGAAAGATAACTGTGCCTAAATATTGACTATTTGCTTTAATTAATTAAACTTTAGGAGGGAGGGAATGACTAACGTTTCTATGACAGGTATGGATTTGCATTGGAATACAATGAATGACGAAGATCATTGACGTCACAAAACGGAGCTGAAATTTAGACATAGGAAATTGTATTCACTTTACTTAGATTAGGAAACACTTTATATTGTACTCATTTGACATGTAATAAATATTACATTACTTTTGTACTTTATTTTTTGGAAAATAGAATTTGTTTAATTAATCAAAATCAATGGGATGACGTATTATGGTACACTTTACCCTTCAAACAAACGTTAGGCCTACCTCTGGCACAAAGAGATCACATGCATAATAAGACGCGTTATTGTGTGATATACTCGTTTACATTTGTTTGACAACTTTATGAATTATTTGCTACATGCCTTACTTGACTTTATGTGATCATGACTTTACCTAGACATTTTTAATGAGACTAACATCATTTGCACTTTATGTTTTTATTCCCAAAAAAGGGAGTTGATTCGTGTTGACACTCGATGGCCGACCATCCTTACATCACAAGGTCAAAGACGTCATCGTTGCCTGAACGTAGTTGGGTTGTTCAAGGAAATGAAATTACCATGTCTGATCCGGTCGCGTCTATTTCAACTGGTGTGGAAAACATCGTGATCTCTAGCGATCCGCCCGAGACTTCCGAACACGGAACTGCTATTCAACGGGATGAACATATCGCCCGCCTGACTCAAGAAATTGAGAATCTACGTGGAGAACTAAATCGGGTTAGGGACTTGACCAATTTATCCATCACACTCCAAAATTCACCTCCTGAACCTAGAAATACTGCACCAGACCCACCTCGCTTCCCATCACTCGAATCCCCAGTTCCTGAGCATTTTCCCCCTCAAAACAATGCACCTACCAACAACAACTTACCTCCGATCACCCCCGCAAATCCATCAAATCCATCATCCGCCTATACTCCCCCACAAAGTCAACCACCCACTTACACTAACTATACTCCTCCACAAAATCAACCACCCACCTACACTACCTATACTACTCCTAATCCACCACCCGTCAACCCACCAAATCAATCGCTAGTTCACACTCCCTATGTTCCTTTACCCACCAACACTAATCCACTACCCACAACCACTCCTCTAAACCCACCAAATCAACTACCTATAAACACCAATTATAACACACCACCTCTTGTCCAAAACACCCCCATCGTCCAAACTTAACCAACCCAGCATATACGCGGGGCACACTTTGTCACCCCTAATGCACAATATGTTCCTCCGGTATATGCCGCAGAAACACAAGCCTTTACCAACCCAGTAACGGTCAGGTTCCAACCTGAGGTAGATCAATACGAAGAAATGGAAAAGGATGCAAAGGCAGGGGCAGATAACATATTGCTAAAAGAGATCCACAGTCTCAAAGAAGCAATGAGAAACCTTCAAGTTGCTAGGGGAACTAAAAGTGTAGAATACGAAGATCTCTGTGTTCAACCTGGCGTCGATTTACCCGTAGGCTACAAACCGCCAAAATTTGATACGTTCAATGGAACAGGCGACCCTCATACACACTTGAGGGCTTATTGTGACAAACTGGTTGGAGTGGGCAGAGACCAGAGCATAAGGATGAAGCTCTTCATAAGAAGCTTATCTGGCGAAGCACTTACTTGGTATACACAACAGGACGTCCGTAAATGGCGTGGTTGGAGTGACATGGCGCAAGATTTTATGGACAGATTCAGTTTCAACACCGATATCATGCCAGATAGAGTCTACATGACTAAGTTAACCAAGAAATCAGCTGAGACATTCCGCGAGTATGCGTTACGTTGGAGGTCAGAAGCGGCCAGGGTTCAACCTCCGATGAATGATAGAGAAATGACTGCTACCTTCATTGAATGCCAGGCTGGCATATTTTACGAGAAAATGATAGGTATGATGGGACAAAAATTCACAGAAGTTGTTCGAATGGGAGAAGCCTTAGAAGAAGGAATCAAATCGGGGAAAATTCAGGATCTTATTGCTTTACAAGCAATAAACAAAGCTATTCAATCTGGTTCTATCAACGGGGTTAAAAAGAAGAAGGAAGATGTCGCTGCAGTCATGAACGCCCAAGGGCATGAGCCGAGTCAAGCCATTCCATACTTTAACCACCCACAACAACCTTTCTACCCTTACAACTACCCTGAACCCTACCAAGCTCCACTATCTCCTTACCCTGTCTACAACGCCCAAGTTAACTACTACCAACCCCGAGCACCTCCACATCAAAACCCACGTCCGTATCAACCCGTCCAAGCTCCAACTTACCAAAATCGACCACATGCTGCACCTAGAGCTCGTCCAAACCTTGATACCAGAAACACCCGTAACTACACTCGGATCGCTGAACCCTTGGCTTAATTGTTTGAAAGAATGAAAGTAGCGGGCGTGATACAACCGATTGAAGGGAAAATTCCCGATCCTATCCCAAAATGGTTTGATGGTTCCAAGCGCTGTGCCTACCATTCTTGTTACACCCCGGAAAATTTTTGAGTTACCGAAAACTGTAGACGGCTTAGTATGGGCCAAAGGGCCATTACAGCGCGAACGCGCTGAACAAAATTCGATAATCAAGTATGGAATGAAGGTTGTGTTATAAGAAGTTAATAATAACATATATATGACATTGGGAGACCATATGGTGTAAATTAGTTTATATGTTATTTGACGAAAAGCCCTCGTTGCTGCAAGCTAAGTGGGGCCCACATGTCGGAGTTTAGTGAAAGACGTGAGAAGGGACACGTGAGTAGTATATGGAAAGTTGAGTAGGTCCTAAGAAGGACCCATAAGCTAAAAATGAGTGTAGACCCTCCAAAAGGACGATTTAAGAAAACATGTTTGGGTGATCCGACTTGGAGGGGCAAAAACGACATTATAAGTTTGGAATTTGGGAAAACCCCAGAAATAAAAGTTGTAGATAATTGAATTAGCTTTCCAACCATAGGTCGTGGGCCCTCATACGATATCGAGATCAACATTATGACCGTTTTACTGAACGAACATCCAGTCAGAAAATTTAACCCTGCGCGACCGCGCCCAAAGGGACGCGAACGCGCAGAAGGAGTTTATATTACCCTCCGCGATCGCGCCAGAAGGTAGCGCGAACGCGATGAGCAATTTTCCAGTAGTTTCTGGCAGCTTCCAAACGTCATAAAAAGGGGGAAACCCCCCTCATTTTCAGATCAACACACGAAAAACACACCCCAAAACTCTCCAAAAATCTGGAGAGTTCTCCCAAACTCCCCAACCAAAATTTTGCCCAAAACCAGGTATAATTTCCCAATTCCAGTCCGGGTAGTGTATAATTATTGGTGCAGAATCATATAACAGTGTGTGGTGGCCTAAATTTAGCATGGAAAAGTGGAGATTAAGAAATATTAAAGGGAGAAAGGTATGAATCTCTTTCTATTTGTGCTAATACTAGTTTATTTACGAAGAATACGCGATTAAATAATTGTATACTGAGTTAATTAGTTATGAAAATTGGAAAACAGCGTGTGGGCTGTTTTATGAGATATTTTGGAGTTGAAAACATTATAATCGATGTTGGTATTGTTGTTGTTGTTGTTGGCTGCTGAATTAAAAATTTGGGCTAGGCATATAAACAGGGGAGATGCTGCCCGATTTTCGGCAGAATATAAAATAGTATAATTTGAATTATGGTACAAGTGTAAGATGAAAAGGCTAACATTAGTGTGAATTATCTTAAATGTAGACTTACAAGCTCGGACACATAAGCGTAGCTAATAGGACGTGGAACAGGTATGTTAAGGCTCGTCCCTTTTATTTCAAAGGCATGATCCCGATATTATGAATTTAAAATTTGTCTCCATATCTTACTTGTTTTTAAAAGTTAGATGTCTATGATTCTAAGGTATGATTACTTTCCCGATAACCCGTCAACGTTTTTCAAATGTTCGTATTTTTCCAAAACAAAGGTTTATGATATTGTAAGCTTTTATGACAAAAATGATGGATATGTATTACAATGACATCGATGACGTTAAATATGAGGAAATGTCTATGACAGATATGTTGACGATATGTTCCTACCATTAATATGACAATATGAAAATGTTAAGTTATTTCTTGATTTCTCAACTCTATTATGATAATGACTATTTTAAAGGTTTCAAGTATATGAAATGACGCCTTATGATCTGATTCTATGTTTTATTATGATTACACTCTCCATTGATAGTCTCGCCTTATATTAATTGTCCCTTCAAGGTGAGACACGATGCCCATGGCTATTCCATAATATAATCGGAGGTTACCGACCTTACGTCACTCCGAAGAAGATATGATTTTCTCTGGGCTCTCATGCATGCTATGTATATGTTATCAGTATATGTATACGTATATGAGGAAGATGGGGAAAGGAAAGGCGCTATAGACGCACAGCCACCTGATCAGTTGGAGTATGATACATGATATCGTCCCGGACGCGGGATGCCCGAACGCGGGATATATGGTTAAATGGATCGGAGCCGACGCCTCGGCAATATGATGTATTTTATTTTCTATATATATGAAAAGAAATATTTTCCGAGAAAGCAGAGTAATATATGCACATATGGATCGGGCTGCACGTTCCGCAGCAATATGATATAGTATATGCACGTATGGATCGGGCTGCACGTTCCGCAGCATTAAGCATGCATGGCATCCGTCCTAAAAGGGCACTCATATGTACAGGTTACTCCCTTATTTACTATATGCTCTATAAACTCATTATATTATTATTCATACTGTATGTTCTCGTTATGTTACTATTCATGCCTTACATACTCAGTACATTGCTCGTACTGACCCCCTCTTCTTCGGGGGCTGCGTTTCATGCCGCGCAGGTACACCCAGATGAGTTGAAGCTAATATAGAAGATATTCCAGCAGAGTTGGCAAGCTCCACTTGTTCCTGGAGTGCTACCGAGTCAGAGTACATGTGCTACGATGTCTGATAAATGTTAGAGACTTTGCAGACAGAGTCATGGGTATAAGATGTCGGTATTGTGAATGGCTCCACTAACCTATGTGTCATTTTATGTTATGTTATAAAGTCAATATGATCAAAGATTATATTGATTCGAGTACGATGAAAAAAAAAAATTGAAAGCTTTACTATGTTTTCCACTCCTTATTAATGCAAGAGTCTAAGGAAATTAAGTACGTAATAAGAGTCAGCGGGTTCGCTCGGCTCCGAGTATGGGGTCGGGTGCCCATCACACCCTAGTACAGTCGGGGTGTGACAAAGTGGTATCAGAGCAGGTCGGTCTAAGGGGTTGTCTGCAAAGTCGTGTCCAGTAGAGTCCTGTTTATGGGTGTGAAGCCGGCCATATTTATAAACAGGAGGCTGCAGGGCATCTAGGGATTTTGACCTTCTTTCTGTCCTAAATCGTGCGATAGAGCTAAGTAATAGGAAATAAGATTTCTTATACTAATCGTGAATTCCGCAAGACGCCTAGTATCGACGGAGGGAAGCGAGTGATGACATGGCAAGCCACAGAGGTAAGTCGGGATATTTGTTCTGTTACTCGGAACTGGAAGTTCAGGATGGATGGAATATGTCATAAAGCTGTATGTTCTGTGAAGTATTGCCTATATTTGCTACGTACAGACTTTGAAAAGTAAGAATGGTAAAGGAGGTTCTGTCAGAATAGATACGCATAACAGGAAGAAACAGGGATAGAAGATACTGTAAATAGGTAATGAATGAGATGTGTTGGTTCAGGAAGGTTATGGGTTTGGCATGGAGACGATGATGTAATCACTACCATCGGGAATCTGGGAATCCAGGATGAAAGATAGTTATGCACGTAAGTGACAGGTGAACATTGGGAATCAAAAAGGGTAAAATAGTAATTGTAAAAGGAGGGACGTGTTACGAAATGGTCCCGGAATCTGTAAGACTTCGATATGCTCCAGATTATATGCTGAAGGTCATATGAGGAAGCGGACGCGATTATATCAACATTAAGCCACCGGATTCCATCAAAGTTTCAAGGTTAAGCGTGCTAAGGTGGGAGCAATTTTAGGATGGGTGACCCCCTGGGAAGTGTACTGAAAATTCCATAAATGTAGGTATAGGAGACGAATGTGAAATTAGGGTAAACTAAAGGAAATAAGAGTAAGTGGAGGGGTTATAATTCTTATAGAGGCCACATAGGACAAGACAGACTAGACTGCTGAAGAGAAAGAAAGTGTAGTACAACTTTGAAATTTGCATAGGCTTGAATAGCGTCTGGAAGTATTTTATGGGTTAGTTGGTAGTAAATATATAAATGAATGCATACGACACCCCACATGCAAATATATTGGTGGACACGAGATGTGTGTCCCAGCGACCGGTGCTACGGTATGGAAGACACCAATCGAATAAGGGTACTGAAGTTCAAGTGACAACAAACTAAATGGTACCAGTGTTACAAAGTAAGATGATGTCATTTTTACTACAGGTTAAGATTGAAAATTCTAACAAAACGATATTTGGAAAAGAAAGAGTGTGAGTAAATGGAAGGCAAGAAGATCAGATGTCGGGAAAACATGAAAGTTAAAAACACCTTAGTGAGTGAAACCCCCGAGAGAAATTACCGGTAAGAGTACGAGACAAAAAAAAAATCAAATCAAAGGTAGGCACATGAAAAGGTTAAAGTATGGTAACATGGAACAAAAGAGGTCAGACAATAGATTTACGAATGATGTAAGTAAAACCCAAAAAGGGGGGAAGCAAGTAAGGAATGCGTAAGTGAAGAGATTGAAATGACGAATTCCAAATATGACAAGTAGATGTAGTTGGGAGCGAGAATTTTTGTAGAAACAAGTTCAATAAGATCCAAGGGCTAGTCAGCAAAGAAATAGAGTGATTGAAGTGTATCTTTTAAGATTGGACTAAAAATAATTTATGAGGCATAAAAGAATTGAGCGATATTCCAATGAAGGGGGGACATATTAACAAGATATTGGAATAACGAACATACTTGTTATGGTATAATCGCATTAAAGGGAGAATGGCCCGATAAAGGAATGTACCCGAGAATAAGATTATGGACAGAATACAAGACTAGTATGAACATTCGAGGACGAATGTTCCTAAGGGGGGAAGGATGTTACACCCCGGAAAAATTTTGAGTTACCGAAAACTGTAGACGGCTTAGTATGGGCCAAAGGGCCATTACAGCGCGAACGCGCTGAACAAAATTCGATAATCAAGTATGGAATGAAGGTTGTGTTATAAGAAGTTAATAATAACATATATATGACATTGGGAGACCATATGGTGTAAATTAGTTTATATGTTATTTGACGAAAAGCCCTCGTTGCTGCAAGCTAAGTGGGGCCCACATGTTGGAGTTTTGTGAAAGACGTGAGAAGGGACACGTGAGTAGTATATGGAAAGTTGAGTAGGTCTTAAGAAAGACCCATAAGCTAAATATGAGTGTAGACCCTCCAAAAGGACGATTTAAGAAAACATGTTTGGGTGATCCGACTTGGAGGGGAAAAAACGGCATTATAAGTTTGGAATTTGGGAAAACCCCAGAAATCAAAAGTTGTAGATAATTAAATTAGCTTTCCAACCATAGGTCGTGGGCCCTCATACGATATCGGGATCAAACGTTATGACCGTTTTACTGAACGAACATCCAGTCAGAAAATTTAACCCTGCGCGACCGCGCCCAAAGGGACGCGAACGCGCAGAAGGAGTTTATATTACCCTCCGCGATCGCGCCAGAAGGTAGCGCGAACGCGATGAGCAATTTTCCAGTAGTTTCTGGCAGCTTCCAAACGTCATAAAAAGGGGGAAACCCCCCTCATTTTCAGATCAACACACGAAAAACACACCCCAAAACTCTCCAAAAATCTGGAGAGTTCTCCCAAACTCCCCAACCAAAATTTTGCCCAAAACCAGGTATAATTTCCCAATTCCAGTCCGGGTAGTGTATAATTATTGGTGCAGAATCATATAACAGTGTGTGGTGGCCTAAATTTAGCATGGAAAAGTGGAGATTAAGAAATATTAAAGGGAGAAAGGTATGAATCTCTTTCTATTTGTGCTAATACTAGTTTATTTACGAAGAATACGCGATTAAATAATTGTATACTGAGTTAATTAGTTATGAAAATTGGAAAACAGCGTGTGGGCTGTTTTATGAGATATTTTGGAGTTGAAAACATTATAATCGATGTTGGTATTGTTGTTGTTGTTGTTGGCTGCTGAATTAAAAATTTGGGCTAGGCATATAAACAGGGGAGATGCTGCCCGATTTTCGGCAGAATATAAAATAGTATAATTTGAATTATGGTACAAGTGTAAGATGAAAAGGCTAACATTAGTGTGAATTATCTTAAATGTAGACTTACAAGCTCGGACACATAAGCGTAGCTAATAGGACGTGGAACAGGTATGTTAAGGCTCGTCCCTTTTATTTCAAAGGCATGATCCCGATATTATGAATTTAAAATTTGTCTCCATATCTTACTTGTTTTTAAAAGTTAGATGTCTATGATTCTAAGGTATGATTACTTTCCCGATAACCCGTCAACGTTTTTCAAATGTTCGTATTTTTCCAAAACAAAGGTTTATGATATTGTAAGCTTTTATGACAAAAATGATGGATATGTATTACAATGACATCGATGACGTTAAATATGAGGAAATTTCTATGACAGATATGTTGACGATATGTTCCTACCATTAATATGACAATATGAAAATGTTAAGTTATTTCTTGATTTCTCAACTCTATTATGATAATGACTATTTTAAAGGTTTCAAGTATATGAAATGACGCCTTATGATCTGATTCTATGTTTTATTATGATTACACTCTCCATTGATAGTCTCGCCTTATATTAATTGTCCCTTCAAGGTGAGACACGATGCCCATGGCTATTCCATAATATAATCGGAGGTTACCGACCTTACGTCACTCCGAAGAAGATATGATTTTCTCTGGGCTCTCATGCATGCTATGTATATGTTATCAGTATATGTATACGTATATGAGGAAGATGGGTAAAGGAAAGGCGCTATAGACGCACAGCCACCTGATCAGTTGGAGTATGATACATGATATCGTCCCGGACGCGGGATGCCCGAACGCGGGATATATGGTTAAATGGATCGGAGCCGACGCCTCGGCAATATGATGTATTTTATTTTCTATATATATGAAAAGAAATGTTTTCCGAGAAAGCAGAGTAATATATGCACATATGGATCGGGCTGCACGTTCCGCAGCAATATGATATAGTATATGCACGTATGGATCGGGCTGCACGTTCCGCAGCATTAAGCATGCATGGCATCCGTCCTAAAAGGGCACTCATATGTACAGGTTACTCTCTTATCTACTATATGCTCTATAAACTCTTTATATTATTATTCATACTGTATGTTCTCGTTATGTTACTATTCATGCCTTACATACTCAGTACATTGCTCGTACTGACCCCCTCTTCTTCGGGGGCTGCGTTTCATGCCGCGCAGGTACACCCAGATGAGTTGAAGCTAATATAGAAGATATTCCAGCAGAGTTGGCAAGCTCCACTTGTTCCTGGAGTGCTACCGAGTCAGAGTACATGTGCTACGATGTCTGATAAATGTTAGAGACTTTGCAGACAGAGTCATGGGTATAAGATGTCGGTATTGTGAATGGCTCCACTAACCTATGTGTCATTTTATGTTATGTTATAAAGTCAATATGATCAAAGATTATATTGATTCGAGTACGATGAAAAAAAAAAATTGAAAGCTTTACTATGTTTTCCACTCCTTATTAATGCAAGAGTCTAAGGAAATTAAGTACGTAATAAGAGTCAGCGGGTTCGCTCGGCTCCGAGTATGGGGTCGGGTGCCCATCACACCCTAGTACAGTCGGGGTGTGACAATTCTGGAGTTGCTGGGCACGCCATTGAAGATTGCTATGGGCTTAAAAACAAAATTGAAGCCCTGATTAAGGAAGGAGTAATCCAGCTCGCTGAAGCTAAGCCCAATGTGGTCAACAATCCTTTGCCTGCTCACGAAGATGCCAAGATTTGAAGGAGTCCAGTGCGGAAAGGGACATGTCATCAACTTTTGTCGTTCCCGTGAACAATCCAAAGACAAACACACATGAAGATTACTGCTACAACTACTCACAACATCGAGACACCTATCACACGAAGTGCCGAACCAGGGGGGACTCTGAAGAATTGGGTTTGTACTCCGTCCCCGATTCGCCGGGAGTCTTGGTAGCATGAACATGTAGTGAACTTGTTTTCTTTTATTGATGCTTGAACCGTACCCAAAATTTTGTTTGTTTTGCTTCATCTTGTGGAAGCTTGAATTGCAAAAACTATGAATGCATTTCTGATTTTCCTTAATCATCTATTTTCTACTTTATTTATAAAAACTGTCAACTCTACGATTGTGACATGAAATGTACGAATAAGACAACATACATCCCGAGAGAGTAACAAAGAAACTAGGGGACAAGACAAGATTCCACTAAAAAATGAAATAGCCGATAGGTGATAACATAAGCCTGAAAGCTAGCAATCCAAGAAGAAATCAAAGGACGACATTAGGTAAGACAACCTAGTTCGCAACCTTTCCTTTAACAGCATGCGTACGAACTACGCTGACCTGATTCCCATGGGGGATACGTAGGCAGCCCACATAGGGTTTGGTTGCATTACAACAAAGAATCCAAAAATCCTTATACAAGGAAAACTACATATGGCCTGATTCCCTCGGCGAGATTCGTAGACTATTAACATATGGCTCAGTCATGTTTAGTTAGAAATCCAACAAACCTTTATCATTTACATAACAGAACTATGCTGACCTGATTCCTTTGGTGGGATACGTAGGCAATCCACATCGGGTTCGGTCCCTTTATGAGAAAATTTCAAACCATTTTTTTTATGAACCTTACGAACTACGTTCTGACCTGATTCCTTGGCAGGATACGTAGGCAACCTATATAAGGTTCGGTCACACCACAACATAAGTCTAGTATACCCTGCTAAGTCTAAAGCTGGGGCATATTTTGAAAGATTAGACAAGAGAAGAGTTGGACATCGATAAGATTGAGGTCACCAGACAGGAAGTATTTTAGACAAATGACTTTTCAATTGTTTCAGAAGTATCACAATCTGAAGTTGGCAGAAATATTTTACAACTTACATACATATATATCTTTCCTTACATACATACATTTACATATATATATATTTCACAACTTATATACATATAGTCACATTTCCTTATACATATACTTACATACCTACCTTTCAAATGAAATACTTTCTTTCAATTATTTCACTACTGTCCATCTACCGAGGCTTGAACGGAGATCACAAGATCCAAACAAACAAGACAAATGGAGCGCCAACAACGTCAAGCTTCGAGTCAACACGAATCAACTTCCCCCTCCCAAACTAAGAATTTTTCTTTGAGTGCAGGAACTTAAAATCGCGAGATCAACAGTCAAGTCTATCAATCAGGACCATTGTGGCCTCGCCTCAAAAGCCATACGGCTTTACTTCCAACCTTATCTTTTAATTTATTTTTATCAAAATAATTTTATAACTTTATACACCTGTTTTTGTAGGTTGACGAGATTGAAGGCGAATTAAATCAGGATTACGTGTCCTAAATTTGGCCTGTCACGATACCATCAACATCATGAGCCAGACGGCTATTCCACCACTTTACTCCATACTTTATCAATTATTTTATCATATACTTTATCAGCTTTAACCATTTTACTCTGAACTTTGCAGGAATCTTTTTTATGTTTCCAAAGACAGCTGAAGGCATCTCCCAAGACCGCTGGAGGCATCAATATCACACCCCGAGGATAACTATACACTTTAGGCTCGTCCGCCTTTAATAGGATATCATTTCTTTAAATGCCTCACACGGCATATGCATCATGTCCTCGAAAACAACCGGAGACATGCTTGGGTTCGTCCACCCTAAAATAGGACATTTTAGGCTCGTCCGCCTTTAATAGGATGTCATTACATTAAATGCCTCACACGGCATATGCATCATGTCCTCGAAAACAACCGGAGACATGCTTGGGTTCGTCCACCCTAAAATAGGACATATCGGGTTCTTCCACCCTAAAATAGGATACATTGGGTTCGTCCACCCTAAAATAGGACATATTGGGTTCTTCCACCCTAAAATAGGATATCGGGTTCTTCCACCCTAAAATAGGATATTTGGGTTCGTCCACCCTAAAATAGGACATATTGGGTCATTCTACCCTAAAATAAGAATTCACATATTTATCTTCAATTTTACAGGATTGGCGTCGAATCTCTGAAGACAACCGGGGGCATCATTCGGCTATACAGTCTCATATGCATAAGCCAGACGACTACACTATGACACTACTCTCTACCTTATCATTCATTTTACCAATGCTAACGATTTTACATTGAACCTTACAGAAATTATCATTAAGCCTCCGAAGACAACCGGAGACATATCATCGAGTCCCCGAAGACAACCGGAGACATCGCATGGCTACACGGCCTCACTTGCATAAGCCAAACGGCTATACACTTATTTTACTCCTTACTTCATTTCTTTATTTCATCATCTACTTTTCCTACTTCCACAATTTTACCTTAAATTTCGCAGACATCATCAAGTCCCGGAAGACAGCCGGAGGCCTTATCACTATCATCTTCAAATGCAACTAGAGATATTATTACATCCTCAGCATACGCATCACACATTCATTCAAGTCCCTGAAGACAACCAGAGACAACATTGGCCACACGACTTCATTTTTATTCCCACACTCATATTTACTATCATTTTACACTCTTTATAATTTTACAATTTCAACTTTATTACTAATTTGACATGAATATCAGTTTTGGCAGAAGGTACAACCTGCAGAGACGCAACACAACGTGGAACTTTATCTTACGCAGTGAACTGGGGCAAATATGCTGAAGAGGAATATCAAACTCATAAGCAAAGGTCACGGATCTACTCTCGAACTCGATTCCGCCTATGTCCACAAACACGTGATACGTAGGTTAATTTCTCTTTCACATCCTCAGCTAAAACTCTATTAAATCTACTCTTTTCACAATCTCATATTCCTTTCTACATCCCCAGCGTCTCCATAACTCAACACTGGGGCATTTTTGGAGAATTTACATCGTGCCTAGTAGAGTCCTACTTAAAGGTGTGTTGCGCGCCACATTTATAATTAGGAGGCTATAAGCATATGTTACATTCTTGAACGTTCGCGTCACCTGTCTGCGACCCCTACAAGATTATGAATCCACAAAAACTTTCGAACTACACATGGCCTGATTCTCGTGCAGCCCGAGATATGTAGGTAACTCGAAATTGAGATTCGACCATAATTTTCCATACGTCCTTCGGTCCTCATAATATTTTCCATCAATTTCCCTAAACCGTACTTTCTTGTAAATTCATATTCGTCGGTCCAAACAAAATTGGCTACTACGTCAACTTCTTCGCCCGAAGATTCTTACATCATCTCCGGTCGAAGAGGGGCATCTGTTGACACCCAATTTTGTCCCTCTTTTATTTAGTTTACTCGGGTTTCTAAATTTATTGAAGAGCTAAATACTTTATTTTCGCTACTTTTTATTTTTAACATTACAAGTATTACTTTACCACAAATTTTTAATGATTCGTCATCATTTCATTTTTTCGGGTTTGGACTCGTTAAATTAATTACAAGACAACACTTCGCAAAATATTTACTTTTACATTATTAATTATTTATCATCTTTACCAGTTATTAAATTAGAAGCCCAAGAATTATTAAATAGCGGAGGAAGGATCAACAATTTTCAGCCAAATTAATAGCCCAAAATACCAATACAACATTATTTTCCTACCCAAATAAACAACCCACATTTTAATACCCAATCCACATTTTCAGCCTAAGTTATTGGCCCATACTCTAATTAATAACCAGCCCACATTACTCCCTACCCGGTCCAGCCCAACCGAATAATTACCCAAGCCCATCCCTTATTCTTTCTTCTTAGCCTAAATCCCTAAACCTAACTCCCCTCTTTCTCCCTTGACCCTAACCTTTCAGCCGCCTCCTTCTTTCTCCTCCTTCTCTCTCTCTCACACACCCCTTCCACTCACCATCGTCTCCCTCACGTTCCTCTCCACCACACCTGTCTCTGCGCCTCCATACTCCCTTGTCCCCCCCCATGCGTTTGTCACCTTTGTCCCCCACGCCTCACGCTCCTCTCTTTCCCTTTCATCATCACCACCGCTCCTCTCTATGGAAAAGCTATAAATAATCCTAGTTGAATCAGAAGAAGGGAGGACAGGGAAAATATTATCACACTTCAACATTTTCATCTTTCAACTACGATTCTAAACCTTCGTTTAAACTTCTCCTTCTATCACGGCGGACTTTAGCCGCAACAGAGATTTTCGAGCTCGTTTGTATCGTGCTTTGGATCTGTTCATAACGAGAGATTAGATTCGAGACCCCTACGACCTTGTTCACTGCGCACGACAAAGGTCGGTGTAACCCTCTTTTTCTCCCATGTTAATTTCGGTTCAACTCTGTTTGGTATTCGCAATTCCTTGCTTGCATGTGTAATTTTTCTGTATTTGATTCAATTCTCTAACATCCCTTATGTGTGTTGTATGCTCCTCTGCTAAAGTTCATTATTAGTTTGGGTATAGTTCTTTTGCGATAATTATGTTAGTGTGGCAGTTCAATGATTCTTCTTTCATTTTTATTGATTGTTGACCCTGACGATTGATATTCGATCAGAATTTCGATCCTTATTGTGAAACAGATGTCTAGTCGACTTCGGATGCGAATAAAGTATGAGTAGTATTTTCGGGTTAAATGTTGAACATTCGTATTTTTCTTTCCTACTAAGCTAAAATGTATCAGCAGATCAAAGGAAATTGTGCATAGGGTATAAATAGTTTTCGGTTTCCTCCCTTTCCTTATGCTTTAAGTATTCACAAACTTGCTCATTTCGGTGTATTATCATTACCAGTACAGCATAATAGGAATCAACTTACTATAAGATGGTTTGTAAATATTTGAGGTAGGCTCTGTTTGGGTTTAGGAAAATAGGTTCAAAATGTGCAAAAACCTGTATGTTAGTCATTTAATGTAAGACTGGAATGAGATCCATTACTCACTTTTTTTTTGTAGTTTCAAATGTTCATCTTTGGTTTAAAGAAAAGCTAAATGCTTCCTTAACCTCAGTTCGTCCTTACTGGTTAAGGGAAGGAGTAGCCTTAACTGGTTATGTCCTTTTGTTGGTTTTTTTTTTTTTAGTATCTGTCCAACTTTGTGTAGAGCTTCACCCTTGATTTAGCTCACAATGGTATTCTAAGAGAGCTTTGGATGCTGTCTGTTAGTAGTTAGCTTTGTTTCTGCCCATTCTTCCCATCTTGATCTCGGTCTATGTTTAACTAGTTTATAATGCTATCTGAACTTGGGAAGTTATATGAAGTTGAAGTTGTAGTCTGCTCTTTCACGTTTGTTCTATGAAAAAGATCTGTTTCCTTGGTTTCCTTATGTGTAATAAGATTTGCAATTCTGAATTATCTCTTGCCCTCTGTCCTGTCTTCTAGTTTGAATCGTTATAGTAAATAAATCAATCAGATATTAGTTTGGCATCTACGGCCTTGTAAATTTCTGAAGCCTTCTTTCCAAAACTTGAAAGATAAGTATCATCCTATCTACTCTTCCCTGAATTATTTTCCTAATATGTGCTTTCAATACAGTTGCATATGTTAATTGTGGTGATTACCATTGGCTGAAAATACTGCCTTTTAGTTTAACTGGACTGCTGCAAATTTGCAGCAAGTATTTGTTATAATTAGCTGGATTGTTTCTTTGTTTTGATGCCAGTTTTAAGAAAAGATTGTTGTTTATGGCTGGTACACTGTTACTGTTATATTGTGCCATAAAATTGTGGGTTGAATTTTGGAAAGTCCAAATGCTAGACTAGTAAAACGTGGCTGTGCAATTGCATTCCTTTGACTTGAGTACATGTGGATTGGTGTTGCCTTCTCTATGCTGCAAATATCTGATTTCCTTGTTCTGTATTCAGATTTTTTAGAACCAGTAGCAAGAAACTACTTTTTTTTTTATTTTGTTTCTTTGATCGTTTGGATAAGATTTTGGCCTGTCTCGAATTTGCATTGTACGTTTAATTTTATTTATCGGTTATATACTAATCCTGTTCTTTCCACTTTGTTGCATGAACACCGCATATGAGTCCGAGGTGACTCGTCTCCTTCCGTGTTTGGCGGTGGGCTAAAAAGCCCAACGTAACTCCTCCTATGTCAGCCCAATCCGCAGCCAAACAAGAGAAAATAAAATCTGGGTTGAAGCCCAACAGTAGCGGATATCAATCTTCCTAAATGGGCTGAGCCCATTTACATTATATCTATCCCTCTATTTTTATTTCTGTGTGCATTTGACATGTATTGTATGACTAACATTTATGCTTGTTAATTAAGATAAACTTTAGTAATATTAAGGGTTTTAGTTTAGTTATGGGTAGTTAATTCCACAAATTACATTCACTTCTATTTTTTAAAACTACTTATATAGCATTTATAACATTTATTTAGAGTAATTGAGTTTTAAATAGAATGACTATATATTTGAGTTAAAAGAATCAACATTTACTCTTATTATCTTAGAACACTTGAAATACACATTTGTTAAAACATTAATATAAATCTTGCAATAACTTTACAAATGCATTTTTATTTGCTAGTTAGCGTAATTCATATTCGGAATACATATGAAACATCACTCATCCCATTTCTTTTGGTTTATTTACAATTAAACTCTTATTAAATCACTACATTTTCTACAAGTATTATTTTAAACATTACTATTACCCTTTCGTTTAAAAATTAACAACATTTATAAGTCGTGTTTACGAAGTAACATTAGGAATATTCTTTTATACAACTTATTATTTTTACATGTCTTATTTCTAATAACATTATTACCTTTTACTTTAAAAAAAAACTTTAGCTATATTTATAGGTTATTCCCCAAACATTTATAATACTATATTTACCCTTAGCCTAATTAATCATAAGTCCGGTCGGTTAACCATTGTTAATGGGTCTTAAAGGATGCCTAATACCTTCCCTTTAGACTAATTGAACCCTTACCTAGAATCTTAAGTTTCGCAGATCTTAAACAGAGCTAACTTTAGAAAATAACTTTAAGTAACTTTAGGTGTCCTAATTCACCATAAATAATTAGGTGGCGACTCCTTAAAAACAACAAAAATAGGAATCTCCAATATGTCGTATTTCTACTTTAACCCGGGTTAAAATGGGGTGTGACATCTGGTATTATGGGAAAGAACATACGTTCCTTTGGAAACCTTGTAACGAATTCCCTCAGTAATTCATCATCTCTCTGGGATATTCTAAATATATCGGCCTTCCTTGCTTGCACTTTTTTAGCTCCAGCATGAACGTTAACGAACGCATCCGCAAGCATTTCAAATGATGTAATAGAGTGTTCAGGCAAATGATGATACCAAGTCATTGCTCCATTGGCTAACGTTTCTCTGAACTTTTTGAGCATAACAGACTCGATTTCATCTGGTAACATATCGTTACCTTTAATTGCGCATGTATATGCTGTCACATGTTCCTGAGGATCTGTGGTCCCGGCATATTTTGGAAGATCCGGCATCTTGAACCTTTTAGGTATCAACTTTGGAGCGGCACTGGGTGGAAATGGCAACTGCATGTACTTCTTGGAATCAGGACCTTTCAAGATTAGGGGGGGGGGGGGGGGGGGAGGGGCACCAGGAATCTGATCTACCCGTGAATTAAAAATTTCAACCTTCTTCTCTTTCTTCTCCATGCGGCTACTGAGGTCCTGGAGTAATTTAAGTATCTCTAAAGACTCATTTGCCATTGGACCTCTGTCATTCCCATCTCCTTGAAATCCAGCACGTATTTCACCACCTTGAATTGTTCCATTTGCCCCATTGCTCTTTTCTTGCAACTGTGTTATCGCCTGCTGCTGCTTTTCCATCATATCGATCAACTTGTCAAAATTTTATCTAGCAACCCGCACCTCGTTCTCGACCTCATCTTCAATGATGATTCTCCGGGGTCCATGAGGCAAATCGACTTGCTCGTTCCTTGTTTCTCTAATTGCTAGATCAAGGATTGGGGCATTCTCGTTGTTGCCAAGATTAGCGTTATTGCCGTTGACATCACTGCACTCTTGAACTACTGTCATATTTTATAGATAAAACCTGCTAACAAAAACTTCACAAACGATAAGTGAGTTTTGAACAAACCACTATTATCCTTAGCCCCATGTTGGGCGCCAAACTGTTTACCCCTAAAAAGGGTACAATTGAATTTGTTCGCAGTTTAAAAGATATGCGATTTGATTTGTCAAAGTTAGTATTTAAATATGAAATACAAGGTAAAGTTAACACTAGAGAACAAGCCCGGGCCTCTATGAGTTTTCGGACTGAATTCCCTGAAGGAGCAATCTTTTGCACCGAAGTTTAAAGGGGTCTTGAGAAACTTTAACGCTGGCAATTTGGTCTCGGATACAAGATGCAGCTTTTTCCAGTTGAACGTTTTTGTTCTGAAGACCCATGAAAGAAGTAGTCAATGGCTGAAGGGAGTTTTCCCTGTCCCTCAAAGAGTCAGCTGGGTCATGAAGACGCAAGTTCAAAGATGCCTGAAGGGAATCAGATTCTCGAAGGTTAGACTTAAGTTTCTTATTCTCGGCTCAGAGACATTCGATTTCTTCTTGAAGATTTATATCTTGTTGGGAGGAGCGAAGGGGCGAACAATTCCAATAGCCGAAGTTGTGGCGGCATGACCCTGGAGTGGATTGAGAAAATGAGAACGGAGGAAAATTAACAAAGGGAATTAGTTGGATAAAAGCAAGCATACCTGAAGGAAAGTAATAATTTCGGTGGCGTCAACTTGAGAAAGGGTCTTCTTTGAAATAGGCTTCTTCGTAGGAAGTCCCGGAAATAAAGATACGGTTATAAATGATTTTAAAAGCATTAATGAATTCATAGGAGGGTTTAAAATTACCATGGTTTTTTCCTCTCCACCACTCAGAGGTGATACTTCTCCAGGAGCAGGTTACATTACGAGAAGCATCAAGCACCCAATCAAAGATTTTAATCACAAGTTCTGGTTCGACTGAAACTATTGCAAAGGAAAAGTTTATTTCCAGAAATTAGTACTATACGATGCTAGATCATGAAAAGAAGAAAAAATGTGGAAAACTTACGAGTAGGATTCCATGATTCAAGAAAGGGCTCGGATAGTTGACGATGAAGTTGGCTTGTCCGGATCATGAAAAACCGGCGAGGCCAGCCTCTATCATAGTCATCCTTCAGATCAATTAAACCACACCTCCCACAAGGGTATAGGTGTACTAAACCACCTCGAATAACTCGAGAAACGTATATATGGATCAAGTGGTCTAAAGTAAAGGAGACATCAGCTATGTTAGCTAAGAGCTGAATACAGTAAATGAACCTCCAAACTTGCAGAGTGATTTGCCCGACGCAAAATCTGTAGCGACGACAGAAGTCCTCTATGATTTGCAGAATGTGGAAGGATTAGCCAATTGCAAAAGGTAAGTGTAGGTCATGGAAAAACCTTCAACATGATGAGTCATTCTCATCTCCTAATCAACATTGACAACATCAATGTCGGTAGCAAATTTGCACTCCTCTCGAACCTTGGGAAGAATTGTTGCATAGATAAAGGATTCCATTCTTTCAACGGACTCAAGATGGGTAGAGATACGACAGTCATCATGGTATTTGAAGCTGGCGGGAAGAATAAAGCGGCGAGAAACTCGAGTTCTTCCTTCGAGTTGGGGGAAGTCATCGAAATATGTTCTGAGTGATGAAATGGTGATGTAGAGTTTGCTGGTGATTGGGTTAACAATGGAAGAGAAGACATGGTTGATGACTAAAACTTTAAGAGAAGGGAATTGCAAAGATTATAATGTAGGGTTTGTTGAAGAAGTAAAATGAGTGATTGACAAGAATGGATGAGATCCTTGCCCTATATACACTTGAATTGGGAAGTTGAAAAGATGGAAGTTCAAATGGTAGCGGTTTCCAAGGTAGATCAAATCAAGGGTGCAATTATTAATGTTCTGTATCGTGCAGAGAGCATTAAAGTTGAAGCCGATGCACTACAAAAAAAGGGTAATTTGCGGAGGTTGAATATTACAATTTGCGGGGGTTTTAGCCTCCTTAAGCAATTAGTGGAGGCTAAAAACCCCGCGAATTGCAACTTTCAACCTCCGCAAATTACCATTTTTTTTGTAGTGATGGCTGTCTTTTCAGGCGGCGGAACCAGACGGTTTGTGTTCCTGCCATTAGGCAGCTCCAGTAACGATTCAAATCCATTCCCCGGAGTCAATTCTTTCCACCGGGAAACGAAAGGACTATCTGTATACGTGGTAAACACAACTTTACACATAGCGTCCAACTAGCAAAACATGTGGCGGTTAGAGTAGGAAGCATCGAGTCATTTCGATGGACCAAAGAAGAGGACCACGGTTTTACCCGAGGCAAATCCACCGTAGGGAATCCACTCCGAAGTGGCAGCCCAACAAGCTCATTAAATGAGGATATCACGTCTTGCGGCTGTTATTCAAGCGGACCCGATTCGGTGCAGACGTTGCGATTGGCATTCAAGGCGGCATTTATGATTCTTTATTAGTCATTATTAAGAATGATTTAGGGTCATGTTACTTGTAATCAGGCATCAGGAGATAGAAGGCAATACTATTGTACTACACAGAAACTTCAGATCGAATTACTCAAAAGCTTTTTTTACATCTTTTAGCAGTCCAATTCACTTCGTTTTCCCCTCTAGTCATTTAAAGCTTAAATATTATTCGGAGGCATTCCTTTTGACGGAATTCAGTCCGAAAACTCACATAGGCCCAGGCTTGTTCTCTAGTTTTAACTTTACCTTACCTATATTTCATACTAGTCATTTCATATTTAACTTTGACAAATCAAATCACATATCTTTTAAACCGCGTACAAATTCAATTGTACCCTTTTTAGGGGTAAACATTGATGTTAAAATATGTCGATCAGTTCACTAGATCCCTCGAGTCATTTAGCTTTGCTTTCAATTCATAAATTCGTCCGTATATTTGTGTTTGCCTGCTTTGTATTTGTTATTGATACTTGTATGATTATGCTTCATAATTTTGCTATTATGTTTATGAATGAATGTCAAATAGAGTGATACGCGGCGGCGGCATTAACTATGAAGGCTTTTATTTTTATTTTTAGAATTGATGGGATCTGAGTTAACTTTAGTTTAAACAAATTGATGGGTCCATATCATGCTTTAGTGATTGTTTTGTTTCGAATCTCTATATAGTACTTTGGCAGATTTGAAGTCCTCTCAATGCGACTTGATACTGTCGGCATAACTAGAAGAAAACTTGGAGAGTAATAAAAAGAACGGAAAAGGCTTAAATTTGTCATCAAGCTATCGGAAATGACTCATCTATGTCACTCGTTAATAGTTTGACTCATTTATGCCATCGAACTATCGGAAATGGGGCTCATTTATGCCACTCATCAATAGTTTGACTCATTTATGCCATCACCATTACTAAAATGACTCATCCATGCCAATTTTTCATTAACACATGTTTTACAATATCAGATATGACACGTAGCCTCCAACTAGATTATGGTTGTGGGTGGGTGGGTGTATGACTCGAATTTTTTTATTAATTTGGGATTTAAAATTGAGCTGGTTTAATTAAACGATGTAGACCTCTAATATTATAACCGGCCCAATTTTAAATCCCGAATTAATAAAAAATTCAAGCCATACACCTGACCCACTCACAACCATAATATAGTTGGAGGTTACGTGTCATATCTGGTATTGTAAAACATGCGTTAATGAAACATTGACATGGACGAGTCATTTTGGTAACGGTGATGACATAAATGAGCCAAACTATTGATGAGTGGCATAAATGAGCCATTTCCGATAGTTCGATGACGTAAATTAGCCAAACTATTGACGAATGACATAAATGAGTCATTTTCAACAGTTCTATGACATATATGAGCCTTTTCCTTAAAAAGAATATTCTGATTGTAGATAAAAGTTTAAGGTCCAATCAATCAATCTCAAATGAGAGAATAGCACAATGAGATATGAGTTTATTTCTAATTTAGTCAAAGTGAAAGAAAAGAGTGAAAAATATTGATGAGGAACCGAGGTGGATTGCAATTCATTTCAAGACCCACTATCGAATGAAATACTTGAAAGAGCTTGGAGGGCTCTTCACCCAAATTCAAAGCATGTTAGAAGTAAGAAATCAGAAAGTGCTACTAACGATAAACAGTTTTCATACAATAGTCAAGTTGGATTAAATCGGATCGATAGAGTTTTAGTCCGCTAGATGTTTGTTTAGGCACAAAAAAATTAGGAACGATTTACAAATGCCTCAAAAGACGTGAGACACATTGGAGTAAAAACGTAGAGTTCTAGAGAGCTACGAAAGAAGAATAAAGAAAGAACAAAAGGTATTTCCTCTACTGTGTTTTCAGGGGAGTTCTCATACATTTTGGTCTTATAGGATAATTGTATATTTTATGGTGTTTTTTTGAAGTTTATTCACATTGTGTTGGGTATTTCTCATTTTTTAACAGCTAGGTTCTTATTTTTCATTTTCATCTATTGTAGGTTATTGTGGTTGAACTTGAGTCTGCATATACTTACGATGATGAGGTGCTTATGAAAGTTGAAGCGAAGGAAAAGTCAGGGGTTTAGAAATGAGAGATACACACCAACAAAGATAGTTTTATTTTTACTTTTGAATGAACTGTTAATGTCAACTTATTTCTTGTATGCACAAATCCACTCTTTAAACTACTTACCCATTTTATTTTTAGGACTTGACTGGTGATGAAAATGTAGGATGACACACGAGGAAGATGAAAAAGAAGAAGCCGGAGAAGAAATTTTCTAAAAGAGAGGACTACCAAAATTTGTAGTAGAAATATTCAGTTGAGTTTTTGTTTTTAGTCTTAGTTAATTATGAAGTTTAAGGACTGTCTTTTAGCTAATTCTTTTAATTGCTTTACTATGTAATAATATTTCACATCTTTGGGTTTTACCCTCAATTTTAACATAGAACTCATTCATTAAAATCAAAATCGAGGTTACCTGAAAAATGTTACTTCTTCCTTCCTCAAAAAATTGTTAAGAAACATCATTTAATAAATTTATTGATGATGTATTTCGTCCCTATGCAAGCGCACGTAGTTTCACTAGTTGGTTAATGAGACAAGTGTTAATGGAACTACGGTGAATGGTAACGAGTTAAAAGGTGATAAAGATGTGACAAATAGTGATACGGAGTCTGAGGGTGAATGCCCGTCCTCATCCTCAGGGGCATCTAGTAGTGACGAGGAAGAAGATGAGAGTAGTTCAAAGAGTTAATGGTAAAAAACGCATCTGAACTATCACTTTTTCGTGAGTTTTCTACCTGAACTATCAGGTATGCGAGTTTCCTACCTGAACTATTTCTAAATTATTAGTTATTCACTTTTCGTACCTGAATGATGATGATAATTCAAGTAGAAAACTCGCACACTTGATACAAGATGAAGGAGACTGAGGACGAATTTTTAGATGATGATAAGGAGGCTGAATACAAGAGAATGCTGCAAATGAAAGAGAGGGGCAACATCACAAATGACCGGAAACATAGAAACAAGAAAAAGGACAAAAGGAATCTCAAAAATCGCCAGAATATATATGGGCTTCCTAAGGACTGCCAAATATGGGTATGCCATGGGACCAACAAGGTCATCCACAGCAAATCTTTCAAATGCCTATGCCAAATGCATGTTTGAGCCGCAAATAAATCCAACTCTTCCGTCTAACTTAATTTATGTTCCCAGGTGGACTACCAAATTTTGGTGCAGGGCCATCATTTGCACCTTGGCCTGCCTTAATTAGGACAAAATGTTTTTAATCGAACACCTTTGCCGATGGGTTTACCAAGCCAATTTACTTCTGCCCCATGAAATTTGGAGGTCAGGTACCAGCAAATGGGCCACAATCAGGACAGAATAATAATTCAGGTCCTGGCTATACTAATGGTTCTCCAAACTTCAATCGAGGCGCTCATTCTGGTGGCGGTCGGAGAGGGAATCACAGGGGTGGTGGCCGTTTTGGTGATAGGAGAGGAAGGTCGTCACAACTTAAACGAAGGTGAAAACCTTTTCCTTTGTAACTTTCATTAAAGAATTAGTAGTAGATTAACAGTTTTACTTTCCCTTCTCCATTAGGTTTCAACTGTGTGCAAGGACTATTCACCTTTTTATGGCATTCATCAAATGTAATGCATTTTTGGCCCCCCCCCCCCCCCCCCCCCCGCCCAAAAAAAAAAAAGAGTTAGAACGAAAGATATAGTTGAATATTTGTAAATGGGCTTCCCTCACCCTTCTCAAAGAGGTATTCACTCATTGGGACTACAGTGTAGCCTATTTTTTTGGCGTACTTGAGTTCCTCGCTAAAGTATACCCCTACAAACTTCCCTGTCGGGAAGACCAGAGTCCTATCTTCCATTCGATAGGGGATATTGATGAATTCTTTATCATCTTGCCAGCCACTCCTTTGCCATGACTAAAGCATTGAACTTTTCAAAAGTGAAGAACAAAAGAATGACGTAGGAAAGTGTTTCGCTCAACAATAATCCATACGTTTTGTTTCTGATATCTCCTTTGTGAAACTAAATAATATTTGTGCAGGTTGATCTCAGTCTTTCCAGGGCATTAATAGTAGATTGATATCACAAAGAAAATCTTGTTGCGGATTATTTAGCCAAAAAAGTTGTTTTAGGAGAAGCATTTGTTATGATAACTTTTGGCATTTTATATAGATATTCAGGGGAGGAACCAGTAAGGGCTTAGGGGGTTCATTCGATCCGAATTTCCTTCGGCGGAAAATTACACTAGTTACATATGGTTAATTTTTATTTTTTTATATATAGTAGATGTTGAACCCCCTTTGATTTCTTCGTGCGTTTATTTTTCATATTTTGAACCCTGAACCCTCTTAGTGAAAAATTCAAGCTCCACCACTGATTATATTAAGCCTGCATGGTGTGAAACCATCTCCAATAAGAGCGAGCAAGGTACAATTCAGAATATAAGGGGAATATATTTAAATAATTAAGTATGGAAATTCATGGATTGCCATATTAGAGAAAATGAAGTAATTACAGAAGTCAGAGTCTTAAAACGATAGGTTAATTCAAGATACGAATTCAGATTTACATGTAGATATTCTTTGAGTGATCTAATAGTGTAAAATTTAAACTGGTTAATGGAAAATATTGAATTCCAAGTTGCCACTGGACAAGAATATATACAAAAAATAAACTTAGCGAAGACCTATAAGACACAACACCTTATTTGGTTGGAATAATAGAACATACATGTCTCTCAACAAAACAAAGATAGTTGAAACTTGAAATTAGAAACAAACCAAATACAACCAAAACACAACTTTGTGAGAATGAAACAAAGCAAATACAACCATAACAGAATAGAGAAGATGTTACAAACGTAGAAAGCAAACACCTACAGTATCGAGAACTCGAAATGCAGCAGTGAGCGCAGACCCAAGAAGCCGACAGTGGAGCGCATTTATTCAACATCTCCAAAACCACCCAGAGACGAAATTTCAACTTCAAAATTCTTTAATAAACAAAAGTCAAGCAGATACCAATGAACACCATATCAGGTTGTCCATGACCCCAGTAAGGTCAATATTGTCCTGATTCTCTCTCCTGCGCAAAGGAAGAAAATTAGCACGTGTAGGAAAATTAGTAGTAGTATGTATGAGGAGTTAAATAATGATCATGAATTACAGATACAAACATGGAGACATTCTACCAAATGAAACACACACACACATTATATACATATACATCTATAGATGCTGTCTCTTTATAATATTCTCTACTGAAAACGGATAGGGCCTGAGGGGACATGAATATATGAACATACACTTAGTGATCAAAATCATAATAATCTCAAAACAAGATGAATTCCACTAACCTTTTTGATGAGCTTGACCGTGTGGTGTTGCATTCAGCTAGCTGCTCAGTTGGATGATCTAGTGAGCTTGAATATGAAACTCTCTCGAACTTCGCTTTCCGCAGCCTGCTTGTCTTTGCACATCTTTTTCTTCATGGCTTCGATAACTTGTGCTGATCCCGATGCTTTCTCTGTGCTCTTCAGCGTCATCTCATGAAGGCTATTTACACCAGCGAACTCAGATGGAACGGCCTCAAGCTCACAACATGATATAAGAACAAGGCGCTTAAGTGTTCGGAATGCAGAGTTTGAAGCCGTCCAAGTTTCAAAATCTGCCCCGTTAATCCACAATACCGTGAGTTTGCCAAAACCTACTGAATCCCAGGTCTTTTCACTACGGGTCTTCCCACTAAAAGCATTTTCATTCAGCTTAAGGATTTCAAGGCATTCTAATTCCCCTAGTCTATTCGCATCACTCCAAGCAAACTTTGTTTTGGACAAAGTAAACTTCTTCAGTTTGCATAGAAACTTGAGGAATATTGGAGAAATTTGAAGTTGAGGAACATTGTTCCTGGAGCTGCCAGAAACATTCAACAGCTTCAATTTTTTCACGCACTCTAGCTTTTCAAAATTGTTGAATCCAGCCTTGTTAGTTTAAAAAAACTCAAACCATATTCCCTTGAATACTCACTTTTTTTGAGATTACAAGCCCTTTCAAACACATCTTCTCTGCAATTTCCTGGTTCAACTCTAGAAAGGGTTTATAGGCGAGATGATTCTACATATCTTTTCTTTTTAGCAGGCCTAGGGGATGGCAACTTCGCAGGGACATTGGTGTGCAGATGTGTCAACTTTAGCATGCTCCATATGTCTGCTTTTATATCGATGGTGCGCATCTCTGTATTAAAAATAAGAGTTTCTATATTCTGAAACTCACCAAAGCTGAAATCCTTTTTGAAAAAATAATTGAAAGGTTCAACGACCAAGAACCTAATCAGAGGAGATGCATCAGGGAAGGGTGGAATGCTATCAAGATCCACATTTCCTATTTGTTTTTCGAAAAAACATAAGAAAGACCTAACATGCTCAAGATTTTCTTCTTTGGAGAAAATATTGTTCCTGTAGGTGGAGGAAGAATCTTTCCTTTCTTTGGAAGAGGAAAGATCTTTCCCTTCTTTGGAGTAGAGATCTTTCAAAAGAGAGAATTCAATGCACAATCGACGAGATGTATCTAGATTATCTGATATATTAAGATCAGATTTCTTAGATACTTCTTGGACAAGACCTTCATTTTCAGCCTCCAACTTGCAAAACTGGTGCAACATGTCGTGTAGACGACATGTTTTTACTTGACCATCAGCCCTTTTTTGCATTACCATCACTAAATTCCTATTGACAAGTTCATTCAAGTAATACTCCGCTATATCCTCGAGGGTGCCCTTTAACTTGGAGTACTTTATCAAACCCTCGGCAAGCAGGAATTTCAAATCCTCGTGGAAAGGCGGCACAATACAGGAAGCACGGCTTCATCTCTTCGTCTAGATGATCATAACTCATTTCCACATATTTCAAGCAGCTCTCAGGGTCATCTTCATTTATAAGGTACTGTCCTACATTGTCGCTAATCATTTCCCACTCGATTTGGTTTGTACGTCCTCTTAGAGCTCCTTCAACCACCACTAGTGCAAGTGGCAGTCCACCACATCGTTCTGCAATACGTATTGCATGTCCTACAAACTCATCAGGACACCTTCTATTACTGCCAAAAACTCTTTTTTGCAACAATTGAAAACTTTCATTGTCTTCCAAAAACTTCAAATAGTGAGGATCCTCATTGGCATATCTACCAACAGGTTTCACACGAGTGGTGATCAAGATTCGCTGGCCTTTGTTTTCATCTTCCGGGAAAGCTTTCCTGACTAAATCCTCAACCTTCGTATCCCACATATTGTCCAACACAATGAGACATTTACGTCCTCTGGAAATGTGTCCACATATTATCTGCAGCAGTTCATTCTCTTCCTTATTCTGATGTTCTTCAGTGATTTTTGTGTACGTTTTCAGAATACTAAGGAGGACCTTTTTTCGTATGAATTCCCGGCCTACTCGAACCCAAATTCTCTTGTAAAAACCAGGAGACTCATGATCAAGATCTTTATAGACTTTTGTTGCCAGTGTAGTTTTGCCAAGTCCAGGCAACCCCACCACAGGAATAGCATCTAATTTATCGGTTCCTTCAACAAGTCGTTCGATCAATTTTCTCGCTACTTCGTCAAAGCCCACAACTTCGTTTTCTTCCAACAAAGTATTCTGTTGGAAGACATAAAACACTCTTAAATTTGTTTGGTTCCATGTGGTTGTGGACTAATAAAAATTAATAAAGCTGCAGAACTATTTGTCTTGTAAAACAACTTTACAAACTCAAAATAGATATACTCACAGTTTCTTTAGATCAAGAGGTTGAACATTTTGTGATATCTGTTTCTTTATAACTTGGATGTGACTCATTCTATACTTGATGAAATGCTCTTATTTTTATGAGAAAAAAAATATTCCATTTAATTTGCAGTTGACATTGTAGCGAATACAAATTGATTCATTATGAACAATCCTTAATTACATAAAGAAAAAGGTACTCCCTCCGTCTCAATTTAAGTGTCTTACTTTTTTTTTTTGGTATATTCAAGAAGAGTTCCTCTTTCGAAATTTAGTAAATCGACAATTCAAACATCCTACTTGAGTTCCTCGCTAAAGTATACCCCTACAAACTTCCCTGTCGGGAAGACCAGAGTCCTATCTTCCATTCGATAGGGGATATTGATGAATTCTTTATCATCTTGCCAGCCACTCCTTTGCCATGACTAAAGCATTGAACTTTTCAAAAGTGAAGAACAAAAGAATGACGTAGGAAAGTGTTTCGCTCAACAATAATCCATACGTTTTGTTTCTGATATCTCCTTTGTGAAACTAAATAATATTTGTGCAGGTTGATCTCAGTCTTTCCAGGGCATTAATAGTAGATTGATATCACAAAGAAAATCTTGTTGCGGATTATTTAGCCAAAAAAGTTGTTTTAGGAGAAGCATTTGTTATGATAACTTTTGGCATTTTATATAGATATTCAGGGGAGGAACCAGTAAGGCTTAGGGGGTTCATTCGATCCGAATTTCCTTCGGCGGAAAATTACACTAGTTACATATGGTTAATTTTTATTTTTTTATATATAGTAGATGTTGAACCCCCTTTGATTTCTTCGTGCGTTTATTTTTCATATTTTGAACCCTGAACCCTCTTAGTGAAAAATTCAAGCTCCACCACTGATTATATTAAGCCTGCATGGTGTGAAACCATCTCCAATAAGAGCGAGCAAGGTACAATTCAGAATATAAGGGGAATATATTTAAATAATTAAGTATGGAAATTCATGGATTGCCATATTAGAGAAAATGAAGTAATTACAGAAGTCAGAGTCTTAAAACGATAGGTTAATTCAAGATACGAATTCAGATTTACATGTAGATATTCTTTGAGTGATCTAATAGTGTAAAATTTAAACTGGTTAATGGAAAATATTGAATTCCAAGTTGCCACTGGACAAGAATATATACAAAAAATAAACTTAGCGAAGACCTATAAGACACAACACCTTATTTGGTTGGAATAATAGAACATACATGTCTCTCAACAAAACAAAGATAGTTGAAACTTGAAATTAGAAACAAACCAAATACAACCAAAACACAACTTTGTGAGAATGAAACAAAGCAAATACAACCATAACAGAATAGAGAAGATGTTACAAACGTAGAAAGCAAACACCTACAGTATCGAGAACTCGAAATGCAGCAGTGAGCGCAGACCCAAGAAGCCGACAGTGGAGCGCATTTATTCAACATCTCCAAAACCACCCAGAGACGAAATTTCAACTTCAAAATTCTTTAATAAACAAAAGTCAAGCAGATACCAATGAACACCATATCAGGTTGTCCATGACCCCAGTAAGGTCAATATTGTCCTGATTCTCTCTCCTGCGCAAAGGAAGAAAATTAGCACGTGTAGGAAAATTAGTAGTAGTATGTATGAGGAGTTAAATAATGATCATGAATTACAGATACAAACATGGAGACATTCTACCAAATGAAACACACACACACATTATATACATATACATCTATAGATGCTGTCTCTTTATAATATTCTCTACTGAAAACGGATAGGGCCTGAGGGGACATGAATATATGAACATACACTTAGTGATCAAAATCATAATAATCTCAAAACAAGATGAATTCCACTAACCTTTTTGATGAGCTTGACCGTGTGGTGTTGCATTCAGCTAGCTGCTCAGTTGGATGATCTAGTGAGCTTGAATATGAAACTCTCTCGAACTTCGCTTTCCGCAGCCTGCTTGTCTTTGCACATCTTTTTCTTCATGGCTTCGATAACTTGTGCTGATCCCGATGCTTTCTCTGTGCTCTTCAGCGTCATCTCATGAAGGCTATTTACACCAGCGAACTCAGATGGAACGGCCTCAAGCTCACAACATGATATAAGAACAAGGCGCTTAAGTGTT
This sequence comes from Lycium barbarum, assembly GCF_019175385.1. Classification (NCBI taxonomy): domain Eukaryota; kingdom Viridiplantae; phylum Streptophyta; class Magnoliopsida; order Solanales; family Solanaceae; genus Lycium; species Lycium barbarum. The sequence continues at coordinate 138,253,934 of NC_083340.1, read as the reverse complement.
CGGAATGCAGAGTTTGAAGCCGTCCAAGTTTCAAAATCTGCCCCGTTAATCCACAATACCGTGAGTTTGCCAAAACCTACTGAATCCCAGGTCTTTTCACTACGGGTCTTCCCACTAAAAGCATTTTCATTCAGCTTAAGGATTTCAAGGCATTCTAATTCCCCTAGTCTATTCGCATCACTCCAAGCAAACTTTGTTTTGGACAAAGTAAACTTCTTCAGTTTGCATAGAAACTTGAGGAATATTGGAGAAATTTGAAGTTGAGGAACATTGTTCCTGGAGCTGCCAGAAACATTCAACAGCTTCAATTTTTTCACGCACTCTAGCTTTTCAAAATTGTTGAATCCAGCCTTGTTAGTTTAAAAAAACTCAAACCATATTCCCTTGAATACTCACTTTTTTTGAGATTACAAGCCCTTTCAAACACATCTTCTCTGCAATTTCCTGGTTCAACTCTAGAAAGGGTTTATAGGCGAGATGATTCTACATATCTTTTCTTTTTAGCAGGCCTAGGGGATGGCAACTTCGCAGGGACATTGGTGTGCAGATGTGTCAACTTTAGCATGCTCCATATGTCTGCTTTTATATCGATGGTGCGCATCTCTGTATTAAAAATAAGAGTTTCTATATTCTGAAACTCACCAAAGCTGAAATCCTTTTTGAAAAAATAATTGAAAGGTTCAACGACCAAGAACCTAATCAGAGGAGATGCATCAGGGAAGGGTGGAATGCTATCAAGATCCACATTTCCTATTTGTTTTTCGAAAAAACATAAGAAAGACCTAACATGCTCAAGATTTTCTTCTTTGGAGAAAATATTGTTCCTGTAGGTGGAGGAAGAATCTTTCCTTTCTTTGGAAGAGGAAAGATCTTTCCCTTCTTTGGAGTAGAGATCTTTCAAAAGAGAGAATTCAATGCACAATCGACGAGATGTATCTAGATTATCTGATATATTAAGATCAGATTTCTTAGATACTTCTTGGACAAGACCTTCATTTTCAGCCTCCAACTTGCAAAACTGGTGCAACATGTCGTGTAGACGACATGTTTTTACTTGACCATCAGCCCTTTTTTGCATTACCATCACTAAATTCCTATTGACAAGTTCATTCAAGTAATACTCCGCTATATCCTCGAGGGTGCCCTTTAACTTGGAGTACTTTATCAAACCCTCGGCAAGCAGGAATTTCAAATCCTCGTGGAAAGGCGGCACAATACAGGAAGCACGGCTTCATCTCTTCGTCTAGATGATCATAACTCATTTCCACATATTTCAAGCAGCTCTCAGGGTCATCTTCATTTATAAGGTACTGTCCTACATTGTCGCTAATCATTTCCCACTCGATTTGGTTTGTACGTCCTCTTAGAGCTCCTTCAACCACCACTAGTGCAAGTGGCAGTCCACCACATCGTTCTGCAATACGTATTGCATGTCCTACAAACTCATCAGGACACCTTCTATTACTGCCAAAAACTCTTTTTTGCAACAATTGAAAACTTTCATTGTCTTCCAAAAACTTCAAATAGTGAGGATCCTCATTGGCATATCTACCAACAGGTTTCACACGAGTGGTGATCAAGATTCGCTGGCCTTTGTTTTCATCTTCCGGGAAAGCTTTCCTGACTAAATCCTCAACCTTCGTATCCCACATATTGTCCAACACAATGAGACATTTACGTCCTCTGGAAATGTGTCCACATATTATCTCCAGCAGTTCATTCTCTTCCTTATTCTGATGTTCTTCAGTGATTTTTGTGTACGTTTTCAGAATACTAAGGAGGACCTTTTTTCGTATGAATTCCCGGCCTACTCGAACCCAAATTCTCTTGTAAAAACCAGGAGACTCATGATCAAGATCTTTATAGACTTTTGTTGCCAGTGTAGTTTTGCCAAGTCCAGGCAACCCCACCACAGGAATAGCATCTAATTTATCGGTTCCTTCAACAAGTCGTTCGATCAATTTTCTCGCTACTTCGTCAAAGCCCACAACTTCGTTTTCTTCCAACAAAGTATTCTGTTGGAAGACATAAAACACTCTTAAATTTGTTTGGTTCCATGTGGTTGTGGACTAATAAAAATTAATAAAGCTGCAGAACTATTTGTCTTGTAAAACAACTTTACAAACTCAAAATAGATATACTCACAGTTTCTTTAGATCAAGAGGTTGAACATTTTGTGATATCTGTTTCTTTATAACTTGGATGTGACTCATTCTATACTTGATGAAATGCTCTTATTTTTATGAGAAAAAAAATATTCCATTTAATTTGCAGTTGACATTGTAGCGAATACAAATTGATTCATTATGAACAATCCTTAATTACATAAAGAAAAAGGTACTCCCTCCGTCTCAATTTAAGTGTCTTACTTTTTTTTTTTGGTATATTCAAGAAGAGTTCCTCTTTCGAAATTTAGTAAATCGACAATTCAAACATTCTACATGACAAATTTATAATTACAGGATTTAAAGAATATTTTAGTACATTATATACCTCATTAATTTAGGATAACAAGATTAAAAAATTTCTATTTATTTCTTAAATTCCGTACCTGATCAAACTAATAAAAATTTCTATTTATTTCTTAAATTCCGTACCTGATCAAATTTCTATTTATTTCTTAAATTGTTCAAAAAATCAAGCTTCTTCACCAGCTTTGACCAATGGGCAATTACCCCCTTATACTTATGTAATTTCTATTCTGCCCTTAATTTTCAATGCCACCGTGTAGCAATTATAGTATATTTTTATATTATATGTCATATATTATTTTTTGACTAGGTGCTTTACCTTGTATTTATGTAATTGTAGTTAATCTAATTTTACAGTGTAATCCTTCTATTAATTAGTTGAAAAATTTGTCACTGTCTTTTATTGCTGTTATTCTATCGTTATGTGCAATTGTGCATTAAATATCAATTTGAGTATCTAGTCTCTCTTTTATTCTCTAGATATTGTGTATATAGATTTTTGAGTTTTGTGTGTCTTTAATGAATATTTTTTAAATTTGTAATTTGAAGCTCAAAACTTATTTAAATAATAATAACTTTTTTAGGAATTTGTTGTAAAATCATTCTCTAATATCCAATAATTGTTTTGTATCACAGAAGTTAAACATACATATACATATACGCAGGGTCGGCTAATGGGTGAAGCAACTAAAGCATTTACTTTAGGCATCACCCTTTTGGGGGCCTCAATTTTCTTTTTTCTTTAAATTGGAAGTAGTGGAAAGGAAAATAAGAGAGGAGATTACAAGGTAGGGAATCGAACTTTCACCAACAAGGTGGAAGTTCAGTTCACCAAGCGACTGAGCTAATAAGATTCCCTGGGGGCCCAAATTTACCTAAAGTAGACTTATTTAAATTTCTATGGGGCATTTTAAGTAAATGGTATTCAATTCGTCTCAATTGATGTGATACAAATTTTTTATTAGTTCATTTTAAAAAGAATGACATATTTTTATATTTTTAAAAAAAATTGAAGTTTAAAATTTTCGTTTTACGTATTGGGCAATTCGCAGGAATGCCCTTATTTTGGGGTGGTTTTAATTTTTCCCCAGCAAATTAGTGGTCTTTAATTTTTGTCCTTCGCCTAATATCATGAGATTTGGGGTTCGAATCTCGGCTTAATAAAAAAAAAACGCAAGGCAGAGTTTTGTAGCAAAGTTAGGCCTATTCGGGCAAAAGTTAGGCCTCAGGTAAGATTTTGAATGCAAAACTCTACCTGCAGGCAGAGTTTTGCAAGCCAAAGTTAGTCCTCAGGCATAGTTTTGCAAGCCATCAGGTAGAGTTTGTCTAAACTTCTGCCTTGTGATATCATTTTTTTTTGTATGAGCGAGGGTTTGAACCCGGAACCCATAGGTTTTTAGGCAAAGGACAAAAACTAAAGATTTCAAATTTGATGGCTAAAAATTAAAGATCAATGCTTTTGAAGGGCACTCCGAAAAAAAAAAATGTTAAGTATTTCACCTTTAATGAAAAGCTTTTATAGTCCACACAAATGTTATGGAGCCACAAAAACTTTTCCCTTTAAACTTTTAAGAAAACAAGTTTCGAAAAACTTTTTTTTTCTACTAAAACTTCATACCGAGTGAAACTATTACATAAATTAAAACACCATGAGTATTCTTTATAAATAAAAAAAGAAAGATAATATTTTGAGTTTTGATTGATCCTAGTTTTCTCTCTTTACTTTTCCTCGATAGAAAATGTGTAGATTTTACAATCTTTTTCTTTTTTTCTTTACTCTTCCTAGGTAGAAAATGTGTAGATTTTATAATCTTTTTCTTGAATTCTCTAAAGAGTCAATCTCCTTTTACACCTTTCTCATCAGAACGTGCAATACATTATTTGTAATCAACTTCTTGAATCATATATTTTCGTGAAAGAAAATATTTTCCATCATGCCAAACACTCTTCTAGATGATAAAACAAGAAAATTATTTTCCAAACACTCTTCTAGATGATAAAACAAGAAAATTATTTTCTCAGAATATAAATGATTTACCTATTCATTTTTTTTGTATTTGGTACGCTAATTAGAATAGAGCATTTACATATATTCAAAGTAAAACATTATTAGTTTTTTTTTTTTTTTTTTTAAATTTGGAGTGCAACTTCTGGTGGTGGGGGGGGGGGGGGGGGGTAGGCAAGAGGTTAAGGTTAGGTGGGGTTTGGACTGGTGATAAGTTGGTATTTTTCCAACTTAATTAGCTCTTCTTTAATCTTAGACTTCTGATTTGTTTGATTGAGAAAATAGTGAATTTAATGTTGTTTACTTCCAGTTTATAGGTTTATAAGATTTAGAAGTGATCGGGAAAGAAACCAAGTGAAAACAAGTAAAAAAGAGGTCAAATTGAAGAAAATGAGAAAAGTGGCTAAAAATGCAAAAACGTCAGATCTTCAAATCTGAAATTTTTGGGCTGTTTTGGTCATATTTGGATGTGGAAAATTGGGAGCTATAAGAGCATGACTTAGGTAGACATCATTCTTATCTTTGGCTAACCCTTTCAAGCTTAGGAGCAAGAGGCACCAACCACAACTAGGGTTTGAAGATTTGGAGGCACACAATGAGAAATTCTTTACCCATTTCTTTAACTCTTGCTATGTATTGAATATTTTAGTGTGTAGTATTTCATTTCAATACTTGAACCTTGTTTATGGAAGTATACATTGTTAAAGTTTGGATTGAATCTCTTGTTTTGCTTATGTATTAAATGATTTTTATTTCTAATGAAATGGGTTAATGTTTCTCTATTTACTCTTCAAGCTTTAATGTCATTTAGTGGTTGCAAGCATTAAATGTGTTTTTTACCTTGGCTTTGCATGGAAAAGAAAGTTAAGGTTAGGAAAAGAGTAAATCTGCAACTTAAAGCTTTATTCTCTATTTAATATTTTTGGTTAGGCATGTGAACATTAGAAGGTTTTAGGCATGTGAACATTAGAAGGTTTTAGGTAACCTTAAAGTTACAATCACTAAGTTCAACTTTAATGACGATTAGACATCCAATTGAGCTTACACGTCGATAATTCTTTCTTTTTTACATTATCGAACTTTGGTAGACGAATCGGAGAAACTTCTCAATTGAATAAGAGAATGTTAGAATAATAAAGCACCAAAAATCTGTTCTAGAAGCGAAAAATGTCAAGAGAGTTTATCAATGTGGACTATGATTTTTTTTGTTTCCCACCCTCTGTAGGATATTTATATTAGGCCCGATTAATCAGAAGCCGAAAGTCTCACATTGGGTGTGTGTAGGGGGTGGGGGGGGGGGGGGGGGGAGGGTGCTTCCTAACAAAGACAGTTTCAAATTTAGGGCTCGAACTGAGACATGATGGAGATGGTTACAACTTTCAAATAGCCAATGTCAATCAGTGTTTTCACAGCTATTGACATGGACTAGTCTAACTTGTGAATTTTGAAAGTCCATAACAATGACTTATTTCAATTATGGGACTTAAAAATGGCTAAGCCCACGTACTATGGTAAAGATTTATCTCTATGGAATAGTTGAGTCAAACCAACGGATGCATTTTATGTATTTGTACATACACTAGTATCACTTAATTATGATTAATTAATACATATATTTATTACTTTAAATTACTTAATCATTGTACATTAATTTAATTTGACATAAATTTTCGGTGCACTTAAATTTTTACGCCGCCAGAAGTTCAACCTTATACGCTTGCAAATATACAGCCGCCATCGCACTGCGTCTCTGTGTACATTTATTGGTCATCTAATCCATTACATTATATCCTAAAAGGCAAAGGATCTAATTCTTATCCAAGTATAACTTTGATGTCATCAAAATAAGAGTTACTTTGCGAATAATTCATGATATTGGAAAGAGCACCTAGGGAAAAAATTATAGATATTTAAGTTTTTTTTTTCTCGCTCGGTGTCCGGGATCTGCATTGGAGCCTGACTAAATCCAGATTCATGCTGCATATGCCCATTCGGGGAAAGCGCTCCCTACCAAGAATTTTTCCATAATCAGGGCTCTAACCCGAAATCTGTGATGAAAGGAGGAGCATCCCTATCAGCTGCACCACATTCTTTGGTCGTATATAGATATTTAAGTTAGTGAGTGTGAAGGTTGTAAGGTCCAAGGTTTCACCTATCAATTTTGATGATAACAAACCAACATAATTATTAATAAAAGAACATTTACTTGTGGTAAATTTACTTTTGGTACAGGTTTATTTGATGAAGAAGGATTTGGTGAAGATTTAATCAAATATGGAAAAGAAGGTATTACGAGATGGAATTTACGGAAGAAGATGTAGAAGGAAAATACTTACTCAAATCAAGGTGTAAGAATTATGGAAAGAATATTTACTACGATCCTATGGAAGAAAAATATTCTAGAAAAGGGAAAGATCGAGATCAATTTATTACTTAAGGAAGGTCCACAATCTTGGAGTATCAAGATATGCCAAAAGTCTTAAGTGTACAAAAGTGTTCATGTTCGGAGTGATCAAAGTCCAACTACTAGAAGACAGGTGTGATTACATTCAAATTGATATAAATTAAGATCCAAGGTGAAATGAAGAGGATCTTGAAATTCTCTTAGGTTGCTTAAGTAAGATCTCATATTTGTACAAGCCAGAAGAAGAGTTTAGAGAAATTAATGGGAAGAATGTTCGTTATGTTGGAAAGAAGATATTCTATAAAAGGGAAGAGATATTCAAATTTAGATCTCAAATTTGAATACACTTGCTACAACTTTGAAAGGAAGGTGTTGGATTTACACTACAAAATTATGGAAATACGAGATGCTGGAGAATATATTTTTGGGTGCTCAAATAGAAAAGGAATATACGAGGATTATTATATCAGGTTGGATGATGTAATCTGCAAAGATATTTGCAAGTTTGATTAAAAGATCCATCATCAAAGAATTAAAGGGAAGTGCAAGAATGGTCAAAGACTTATAAAAGGAAAAGTGCTACGTGAGATGTGATCTAGTATTAAGTTAATGAAGGAAAGATAGATATTGTAATAAAGGAGCATAATTGTCAAAGCTGTACGTATGGAAAGATTACCCACCAAGATGCAAGGAAAAGCTAATTTTGGATAATGCCAACAATTATGGAAGAGGGTCTGCTAAGAAGGCAATACAATTAGAAGCCTTGATTCAAAGAAGACAAAATAGAAGGAAAAAGATCTTTCTATTCTACAGGAGCAGATTATACATGGAATGAGAATTCCTTCTCCATCAATACAAAATCTGGAAGCCGAATCAAGGGGAGCATTCAAAGGAACGTTGGAGAAGAAGTCAACAACAAAGAAAATTCTTTTCCAAAATTAGAAAACAGTTCAACGACTAGAATATTCACAGACTGAGTATAAAAAGAGAAGACACTACAATAGTCGAAGTACGCAGCCACTTATACTTTCATCTCAACCTTCTCAAGTTCTTTGCTCTACTTTTCATAAGCATTGTAATCCTGAGTGACTTACTGTGTAAACAAAAAAAGAGAGGAGAGATATAATATAGTTGGTGAGGCTTTGTATTGAGAGGTTGTGTCATTGTTCGTTTATTTGGTGAGCGAGTGAAAACCAAAGAGTCGTTGTTGGTGAGCGAGTGAAAAACAACCAAAGAGTCGTTGTTGGTGAGCGAGTGAAAAACCAACTTTGTATGTTGTTGGTGAGCGTGTCAAAACCAAACCTTGTTCGTTGTTGGTGAGCGAGTGAAAACCAACCTTGTAAACGTTGGTGGTGAACGAGGAAAACCACAAAGGCTGTACTCAACTCAAACTACAAAGAGCTTAAAGAAATAACCTCCTTGCAACCCGAGGGGACTGGATTAGGATACCACATTGGTTCTGAACCAATATAAAAATTCCCGGTGTCATTTATTTTATTGCTCTCATATTATATTCTGCACCCTTACTATTTATTGTGGTTTATACTTGTGCAAATCGAAGGACTGATAATTTTGTGCAGGTTGTCTCGCTATCAGTCGACTGGCACCAAACAGTAGTCGACTAGATTTTTTAACAGGCTTACAATTCACCCCCCCCCCCCCCCCCCCTCTTGTATTTTCAATACTACTTAATGCACCTACTAAGGGTAATCGAAGTTATCAGAAAAATTAATTCAAATGAAAAATTGAACCAAACTGATTAAAATACTGATATTTATTCATTTTTTTGCGTGGATTGCCCTTCAAAGGCGTTGGTCTTTAATTTTTGTCCTTCACTTACAAAAGTGACCGAAATACCCCGAGATTTTGGGTTTGAACCCCAGCTCAGTAAGAAAAAAAAAATCGCAAGGCAAGACTTTCGTGAAACCTCTAACCCTAAGGCCTAACATTTACCCAAAATTAGGCTTATTCAGGCAAAAGTTAATTAGTCATTAAGGCAGAGGTTTACCTTAAGGCCTAATTTTGGACAAAAATTTGCCTTAAGGCCTAACTTTTGCCTGAATAGGCCTAATTTTGGGCAAAGGTTTGCCTGAAGGCCTAACGTCTACCTGAACAGGCTTAATTTTGCTACGAAACTCTGCTTTGCGATTTTTTTTTTTGATTGAGCCGAGGTTCGAACCCAAAACCTCGGGGTATTAGGCGAAGGACAAAAATTAAAGACCACATCTGAATAAGGGAAAACGTGCAAACTGCCCATATTTATTTGATTTAGCTTGATTTGGTTTTATTTTTTTTTTAAAAAATCTAACACTATTTAGTTTGTTTGATCTTATTAAAACAATCGAGAGAAAATGAAATTGAAGTATTTATATAAAATGTAATTAAAGCTCTTATATCAACATGTGGTGTAAAATTTCCTTTATATATTGATCATGCATCCAACGACTTTAATTTCTTGAAGTAGTACTACTCTCTACATTATATCACTTGTATGGAGCTTGACACTAAGTGCAAATTTAAAAATGTGCACCTTAAAGTAGCAATCACTAAGTTGGAACTTCAATCACAATTGGAAAACCAATTAAGTTCACAAATGTATTGTTGTTTCTTTTCATTTATCTAACTTTGGTGGGTGAAACTTCTCATTTGGATTAGAGAATATACTAAGCACCAAAATTATTATAGTTCTAGAAGCCATGTATGAAAAGAGGAGTTTGTCAACGTGAGATTGTAATACATGGTCATAATATTCAAACTATTACGCTCCCATAAACTCAGCCTCCATTATACTCAGTCTTAAAGGCAAATGATTGATTTCTCTGTCACCATCTATTTTGACTTAGATTATTGTATCCAATCGGATGACTCTCTTGAAGAGCTACTCTTATAGTTTGATTAGTAATGTGAAGATTGATCCCAAGTTCAAAAACATTTAAATGACTAATCGTTAGACGGTAAGATTGATTAGATCAAGGAGAAGATACATATAATACAAGAGAGAGAACACGTAATATTCCATCTGCTCCAATTTATGTGTTATACTTTTGTTTCCGGTAGATCCAAAAAAAGTTATACTTCTTTATTTAGAAATAATTTTATTTAAACTTCTTTTATTATCTTTAATAAGATGATTTATACAACAATAACATACCCAGTATAATCTAACCATGCGAGGTCTGGGAAGGGTATGTAGAGTGTACGCAGACCTTACCCCTATCTTGTGAAGTTAGTGAGGTTGTTTCCGACAGACTCTCGGCTCAAGAATAGATAAATTTATAACTTCATTTGAACCATAAGTTCAAAGTCTTTCTTTGTTAAACTCCGCATCCAATCAAATACGAATGCTTAAATTAGAACAATGAGAGGATCTACAAACTACTTACGCAATTAACCAAAGGACCAAATACACAATACCTTTTTAAATTTAATCTTCTATAAAGGTAGTACTTAATCAACAAATCATCTAACGATTTTTCATGCCCAATTGTACATGACACCGTATCCCTCTATCATCAGAAGCATACCAATATGGCATGAAAAAAAAAAATTGTGGTCAACTAACATAGGATCTTAGTGATTAAAGAGAGCAATTGAACTAGTGCAGAAATTTTGTCATGCCTAACAATTTTGTATTTAATGAAATTTTCAACTGCATAACTGTTCAAAACTTCATTAATAAGAAGAGCATATCAAAGAGGATATAGTCAACTTCCCACCTAAAACAATAGGATAATGCCGAAAAAAAAAAAAAAAAAGAAAGAAAAAGTCGGCAATTATGGCTTTATTCACGATTGCCCACTTCTTGAAGTACTATATAAAATGATGCACCATATGAAGTTTTATACCATAGTACCATACTCATTTTCTCTCAAAATATGGCTTCCTCAAAGTTAGTCTCTTGTCTATTTTTTCTTTCATCCATTACAATTCTTGCACAAACAGTGATTTCAACAAATCCACTCTTCCATTTTTGTTCAAAATCAGGAAATTTCACAGCCAATAGTTACTATGCACAAAATTTGAAAAATCTCTTAGGTGATCTCTACTTAAAAACTCCCCTAACAGGGTTCTCAACTAGCTCAATTGGCCAAAATTATGATAAAACAAATGGACTCTCTCTATGCCGCGGTGATGTTTTAAGTGATGATTGCAAGTCCTGTGTATTAGATGCTAGTGAAGAACTTGGAAAACGTTGTCCTTATGATAAAGAAGCCATCATATGGTACGATAATTGTCTTTTGAAATATTCCGACAAAGATTTTCTAGGAAAAATTGATAATACGTACAAGTTTTACATGTGGAATCTTCGCGTTGTTAGTAACCCTGAATATTTCAATGCAAAGACTAAGGAGTTGTTGGGAAACTTAGCTGAAAATGCTTATAAAAAGAAGAATTTGTATGCAACTGGAGAAACAAAGATTGAAGAAAATAAGAAATTGTATGGATTGGTGCAGTGTACAAGAGATCTTACTAATGAGGATTGTAAGAAGTGTCTTGATGGTATTATTACTGAACTTCCAAGTTGTTGTGATGGAAAAGAAGGTGGACGAGTTGTTGGTGGGAGTTGTAACTTTAGATATGAAATTTATCCTTTTATTAATACTCCTTAGAACTTAAGAAAATATATACCATATTGCTAATTATAATGATCAATACAGATGATATAATATGGAGGACTTGAACTAAAAATCCTATATTGATGTAATTTAGTTTGAATATCTTGTACTTCTTGAGCTCTTCTTGTTGCATTATTATTTGCTTTATGTAAGGTGAATAAAGAATGGACAAATATGTTTCGTAAGGTCAGTATATTATACACATTTCTTTTTTAAATTTGTTTTACTCTTTCTTTTTCAGTTCCTTATTGTCAAAAATAAATTAGAGTTTAGGGTTGCCAATGCCCATTAGAATGTGTTCTTGATAGTATTTCATATCAAACTAACACATGGCAATTCAAATAAGGCTTTCTCAGTTGCTGTTTTGTCCCCTTTCTAATCAGTGGCGGAGCCAGAATTTCCGCTGAGGGGGTTCAAACTATAAAAAAATAAACATACGAAGAAGCCTAAGGGGGTTCAACATCTACTATATATACATAAAAAATAATTTTAACCAAGTAAAATAATATTTTTTTTCCGACGAGGGGGTTCGGACGGCTCTATGTGGCTCCACCACTGTTTCTAATAGAAATGAATTAAAACCATTTGTTTCCTTTTAGATGGCATTAATTTTAGTTGGTATAATAAAAACTACTCCCCCGTCTCAAAAAGATTGACACTTTTCGCTTTTGAGGGTCACACAAGTTGTTTTTTTACTGTAATTTTTTTATATGTCTTTTAAATATTTTAAATTATTAACTATGGTGACTTATAGTATTTTTCATGTAATTTCTAAATATGTAGAGTTTATTTCGAAAAACTTAAAGATTCTATATTTAAACACGCAGTCAAAATTAACAAGTTTGACTCTCAAAAAACGAAAAATGTCAATCTTTTTAGGTTAAGAGGGAGTAATTAGAATTATTTTTTCTTTTTAAATAATATTAACTGTAAAATAAAGCTTGGCTAATTATCTCTCTCTCTTTTAGTGGACAGGCTTTTGCGATGAAGAAACCTAGTAAGTTTGCTCATTCTTTTCTTTAATTAATTCATCCTTATATTGCCATGCAACTTAATTACGTATTTTCGAATGAATCTCCGTCGGAAATCTCATATTTTTGATAATTTTTTTCATTTGAAGTCCCGTTTTCTTGATGAATCTCCATCGGAAATCCCATATTTTCGACAAATCGACATAAAAAATTCCATACTTTCGATGGACCTCCGTCGAAAATAATTCGTTTGTTTTTGGTAGTTATCCGATAACGTAGGTTTGCAATTGCCTCCTTCACACTAAGCCTTAGTGGACATTTATTGGCATCTAATTAATTAAACTCTAAAGGCGAATAATATCTCTCTTGAGTTTAGATTATTTTTCAGATCTAATTTAATGTGATATCTTGGTATTTCTAATTACCACATGCAACTTATAATGCAATCAAAGTGGAAATTACTTGTACGAATAATCCATGATATTATTCTGAAAGAGCACTTAGGGGAATGGTTAGCGACAGATAGTTAAATTTAAGTTAGAAGAAATAGTCAGCTTCCCACCCAAAACAAAAAACAAAAACAACTTGCAAGCTGGCTTAAGAGTGGTAAAATTATCATATGAAAGTATGATCTGTTTAACCCGTTTAATTTAGAATTGGTCATTAAATTACCCATTTATTAATTCAGTTCATTTTAGTCCAACTCATTTCACTCCATCTAAATATTGGACTGATATGTAACCCAAATTGACCCATAGAAACTTTGTTAAAATATTTTCAAAAATATTTTCTTTTGCTTGATATGTTATATATAATCATAATAAAGTTTTATAAGGTACTTACAAAATTATAAAAGAACAAATAAAAAATTAAAACTTAGTAACAATTGTGCGGGTTGGTTTATGACCCGTCTTTTGGTTCATTTTAGCCTAATCCATTTCAACCCAGTAGTAACTTTTGAACGGGTCACATTTATTAACTTAGTCCATTTTGATACGCTCAAATCAACCGAACCTAACAATTTGACACCCATAACCTAGCGAGTTCTACCCTCTTCTTCCTTAACACCCATGGTGGTGGTTCTAACAAAAACTCCATTTGATCTCCGGTTGCGTTATTACTTCCTTGTTGTGCCAAAAACTAAGTTCACCCATTTTATTGGACTTGTTTCTTTTCGTTTTTTCTAACTTTGGTGGATCAAACTTCTCATTTGGATAAGAGAATATACTAAGCACCGATGTTTTTGTTTAATCAATGGTTCCCTCAGAGGGGATTCAATAAATGCATGGAGGGGGGCTTTACCTGACCTCCGCATTACAATACTATAGTAAGGGGCACATCCTTACACGCTAGCTTATCCTACTAAAAAGAAAGAGAAAGAGGAGGGTTGCTTCTCACATAGGCGAATCCAAGATTTCAAGAGCGTGGGTTCACCTGCACGTTAAAGGTTGCTTAGAAATTTAGAAAAGAAAAAGACACAAAAGTGCTTATAGTGGGTTCGATCCTGCAATCTTAAGGGATTAAACCCAACACTTAACTGGTGCGCCACTCGGTCTTGTTTGATCATGAGTTTCTTCAGTTAATATTAGATATATTTTAAGAATTATATACATAATATACCGAGTTTAGTCGGGTGACTATGGTTTCACATGACCCATTTTTCTACATAAATTCGCCCCTAGCTCCTCGTCAGATAAGCTCCTTAGAACTAGAAGCAACCAAACAAATTCAGCAGGGTTGAATATGAAGTTTCCCTCCTTCACTCGAATTCTAATGTTGGGCTTGCCAACTACATCATTCTTCAAGGTAGATATAATCTTAGAAGGAAGATTTATAGCCTCGGTGAAGAAGGTAGTTGTTTTGCAATGTTCAGCCATATTCGCAAGCAAATCAGCCATAATATTACCTTATTTGAAGGTGTGAGTAAAAGAGAGAAATGACCAAGTGAGCTCATGGATTGAATTTGATGAATATCACCTTTTGATCTGCCAAAAGGGGCTAATCTCACCCTTAACCATCTGAATAATTAAGAGGGAGTCGGATTCAATAGTAACTATGTGAAAACCATGATCTAAACGCCATGTCAGGCCAGTCTTTAGAAATAGAGCCTAAAATACTAAAAAAAAAATTGGACCATTTCTCAATTTGTGCGTGTCAACCTTCCACAGGAGTTATGCTAATCTTCTCTATATCGTTCCAACCTTATCGGATGTCCCTGAAGGGACAAATCGATCTAGAGATGAAATTATTATAGTTCTAGAAGCCATAAATGTAAAGAGGAGTTTGTCAACGCGAGATATGCAACATATAGAGAACTATTCAAAACTCAGACTATTCTGGCCATAGCATTATATTCAACCTTTTACTTTTGTTTTTTGGTCAGAATATTCAAACTTTGACGCTCCCATAAACTCAGTCAAAAGGCAAATGATTGATTTCTCTTTCACTATCTCTTTTGACTTACATTATCGTATCCAATCGGATGACTCTCTTCCTCTTGAAGAACTACTCTTAATTGTTTGATTAATGTATCTATGTGAAGATTGACACCAAGTTCAAGAACATTTGAATGACTAAATGTAAGATATTAAGATTGATTAGATCAAGGAAAAGACATATATATATATATATATATATATATATATATATATATATATATATATATAAAAGAGAGAAAGAAACGGAATATTCCAATTTATGTGTCATACCTCTTTCTTTGGTCGATCCAAAAAAAGTTATACGTCTAATTTAGAAATAATTTTAATTTTAAACTTCCTATGCTATCCTTATCATAAATGTATGATTTCTATTGAACCACAAATTTCTGAAGTCTTTCTTTCTTAAATTTGACATCCAACCAAACATGGACACATAAATTAGAACAATAAGAGTATATACAAACTGTTTACATAGTAAACTGAAGGACAAAATCTAGAAAATATATACGAGTATACACGAAAACCTTTTAAATTTAATCTTTTAGAAAGGTAGTACTTAATCAGCAAATGGTAAAACGATTTTTCTTGCCCAATTGTACATGGCACACCTGCCACACCATATCCCTCCATCATGAGAAGCATACCAATGTGGCATGAAAAAAATATTGTGGTCAAGTAGCAGGATCTTAGTGAATAAAGAGAGCAATTGAAATAGTCCAGAAATTTTGTGACAATACTTCTGTAATATTTCGTGAAATTTCCAACCTCATACTGTTCAAAACTCCCATAAGAAGAGGAGCATATATATCAAAACGGAAATAGTCAACTTCCCTCTCAGAACCATTATAAGAAAAGAAAAAAAAAAAAAAAAGTCGGCAATTCTGGCGTTATGCACGACTTTTACCCTCTTCTTAATTGAAGTATTATATAAAATGGGCTTAATACCTAGATGGACCCTTAAACTTGGCATGTTTTGTAAGATAGACATATAAACTTACAAGGTGACCAGATAGACACTTAAACTTGCTCAAAGTGTATTTTTCAAACACATTTGAATTGAACACCTGCGCGTGAGGTCCAAACGCCAATTATGTAGCGTGGGGTTAAGTTTTGTCAGGTGATGTTTTTGGTTTTGCGTCTTGCGTATTTCAGAGGTCCAAACAGATCCCTCTTTTTTGACTTTTTGTGTTTTAGGCTTTTACCTCTCCTTTTCATATCTCTCCTTCTACGTGTCTCATTGTTTTTAATTACTTTCGCAAAGTTAATAATGAAAAATACATCTAAATGGTTATTTTTTTACCCTTAAATAATTTTTTACCCACTAAAAATTATTCGTATTATTTTTGTAAAAAAAAATTATCCGTATTATTTTTGCTGGAAAAAAAATTATCCGTATTATTGGCTTAATACCTAAATGGACCCTTAAACTTGGCATGTTTTGTAAGATAGGCATATAAACTTACAAGGTGACCAGATAGATTTTTATCCTAAGCGCGTGAAGGATTTTAAAATTGCTAAGTCAGAATACAAGCCAATAAAAAAACGGAAAAGGCTCTTCGTTATACTTTAGGGCCAATTATACCCTTAAAGTTATACTATGTGGTCAATTATACCCTTATGTCTAACTGCTGCCACGTGGCATCATCCCAGCCCTTCAAAATTATTTTACCCTCAAATAATTTTTTACCCACTAAAATAACTCAACCCGACTCGATTTTTTTCCAGCAAAAATAATACGGATAATTTTTTTTTACAAAAATAATACGAATAATTTTTAGTGGATAAAAAATTATTTAAGGGTAAAAAAATAACCATTTAGATGTATTTTTCATTATTAACTTTGCGAAAGTAATTAAAAACAATGAGACACGTAGAAGGAGAGATATGAAAAGGAGAGGTAAAAGCCTAAAACACAAAAAGTCAAAAAAGAGGGCTCTGTTTGGACCTCTGAAATACGCAAGACACAAAACCAAAAACATCACCTGACAAAACTTAACCCCACGCTACATAATTGGCGTTTGGACCTCACGCGCAGGTGTTCAATTCAAATGTGTTTGAAAAATACACTTTGAGTAAGTTTAAGTGTCTATCTGGTCACCTTGTAAGTTTATATGCCTATCTTACAAAACATGCCAAGTTTAAGGGTCCATCTAGGTATTAAGCCTATAAAATGATGCACCATATGAAGTTTTATACCATATTCTCATTTTCCCTATGAATGTGTTGGAAATAATAATTCAAAATTGTAGGAGACCAAAATTGGTTAGGATTTGGTATTTTAATTTATGTCTAATTAGGATTTATAGTCAAATTAGTATAGGAATAGGTTTTTCTGTTTTGAGTTAAATTAGGTTTTATACTATTATAAATAGGGTTGCTGCTATTTATTTTATATTGTAGAGATTGTAGAGAGCATTTAGAAATTCAAAGAGTTTATCAATGGAATATTTTCCTTCAAAAGATTGGGTGTTGATGAGAAAGTCCATCAACAAGTTGGAATGTTGGAGAGAAACTGCTCCAACAATTGTGAAGGTTGAAGAGAAAGTGCTTCAACAACTGAAGGTTGATGAGAAAGTCCATCAACAAGTTGGAATGTTGGAGAGAGTGCTCCAACGATTGTAAAGGTTGAAGAGAAAGTGCTTCAACAACTGAAAGTTGATGAGAAAGTGCATCAACATAATTGGAATGCTGGAGAGAAAGTGTTCCAATGATTGTGAAGGTTGAAGAGAAAGTGCTTCAACAATTGCAGGTTGGTGAGAAGGTGCATCAACAAATTGGAATGTCGGAGAGAAAGTGCTCCAACGATTGTGAAGGTTGAAGAGAAAGTGGTTTAATAATTGAAGGTTGGTGAGAAAGTGTCACGACCCAACCCCGTGGGTCGTGACTAGTGCCCTAACTGGACACCCATACTTATTCACTTACCAAATCGACATATCAAAGACTTATTCATATTTAACATACGTTATTTTGCACAAATACTGAGAACAGACGTCGTCTTAAGCGGTCACCTGTAACAGAAATATCATACAAAAGCCGGCAGGCTGGCGGAATACACATCGCCCGAATATACATACATATACATACATATGGGCCGTTTCGGCCATAATAGCAAACGGGACCGCTTAAGGCACAAGTCACAGACATAACCGAACAAACACGACCCATGACCCACATATATGTCTACAGGCCTCTACAAACCACAACAGAAACATATGACGGGGCAGGGCCCCGCCGTACCCCAAATAGTCATATATACATAAACATGTACAACAAAAGATATGTACCAAAAATATGGGCTCCGGATCAAAGGAGTACCCCAAAATAGCAGAATAGGGATCCTACACTGGCGGGTCGCCAGAACGAACGTTTGCACCTGCGGGCATGAAGCGCAGCCCCCGAAGAAAGGGGGTCAGTACGAAATATGTACTGAGTATGTAAAGCATGAAATGCAGTAATCCGAATCATAACTGAAGTGAAAAGTATAGAAAGTGGTTACAGAATTAGTATATCAAAACCTGGGCTGAAAATATAAATAATGCAAATAGAAAATCATGCATAGGGCTCAGGAACGTGGTCGCCACTTCGACGCTGGCGCCACAACACATCATACTCCAGAAAGTTTCAAATCTCCGTACAAATCCCCGAACATATCGTATCATCATAACATATCACAACATCAGAACACATCATATGCCATATCATATCATAACGCCATATACAAGCGGTACCCGGCCCTATGGCGAGGTCTCGGGAACCGTAACACATCATACTGCCGAATATAACATAGTGCGCACGATCACGAAACCGGTCCGGGATCCGGCGAACGATATCATCGTAGTATGCACGAGCGGAGTAGTGAGGAAACCATATGCATATAAGTACATAAATAAATTTCAAAACTCGATGGACAAATATATTTACCGACATCTGAAGGCACAAAAATAAGATTCGGGTCAATCGGAATTAGTATAAGAAAGTTACGAGCTTTTGAAGTACAGAACTTTCTGAAAAACGTTTCATAAGCCATACTTGGAAATTCAAGTATCATTCATATTAGAAAACTTTCGAACATCATTATGGATCAAATATTCATATTAGGAAACTTTCGAATAACATTATGGATCAACTCAAATGGAGACTTTTGGACCATATTTACGTACCAAAATATTCATCAAAGACTTTAGTCATCTCGATTTTCTTTCGAACAACATTCGGAAACATAATAACTAGAGTCTTCGAATATCACAAATATGTATCAAGCCATATGAATTAGCTTATGGAAGTCAAAGATGTTAGCCATCCTAGTGGCTCTAAGAATAGGATTTTCTTTATAAGCATACATATACATTTTGTTCATTTCAAAAAGGGTCATGCCAAAAGAAAGAAAGGTAGGCTCTACATACCTCGATCGCTTCCTAAGCTAATCTCAACTCAAGTATCGGGCTCTCTAAGATCTACAATAACATAATTAAATACCAACGTTAGCTACAAGTACTTAGGAATTCAATCCTAAGCTAGTACTTGTCTATAGAAATTTCGGCAGCATTTCCCCTATATATTCGCCTATCCGAATTTTCAATTGCTCTCCTGTTGACACAGAAATACCAACAATAACATATGGACACAACCATATCTTCAATTCTTTTATTTCAACAAGAACAAGAACATATCAAAACAACCCCCAACTATAACATAACGATGCCCGAAATTCTAACGAATACTTACAATACACCAAGCAGCCCATATACACTTCTTATACCTTATTTCATGCAATCTTTTCAGCAAATTTAATGAAATACTACAACAGCTACACCATAACTACATCATCTATCCATATGCAAGTAAACCACATTATTATCATTATAATCCCTACAACAACCCACAATAAATTTAACTCCAACTCTAACCATTAAATTCCTTCATTCTCATCATATAATCCATGATAACAACAACAATAATCATATGAACATAATCATACCCTCAATCCTTTCAATTCAGCAAGGATAACAACATGTCCATAAAACAACACAACTTTAAATTTAACCATTTAATTCCTACATAATGCTACTAAAATCAATTCATCATTCTTACTCAAAACACCCCCCTTACACGGCTCAATTTATAATTCAACATCAACATACATAACCCTTTTGTATTCAACACACATCTACCAAGCTATACAAGCCTAAACTACCTCCAAAACATGTAGAAAAGAATTAAATCTTACCTTAGAGACAAGCTCTAATTTTCACCATGTAGTGTCTTCAAGAAAGCCATGGCCGTGAGTTGCCATGGCTACCATGATCTCCATCTTTTTCCTCCTCTTGATCTTCAAATCTCTCCAATTAATTGTGTAGAAGGGGGCAAAAATGGGCTGGCCGTGAACAGTGCGCCGCCGTGAATAGTGCCCGTGAACAGTGGCGCCGCCGTGAACAGTGCCCGTGAACTTCTCTCTCTTTATGTTGAGAGCTTCTCTCACTAAAATACACTTTGTTAAATCTGAAAAATGAGATATATGACTCATATTTCATGAATTTATATGCCTCCCCTTGGATTGACATGTGTCCCATTATCATCCATGTACCAAATCAAATTTAGCCACATGTTGTGGGGCCTACTTAGTGTTCTAATTAACTTAATTAATCTCCATTTGTCACTAATCCGCACTTAATAATCCAATCATGGTAAATTATTCCCAAATCTACACTAATATTTCCACTAATTGTAATTAATTAGCAAACCGTGCAATTATTAAAATCAGAATTAAAAGTCCTTGTCTCCTATCCAAAAATAATCTTGTCCTTGGATTTATGTTGATTAACTTACGAATAATCCGTCGTATAAAAATACGGGGTATAACATCCTTCCCCCCTTTATAACATTCGTCCTCGAATGTTAAACTGGTCCTGAACTCCCAATACTTCCTTAAACGTTCTTTTACTAAATTATGTCCTTCGCATACCTCTTTCCTTTGTCGATCCCTTTACTTTATTATAACGTATTCCAGATCTCTACATAACCATTCCCGTAATATTTCCTCCTTTCGTTGCTTCTCGAGGTAATTATCCCACGTCGTTGTCTGTACTCTCCTCTTTATTTCGCAGTCGGTTGTCAGTTGTATTTCGAGCTCTCCTGCTGAAGGGTTACTCTTTCCCTTGTCTACATACTGTTCAGTTGTACTGTCACTGATTGATTCAGACTTGTATTCCTGGTGCACTTAGTCATGACTCGACTTTTTTTTTCTTTTTTTTTTTCCATTACTCCCTTAAGATGATGATTCGTTCATTTCTGTTTACCCTCTTATCTTTAAACAAGATCTTGTAACGCGTAGACGTCCCTCGTCGGTTCATTAGACTTTAATATCCCTAGAGTATTGCATGCCTCTGGTAACCTGTAGGCCCTCCGCAGGTTCTACGAGTAAAACGAAATTTCCGATAGGGTAACATTTTTGTACTCCAATATCCTTGCTTTACTCTGCTGTGACAGTCCGTATTTTGGAATCCCCAACATCATGTGTTACTTTCTGACCTTCTTTTAAAGGTCTTTAACTATCACTTGCTTTTACTTCTTGATCTCGATCTTTAGGGTTGGTTATCAAATAGCGCTAGGGTCCTCTCATATCATAACTCTACTGTCATCCAGTAACCAGTAACCCGCTTGTTCTGATTGTCTCGGTTAAATCATTTAGTAATTTCCTTTACCCTAACTGTCAATACTTTAGGCATATTATCTAGTGTCGTTTCTCTATTTTTGACTCAAACTCTTCGATTGCTCCTTTACTCAGATTTGCTCTTAGTTCTCCCATCACGCATCCTATTGCAATCTTTACACGAGTATGTGTAGGTGCTCAAATCAGCTTAGAAAATACCTTAGCATCGCCACGCTAGTCTTTATGTAGACCTTATACTCTTCTCTTATATCTTTCAATTGATATCAAGGCTCAACTACGACTTTTGCCCTCAATACTAATTATACCTCTGTAGTTTTGCTTCAAACTAGCTTATACTTTTCTTTGATGTATCCACAATATCACAATCACATTGTTGTTACTGACTTCTTACCCTTCTTATCAAGTACTTACTTGGTCTCATCCTCAGTATACAAATGTTCGTAGGTTGCATAACTATTCTTGTACAATTCGTATAAAGGGTATCTAATCATAGTCATAGTCCTTCCTTCTCCTGGTTCATCCTGTTTTACATATCTTATTGTGCTATCACTCACTCGCTGTCTATTTCGCCTTACTCCTTTCCCTTCCTCCATTCACCATTTGGTTTTCTCATATCCTGCTATAGGAGAGATTTCCTATTCTTTCTCTTTTGCTACTTATATGTCACAATATCATTAGCCAATAACTCTGTTGTCAATATCTTAACCTCTAATCCAGTATAGCCTTGCTATCTTTTATAATATCTTTAAGTTACTCGTTACCATTCTCTTGTCGTATTCTTCCTTTTTACAAGCATCCACTTCCTGATGTCATATTATCCAAGACCCCTACCAATAATTCTCAGCACTGTCTCCAATACCATCTTGACTTCTATCCACTTATTGTTGGCCTTCAAATCTTACTAACTTGTTTCTGCAAGGGATCTCACTTAAAGTTTAAGAATTCACATTAAACTTGTTGCAGTGTCAATTGTTTCCATTTATACTTACTTTACTTTCACCTGCTTCCCCCCTTTGGGATTGTACTTATACCATATCCATGTCTTTTCTTTATAATCTATAACTTGATTATCTTCGTACGAGACCTTAACAAAATCACGAGGCGATGAGAACTCTCGATTATATAGTACAAAATCTTATCTGATGGTTGGTACTCAAGTAATGTAGCAATTTATCCGAGGCCACGTTCCATTTATTCCGATCAGTAATTAGCTAGTGCTTATAGTCGTTTCAAATTCTCCATTAGGTAGCACTTATATTCTAATGATAAATGTCCCAAACTTTCTTATAACACTTTCTTTATCCCAACGAATATCGTCTGTTTCTTCTAATAAATTCACAATACATCAGTTGTTTCGCAAATCCACAATCCTTCTCCTTTAAAGATTTCACTATTCCCGAGGTGAAGTCACATATGTTGACACCCAATTTTGTCCCTCCTTTATTTTAATTTACTCGGGCTTCTAAATTTACTGACGAGCTAAATACTTTATTTTCACTATTTTTTTTTAATTATTATTGCTACTACTATTAATACCGCTGCTGTTATTTTCAACACTACGAGCATTACTTTACCACAAATTTTAAATGATTCGTCATCATTTCATTTTTTCGG
Organism: Lycium barbarum; assembly: GCF_019175385.1. Lineage (NCBI taxonomy): Eukaryota > Viridiplantae > Streptophyta > Magnoliopsida > Solanales > Solanaceae > Lycium > Lycium barbarum. Next base: position 138,230,745 of record NC_083340.1, on the reverse strand, counting down.
GTTTGGACTCGTTAAATTAATTATAGAACAACACTTTGTTAAATCCTTATTTTTTAAATATTAATTATTAATTGTCTTCATATAGTATATGTTGTACTGATTATTAAATTAGAAACTCAAAATTAATTAAATAGAGGAGGAAGGATCAACAATTTTCAGCCAAATTAATGACCCAAAATACAAACACAATATTTTCAACCCCAAATTATCAGCCCATACTCTAATTAATTCAACCAACCCACATTATACCATACCCAAAAACAATTCAGCCCACTTGATTAAAACTAAATCAGCCCACATTTTAAATACCCAGCCCATTACCCATCGAAATAAATCAGCCCACCAGTCCATATTTGATTATTTTCGGACCAGCCCACATATTTTACCCGACCCGGTCCAGCCCACTTATTCTTTTTGCCCTAAATCTCTTCCTCTTTCTTTCTCTTACTTTTTTCCGCCTCTCTCTCTCTTTCTCTTCTTTCTTCATTTCCTCCGCCTCATCTCACTCTCTCTCTCCCGCTCCCTTCCCCACCTCGCCGACGACCCCATCATCGTTCCCCACACCACTACCCCACTCCGCTCCCCTCTACCCTACTTCCCTTTCTTTTTTCTCCTTTCATCATCATCATCGCCGCACCCCGCTACCCCACTCTCCACCCACAGCCGACACACGCTTCTCTCCAACACCGCCGCCTACCCTACACCGCTACCCCACTCCACGCTCCTCCTTACCCCACACCGCTCCTCTCTCTCCCCACTCTATAAAGACAGAGGAAAGGAGATCGAAAACCCAGGTTTGGAACCCCAAAATCCCCCTACAAAATACAAGTTCTAATCGCCTCAAATTTTCCAGAAATCTTTAGGTTTTACGACTTTCATTCGTTCGATTATCGGTCTAACTTTAAGATCGTTAAGCATTCAATCTGTCTCGGTCGACTTTAACCACGATAGGGATTTTTGGATCTTAGTGGTGTCGAGTCCTAATCTATTCATAACGAGAGAGTAGATTCGACGTCGTCGACACCCACTTCACTGCGCACAAAAAAGGTAAACTTCGACACATTTATCGCTTATCGTCTTTGATTTCTGTTTTTGGTTAAGATTTTAGTTTATTCTGCCGTATGTCTAATGATTATATAGTTTATTTGTCGTCGCGTTATTTGTTTGATGTTTGGGGGCTGTTAGGATAGGATATTAATCGTTAATTGAATTTGAAAGGTGTCTATTGTAGTTCGGATGTTTAAGACTGAATTTCCAGGATTTAGGACACATTTAAAATCGAGTATACACATGATATACAGTGGATTATCAAGATAAGAAAAGATATACATCTGATATACATCCGATATACATCTTTTGGTGTGTATATCTTAGGTATATTATGTATATGATTAGAACAGGCCGGCACTAGCTCTCTTTTACCCTATCCTTTCAAAGAACATACCCTGTCATGAATATAATTGGCTTTGAGTTTATGGTTTGCATTTCTTATTTAGTTATGTATATGGCATGTTCTGTTAGGGAGTTATGATAAGCATTAACATATTTAGATATAATTCTTGCCTTAATATGTACTGGATGTCAACTTGGTTATTCTGCTATCATACTTAGGTAGAAATCTGATTTAGTTGTTCAAATGATTGATTCAGAATGACTATTTGAGTACTGATTTAGACCATGTGAATTTTTGACATAACTGTCCCTAAACTAGGAGTCTATGTGAAATGTTATTTGATTATATGCACTCTTAGTATGAACAGTCCTGCTTATCTACCATTCTTGTGTGGCATAATTCAGTTTTTTTTTTCTTCTCAGTACCTGTTAAACTTGTCGAAGAAATCTTACACATATAACTGCTTCTGCTGGCTTTTATTTCTGAATATTGTGTATATCATTCGTAGCCAATCTCTTAAATGGCTTCCGTGAACTTCTTAAATATGTAGAACTTGGAACTCTCAATGTTTTATAAATTGTGTTGTAGGGACTTTCTTTACCTAACAGTGCTCTTTATAATTTTAAATGCTCTGTTTGAGATGGCTGTTATGAAGTGAATCACTTGTTTGGTATAAACCTTTGGGCCTTGTTAGTTTGGTGCGAGAATCGTCATGCAGATTACATTTAGTTTTTTTTTTTGGCTGTTTGTTTAGCTGGTTTAGTCTGCCCCTTGTGCTAAAATTGTTCAGTTCGTTAAAGAAACATGATGCCCTTTAGGTGCTAGAGGAATTCTGGAATTGTTGGCATACTTTAGTTATTTTGCTATTGCATTTTTTTAGGATGAAACTGCTGCTGCATTTTTTGTCATTCTACTGCTTTATGTGGGTCTATGGAATATTGCACTTTAGCCATTTTTCAGCTTCACCTCCTATTTGGTCAAATTCTTCCTTGTTAATGTGTTAGATATCTGATTATAAATTGTGTTGCTCGCATGCGCCAAAGGCTGTTTAAGATTTTAATTTTAATGTTTGTAGTCTTAGAATGAAGCTGGAGCAAGAACTTTATTAGTTACTGATGGGATTATATTCAGAAGTCCAATTTGTGTATTTTTCACGCATCATTGTTTGTCTAAAAGGATCTGATTCGATTGAATTAAGGTGGTTAGATGTTGTTTTACATTTCCATCAATCTAGCTATCTTTTAAACATACTGGCCATTTCTGGCAGCCTTAATATATACTCAAATATACATAGCATGTATACCAGTCACTGATTTGCTTGCTTTGAATTTTATATTTTATAGCCGTGTTTATTGATCGTACACTAAATCCTTTTTCTTTTATTTTTATGCATGACCACCGCATACGAGTCTGAGAGACTCGTTTATCTCCCGCATTCGGTGTTGGGCTAAAACCCAACGCAATTTCTCTTTCAAGTCAGCCAACCTACAGCCAAACAAGGAAATAAAATTTGGGCCAAAGCCCAATCAATGTCAACAGCAAACAGACAGCCACAGCAGTCCAAAATGACTGGGCCATAACCCAACAGTAGCTTAGTTACAGCAGCCATAAAAATGGGCTGGAGCCCATTTAACCTCTTCACTCTTCTATTGTTATCTTTGTGCATTTAATTTGTGTTGTGTGACTAACACTTTTGTTTATTAATCTAGATGAACTTTAGCTAATTAGTGGAGTTTAATTTAATAATGGGTAGTAATTTAAGGAAAGTTAATAATAATCAATTCCACAGAATTTTATTTTCTTCTTTTTATATTATGAGAATCATTTATGGTATCCATAATATTTACCTTTTTTAGAATAATTGATCTTCAATAGCGCAAATTCATATTTATTTGAGTTGAGCGAATCAAGATTCGCTTTTACTATCTTATAAATTCAAAACATTATATATTTGACACTAATGCTAACTCATTTGAGAAATAAAAAGGCAAACTAATCTAACGGATAACTCTTTCACTTTAGCTCTTTTCGACGCTTCAAACGTATATTTGTTAAAACAATCTTTACATATATATATATATTGAACTATTAGTCTTTATATGAAACCTTCAAAATTTATTTAACATTAATCTTACAATAACTCTTTTAATTTGTGAGTCGGCATAACTCACGTTTTCTTCAAATACATATAAACATCACATGTCTTGTTTCTTTTAGTTTATTTTAAAATCTTTATGCAACTATTATTTTTCTACAAGTATTATTTTAAACAACACTATTATATTCTCGTTTAAACCCTTAACCACATTTATAAGTCATATTTTTAAAAAATAGCATTAAAGGTACTCTTTTATACAATTTGTTATTTTCCACAAGTTCTATTTTAAATATCATTCTTATATGTCTATTTATAACTTTAGTCATACTTACAAAGCTACTTTCTTTTTTTCTATAATACTTTATTTACACTTAGCCTAACTAATCATAAGTCCGGTCGGTTAACCATTGTTAATGGGTCTTAAAGGGTGCCTAATACCTTCCCTTTAGACTAATTGAACCCTTACCTAGAATCTTAAGTTTCGCAGACCTCAAACAGAGTTAACTTTAAACATAACTTTAATAAACTTTAGGTGTCCTAATTCACCATAAATAATTAGGTGGCGACTCCTTAACAACAAACAAAAAAGCAGGAATCACCAATATGTCGTACTTCTAACTTTAACTCTCCGGGGTTAAAATGGGGTGTGACAACATATACGCAGTACTCTTTTATGCCTCATACTCTTTCTCTCTTGTTGTACATCAAATGCTAACTTCTAACTTACTCGAAATCATATCGAATTTGTCTTAATAGTGGTCTTGTCTTAGCATCGTTTCGTCGCACTACATCTTTAAGTCCATAACTATATGTTTCCCTTTTATTCTATACTCATACTCAATTAATTACGTCTGTCTTGGGTGCTTCCTTTAGTATTCCTTTCATTTATCCAGTCTACGTCCATCTTTTATTTTGTGCACGAGGAATCTCATGCTATTCCCGTATCTTTCAGAAAACACAATTTATACATAAGCCCTTCCTCATTTTCAAAACATATTCTGTTCATCTCTATTTGTTCTTATCATACCAGTCATTTCTGGTATTTATTCTGTCTTGTTGCTCATCTTCTTTTAGGTTGGTCTTTCGCAATTCTGTCACTTGTATTACTCGTTTTCCAAGCTATACATGTCATAACGCATCGCTGCACTATAATCCCACTCGCTTTCTTCCTATCTCATTCTTTCGATTAACTCCTTCTCTTCCTGTGCTCGCTTTCACTTTCATTACCACCTGATCTCTATTCTGAACTTTCCCTATAGGAATTTGTAAGTCTTTCTTATTCGTTCTATATTTGCTTTTCCGTTCTCCACTGATCACATCATATCCTTTAGTTACTTCCTTGCTAGGCTTTACTCATTTCTATAGCAATCCTTATGGTGTTCACAGTACATCCTGTTCGTAATCCATCTTATAACGTAATACTTCTTAATCTTATTCACGATTCTTCTACACTCTACGGACTAGGTGTACTTGACCCTTCGCCCCTTTCTGATCAATCATATCCTTAATATCTTACAAGCTGTCTTATCAACACCTTGAAGATTTGGTATAACTCTTCCTCTTCTGTACTTTTATCTCAATCATACTGTTACTCTTTTTAATTGTAACTCGTCGTAATTTATCCCTGCTTATCGGTTCACTCGATACCTCAATAAAATGTTCTGTTACGAGTTGCCACCCTTTCCTAGATCATCTTTAGTATTTCACCAACAATACATGAAATATATGATCCTAGACAGCCCACAAGTTTAAGTTTTTCTTCCACAAATTCCATCTCCAATTAGTCTATGAACTGATAAAATTTTACTATGAGGCATTCTCCAACCACCAGCAGAAGAAAACTAGAGTCCGACAAGCACCACAGAACTTCTTAGTACTTGATTCATATAGTTTACCTCCATATTTATTTTTGAGTCGTGAGCGAATCATTTAATTCCCAACTGCTTGTCATACGCTTTGTATTCTTCCAATAAGGTGAAACTTAATAGCCAGACATTTTTGCCCTTCAACATAGGATTTTTCTAAAGCAAAATGTGGTTGGAACGTATTCTGGTCCATTTAAATGAATTGCGAATTCGCTGCTCATATATGCTTTCTCGAAATAAAATTTCCCAAATAAGGATGATGCTTCTTACGAATGACATGGAGGATATCTCTTAAGCTTTAATCCAACATAATAAATTTACCTTATCGGTATCGACTTTCAAGACATATTATGAACTTATATCTCATTCTCCTTTTTATATTTCTGGGAAAATTTGGGTAGAGGTTCCTTTGCACTTCTTACTATCCCAAAACCTGCACGCAGGAAATACCAACAATGCCTCACAGGGCCAACATATATACGTATATATCATATCATATCATAGCCACACAGGGCTAACAATTTCAAGTAAAAGTATAAAGATGTCGAGACTTACCTCACATGTTCAACTCAAACTGCACCTGTTACACTTTCCTGTTTACTTTCCTATCTACCTTATCTTTCATTCTTCGACCTTATATTTCAATCATATCTCAATATTGTTACCTTATCCAACATGCCCCTTTCGCACCGTTGCTTACCTGTGTACAGTGTAGCTTCCAAAATCATCAGCCACTTTCTTCTGTCGATACCGTTTTTCAGCTGAAATTAAGGGTTAGTAAAAGGAATTTCATTTCCTATGGCTGGGCTCTATCGCACGATCTTAGATATGAAAGAAAGTTAACATCCTAAATGTCATGTAGCTTCCTGTTTATAGATGTGGTGCACAACACACCGATAAACAAGACTCTACTAGACACGGCCTGTAGACATTCCGAGGACAAACCGCTCTGATACCACTTTTGTCACGACCCAACCCCGTGGGTCGTGACTAGTGCCCTAACTGGACACCCATACTTATTCACTTACCAAATCGACATATCAAAGACTTATTCATATTTAACATACGTTATTTTGCACAAATACTGAGAACAGACGTCGTCTTAAGCGGTCACCTGTAACAGAAATATCATACAAAAGCCGGCAGGCTGGCGGAATACACATCGCCCGAATATACATACATATACATACATATGGGCCGTTTCGGCCATAATAGCAAACGGGACCGCTTAAGGCACAAGTCACAGACATAACCGAACAAACACGACCCATGACCCACATATATGTCTACAGGCCTCTACAAACCACAACAGAAACATATGACAGGACAGGGCCCCGCCGTACCCCAAATATTCATATATACAGAAACATGTACAACAAAAGATATGTACCAAAAATATGGGCTCCGGATCAAAGGAGTACCCCAAAATAGCAGAATAGGGATCCTACACTGGCGGGTCGCCAGAACGAACGTTTGCACCTGCGGGCATGAAACGCAGCCCCCGAAGAAAGGGGGTCAGTACGAAATATGTACTGAGTATGTAAAGCATGAAATGCAGTAATCCGAATCATAACTGAAGTGAAAAGTATAGAAAGTGGATACAGAATTAGTATATCAAAACCTGGGCTGAAAATATAAATAATGCAAATAGAAAATCATGCATAGGGCTCAGGAACGTGGTCGCCACTCCGACGCTGGCGCCACAACACATCATACTCAAGAAAGTTTCAAATCTCCGTACAAATCCCCGAACATATCGTATCATCATAACATATCACAACATCAGAACACATCATATGCCATATCACATCATAACGCCGTATACAAGCGGTACCCGGCCCTATGGCGAGGTCTCGGGAACCGTAACACATCATACTGCCGAATATAACATAGTGCGCACGATCACGAAACCGGTCCGGGATCCGGCGAACGATATCATCGTAGTATGCACGAGCGGAGTAGTGAGGAAACCATATGCATATAAGTACATAAATAAATTTCAAAACTCGATGGACAAATATATTTACCGACATCTGAAGGCACAGAAATAAGATTCGGGTCAATCGGAATTAGTATAAGAAAGTTACGAGCTTTTGAAGTACAGAACTTTCTGAAAAACGTTTCATAAGCCATACTTGGAAATTCAAGTATCATTCATATTAGAAAACTTTCGAACATCATTATGGATCAAATATTCATATTAGGAAACTTTCGAATAACATTATGGATCAACTCAAATGGAGACTTTTGGACCATATTTACGTACCAAAATATTCATCAAACACTTTAGTCATCTCGATTTTCTTTCGATCAACATTCGGAAACATAATAACTAGAGTCTTCGAATATCACAAATATGTATCAAGCCATATGAATTAGCTTATGGAAGTCAAAGATGTTAGCCATCCTAGTGGCTCTAAGAATAGGATTTTCTTTATAAGCATACATATACATTTTGTTCATTTCAAAAAGGGTCATGCCAAAAGAAAGAAAGGTAGGCTCTACATACCTCGATCGCTTCCTAAGCTAATCTCAACTCAAGTATCGGGATCTCTAAGATCTACAATAACATAATTAAATACCAACGTTAGCTACAAGTACTTAGGAATTCAATCCTAAGCTAGTACTTGTCTATAGAAATTTCGGCAGCATTTCCCCTATATATTCGCCTATCCGAATTTCCAATTGCTCTCCTGTTGACACAGAAATACCAACAATAACATATGGACACAACCATATCTTCAATTCTTTTATTTCAACAAGAACAAGAACATATCAAAACAACCCCCAACTATAACATAACGATGCCCGAAATTCTAACGAATACTTACAATACACCAAGCAGCCCATATACACTTCTTATACCTTATTTCATGCAATCTTTTCAGCAAATTTAATGAAATACTACAGCAGCTACACCACAACTACATCATCTATCCATATGCAAGTAAACCACATTATTATCATTATAATCCCTACAACAACCCACAATAAATTTAACTCCAACTCTAACCATTAAATTCCTTCATTCTCATCACATAATCCATGATAACAACAACAATAATCATATGAACATAATCATACCCTCAATCCTTTCAATTCAGCAAGGATAACAACATGTCCATAAAACAACACAACTTTAAATTTAACCATTTAATTCCTACATAATGCTACTAAAATCAATTCATCATTCTTACTCAAAACACCCCCCTTACACGGCTCAATTTATAATTCAACATCAACATACATAACCCTTTTGTATTCAACACACATCTACCAAGCTATACAAGTCTAAACTACCTTCAAAACATGTAGAAAAGATTTAAATCTTACCTTAGAGACAAGCTCTAATTTTCACCATGTAGTGTCTTCAAGAAAGCCATGGCCGTGAGTTGCCATGGCTACCATGATCTCCATCTTTTTCCTCCTCTTGATCTTCAAATCTCTCCAATTAATTGTGTAGAAGGGGGCAAAAATGGGCTGGCCGTGAACAGTGCGCCGACGTGAATAGTGCCCGTGAACAGTGGCGCCGCCGTGAACAGTGCCCGTGAACTTCTCTCTCTTTAAGTTGAGAGCTTCTCTCACTAAAATACACTTTGTTAAATCTGAAAAATGAGATATATGACTCGTATTTCATGAATTTATATGCCTCCCCTTGGATTGACATGTGTCCCAATATCATCCATGTACCAAATCAAATTTAGCCACATGTTGTGGGGCCTACTTAGTGGTCTAATTAACTTAATTAATCTCCATTAGTCACTAATCCCCACTTAATAATCCAATCATGGTAAATTATTCCCAAATCTCCACTAATATTTCCACTAATTGTAATTAATTAGCAAACCGTGCAATTATTAAAATCGGAATTAAAAGTCCTTGTCTCGTATCCAAAAATAATCTTGTCCTTGGATTTATGTTGATTAACTTACGAATAATCCGTCGTATAAAAATACGGGGTATAACAGAAAGTACATCAACAAATTGAAATGTTGGGGAGAAAGTGCTCCAACGATTGAAGGTTGAAGAGAAAGTTCTTCAACAATGAAATGTTGGAGAGAAAAATGCTCCAACGGTTGTGAAGGTTGGAGAGAAAGTGCTCCAACGATTGTGACGGTTGAAGAGAAAATGCCACAAAAAATTGGAAGATGGTGAGTGATGGTTGAAGAGAAAGTGCTTCAACGATTGATGGGTTAGAAACAAGTGCCTTGGCAATTTGAAGATTATGACAAGTGGTTCAAGAATTAGATATATAATTTTGAATTACAGGGAGAATGTTAGAAATAATAATTCAAAATTTTAGGAAACCAAAATTGGTTATGATTTGATATTTTAATTCATGTCTAATAAGGATTTATAGTCAAATTAGTACAAGAATAGGTTTTCCTATTTTGAGTTAAATTAGGTTTTTATACTATTATAAATAGAGTTGCTACTATTTATTTTATATTACGGAAATTGTAGATAGCATTCAGAGATTCAGAGAGTTTATCAATAGAATATTTTCCTTCAGAATGACTTCCTCAAAATTGATCTCGTCTATTTTTCCTTTCACCCATTGCAATTATTTCACAAACAGTAATTTCAACAAATCCACTTCTCCATTTTTGTTCAAAATCTGGAAATTTCACAGCCAGTAGTTACTATGTACAAAACTTGAAAAATCTATTAGGTGATCTCTACTTAAAAACTCCCCTAACAGGGTTCTCAACTAGCTCAATTGGGAAAAATTATGATAAAACAAATGGACTTTCTCTATGTCGCGGTGATGTTTGAAGTGATGATTGCAAGTCATGTGTATTAGATGCAAGTGAAGAACTTGGAAAACGTTGTCCTTACGACAAAGAAGCCATCATATGGTACGATAATTGTCTCTTAAAATATTCCGACAAGGGTTTTCTAGGAAAAATTGATAATACATACAATTTTTACATGTGGAATCTTCGCGTTGTGAGTAAGCCTGAATATTTCAATGCAATGACTAAGGAGTTGTTGGGAAACTTGGCTGAAAATGCTTATAAAAAGAAGAATTTGTATGCAAACGGAGAAATGGAGATTGAAGAAAATAAGAAATTGTATGGATTGGTGCAGTGTACAAGAGATCTTACTAATGAGAATTCGCGACTTTTGTAGCACAAAAAAAAAAAAAAAAAAGTTGAACCAAACTAGTGTTGACACCCAATTTTGTCCCGCCTTTCTTCCAAAATAGTTATTTGTGCTTCTAATATTTTTGATAACTTAAAAAACAATTATTTATATTTTATTATAATTTAGCTTTTGCTAATATCGTCGTTTTTCATAATCCAATTATAGTCATTGGCTATTATCATTTTATTATTATTATTATTATTATTATTATTATTATTATTATTATTATTATTATTATTATTATTATTATTATTACCACCACCACCACTACTACTACTACTACTATTATTGTCATTATTATTATTTTCATTATATTGCCATCACTTAATATTATAATCGTCGTGATCACTTTAACATTTCTTTTTATCGTCTTATGCAAAAAATGCATCGCATTTATTTTTACTACTTACTTTTGGACTTTATAAATTTTATCGCGCAACTATTACGATATCTTGTAATAAATAAATTTTTAATATTTTAGCATGCGTTAATTCATAATTAACTAAGAGGGTCTTTCATCTTAATTTAGGAGCCCAAATAATGTAAGGGCAGAAAGCATATTAAATAGACTTCATACTAGCTCAATTCATATGAAATTTGATCCTATTTGGTCAGTAACAGCCCAAAATGAGTAACCCATTTGGCCAAATAAATGGCCCATCTGAACATTTCTTAAAAAATAGGTCCAAAATCAAAAGCCCAAACCCATGCTAATATCCAGCCCAAAATAATAACCAGCCCACTACCCGTTTCAACTGACCCGACCCGACCCGTCATCTGAAAAAAGGAAACAACTAGGGTTGCGTCGTCTCTCTTCAGACGCGCCTCCCCTCTTCTCTCCCTCTCCATTTTTCAGCCTTTTCATCAGCCATAACCAGAGCTTGCACGTATCAGTTCAAGAAGAGCTTGGGCTTTTGGTTTATTTTAGAGATACTTTTGAAATCTCAGTGTAAAAGGGAGTCAAAATCTCCGGTTCAAACCAAGATTCCTCCATTTCGAGTAAGATTTTAAATCAAATATTCAGTACAAGACAATTCTTGGTGAGTTCGAGCAAAGTTGACTCGCGTTTGCCTCTATACTTCCCTTTATGTTTTCCTTTTTTAAACAAAGAGATATGATTTTGCTCTGCCCAAAATATCACCACGAGATTGGCCATTTTCTACCGTTTGCAATCTTTATTTTTCAAATTCCCGCCCAAAAACACCCCAAAACCTTAGCTCGCAGTTATAAATATTGGTCTTGCATCCATTTTAGGGGGAAGTTTTTTTTTTTTTCGGAGCCATCACCCCTCACTCTAAATTACTATCGAAACCAAACTTCACTCAAAAAAGGGTAGTTCTGTTTCTGTCAAAACTTTCTGGACTCAAAGGATTTTCCAAGTTCAAAGTGGTCGAAGTTTGAGCTTAGATCGGTGACCTAAAAGCCCTAGTTCGCTGCACCCGAAAAAGGTCAGTAATTCTCCCTTTTCCTTTTATTTTCTGCTTCATCTATGTTTCTTTAATTGTTGTGTAGGTTTAAAGCGTGCTAATTAGTCAGATTAATTTAGTTTAATGGATAAGCTTGTTTGTATGTTGATATGAGTCAGGACTTAATCAGTCTCGTATGATGGTTTAGTTAATCATGTTGTTGGGTTAGTTCTGTTTGTTTATTTAAACATGTGATAGTTTAGCTTTAGCTGGTTCAAACATGTGAGTTATGTCTTTCTCACTTAGTTCAAGCAGTTTTAATCAAATGGTCTTACATGTTGGTCTAATGTGTGTGAGCCTGTTCATGTGCCAGCTACAAATTAGATGAATAATCTCTTTTTTCTCTGCCTTGGTTTTGGTTTGGTAAAGAAACTTGTTTATACACATTGATTTGGGCTAGTTTCAGTAACCCTATAGACCATCTTAATTGATCTTCCATGCCCTACCTACCTGTTACAACTTGTTATATTAAATTTGGATTGGTTGTTAGTTCAGCCTGTTAGATTAGGTATAGATTTATAGTGTCATTGGTTAGTTTAAAGAGGAACTTGTTGAATCCAACCAGCGTTTTCTTCTTTGTTGCGGGATTCTGGAAAGTGTGTTGCTAAAGAGTTAGTATGCTTAAACTACTGGTTGATGCCCTTTGTTGACATCAAATGTGGCTTGGAGGGTTAGCTTTCCCTGGCTAGTTAACTTATTCTCAAAAAAATGATTCTTGAGGACTATTATGGACATGTTTTGGGTACCAAAAAATAACTTTAGCCATGTTAAGAATCAAGAACCTCCCTTAAAGTAAATACGATATTCTACCTCTTAATCTGTTGTAAAATCCTTCATTGAAATTGGTGTGTGGTTTGTGTGCTGAAGAGTGACATGTTCCCCAGAAAGTAAGCTAGCGGTGACTTACCTAGTAATTAAAAAATGCTCAGCTGATCCATAACTGATTTTTCCCTCTTATGTGTTTCTTTAAGAGCTGTTTGGTAAACTTAAGACAAATGTGTTCTGACCTCTATGAAAAGTCACTGATTCTGCTAAAACCTGAAACTTGAGCTTCTCTTTATAAAACCATGATGACGGTTGACACCCCCCCAAATCTCTGAATTTTCTTTTAAATTACACAACTTCTAAGTTGAAATCTTGAATTTCCGGAATAGTTCAAATATAATCTTTGCGCTTGAGTTTTGTTGGTGCTCAACTTCTAAGACAAATTTTAAAATATAGTTTTAAAACTTCTCCCTGTGTGTTGTACTTGATCCACAGTTCAGCTTAGTATTCTCTATAATAACATCTTTATCTTCTTTTTCAGTATGCATGATTTTGTATGAACTACTTTTTAATACGAGGATATTCTTTTGAGTCTGCCTTAACATAGTTTGTCTTTTAAACTAGTTAAGAGAAAACAAATATAATGAATGTAACTTGTGCTCAGATTTCAACTCACTTCAAAGTATTAGCTGCTATTTTTGTCCAGATTTTCCCTCAAAATTAATTACTTCTTTCAAATTCCAGTTTTCTTCTTGTTCTTGTTAATGGTTACAAAATTGAATTTTTAAGATAAAGGGGAGTTCCTCATGATGTAATGTATAATTATTTTGCTAGTTTTTGTTTTCCATCCATTTAAATTCAGAATCAGTATGACTCAGTTAATTTAATATCATGATTGTTTTAGCTTTGTTGGTTGCCTCCATGTATGAAGGAGTTTGTTGATGGTTTGGTCGTCGAATTACTGATACGCCAATCAATACTTAATTGTTTGAAATACCTTTCTTTGAGTTTAGCCTCTGTTTGAATGTTAATGAATCCACTTTTACCAATTTAGTCTCATATAAATCAATGTAAAAAATAACTGGTTGAATATATGTGTCAAGAAGGAGGGTATTTTCAGCCTGCTCTAGCTATGGAATTTGGTCTAGTGCTTCCTAAATTGCTGGTTTCTCTTATGTGTGTTAATTGCTTAAGTGGTGACCTAATAATTGCCATACACCCATTTAGTGAGAGTATTGCCATACACCCATTTAGTGGCGTACATTAGGGTGATCAAGGACATGTATGAGGGAGCCAAAACCAGGGTGAGGACAGTAGGAGGAGACTCAGAGCACTTTCCAGTTGTGATGGGGTTGCATCAAGGATCAGCTCTTAGTTCGTTTTTATTTGCCTTGGTGATGGATGGATTGACACGGCAAATTCAAGGTGAGGTGCCATGGTGTATGCTTTTCGCGGACGACATAGTCCTGATTGACGAGACTCGTAGCGGAGTTAACGCTAAGCTGGAGTGTTGGAGACATACTCTGGAGTCTAAAGGGTTTACGCTGAGTAGGACCAAGACAGAGTACTTGGAGTGTAAGTTCAGTGAAGCACCTCAGGAGGCTAACTTGGAAGTAAGGCTTGGTACCCAGGCCATCCAGAAGAAAAGTAGTTTCAAGTACCTTGGGTCTATCGTGCAAGGCAGCGGGGAGATTGATGATGATGTCACACATCGTATTGGGGCAGGGTGGATGAAATGGAGGCTTGCTTCAGGAGTGCTATGTGACAAGAAGGTGCCACCAAAACTTAAGGGCAAGTTCTACAAAGTGGTGGTTAGACCGACTATGCTGTATGGGGCGGAGTGTTGGCCAGTTAAGATCTCTCACGTTCAAAAGATGAAAGTTGCCGAGATGAGAATGTTGAGATGGATGTGTGGCCACACCAGGAGTGACATGATTAGGAATGAGGATATTCGGGATAAGGTGGGGGTGGCCTCGGTGGAAGACAAGATGCGAGAAGCGAGATTGAGATGGTTTGGGCATGTGAAGAGGAGAGATACAGATGCCCCAGTGCGGAGGTGTTAAAGGTTGGCCATGAATGGTTTCAGACGAGGTAGGGGTAGGCCGAAGAAGTATTGGGGAGAGGTAATTAGACACGACATGACGCAATTACAGCTTACCGAGGACATGACCTTAGATAGGAGGGTTTGGAGGACCCAAATTAGGGTAGAAGGCTAGTAGATAGTCTCGTTATCCGTTCTTATTAGTAGTCGCATTATTGCAATATAATTTCTTGTGCTCCGATTTCTGCTATTATCTGTTATTTCCTGTGCTTTGGTTATCTTGTGTCATCTGCTCCGATTTCTGCTATTATCTGTTATTTCCTGTGCTCTGATTATCATGTGTTATCTGTGTCGCTTGCATTATTTCATTTCCATATCGCTTTAAATCTCTTATCCGAATCTCTTAACCTTATCTGACTTCTTTTTATGCTTTTATTGAGCCGGGGGTCTTTCGGAAACAGCCGTCCTACCTTGGTAGGAGTCAGGTCTGCGTACACTCTACCCTCCCCAGACCCCACGATGTGGGATTTCACTGGGTTGTTGTTGTTGTTGTTGTATCGACTCTTTCCCGCAGTAACTTTTCTTCTCTTTATTTTAATTCTCATGGCGGTGAAAGTGTCATTAGCTCTCGTCGTTTGTTTAAGCCAAATATCAGTATGCTATGTTTAGACTTCAATTTGAGTTTTCTGCAACCAGCAGCTAAATGGATTTAGGCTTAATACCTAGATGGACCCTTAAACTTGACATGTTTTGTAAGATAGACATATAAACTTACAAGGTGACCAGATAGACACTTAAACTTACTCAAAGTGTATTTTTCAAGTTTTCCAGTTGTTTTGAAAATAAAAACTATATTTTTCAAACACTCACAATTTTCATGGCCAAACAAGCCCTAAATATATCACAAAATATTTTTTTTAAAATGCAAAAATAAGGCAAACGCATATACATGAGACTATAAATGTGCACTTAAACCAATAAATACTCGCTAATCGCAATTTTGCAGCTTTCAATTAACTCGGATTTTTTTTTACACTTGAATAATTAAAAAACAATAACTTTAACCAATAAAAATCCTTAAAAAAAGAAATTTCAAATTAAGAAATTTCCTTTTTTAAGGATTTTCTTCTCGGCTTTACAGTTTTCTTAATTTGAAATTTCTTTTTTTAAGGATTTTTATTGGTTAAAGTTATTGTTTTTTAATTATTCAAGTGTAAAAAAAAAACCGAGTTAATTGAAAGTTGCAAAATTGCGATTAGCGAGTATTTATTGGTTTAAGTGCACATTTATAGTCTCATTTATATGCGTTTGCCTTATTTTTGCATTTTAAAAAAAATATTTTGTGATATATTTAGGGCTTGTTTGGCCATGAAAATTGTGAGTGTTTGAAAAATATAGCTTTTGTTTTCAAAACAACTGGAAAACTTGAAAAATACACTTTGAGCAAGTTTAAGTGTCTATCTGGTCACCTTGTAAGTTTATATGCCTATCTTACAAAACATGTCAAGTTTAAGGGTCCATCTAGGTATTAAGCCATGGATTTATTAAAACCAAGATGTAATTGTCTCTCAAAATCTCTTTTGAACTAGTCATGTAGTTAAGTGATATTTACTGTATTTTATTTATGTTTGTTGTCTATTATAAAATCCTGTCTATTATAAAATCATTTTACTGCTCTAATTCTCTCTTTTCCGATTTTTTATTTTGCATGACCTCCGGAGTTGCGAGGAGTCTCAAACGAGATTCAATATCATCAGTACATCCAAGAAACTTGCATTTCGTCCTCTCAAGCACCTCTCTCGTTCCCTTGTGATACCTCCGAACAAAAATGAAAGGAAATAATGGGAAATATAGAACCCGCGTCTACTTTTCCGCTCGCTCTTTTCCCTCGTCGGAGAAGAAAGAGCACCTGTTGCATTTTTAACTTGTCCAAAATTAACTGTCTTTGCTTCTTCTTATTTGTGACTGTTCATGTGATTCTTTTAAACTTATCGACACTATGACACTTAGTTTTGGGGGGATAGATATGGGCATATTATTTCAGCGACTGTCAAACGTAATATTTTTCTTTAATTTTTTTTTTTTTTTATGAATCCAAATAGTTTACAACAACCAGATTTTTAGTTCCCAATAAGTTTAATTTAATGTAGGAGCAATCCAAACGGGACTTGAAATCATCTCTTTAAAACCAACTTCATTTCCTTTAATTGATCCCTGGTCAAATTGAAAGCTTGGATTTTAATTCGGTTGACAAACATTTTAGAATACTTTCTTGCTACTTATTTTTAAACACGTTTTAAAACAAAACTGGTCACGTGACTTTCTTTTCCAAATTCTAAAAGAAATGACCAAGCCCTTTTTTCGAAAGGAAAAGTTTCAATTTTAAATCTTTTAATCTGGCTTTTCTTAAATAGAAAAATCGTTTGGTTAATTATGGGTCACTTCTTAATTCATTTTGAGGTTAAAAAGTGTTCTTTTGTTTTCCAAATTAATTATTCGCCTATTTGATATTTTAAGACAAATATTTATTTTGATTTCAATTAACCTAAGTTGGGCCCGTTAACCGTATTTAAGCGGATCTTAAAGGATGCCTTACCCCTTCCCTTTAGGATAACTAAGAACCCTTATCTAGAATCATTAAGTTAAGTAGGCTATTAATCGGAGTTAAATTTTTAGCACTCACTTAGTTAAAATAGGTGTCCTAATTCACAGTTAAAATAATTAGGTGGCGACTCCTTAAATTAAATAATTAGGAATCATCAATATGTTGTACTCCGCTTTGACCCGATTGAAATGAGAACAACTAGCACAAAAAAAAAAACATTAATAGGTTTCACGCACTAAATTAGTGCGTGAAAGTACCAAACTGCAAAAATGCAACTTGGGTCTTTCACGCACGAAATTCGTGCGTGAAGGAGGCAACAAAAAGTCGCCCCCTCCTTCCCCACCACAGATCCCGACCATTTCACCCCACGACAGCCCGCCATTGACGCGGTCCCCAACCCCCCAAAACGCTATTTTTATGTTGTTTTTCAATCCAAAACTCAATATTCTTGATATATTGAAGTGTAGGAACAAGTTTCTAAGGTTAGATTTTGGAATAGAGCGGCGCGGAGCTCATTTTAAAAACTCAAAAACACCTTCATTCTAGGTATTTTACTACGAATTTTTTATTATATTGCTAAATATATTATTACCTTAGGTATGGTGGGAGGGATCTGGGGTGGATTGCGCATTTATTTTGTGCATTTTTGGGCACTCCGCAGTGGTGACTGCCCTCTTTAATTTTTTTTTTAATTTGTTTATCTATTGTTAATTAGTTAATTATTTATTGCTTGTTTATTTAGTATTTGTTAATTGTTCGATTAGCGACTTAAGTATTTATTAATGTTAGACTAGCTATTTCAATTGTTAGACTGACTAATTATTTATTTAGTTTTTGTTAAGCCTATTGTTTATTTGTTAATAATTTCTTAATTGTTTCATTAGTTAATTAATTTTTTATTTGTTAAATATACGATAATAATTTATTAATTTTTTTATTAGTTACTTAATTGTTTATTTATTAAATATATAATAATAACTTGTTAATTATTTGATTAGTTAGTTAATTGTTTATTTATTAACTATTTATACTAATTGTATGCTAACTAATTGTTAATTATTTGACTTATTAATTTTTAATCTTTATATTTTAGGATTGAAAACCCTTAGTTTAGGATTCATAACCCGTAGCTTAGGATTGAAAACCCTTAATATAATTTTCGATAAAAGATTACATAACTAATATTACTTGTTAATGATTTATTTAAAATACGTAAAACAGATGGGTCACCACAATCCTTAATAAAATTTTCGATAAAAGATTACATAACTAATATTACTTGTTAATGATTGATTTAAAATACGTAAAACAGATGGGTCACCACAATCCTTAATAAAATTTTTGATAAAAGATTACATAACTAATACTACTTGTTAATGATTGATTTAAAATGCGTAAAACAGATGGATCACCACCCTCTTGATCTGAGGCCCTTCGACTGAGAGTTACTGTATCTTCAGCCCGAGCATAGGTCGCAACATATATGGACATCCGACCTGCAGCCTGAGTGTTACATCCCGTATTTTCGTGCATTGAAAAGCGTGCGAGTTAAATGACATTAGTAACGGAAGCGAGGTTATCCCTCAACCTTATAGGCGGTATTGATGGGACAAATGTGTTATAAATATTAGAAGTTAAACAAAGCTAAGAAAATAAGTTTCGTCGAGGTTCGAAATTTATTTAAATGAAATACAGTCCAAGCTATAATATCCTGTATTTTTGGACTAGGAAATCGAATCGTCCAGCATGAGCAAATTGTACCGACTGTAAGTTTTGGTCATAGTCAAACATGAAAATAAAAGAATTCGGTGTATACGAGAAATGGAGTCCCGAGATGATTTAAGAAGGAAAAGTGTGACGATGATGACTGGAAATAATATTTTATGTGTACCAAAAGGAAATATAAACTAGTGTTATGTCACATAATTATGATAATGAGTATATAAAGTGTATTAAAAATAATTGTTATAAAGGTGAATTGAATAAATATTACGGGTGCACAATTATGGTGGGAAACAAAGTGAGGCAATTTAGAAACAAAGTGGACAAGTGTAAAGATTGATGAGTTCATGTGGGCCATGAAAAAAAAAACCAAATATCAAGCAATGCATGGCTGTACTATATATTATTTGGTGGGTGGACAGTTGGGACAATTACAATTAGTAAGCAAGAATGGGGCTGGACCCCACGACATCAGGAAAAAAAAAGGTGGCATTAAAATATGCAGATGGGAGTGATGAGTCATGCACATTAAAGTGCATAATGACACGTACAAAAGAAAGGATGCTGAATCCCTTTCTCTTTTTAAGCATTCAAACTTAAACCTTTCCCATTTTGCCATAATAATAAACGTACCACACCATTATTTTCTCTCTAGCTAATTATTTTGTTGTTTCAATATGCAAGGAAGCAACAACGTGACTTCCATTTATATGGAAACAACGCAGTTTTGAATTGATAGAGCACCAACGTGACTTGGTATTTTACGGAAGAAAAATGTAATTTTTTTTTCTCAAGAACAATATTCGAATTTTGCTCACTGCTTCGATCTCGTTATTCCGTCTTATCGTATTGTTGAATCCGGGCTTTCTTCGTAGTGAAGTAAGGTGGAAGAAGATTATTTCTTGGAATATAAGGTAAGAATTCTCCTCTACTAGATATATTTAAATTCATCCAGGCCATAGTTAAATTGAGAGACGGGAACTACAAAATTAATTGCAAAAAATCGGATAAATTGTTATTATTACCATATGGACTGTTTGGTGGTTGTCATAAATTGTTTGGTGTGCTGGAATATCGTGAGATGGGCTGTAGTAGTTGTTGTTGTGTTTATTGTTATATTATAGATATACGAAAATAAAGAAGTGTATACAAGCATTGGTATACGAATGTATATTGGGCTGTTTTGGAAGCGATTTAAGAATGGATTTAATTCTAATTTGATATGAAATTGTTGGTATTGTTGTTGCTAGTATTTTTATTGATGTTTGGCTAAGTTGGAATTTCGAGGATTGTTAAGTTTACAGGGGAAATGCTGCCCGAATTTTGTTAAGTTCCTTTCGTACTTGGATTGGTTAGTAAGTGATGTGGATAATCTAATTGTGGCCTATGTTGTCTTAATTTTAGACCTGCGAGCTCGAGAAGTAGACGTTGGACATTAGATAGAGTTCAAGGTATGAGAGGCTAGTCCTTTCTTTCTATGGCATGAATCTTATAGCTTGACTCTCTTTTTGTCCATGAGTTTCCTTAAGTTCAGGAAAATATGAGTCTATGTCCATAATTAGCCACACAAGGTAAGGAGTAAAGTATAGAAATCCCAATAATCATGTTGTGATGATCATATGATGTTAATGATGCTAATTATTGCTTACACTCACCTTATATGCTAATTCCTTCAAGGTGAGGCAGGATGTCAATGAATGTTCCATAATGACGTCGGAAGGCACCGACCTTACGTCACTCCGATATAGTTATGACTTTTGATTGGGCTCTTATGCATGTTTTATATATATGTATGTATGTATTTTCTCACACCGCGTCGCGCTATAGTCGGCCGGGCAGGCACGTAGATGTGCACACCACTATAGTGGGCAGCTTATACCCCGGACGCGGGAGGCCTGGACGCAGGCTATGATTATCACACCGCTCATACGTGGACGGGCAGCTTATACATTATCACACCGTACCTATATGGACGGGCAGCTTATATATGTATACATACATGACATGATAATGATTATGAGTAAGTCAGCATGCATTATTTCATTTATATTTGACAGCCAGTATAGATTGCTCTTTCTTGATGCTTCCTTATTTCATTGATGCCTTCCTATTTCATTGATATATTGTTATTGTTTATGCTTCTCATACTCAGTACAATATTCGTACTGACGTCCGTTTTCTTCGGACGCTGTGTTCATGCCCACAGGTAGACAGGGAGGTGAACTTGATCCAGATTCTTAGTAGCTGTCAGCTGATTGAGAGCACTCCATTGTTCGGAGGTGCTTATGATTCTTCTTTTGGTATATATGTATATTTTGGGCACGACGGAGTCTTGTTCCATCTATATGTTTAGTATGTCAGTAGAGGCTCGTAGATACGCAGTGTGGGTCAGATGGTCTCACAAGATGTTATTATTATGTATATATTATTTTGGTGGCCGAGAGGCAAAAGTGGTATAAGTATTTATGTTTCTATATAAAATATAATTTTCCTACAATTCGTGTATAAAATTGGTAAGAGAGCATTAAATGAGTAAGATGAGTATTAGAGCGATTGGTGCTCGGTGGCTAACCCCGGGTACCCGTCACGGTCCCTAGCTGGGTCGTGACAAAAGTGGTATCAGAGCAGTTCGTCCTAGGAAGTGTTTACGAGCCGTGTCTAGTAGAGTCTTGTTTATGGTGTGTAGCGCGCCATGCCAATAAACAGGAGGCTACCGGGCATTTAGGAAAAATGACCATCTTTCATCTTAAGAGATCGTGCGATAGAGCCAAAAGATAGGAAATGGTATCCCTTATATAGTGATATTTGATTTCAGCAAGAGAGTGGTGTCGACAAGAGAAGACAAATAATGCTACTGGAAATTACAGAGATTAATATTTCATTGAGGTTACGTTATCAGAAATTGTATATACGGAATGGCGACTGGTCATCATCACGGTTAGTAATTGTGAATATAGTAAGAAAATGGATTGAATGTATATATATTGATGATAAGTTCAGTTACAAAGTGTGAACAGAAGAAGCTGAAGAAATTAGTAAAAAGATAAGTAAGCAGGGTATATGTTAGATATAGTGCGAATGTTGCAGGTATGATTGAAATGTCGCTAGAGATTAAAAAGGGAAAGTGAACAGAAGAGTATAACAGGTACAGTTTGAATTGGACATACGAGGTAAGTTCATCATTTCCATACAGTTGTTGATATCGGGAGCCCTGTGTGGCTATGATATGCTATATATATGTTGGCCCTGTGAGGCATTGTTGGTATTTTCTGCGTGCAGGTTATGGGATAGTAAGAAATACAGAGGAAACTCTGTCAAAATTTTCTTAGAAAAAGAATAATAATAATAATAATAATAATAATAATAATAATAATAATAATAATAATAATAATAATAATAATAATAAATCTTGAAAAGTCATGTCAACAGTAGTGATAGGATTTGATCAAAGAATAAATTTTATGCATAATTGATTAAGGGGGGCGTCTAGTGGAAGTAAATATATATCGATTAATAGATAAGTTTTATTAAGGAATATGTAATCCACGTGCCACTGGTAAAATAGGACCAAGAGATTATTTACTATTAGGTATAGCTAATGGTGACACATGTAGGACCAGACATTATTTCTTCAGAGTAATAGCAAAAGAGGGGGAGACCCCACGGTCCACTAATATTCTATAACTATTGTCATACCAATATACTTACCTCTTAAGAATGTATGTGTAAATGTTCCTATGACCAGCAAACGATGAGCTAGTATGGAAAAATATGTATTCTCCTTTTTCTAAAATTAAGTTAGGCAAAGTCCCCTTTAAAAAAAAATAATTGTGTAATTGGCTAAATGAGAAATATAGTGGAGAATGGTATTAAGTTAAGCAAGGAGAGACACGATATGATAGAAGAGTAACTGATTCTTCATAAGATCACCATGTCCAGTATACTTATACAGGACTAGTTTAACATTCGAGGACGAATGTTCTAAAGGGGGAAGAATGTTCCATCCCGTATTTTCGTGCATTGGAAAACGTGCGAGTTAAATGACATTAGTAACGGAAGCGAGGTTATCCCTCAACCTTATAGGCGGTATTGATGGGACAAATGTGTTATAAATATTAGAAGTTAAACAAAGCTAAGAAAATAAGTTTCGTCGAGGTTTGAAATTTATTTAAATGAAATACAATCCAAGCTATAATATCCTGTATTTTTCGACTAGGAAATCGAATCGTCCAGCATGAGCAAATTGTACCGACTGTAAGTTTTGGTCATAGTCAAACATGAAAATAAAAGAATTCGGTGTATACGAGAAATGGAGTCCCGAGATGATTTAAGAAGGAAAAGTGTGACGATGATGACTGGAAATAATATTTTATGTGTACCAAAAGGAAATATAAACTAGTGTTATGTCACATAATTATGATAATGAGTATATAAAGTGTATTAAAAATAATTGTTATAAAGGTGAATTGAATAAATATTACGGGTGCACAATTATGGTGGGAAACAAAGTGAGGCAATTTAGAAACAAAGTGGACAAGTGTAAAGATTGATGAGTTCATGTGGGCCATGAAAAAAAAAAACCAAATATCAAGCAATGCATGGCTGTACTATATATTATTTGGTGGGTGGACAGTTGGGACAATTACAATTAGTAAGCAAGAATGGGGCTGGACCCCACGACATCAGGAAAAAAAAAGGTGGCATTAAAATATGCAGATGGGAGTGATGAGTCATGCACATTAAAGTGCATAATGACACGTACAAAAGAAAGGATGCTGAATCCCTTTCTCTTTTTAAGCATTCAAACTTATACCTTTCCCATTTTGCCATAATAATAAACATACCACACCATTATTTTCTCTCTAGCTAATTATTTTGTTATTTCAATATGCAAGGAAGCAACAACGTGACTTCCATTTATATGGAAACAACGCAGTTTTGAATTGATAGAGCACCAACGTGACTTGGTATTTTACGGAAGAAAAATGTAATTTTTTTTTCTCAAGAACAATATTCGAATTTTGCTCACTGCTTCGATCTCGTTATTCCGTCTTATCGTGTTGTTGAATCCGGGCTTTCTTCGTAGTGAAGTAAGGTGGAAGAAGATTATTTCTTGGAATATAAGGTAAGAATTCTCCTCTACTAGATATATTTAAATTCATCCAGGCCATAGTTAAATTGAGAGACGGGAACTACAAAATTAATTGCAAAAAATCGGATAAATTGTTATTATTACCATATGGACTGTTTGGTGGTTGTCATAAATTGTTTGGTGTGCTGGAATATCGTGAGATGGGCTGTAGTAGTTGTTGTTGTGTTTATTGTTATATTATGGATATACGAAAATAAAGAAGTGTATACAAGCATTGGTATACGAATGTATATTGGGCTGTTTTGGAAGCGATTTAAGAATGGATTTAATTCTAATTTGATATGAAATTGTTGGTATTGTTGTTGCTAGTATTTTTATTGATGTTTGGCTAAGTTGGAATTTCGAGGATTGTTAAGTTTACAGGGGAAATGCTGCCCGAATTTTGTTAAGTTCCTTTCGTACTTGGATTGGTTAGTAAGTAATGTGGATAATCTAATTGTGGCCTATGTTGTCTTAATTTTAGACCTGCGAGCTCGAGAATTAGACGTTGGACATTAGATAGAGTTCAAGGTATGTGAGGCTAGTCCTTTCTTTCTATGGCATGAATCTTATAGCTTGACTCTTTTTTTATCCATGAGTTTCCTTAAGTTCCGGAAAATATGAGTCTATGTCCATAATTAGCCACACAAGGTAAGGAGTAAAGTATAGAAATCCCAATAATCATGTTGTGATGATCATCTGATGTTAATGATGCTAATTATTGCTTACACTCACCTTATATGCTAATTCCTTCAAGGTGAGGCAGGATGACAATGAATGTTCCATAATGACGTCGGAAGCCACCGACCTTACGTCACTCCGATATAGTTATGGCTTTTGATTGGGCTCTTATGCATGTTTTATATATATGTATGTATGTATGTATTTTCTCACACCGCGCCGCGCTATAGTCGGCCGGGAGGCACGTAGATGTGCACACCACTATATTGGGCAGCTTATACCCCGGACGCGGGAGGCCTGGACGCAGGCTATGATTATCACACCGCTCATACGTGGACGGGCAGCTTATACATTATCACACCGTACCTATATGGACGGGCAGCTTATATATGTATACATACATGACATGATAATGATTATGAGTAAGTCAGCATGCATTATTTCATTTATATTTGACAGCCAGTATAGATTGCTCTTTCTTGATGCTTCCTTATTTTGATTGATGCCTTCATATTTCATTGATATATTGTTATTGTTTATGCCTCTCATACTCAGTACAATATTCGTACTGACGTCCGTTTTCTTCGGACGCTGTGTTCATGCCCACAGGTAGACAGGGAGGTGAGCTTGATCCAGATTCTTAGTAGCTGTCAGCTGATTGAGAGCACTCCATTGTTCGGAGGTGCTTATGATTCTTCTTTTGGTATATATGTATATTTTGGGCACGACGGAGTCTTGTTCCATCTATATGTTTAGTATGTCAGTAGAGGCTCGTAGATACGCAGTGTGGGTCAGATGGTCTCACAAGATGTTATTATTATGTATTTATTATTTTGGTGGCCGAGAGGTAAAAGTGGTATAAGTTTTTAATTTTTCTATATAAAATATAATTTTCCTACAATTCGTGTATAAAATTGGTAAAAGAGCATTAAATGAGTAAGATGAGTATTAGAGCGAATGGTGCTCGGTGGCTAGCCCCGGGTACCCGTCACGGTCCCTAGATGGGTCGTGACACTGAGTCTCAGGTCCGTACCGGTTAGGGGACTCAGCATGGGAGATCTTAGCTGCTCGCCCCCCACATCCTCGTGTCCTGGATATACTACGTTGGGACGGTATCTACCGGTGCGTCGATGTTGGTCGGGTACATCACGATAGGTCGCTAGTGACGTCATTGATTGAGAGGTGGCGACCGGAGACGCACACATTTCATCTCCGCACCGGTGAGGCTACCATTACCCTTCAGGATGTGGAGGTCATTTATGGGCTACAGGTTGATGGACGCCCATTTTATATTGAGGAGCCTCCTGTGCTGCCGTCTTACCGGGATGAGTTGACTAGGCTCACCGGTTTCGCGGCTCTGGATGGTCATATTTCTGGCCAGAGTCGACTTTTGTTCTTGGCCCTTTACGCTCACTTGCGCCTCACAGACATGCAACATCCGATTGGAGAGGACACGCCTCAGGCTGATGTTGATCGACGCGCGCGTCTATACCTACTCATCATATTCGGGGTCATCCTGTTCCTGAACACTTCGGGTTCGCATTTGAGCTTGAGGTATCTTCGGTATATCGACGATCTCGTCAAGATAGGATGTTATAGTTGGGGCGCTGCTGTACTGGGCTACATGTATCGAGGATTCTCCCGATGTTCTATGGGCACGAGGGTAGAGGTCCCTGCATTTTGCTTGCTCCTTCAGGTAATATATTTAAGTGTGTGTAATTAAACACAAAATATATTTTTTTTAAAACGACGACTGATAAAATATTTTTTAAATGACTATATCAGATATGGGTGTGGACTAGGTTAAGACCTTTTCAGCCCATACCAGCTCACCCTCCCGCTGACTATCTTACTGTGCCGATTCCATATGCGCGGAGATGGTCGCGAGGCGTAGCCGACTTGCGGAGACGCACCACAGCCTTCTCCCGTTTAGGGATCAGCTAGACCGCATGACGGCGCAGACTGGTATGTTCATATTTTGGATCCACACGCTAGACCACATAGCTACTATTTTAGTCTTTTATTGTTAACTAGTTCAATTCTTTTTACAGGCTTTTATATGGACGCCGTATGATCATATTTTGGATGAGCTGCCGGCGTTTTGTAGGGCTGATCAGCACATGTAGATGTCGCGGTGTCCATTGATACATATGGATATCGTTGAGTATCACGCGCCCGACCGCGTGTTACGGCAGTTTGGGTATGTACAGAATATATCCGCGGCTACGGTTCGGGAGCATGACCACTATGCGAGGGACAAGCGTGCGGGCGTCGATGATGCATGGCGACTCCATATGCAGCAGCAGGTCTAGAGTTGGGATGTGAGGATGACGAGCCTAGCGGTGGTCGGACATGACACTCCGATCCATGTATACATGGAGTGGTACATGCGGATCACTCGCACCATTATTGGCAACCCCTCTAGGCGTCGTCCAGATGGCCTGGGATATGTAGCTCTCGCAGGAGCATACGAGGCGCTGGTAAGTTTTATTAGTGTTAAATTTAAACCATCGTCTTATGTACTACTTTACAAATTTATTCAATTGTTAATATTTGCAAACATATGCAAGTACGGACCGTTCAGACGATGCGCTACTGAGAGCACTGCCCATACTGGAGGCCCCCGAGATGACGGAGTATGCAGCACGGATGATTGAGCTTGCCGAGACTGGTATGAGACAGGCACATAACTTTGAGCGTCTCCAAGAGCGTGTTCCCGGTGCCCCACCTGGGGTAGCAGGTGGTCGTGGTCGCCGAGGAGTTAGTGGCTGTGATCCACATGGGTGAGCGGCCGGTTCGTGATCTACAGGGTGAGCGGCCGGTTCGTGATCTACAGGGTAGCCTACTATCTGCACTTCGACGACTCCATGTTCAAGGACTTCGTGTTTGATACGGACACCATCTGCATCTCCTGCTCCTTCTCCACACCATGACAGTGCTTATGAACAATAGTAAGTTCATCACCTTGATATTAAATTATCTATATATATATATATATATATATATATATGATGTTGGTATTTAAAATATGTTACTTTTCGTGTAGGAGGATGAATGCACTTGATAATGAAGATTTTCCTAATTATTATGAGTCATCATCAAGTGATGACGATGAAATAGCTAATAATGCATAGGTAACCGATGATGAAGAAGATGATGATGTTCAAGTTGCTATGACCAACAATATTCCTCAAAGCCAAAACCAACAAGAACCAATGCACCACTACGTACCACCACAGATGGCTGAAAACCCAACTTCTGAAAGCCCAATTCAGTGGCATTCTAACAATATCCCTTATCTTGACAGCTTGCAGGGTCGTGATGATGCATTTGTCTTCACAAGAGAAGATGATGATAGTCGCCTAAAAACCTGGATTGAACCAAAGCATCTCAACAAAGATCGATGCTACCTTGCAAAGGGAATGTTGTTCGCATCCAAAAAGGCGTTGCAACGGGCTATCAAAATTTATTGTTTTAAGGACGTGAGGGAGTTTAAGGTTGATCAGTCAAACACAAAGATATGGAGGCTAGTTTGTAGACGACGGTATCAAGGCTGTGAGTGCTTGCTTCGGGGAATTGTTAAGCCTGATGGTATGTGGGCTATCACAAAATTCCGCGAAAGACACACTTGTGATATGGAAGAAAATTGAGCAGATCATTGTAATTTAGATACAAACATGATTGCTCAAGTGTTACTTAAACACATTGCCGAAACGCCAAGGTAACGTATCCTACCTAGTACATTATATGTCCTATATCAATTGAAAGATCATTACTACATGTTGTTTGTTTAAACTTGTGCAGGTTCCCCATCAAAGATTGTATTCGAAACGTTCAAACCATGTATAGTAAAACTATAAGCAACAGAAAGGGATTTCTCGGGCGTAGACGCACTTTTGAGATGGTCTTTGGAAATTGGCATACTTCTTTTCAATCGCTGCCAAGGTATATGGCAGCTCTACAACATTTTAATAATGGTACTATTATAGAGTGGTGGCTTATAGAGGGTAAAATCTTCAACTTCGTATTTTGGACATTCAAACCATGCATTGATGGTTTTGCTCACTGCCGACCAGTGATATCCATAGATGGTACGCATGTATATGGTGCCTACGACATCAAGCTCCTAATTGCAATAGAAATGGATGCCAATGGGTCAATATTTCCTCTTGCTTTTGCAATTGCCGCTAACGAGAGCAACGACATATGGGGGATATTTTTGATCCATTTGAAAACTCATGTTATTAAGGATCGTATCAGTCATATGCGTGCTTGTCTGATCGTCAT
Source organism: Lycium barbarum (assembly GCF_019175385.1). Taxonomy (NCBI): domain Eukaryota; kingdom Viridiplantae; phylum Streptophyta; class Magnoliopsida; order Solanales; family Solanaceae; genus Lycium; species Lycium barbarum. The sequence goes on along the minus strand of NC_083340.1, from coordinate 138,201,543 downwards.
AAAGGCATATTGCACAATATGGATAATTTACCGGGGTGGCAGCCTCCTTTTTTTACCATCGCTATTGTTTAAGGCACTTGACGTCAAATTTGTAATCAAAGTTTCACAATGGCACTCTAGACAAATTGATGTGGGGGGCTGCGATGGAGCATCAACAACGAAAATGGGCTGCAAAAATGGATCTGATCAGGGCAGTGAGTGAACTCGCATACGTTTGGTTGATGAAGCTCGAAGTTGAAAAATGGACGCTTCATGCTGATGGAGGCAAAAGATGGGGCATGCTCACAACAAACAGCTCAGAGTCTTTCAATGGCTTGCTGAAATCTGCTCGAGGACTACCTGTCACCGCAATGGTGAGAATGACTTTCAAGCAGGTTGTGGAGCGATTTGTTGTTAGGACAAGGAAGGCCAGAGCGATATTAGCCGACGGCGAGACATGAATGCAAAAACCCTTAAAAAATATGGAGCATTATAGAAAAAAATATGAGCATCACCAAATGACCAAGTATGACCCAATTCAACATGTGTATGAAGTTAGGACGGGCTATTACAACGGTAAGGGTGGAAACGTGCATACCGTTTATGAGGCAACAAGAACATGCACTTGTGGTAAGTGGCAAACATACCACATGCCGTGTTCTTATGCTGTCAAGTGCTTCGAGAGAATGAGAAAAACGGTAACAAGTTATGTGGCGGGGGAATACAAGTTCCACAGTTACCTTAGAGCATATTCCGGCCAATTCCACCCACTTGGTAATGAAGCTTATTGGCCAAACGAGCCGTTTTCGATGGTTGCTAACAAGGATTACATCAGGAAATTGGGCATTAACTCACGGAGTCGTAGACCCAATCAAATGGATGTTAGTGAAAGAACTTACTCTCGCAAGTGCTCTACATGTAAGCAATATGGCCATGACAAGCTTTCGTGTGGGCAACAAGGCCGTGGTAGTACAAGCACGTCTCGAAGTAATAGAGCCTCTAGAACTTGAAGATTGTATTGTTATTGTAATTTATTATTGTATTGCTTTGAATTAGTATTGTAATTAAATGGAATGAATTATTTTTTAATTAGTATAAACCCCTCGTATTGGATGAATTATTATTAAATCAAATATTTATATTTGTACATTCAAATATAATAAAACACTTAAATCAAAACCCTATAAATATGACAAGTTTCAAAACTTACTTCGGGGCACTTTAGAACCCCTAAAACGCCGATCCAAACGTTTAGGTGGACTTGATGTAATGAGCCGACATTATTGTACGCAAAAAAAATAAATTAAGTTTTATATAAAATATTGATATTTTGGGGTTTTGAAACATGACTAATCTTTGCCCAAAGTATGGAAAAAAACGTGATTTGAAAGGTTACACCCAAAAAAAAAAAAAAAAAAAAAGACCTCCTTTTCCTGCGTGAAAGGCCCAAGTTGCATTTTTGCAGTTTGGTCCTTTCACGCACTAATTTAGTGCGTGAAACCTACTAATGTTTTTTTTTTTTTTTTTTTTTTTTTGTGCTAGTTTGGTTCAACTTTTTTTTTTTTTGGTGCTACAAAAGTCGCGGATTCTACTAATGAGGATTGTACGAAGTGTCTTGATGGTATTATTACTGAACTTCCAAGTTGTTGTGAGGGGAAAGAAGGTGGAAGAGTTGTTGGTGGAAGCTGTAACTTTAGATATGAAATTTACCCCTTTTATTAATACTCCTTAGAACTTAGAAAATATATAGTACACTAGTATAATTGCTATTGCTCAAAAGATGATATAATATGGAAGGCATTGAACAGAAATTCCTATATTGATGTAATTTAGTTTGAGTACCTTGTACTTCTTGTTGTTGCATTATTTGGCTTAGTATGTACTATGTAAGGTGAATTATGTAAGGTGAATAAAGAATGGACAAATATGTTTCATAAGTTGAATTTATATATACAAATTAATACAACGTTTCATTTCGTTATTCCCATGTTCTTTTTTTAAAAAAAAAAAAAACTTGTTTTACTCCTTTTTTTTTTTTTCCTCAGTTGCTTATTGCCAAAAAATTGTGGAGTTTAGGGTTGCCAATGGAATGTGTTCTTGATACTATTCATGTCAAGATTAATATGGACATGACAATTCAAATTAATGCTAATAAGGCTTTCTTAGTTGCTGTTTCTCCCCATTTCTAACAGAAATAAATTAAAACCATTTGTGTCTTTTTAGATGGTATTATTTATAGTAATAAAAAATTAAAATTATATTTTTCTTTTTGAATATTATTAATTGTAAAATAAATCTGTACATATGTTTTTTGTAATTTAGCGCTTACAATTAATTTTTGGATAGATTAGCCAACCACAGTTATTAAAAAATCTAAAAACAATTCATATATAAAACACAAAATTTTACTCTATTATTTATCTGAAAAACTAGTTTAACAGAAGTATTTCTCAAAATAAGCAATTTATAGATGTCTCGCAACTTTACAGCGACTTGGCTAATTATCTCTTTCTCATTTAGTGAACAGGCTACCGTGACGGAGAAACTTAACAACTTTGCTCCTTCTTTTCTTTAATTAGTTCATCCTTATATTGTCACTTTTCATGCAAGTAACCCTGATTTTCATGGAATACATCTATAGATTTGATGGTAACCTCTGCCTAGACTATGTGATTCTTGTCATCATATTTTGGGAGGCATTTTCAGTTGTTTGGTTGGGGATCAATCTCCTACAATTTGATGGGCGAAAATTTCCAAAGGATGTTTGTTGAAAATTGGCTCGTCAAAAGCTTTTTTGACGAATTTTCCATCAGAAATCCCATATTTTCGACGAATCTCCGTTGGAAATTTCGAAAATAATTCATTTGTTTGTGGTAGTGATCCTTTAACGTATGTTTGCAAATTGCCTCCATCGCACTAAGCCTTAGTGGACATTCATTGGCATCCAAGTCATCAAACTCTGAAGGCAAATAATATCTCTCGATCAGATTTAGATTAACCTTCAGATCTAATCAATGTGATCTTGGCATTTCTTAATTAGCACATGTAACTTATGATGCAATCAAAATGGGAATTACTTGTACGAATAATCCATTATATTATTCTAAAGAGCACTAGTTAGGGGAATGGTTAGCGACAGATAGTTAAATTTATGTTAGAGGAAATAGTCAGCTTTCCACCAAAAAAAAAAAAACCTTGCAAGCTAGCTTAAGGTGGTAAAATTAGCCCATGAAATTATGATCCGCTTAATATGTTTAGGTTTGGATTGGTCATTAACCCGCCCATTTATTAGATCATCTCATTTTAGCCCAACTGATTTCAACTTGTCTAAAAATGGGGTTGATATGTAACCCAAATTGACCTATAAATAGAAACCTTGTCAAAATATTTTCAATTTGTTTTTGTTTGATATGTTATATATAGTCATAATAAAGAAAAAAATAGTTTTATAAGGTACTTACAAAATTATAAAAGAAAAAATAAAAAAACTTAGTAACAATTGTGCTGGTTGGTTTATGACCCGTCTTTTAGTCAATTTTATTCTAACCTATTTCAACCCAAGTAATTTTTGAAAGAGTCATTAATTAACTCAGTCCATTTTGACACGTTCAAAGTTAGTCCAACCTACCCATTTGACAACCATAAGCTAGCTAGTTCTACCCTCTTCTTGAAGTACTAGTATAAAATAGTGCACCATATGAAGTTTTACACCATATTCTCATTTCCCTCCTCAAAATATGGCTTCCTCAAAATTAATCTCTTGTCTATTATTTCTTTCAACCATTGCAATTCTTGTACATGTAGTGATTTCCGCAGGTCCACTCTACCATTTTTGCTCAAAATCTGGAAATTTCACAGCTGATAGTTACTATGCACAAAACTTGAAAAATATCTTAGCTGATCTCAACTCAAAAACTCCACCAACTGGGTTCTCAACTAGCTCAATGGGGAAAAAACCTGATCGATCACACGGGCTTTCACTATGTCGTGGTGATGTTTCAAGTGACAATTGCAAGTCATGTGTACTAGATGCTAGTCAAGAACTTGTAAAACGTTGTCCATACGACAAAGAAGCCATCATATGGTATGATAATTGTCTCTTGAAATATTCTGATGATTGTTTCCGAGGGGAAATCGATAATAGGTACAAGTTTTACATGTGGAATAGTGCGGTTGTGAGTAATCCCCAGTATTTTAATTCAAAGACCAAGGAATTGTTGGGAAGCTTGGTTGATGAAGCGTATTGGGTGCAAAATATGTATGCAACGGGAGAAATGAAGATTGGAGAAAATGAGAAATTGTATGGGCTGGTCGAGTGCACAAAGGATCTTTCAAACGAGGAATGTAAGAAGTGTCTTGAGGGTATTGTTAGTGAACTTCCAAGATGTTGTGCTGGAAAAAAAGGTGGAAGAGTTGTTGGAGGGAGTTGTCACTTTATATATGAAATGTACCCTTTTGTTAATACTCCTTGAAAATTAGAATACATTGTCAATGGTTAATAGATGATCATATAAATGGATGGCTTGACCTAAAAATCCAATATCGAGGTAATTTAGTCTAATTAATTTGCAAGTCCTTTGTAGTTGTTGTTGGTGTTATAATTAGGTTTAGCTTAAATATGTACTTTTGAATGATCAACCTCTTTCGACAATCCTCCTCTTTTGTGTGAACTCTGTGTTACGAAGGCACCATTGGAACTGTCACGTACATTTGAATCTAGCTAAAGGAATATATTTATTGGAAAAATTAGTAGCGGGGCCATATATTTGTGCACTATGAAATAGTTGTTAATATGGATGAATAAACATTTAGCGTTCAAAAAAGATTTATTATTAGCGAGTCAATATTACCACATTTTCAGAAGTACTTAAAAAGTTTTTTCTAGGTAAATTGTAGTTCAAATTTATGTCAAAGGCCTGGTAAGGTCAATTTCAACCCTTACTTTACAAGGTCTTGGTTATGATCGGCGATTGTTGGAGTACAAAATATATAAACTTAGGGACTAAACTGTCTATATGGGAACTTAGTAACTAACTATTCAAATGCTAGTTAAGCCGTGTACCTTGGTCAGTTAATGATCATTAGGCTAAGTGATTAATTAGTTAGTTACGATTAGTTCGATTGTGTATATATACATTGGATTGAATACTTGTAAAGGTAATGAAGTAAGATCAATAAACAAGATATTTCTCTCTCTACTTGTGTATGAATGTTTCTTCTTCTTTAAGCTTCTAACTTCCATCCTCTTCCTTATTCATCTTGGTCTTAATCTTCATGAATTACGACACATAAAACAACATGGTATCAGAGCAGAAGTCATGATTACTGATGACTAAGTTCGATTCAAAACCAATTAATTTCCGCAAAACAAATATGTGTCAAGAACTTCAAGGTTTGACAGTGTTCATCAATGGCAATCGAAGATATACCTAATGTAACTATAAACAATGCGAACAATTCTCAAGCTAACAACAATAATACTCAGAGCAATGCTCAGCCAGATCTAAGTGGTGGATCTACACAATATGCTGGAACTCAAGGAGTGGAGATTGATTATAATCATCCGTTGTTTCTGTCTCCTGCTGATAAAAGTGGAATTCAAATCATATCATTTCAACTAACTGGTGTGGAGAGCTATTCAATCTGGTATAATTCAATGCGTCTTGTCCTTCTGGGAAGGAACAAAGTAAGGCTGATTGATGGATCGTGCAGTAAAGACAAGTTCCCAGAAACATTGTCGAATAGGTGGGGAAGAGTGAATGCAATTGTCTTATCGTGGATAATGGGATCAGTTGAGAAGAATATGTTAGGAGGAATCATGTACGCAACAAATGCACAACGAGTATAGGAAGATCTGTATGAAAGGTTCAATAAGATTGATGGATCAAGGACCTTTAACATACATAAAGAGATAGCAACACTCACACAAGGTACAACTACTGTGTCTGCTTCTTTTTCTAAGTTGAAGAGTTTATGAGAAGAGTTTGAGGCACTAATTCCAATACCTAGTTATAACTGTGAGAAGTCTAAAGAGTTTGTGACTCATCTGCAAAAATTGAAGTTGTTTTAATTTCTTATGGGGCTAAATGAAAGCTACAATCAAGCAAGGAGTCAAATATTGTTGATGTGTCCTATGCCTAGTTTAAATCAAGCCTATGGTATGGTAACCAGTGATGAAGGGCAAAAATCCATAGCAGCAGCATCTGGATCTTTAATTACCAATCCTATCTCCATGGGAAATGTAGATGTGGCAATGTACTCTAGGAATAACACTAATTCAGGAAATCAGAGGTATAAGAGGAACTTTAATCAGAGTCAAGGACAAGGACAGTTTCAAAGTCTGTGGTGTGAGTTGTGCAAAATGAAAAATCACTCAACTGAGAAGTGCTTCAAAATTGTTGGCTATCCTACTGACTATAGACCAAAGAAGAAGCAATTCGATATTGCAGACCACAACTATAGACAGACTAATAACAACCATCAAAGAAATTCTGGTGCTAGGAATGCAGCTTACAATGTCAGAGCTGAGAATGAGGTGCAAGGAAGTTAACTAGGTTCAACTGGATCAATGTATAGTCCAAGCAATGTGGATGGAGGTCATCAAGTTGGACCATATGGGTTTCCAAAGACTCAGTATGAACAGATAGTGCATCTTCTGAAGAACAAAGGTGACACTGATACTGCACTATCAGCAGTAGGAGGTATGAATTCTAACTCAACCATGTCACAGATCATGAAAGTCAAAAAGATGCATAAGGCATCAAGTATATGCAAAGCATTACTGCAATATAAAGACATAAATAAAGCTCTAATGAGTTGTAACAGTCCAAGAGAATGGATAATTGATACTGGTGCTACAAACCACATGGTAGCAGACAAATAGTTGCTTGATGTTAATACTATAACTTAAATAAATGAACCAAAAAAGGTGCTTCTTTCTAATGGAGATGAATCACCAGTTACACACACTGGAGCTAGTACTATCTCAGACAGAAGTGTCATACAAAATGTATTTCATCTTCCACAATTCTAGTATAACCTAATGTCAGTGTCTCAAATAACTAGAGAACTGAACGGTTCAGTAAACTTTTTTCCTCTCTTTTGTGTTTTCCAGGATCTCTTCACTGGGAAGGTGAGGGATATTGGTAAATTTGAAAATGATCTATACATTCTGGTGAACCAGTCTCTGAATCAAGGGAATAAAGTAGCACTAACAGCTGGAAGTACAACTGTTACCAAGCATATACTCAGTGAGGCAAGCAACATTCGTCTATGGCACAAAAGAATGGGATATATGTCTGCAGTTCCCTTAAATAAGATGTGCAAAGTTAGTATTGACTCTATTACTAAACAGCTAGATACATGCACTATTTGTCCTTGTGCAAAATAGGCTAGATCAAAATTTCCTACTAGTTCTATTAAAACTATTGCAATATTTCAATTAGTACATTTAGATGTATGGGGTCCATACAAGTATCCAACTTCTGATGGGAACATATATTTTCTTACTGTGGTAAATGATTTCTCTAGAATGACATGGCTATTCTTGCTAAAATTGAAATCTGATGTTTGTGTAGTCTTAAACTAATTTGTGAACTTTGTGCAGACACAATTTGGCACTATTGTTAAATGCTTTAGATTAGATAATGGTACAGAATTTGTAAACAGTGTGTGCGCTACACTGTTTCAAAGTATGGGCATTATACATCAAACTAGTTGCCTTTATACTCCTCGGCAAAATGGAGTGGCTGAAAGGAAGCATAAACACATATTAAAATTAACTAGAGCCTTAAGATTTCAAGGAAAGATCCCTGTCAGGTTCTGGGATCTGTGTGTGCAGGCTGCAGTTTACTTAATCAACAGGATGCCTAGTAGGGTACTACAAGGAAAAACTGCTTATGAGCTAATGTATAATAAGCAGCCTATGTTGAATCATCTAAGAGTGATGGGTTGCTTGGAATTTGCAAAAAATATGCAGGAAAATGACAAGCTTACGTCTAGGTCCAGAGTAGCTGTCTTAATGGGATATTCAGCTACTCAAAAAGGATATATCTTATATGATCTTCATGAGAAGTCAATATTTGTTAGTAGAGATGTACAATTTAAAGAAGATATCTTTCCTTTTGAGACATACAACATCAAGGGTAGTAAACAGTTTCCTACTACTAGTATTGATATGTACACATATGAATATGAGAATTAAGCTGGTCCGCATTTCCGTCATACACGTATAGTGCCTGAGAGTATCACTACCAGAGACTCACAAGTACCAGCTGAGCATAAACAAGTGCTGGTATCTGATTCTGTGTCACTACATGACAATAATGCTATATTGCCCATTGATGTACAGTCATTAGAACTTACACAAGCTATAGCTAGTGGTAATACTGATAGAAAATCTACTAGACAGAAAACTAAACCTGTATGGATGAAGGACTTTGTGTCCTTAAGTACACAATGTAACTATCCTTTATCTAATCACATTACTTATCACAAGCTATCTGCTGAATATAGAGCATACATTATCAAGACTACTAATGATATTGAGCCAAAGAATTACAAAGAAGCTATGCAGGACCCAAAGTGTTTAGAGGCAATGAAAAATGAGATAGATGCTCTAGAAAGTAATGGTACATGGGAGATAGTCAAACTGCCCCAACGTAAAGTGCCCATAGGATGTAAGTGGATCTACAAGATTAAGTATAAAGCTAATGGAGATATTGAAAGATTTAAAGTCAGATTAGTGGCAAAAGGTTACAGCCAAAAAGAGGGCATTGCAGACTCTTAAGTCCTTGTATGGATTAAAACAAGCTCCAAGACAATGGAACACAAAACTTACTGAGGCACTAATAGAGATATAAGTTTCAGCAAAGTCAATTTGATCACTCATTATTTATAAAAAGATCAGACGAAGGAATTACCATTGTATTAGTCTATGTAGATGACATGTTAATAACTGGCAGTAGTCTACAATTGATCAAAGAAACCAAAGAGAATCTGCAGAAGGCATTCAAGATCAAAGATCTTGGTGAACTAAGGTTCTTTCTAGGCATTGAATTTGTCAAGTCCAATAGAGGCATTTTAATGCATCAGAGGAAATATGTACTAGAGCTGATTGCTGAAACTGGATTAACAGCAGCAAAACCATCTATGACACCTATGGATACTAACATCAAACTTACAAACAGAGAATATGATAAGTATCTAGAGAAGCAAAACCAGACAGATAATGATAATCAAGCCAAGTCTGAGAAACATATAAATCATATGTCTCAAGACACACAGGCTGATCAAGGTCTATATCAAAGACTTATTGGCAAACTGTTATACCTTACTATGATCAGACCAGATATATCCTATAGTGCGCAGACATTAAGCCAATTTCTACAAGAGCCTAAGCAATCACACATGGATGCAGCCATCAGAATTGTGAAATACTTAAAGAATCAACCTGGACAAGGTATTCTCCTCTCAAGCACTAAGAATCTAGACTTAACTGCATATAGTGATGTTTATTGGGCATCTTGTCCTATATCTAGAAGGTCAGTAACATGCTATCTTGTTAAATTAGGAGATTCTGTAATAACATGGAAGTAAAAAAAAAACAAACTTCTGTGTCCAGAAGCTCTGCAGAATCAAAATATAGAAGCATTGCTGCTACAGTATCTGAGATCATCTGGTTACTTGGCTTGTTAAAGGAGTTTGGTATTGATCAAAAGAAACCTGTAACACTTCACAGTGACAGTAAAGCTGCAATTCAAACTGCAGCCAATCCAGTATATCATGAAAGAACTAAGCATATTGAGATTGACTGTCACTTAATAAGAGAGAAATCATGCAAGGAATAGTGAACACACAATACATGTCCACTCATGAACAACTAGCAGCCATTTTAACAAAAGGATTGACAAAGTTACAACATGACTACTTATGCAGCAAACTAGGTATGGTCAACATCTTTGCAATATCCCATACTTAGTTTGAGAGGGAATGTTGGAGTACAAAATATATAACTTAGGGACTAAACTGTCTATATGGAAACTTAGTAACTAACTATTCAAATGTTAGTTAAGCCGTGTACCTTGGTCAGTTAATGATCATTAGGCTAAGTGATTAATTTGTTAGTTATGATTAGTTAGATTGTGTATATATACATTGGATTGAATACTTGTAAAGGTAATGAAGTAGGATCAATAAACAAGATATTTCTCTCTCTACTTGTGTAAGAATGTTTCTTCTTCTTTAAGCTTCTAACTTCCATCCTCTTTCTTATTCATCTTGGTCTTAATCTTCATGAATTACTACCCATAAAACAGCAGCGATGATTTTCATGATGTAACCAAAAGCAATGATGTTCTTAAAGTACACATTATTGAGGTGGTCATTAATATTTTCAAAATCCAAGAATATGGGTGCATGTCACAGGCGGCCCTAAACTTAATACAACCCTTATTACTAGGTATGATTTTCGCAAATTCCTTCCGAATGATATTAACTAAGGGTCTAATGTGCGAGAACTTACCTAATATAGTCCATTTACAGGGATGAGCAAGTAGATCATTTTCCTCTTTAGGAAGACTACCACGGGCTTCCCCTTTTGCAGTTCATATCCCCTTGGAAGCAGTCGAATCCGAAACTTACCAGCAGGTCTGTTAGCCATGGCATTTGAATGTGAGAATTGAACATTGTCTTCATACATAGGGGTAATTATACCGGGGTTGGGATTCTCCGGCATTGAAAATTTCCAGTTCGGTAAGGATGTTAGGAAGGGATTTGGTGTTAGGGGTTCGATCAATAAGGTGAGGTGTTTTAGAAGGGGGAAACAGCTGGGTAGCAGGGGAACTGGAGGACCAGCACTCTCGGTTGGAGCCGAAGCCCGATAGGGTAAAGGTAACTAATGTCAAAGCCTTTTTTAGTGAGAAGTGGGATCTCTCTCTAGATCGAGTATGAATATGACAAAATACTTCATAAATGAATTGGTCAAACACGAATTGCAACTCCGTAAACTTATTTATCTAAAAAGTTGTTTTAAGCAGTTTGTAGAAGTTTCGCCAAACAGACTCAAAAGTGACGGTGTTAATTATTTTCATCTCTTTTAGTGGGCAGGCTATTTTAATGGGGGTTATTACAGTAGTGATGGAGAAACTTAGCAAGTTTGCTCCTTTGAAGGAAAATCTTTTATAGATAAATTCTATGAATCTCTGAATGCTCTGTACAATCTCCATCATATAAAATAAATAGCAGCAGTCCTATTTATAATAGTATAAAACCTACTTTAACTCAAAACAGAAAAACTTATTTCTATACTAATTTGATTATAAATCCTAACTGGACATGAATTAAAATATCAAATCCTAACCAATTTTGGTTTCCTACAATTTTGAATTATTATTTCCAACATTCTCCCGTAATTCAAAATTGTATATCTGATTCTTGATGCACTTGTCACCAACATTCAATTGTTGAAGCACTTTCTCTTCAACCTTCACAATCGTTAGAGCACTTTCTCTCCAACATTCCAATTTGTTGATGCACTTTCTCACCAACCTTCAATTGTTGAAGCAATTTCTCTTCAACCTTCACAATCGTTGGAACACTTCCTCTCCAACATTCCAACTTTGTTGATGCACTTTCTCATCAACCTTGTTTTTTCTTTTTTCTTTTTTAACCTCACTTCTCCAATTTTTAGAGAAGATCATTCCTTCCTCTTGTGCAAATTTATTTGCACCTTTTGAAACCTGCAATGTTTTTTTTTTCCAATCATTCTCATCATGACTGTTTTTCACATGCATATTATTGGCCCGGCGTGTGCCAACAAAATCATTAGCCTGACGGGCGGCATATATGGTTTATAGCCGCCCGCCGGCAGCGGAAGTTCTTTAATTCTTTACCAGGATCGTAGAAGCTCTGATACCAATTTGAAGGAAAATCTTTTATAGATAAATTCTATGAATCTCTGAATGCTCTCTACAATCTCCACCATATAAAATAAATAGCAGCAGTCCTATTTATAATAGTATAAAACCTACTTTAACTCAAAACAGAAAAACTTATTCCTATACTAATTTGATTATAAATCCTAACTGGACATAAATTAAAATATCAAATCCTAACCAATTTTGGTTTCCTACAATTTTGAATTATTATTTCCAACATCCTTTGCTTTAATTAGTTCATCCTTATATTATCCATGCAACTTACCTAAATTTTCATGGATCAAATCTATAGACCTCTGCCTAGACTAATTAAGTGATTCTTGTCATCATATTCTAGGAGGCATTTACAGTTGTTTGGTTGGGGATCAATCTCCGTGTTAAGTTTGCGGGCTTGACCGGGGGTTGTAGGGGGCTGTATCATTGTATGGACGAAGCAAGGGGTTAGGATTTTTTCACAGCCTATATAAACTTGGATTTTATATATATATATATATATATATATATATATATATATATATATATATATATATATATATATATATATGTATGTATTTATTTTACTATACCGAGCAGCGCTATAGTCAGCTGGGTACGTCACCTATAGTGCACACCACTACAGTTAGGTACGTTATGATGATGTTAGCCCCACAGAGCGGCTTGATATATATATATATATATATATATATATATATATATATAGATGTTATACCGGTGATGTGTTGGGACTCTTCTGCATGCACGTTATTTCCCTACTTAGATGACTGCTTTATTTCTCTTCAAGTTCTAAATGACCATGATATAGATGTTAGTAGACTATGTGGTGCTCGGCAGGTAAGGCCCAGGTGCCGGTTGTGCCCCTCCAGCCTGGGGTGTGACACTTTGTCTCAATTTATGTGATACATTTTCTTTTTTTAGTCTGTCAAAAAAAGAATGATTCATTTCTATAGTTAGAAATAATTTAACTTAAAACTTCCTTTTACCCCTAATGAAATGATTTACAGTCACACAATTGTCTATGATTTGTTTTAAATCACAAATTTCAAAAGTCTTTATTTATTTCTTAAACTCCGTGTCTAGTCAAACTATATCAATAAATTGGGACGGAGGGTGGTATTTAAGGGTTTGTTTGATTCAAAACATAGTCATCCTAAGATTAATTCTGTGATTATAGCCAAAATAGTATAATCCCGCCTTTTATATGGGATAAATAATTCCATGAAATTTTATCATGATTTTAGTTAATACCCACAATCAAATACTAAACCAATTTAATTTCAAATTTTATATGGGATAATCTCCTAATTCCTATTACCAAAGGGCCCCTACGTTTTCATCCACTCATTAACTCTGATTTTGCAAGGAGAGAATCAATAGTGTGGCCCTGTCCTAAATTAATCAAAAGCTTAGCCTTTTGTTTCCTAAGTGGTGTTTTGTGTTTGCAGTTTCCAATTGGCCGAGAAAGCAAACTGATCTTCTCAGCATGGGCTAAGTTATTTCCCTTCAAAGGCGCTGATCTTTAATCACCCCCCCCCCCCCCCAAAAAAAATTGTTGGTCTTTAATTCTTGTCCTTTGTTTAAAAAAGTGATCGAAAATATCTCGAGATTTTGAGTTCGAATTCCCGCTTAGTAAAAAAAAAAAAATCGCAGGGTAATGGTTTCCTCGAAAAGTCTGCCTTATAAGGCCGAATTTGCCTTCAAATTCTGCCTTAAGACCAAAGTTTGTCTTGCAAAATTTCGCAAGGCAGTTTAGTGTTTTTTTTTTTTTTTACATTTGCTGGAATTCTACAATAATCTATCCGAATATGCCTAATTTTGCTACAAACTTTGCCTTGCGATTTTTTTTATACTGAACCGGGATTCGAACCCAGAACCTCGAAGTATTTTAGGCGAAGGGCAAAAATTAAAGACCAGTAATTTGAGGAGCAAAAATTAAAGACCACCCCCAAGTAAGGACAATCGTGCAAACTACCCCACCATATTTGTTTGGGTCATTGGCACTTATGACCTATTTTGTGTTGGTCTTTAATTTTTGCTCCTCATAACAAATAACTTTTTTCGGGAATATAAATTTATATTTTTGCATCATAATATTTCATAAATTATGCCCGCATGACTTTTGTCCCACTAGACATAGGTTCGATCGCTAAAGGGCAATAAAATAAAAGACCAACTCATTTGAAGGATAAAAATTAAAAACCGCCGATTTGAAGGAGAATTCGTGCAATCTATATATATATATATATATATATATATAATTACAGGACTTAAGCCCGGTGACGTGACACTCTCTAAGGCCAGTATTACCATTTATCTTTTTTGTCAAATTTTTTACCTTTTATAATTTTTAATTACCCTAATAAAAAGACAACTTTTCGCGCCTCAACCCAACTGTTCATACGAACGGGTGTTATCCTTGCTAGAAGATCATTGTGCTCTTACTGAAAAGCTACATCACTTAAACTGTCAAAATCTCGAATATACTCCTCGCTACAGAAACTGAGAAAGTCCTCTATACTGTGCATAGCAGGAAAACAAAGGTAGAAAACAGCATGACGCTAATCATTGGTTTGCGGCCGTGTGAATCCAACCACATCAGTTCTTCTTAATCGCTTTTCTCCTAAACTGGTTAGCTTCTTAATCACATTAATTTATTTAGTCTTTCAAGTTTATTGAAAATAATGTCTATATTTTTGCTTCCTCATTAGTTTAGTTGTATTCGAAAAAATTGTCAAGAAAAAAATCCATGAATAAAAAAGAATATATGCCTTGCATCAGTTGTACTAATAAATATTGTTTTGTTTATACTTTGTAAAATTGCATACCGCGAGTCTCATTCCATATTCTGTTTTTTTTTTTTTTGGTAACTCTCCTCCTATTTAGTAACATGTTCTTTTAACATGTTAGATGGAATTATCATCTCAATTTGTCATATCTATGCTTAGCGATGGGTTTTTTTTTCCCGGAAATTGTCAAAAGAGATAAAATCAGTCTAACAGTAAAAATAATGAACAAACGTAATCTGAAGATTTGCTTGAATTTCTCTATATTTATGCGATCAACTTGGCATTTAAATCTATTCTATTAATGTGTAATGCAGGATGACAATTCTTAGGACCTGTTTGTCATGAGAATTATTCGTTATTTTGCCAAAAGATCAACTATATGTCATATTGAGGGACTAGGATTAGCTGTTCCTGTAAAATTTGTAAAGTCGATAGTATATACATATAGCCAACTCCTTTTTGTGTTCTTATTTATGTAGCATTCTAAAGATACAATTATGTGAATATGGCTTAAATGTTAAGTACTATAAGTTTTCTAAAATCATGAACTATGCCTCTGTTCTGATCATAATTACTTAAAAGTTTAGACTTGTATTCTAAAATTTAGGGCAATAAAGAATCCTCACTGCTTCAATTACATAGCAATAAAGTTTGTATTTTTTGGTTTTTGTTCCAATTATGTCGCAGTAAAGTTTGTATGTTTTCGTTATTTTTCCATCCATTGGGTGGGATTTGATTAATCTTGAATGTATTCACTAAATGAGTTTTTCGTCTAACGCTTTATGCATTGATGATGACACCAAAATATTTATTTGTTGTTTTCTTGTATGTGTTTGCTCGATAAGTACTTTGCTCCATATCTTCAAGTATTGTTTGGGTGTTGTTAAAAGCGTTTCTAGGAGAAAGTTGAATGTTCGAACTTCCATTGACCGACTTCTTCAACAATATCAAGGAAGAAGTTTATCATCCTTGCGAAATATCTGAAGGTACAAGTTCTTCATCTTTTGGTTGGTGTTTCATTTCATGTATCTCTATATTAAATCTTTTCTTTTTTTCCTTTTTAACATCAGGTTTTGGCATAGTATGAGTCCAAGTATGAGAATTTGGCGAAACTTTTTCGCTTTTCTTCTTTTTACTTTCGATTTCTCTTTCACAGTATTTGTCTTAAGAGTGAAATTATGATTTGGTAGAGTAACTTGATTATAGGAAGATAAAATTGGTAATTATTTGCTCCATATGTTGCTTGATTCAGTCATTATAGTTTTGATAGTTTAGCAAGACTCTATCAATAGCAATTTTAAAAGTCTTGAATCTTTGTCCGCTACACTTCAATGGTTGGATAAAATAGTGCACTACTGTCTTCTTGGAAGCAACTATTTTTTATTTAGATTTTCTTCAGCTTATGAAACAAAAATGAAATTGTATATGGCCGTCCATGTATATTTTGGTTTATTTACCCTGCATGTGGGATTTCGCTGGCTATGTTGTGGACTATGGAAGAGTAACAAATAACATCAGGTAAGAACTTATTCTCTTTCGCTTTCCTCTTTCATGCTAAAAATCTAAATACTAACTAATTGTAGAAAACTAGGGTGAACAGAGATTATATATAAATAAATAAAAAAAGGTAATGAAGAAGGGGAGGAGAGACTAGGTTTAGGATTCTTAATGGGGATTTTTATTTATCTTTTTTCATAATTGTTTGGGTTTTCTCCTATTCTTCCATTTTTTTTTTAAATAAAGCTTACCTTGTAGAGTAGGGTAGTGTTGTATTGATATGAAAGGAGGAGGGCTAGACCATACCTCAATATAACATTACAACTGGTGATTTATTCACCCAAAAAGTGAAGGTATGCCCAGGGGACATAGTCCTTCTTATTTAGCAAAAGAGACTATATATTCAACTAACTCTAAAGTTAGATTTATGAAACCTAGTCCTAAGACTTGGCATTTGCCATTTGTCTAATTGAAAAAGTCCCTTGGAGGCATTAGGGAGCTGATCAACAGAGAAAAACATCTTGTAATGGTTCATGTTAGCAGCAAGTTTGGCCAAAGAGTCTGCAACTTGATTTCCTTCTCTTAAGTTGTGGAGGAAAGTGACATTGTTGTTCCCTAGCACTTTGATGGTTCTATCAATGATCATCTTCAGCTTGAGGTTGTCGGTGACCTTTGCTTTGAGCATGTTAGTAATCACTTGAGAGTCAAGTTCAATTGAGAAATTAGTGTATCCTTGCAGTGTACACCATTTCCCACCGAACTCAGCAGCAAGGCTTCGACAGTATTATTACTGTTGCACTGTACAGCTATGGAGAAGGCCATTATGAGATTCCCATTTGAGTCTCTTACTATACCTCCAATTCCAGCTTTACCATTTGAGGGATTATAACTACCGTCAGTATTTACTTTGATGTTTCCTTGACAAGGTTTTTGCCATAGGACTCGAGTAATTACAGGTGAGGGTCTAAGGAGTTCAATCATCTGGCATAGTTGAGGCCACTGTCTGTCCATGTCCAGGCAAAGTGCCAAACTGTTGATAGCATGTTTAAGACTCCAAAGACATTGTTGTTCCTTCCTTGTGAAATTGAACTTTTTCTGTGTCCCGTATCTACAACCACTGCTCTGCTTCCATATTTCCCAACAAATAATGGTTGGCGTGATTTGTAGGATCATCTTGTGCACTTTGTTCTCTGATTTTGCCTCCCACCATTTCCTGAAAATAAAAGAGACAGGTGCATCAGAGTGCTGAATACCTAGTGGTCTGCCAAGGTTATTCCATAGCCTGTGAGCAGTTTCACTAGTCACAAACGCATGGTGACTTGTTTCGTTCTTGGCTATCCTGCAACAAGAACAATCAAATCTTAGATTAGAGGCAAATCTTCCGACAGTATCACTAAAAGGTAGCTTGTCCCTTAGCAGTCTCCAAGAGTTGAAGGAGACCTTAAAGGCCAAGTTCTTGTGCCAAACATTTCGGATAAAATGATTTTTGTTACTCTTGACTCTTAACAGATTCCATGCGGACTGATTAGAAAATTGACCATTCTCGGTCAAATTCCAAACTGGATAATCTGATTTGCTATTATCACCAATATATACATTGCTAACATATTGAGTAATGTGAGGTGAAAGTGTGTTGTTAAGCTTGTTGATGTTCCACTCACCATTTAGGATAAAAGAGTTCACGTTAAGTTTAGCAGATTTACCTGGTCTTGGCAGAATTTTTGCGAGTGCACCCATACCTGACCAGTTGTCCCACCAGAAGCTAGAGTCCCCTTTTTGGATTTTCCAGATCATATGTGGTTCTGCTTTGTCCTTGATTCTCATCAAACTCTTCCAACCATGTGAATCTTTTGAGATTGCCACTTTTCCAACCGGATGTGATCTTCTACAATATTTGGATTTAAGGAAAGTGCCCCATAGTGTGGTTTGGTTTCTCAGCCTCCACCATCTTTTAAGGATGAATGTATCGGTGATATCCTGCATTCTCCTCATTCCAATACCACTTTCATCTTTTCGATAGCATAGGTTCTCCCATGAACACTAATGGTATTTATTTTTTCCTTCTTTGGCACCCCAAAGGAAGTTACAAAAATGCTTTTCCATAAGCTTGATAATGCCTTTAGGAGGTTTAATAGCAGAAAGAGTGTAAGTTGGGACTGCTTGCAGAACACTCTTTATGAGGACAATTCTCCCACCAAAAGAAAGCATCTTGCTTTGCCAACCATTGAGTTTTTTTTATAATTTTGGAGAGCATGTTATCAAAATAGAAACTTTTTTTCCTTCCAACATAAATAGGACAGCCCAGATAGCTAAAAGGAAAATCTTTATTCATGAAACCAGTTGTTCTTCTCATCCTATTGATTCTGTTAGCACAGTGTTAGCATAGGTATTGGGTGCAGTAATGAAAAAGCTCTTATCAGTATTAATCTTTTGCCCAGAAGCTCTTTCATACCTGTTGATTTGTTTCAGAATAAGTTTGATAGATCTGTTGTTGCCAGCAGTGAAGATAACAATATCATCAGCATATGCAAGATGATTAATGATTGGACCATTGGGGTTCATGCTGAAAGGAACAAATCTATCATTGTGCTGTAAGCTATTGAGCAATCTTGAGAGCACCTCGGCAGCAATGATAAATAATGATGGAGATAAAGGGTCTCCTTGCTTCAATCCTTGAGAGGAGGTGAAAAAACCTTTTCGCTCACCATTTATGATAGTAGAATACCACACATTGGATATAAGTCTTCTGATAATAGTAGTCCAGCTGTCAGAGAAACCAAATTTGCTCATAACTGCAAGTAGGAAATCCCATGACATTCTGTCATAAGCTTTAGCCATATCTAACTTGATGATCATGTTACCCCCCTTATTAGTCTGAGACACTCCTTGGGCTAATTCTTGAGCTAGACGAACAATTTCAGTGATAAGTCTGCCTTTGACAAAACCAGACTGGTTTTCTGAAATGAGCTTATCTAGTAGCGGATTCAACCTAATGGACAAAATCTTAGAAATAATCTTGGAAGTGAAGTTTCTTAGACTAATTGGTCTAAGATCACCAAAGTTAGTAGGAGAATCAACCTTGGGAATCAAGATTAGACAGGTATGGGAATACAACTTGGTTAAGTTCCTTCCTTTGAAAAAATCGTGGACCATGTTTTTGATGTCCTCTTGAATGATAGTCCTATTGACACCCAATTTTGTCCCTCCTTTATTTAATTTTATTTACTCGGGCTTCTAAATTTACTGACGAGCTAAATACTTTATTTTTACTATTTTTTTTATTTGCTACTGCTATTAATATCGCTACTGCTATTTTCAACATTACGAGCATTACTTTACCACAAATTTTAAATGATTCGTCATCATTTCATTTTTTTTTTGGGGTTTGGACTCGTTAAATTAATTACAGAACAACACTTTGTTAAATCCTTATTTTTTTTACATATTAATTGTCTTCATATATTATATATTGTACTAGTTGTTAAATTAGAAGCCCAAGAATAATTAAATAGAGGATGAAGGGTCAACAATTTCAGCCAAATAAATGGCCCAAATCATCAACCCATACTCTAATTAATTCAACCAACCCACATTATCCCTACCCAAAACAATTCGGCCCACATTATTTCCCTACCCAGCCCATTACCTATTCTACCCGGTCCAGCCCAACACCCTGACCCAACCCGGTCCAACCCATTTTCTCTTCACTCTAAACCTAATCCCTACCCCTCTTTCTTTCTTTCTCTTTCACCCTCACCCGTCTCCCTCTCTTTCTCCTCTCCCTTCTCTCCTCCTTCACCCCTCACTCTCTCTCTTCCGCTCCTCCCCACTCACCCTGTCCCCCACGTTCTCTGCCACCTCCACACTCACCTGTCCCCCCACGCTCCCTCTCTCCTTTCTTAAACCCTAATCACAACCCTATAAAGAAGGGGAATTGAGAGGAGATGAGGAGGATTCTTTTGGGGCGGAAAAACCTAATCAACTTTAGGCAAAAAGACCCGAAAAATCCCATGGTTTCTTGACATCAATTGAATTACAAAAAAAACATTTTATTCCGTTTTCCCTGTTATCCTCTCGAATTCGAGTACATAAAAACTCGGGGATCTTTTTTTGGGAGTCATTACTGGCATTTGAAATCGTTTTGAGATAAACCAATTTCTTTCCAAAGAAAGAGTGTAATGTTTCTGTTTCTATTGGGGGATTTCTTCAGTCTGTAATTTACCCACAAATTATATACATTTTTGATAAACAATTTTAATCTGTTCGTGAGCTTCGTCTGATACAAAAAAATTTCTGGTCTATTTCGATTTGAGGTTCGGATCGTTCGTCGTGTTCGGGTTTATTCATAACGAGAGAGTAGATTCGACGCCGACGACGCCCCGTTCACTGCTCACAAAAAAGTCCCGAACTGCTGTAGTTTTAGCCATTTTATTGTGCACTTTGGGCCGTGAACCGCTGCACTCTTTTGAATTGAATTTCTACCGTGATTGGAGCCAAATTTCAACTTCATTCTGAGCCGAGTTACTGTATTTTGAGGCTGAGAACCCTGTATGATTCCTCTGTTTCCAGCCCCCCTAATTGAATGTATAATCCTGCTCCAGGCGTTAGTATTTGTCTCGTGTCACGTATGCTTGTTTTGGAACTGAACCCTTACCTAGAATCTCAAGTTTCGTAGACCTTAAACAGAGTTAACTTTAAACATAACTTTAATAAACTTCAGGTGTCCTAATTCACCATAAATAATTAGGTGGCGACTCCTTAAAACAAAATAAATAAAAATAGGAATCACCAATATGTTATACTCTGCTTTAACCCGGTTAAAATGGGGTATGACAGCTTGGCGACTCCACTGGGGATTCACTTAGGTTCTAACCATAACCGACTTAGTTTAATTAGGCTTTGTGTGCTTGTCTGAATTACTCTATTTGTTGTTAACTGTTTGTACATGCTATTCTTTCTTTGTTTGATATAAACTGTTTATGTGTTACTGTTTTGATATAAACTGTCATTCCGTTCATACTTCCTCCACTTCTGGAAAATTCACACTATCACACGTACACGCGAGGTGTGTTTTGCGCACCCGCAAATTTCTTTCAAAATCCCAAATTTTAGGAGAGTTGGCGTATGCGCGGGGTGTCCGAATAACGAAGACCGCGTAGCCTTCTCACTCGAGTAGTCCGCTCGGGAACCTTGCGTCTAGTGAACCCCTTCTTGGTCAACCTAGGATAGAGCTAAACCAACACCCTTTATTAAGAGCATACATTTCATAACCTAGGAGATTTAATACCCTTGGTGTATTAAACCCATTAGACAACTTTACCCAAACGTCCAAGTGGGTTCACGAACCCAAGTGACACTAATCATACTTTATGTGCATGTTTGAAGGATAATTGTGCCTAAATATTGACTATTTGCTCTAATTAATTAAACTCTAGGAGGGAGGGAATGACTAACGTTTCTATGACAGGTATGGATTTGCATTGGAGTACAATGAATGACGAAGATCAATAACATCACAAAACGGAGCTGAAATTTAGACATAGGAAATTGTATCTACTTTACTTAGATTAGAAAACACTTTATGTTGTATTCATTTGACATATAATAAATATTACATTATTTTGTACTTTATTTTTTGAGAAATAGAATTTGTTTAATTAATCAAAAGCAACGGGATGACGTATTATGGCACACTTTACCCTTCAAACAAACGATAGGCCTACCTCTGGCACAAAGAGGTCACATGCATATTAGGACGCGTTATTGTTTGATATACTTGTTTGACAACTTGTTTGACTCTATTTGATGAATTATTTGCTACATGACTTACTTGACTTTACGTGATCATGACTTTACCTAGATATAAGACTAACATCATTTGCACTTTATGTTTCTTTTATTCCCAACAAAGTTGATTCGTGTTGACACTCGATGGCCGACCATCCTTACATCACAAGGTCAAAGATGTCATTGTTACCTGAACGTAGTTGGGCTGTTCAAGGAAATGAAATTACTATGTCTGATCCGGCCGCACCTATTTCAACTGGTGTGGAAAACATCGTGATCTCTGGTGATCCCCCCGAGACTTCCGAACACGGAACTACTATTCAACGTGCTGAACATATCACCCGCTTGACTCAAGAAATCGAGGATCTAGGTGGAGAACTAAATCGGGTTAGGGACTTGACCAATTTATCCATCACACTCCAAAGTCCGCCTCTTGAACCTAGAAATACTGCACCAAACCCACCTCGTTTCCCATCACTCGAATCTCCAGTTCCTGAGCATTTTCCTCCACAAAACAATGCACCTACCAACAACAACTTACCTCCGCTCACCCCCGCAAATCCACCAAATCCATCATCCGCCTATACTCCTTCACAAAGTCAACCACCCACTTACACTAACTATACTCCTCCACAAAATCAACCACCCACTTACACTAACTATACTCCTCCACAAAATCAACCACCCACCTACACTACCTATGCTATTCATAATCCACCACCCGTCAACCCACCAAGTCAATCGGTAGTTCACACTCCCTATGTTCCTTTACCCACCAACACTAATCCACTACCCACAACCACTCCTCTAAACCCACCAAATCAACCACCTCCAAACACCACTTATAACACACCACCTCCGGTCCAAAACACTCCCACCGTCTAAACTTATCCAACCCAGCATATAGAAAGGGGACATTTTGTCACCCCAAATGTGCAATATGTTCCTCCAGTATATGCCGCAGAAACACAAGCCTTTACCAACCCAGTAACGGTCAGGTTCCAACCCGAGGTGGATCAATACGAGGAAATGGAAAAAGAAGCAAAAGCAAGGGCAAACGATATGTTGCTAAAAGAGATTCCCATTCTCAAAGAAGCAATGAGAAACCTTCAAGTTGCTAGGGGAACTAAGAGTGTAGAATACGAGGATCTCTGTGTTCAGCCTGACATCGATTTACCCGTAGGCTACAAACCTCCGAAATTTGATACGTTCAATGGAACAGGCGATCCTCATACACACTTAAGGGCTTATTGCCACAAACTGGTTGGAGTAGGAAGAGACCAGAACATAAGGATGAAGCTCTTCATAAGAAGCTTATCTGGTGAAGCTCTTACTTGGTATACACAACAAGACGTCCGTAAATGGCGTGGTTGGAGTGACATGGCGCAAGACTTTATGGACAGATTCAGTTTTAACACCGATATCACGCCAGATAGAGTCTACATGACTAAGTTAACTAAGAAGTCAACTGAGACGTTCCGCGAGTATGCGTTACGTTGGAGGTCAGAAGCGGCCAGGGTTCAACCTTCGATGAATGATAGAGAAATGACTGCTACCTTCATTGAATGCCAGGCTGGCGTATTTTATGAAAAAATGATAGGTATGATGGGAAAAAAATTCACAGAAGTTGTCCGAATGGGAGAAGCCTTAGAAGAAGGAATCAAATCGGGAAAAAATCAGTATCTTATTGCTTTGCAATCAATAAGCAAAGCTATTCAATCTGGTTCTGTTGGCGGGGTTAAAAAGAAGAAAGAAGATGTCGCTGCAGTCATGAATATCCATGGGCATAAGCCGAGCCAAGCCATTACATACCTTAACCACCCACAACAACCTTTCTATCCTTACCACTACCCTGAACCCTACCAAGCTCCACTATCTCCTTACCCTATCTACAACACCCAAGCAAACTACTACTAACCCCGAGCACCTTCACATCAAAACCCACGTCCATATCAACCCGTCCAAGCTCCAACTTACCAAAATCGACCACATGCCACACCTAGAGCCCGTCCAAACCCTGACACAAAAAACACTCGTAATTACACTCGGTTCGCTAAACCCTTGGCTCAATTGTTTGAAAGAATGAAAGCAGTAGGCGTGATACAACCTATTGAAGGGAAAATTCCCGATCCTATTCCAAAATGGTTTGATGGTTCCAAGCGTTGTGCATACCATTCCGGAGTTGCTGGGCACGCCACTGAAGATTGCTATGGGCTTAAAAACAAAATCGAAGCTCTGATTAAGGAAGGAGTAGTCCAGCTCACCGGAGCTAAGCCCAATGTGGTCAACAATCCTTTACCTGCTCACGAAGGTGCCAAAGTTTGAAAGAAGTTATTATGTCAATCGGAAGGATGGAAAGGGGCACGTCATCAACTTTTGTCGCTCCCGTGGGAATAATTCAAAGGCAAACTCACATAAAGATTACTGCTACAACTACTCACAACACCAAGGCACCGACCATACGGGGTGCCGAACCAGGAAAGACTCTGAGGGATTGGACTTGTACTCTGTCCCTGATTCGCCGGGAGTCTTGGTAGTATGAACATGTAGTGAACTTGTTTTGTTTTAGGCTTGAATCGTACCCAAAACTTTTGTTTGTTTTGCTTCATCTTTTGGAAGCTTAAATTGCAAAACTATGAATGCATTTCTGATTTTCCTTAATTATCTACTATTGTTATTCTCTACTTTATTTATCAAAACTGTCAACTCTATGATTGTGACATAAAATGAACGAATAAACAACATACATCTCAAGAGAGTAACAAAGAAAACTCGAGTACAAGACAATATTCCACTTGGAAGAAATTAAAATAGTCGAGAGACAATGACACAAGCATGAAAGCCATCAGTCAAAGACATTGAAAGACAACGTTGGGTTAGACATCCTAGTTTGCAACCTTTCCTTTAAAACGGTACGAACTACGTTCCGACCTGATTCCCGTTGTGGGATACGTAGGCAGCCCACATAGGGTTCGGTTGCATTATAACAGAAAATCAAAAAAAAAAAAAAACCTTATGCAAGGAGAGCTACACATGGCTGGATTCCCTCGGCGGGATTCGTAGACTATCAACATACAGGTCCGTCACACTTAGATAAAAATCCAACAAATCTTTTACCATTTATATAATAGAACTACGCTGACCTGATTCCCTTGGTGGGATATGTAGGCAATCCACATCGGGTTCGGTCCCTTTATTAGAAAACTTCAAACCATTTTATGTACTTACGAACTACGTTCTGACCTGATTCCCTTGGAGAGATACGTAGGCAACCTATATAAGGTTCGGTCACACCACAACATAACTTTAGCATACTCTTCTGAACCCAAAACTGGGGCATATTTTGAAAAGATATAGACAAAAGAACAGTTGTACATCGACAAGATTAAGGCTACCAGACAGGAAGTATTATAAACCAATGACTTTGGAAGTGCCACAATCTAAAGTTGGCAGAATATTTTACAACTTATATATATATACATTTACACATATATCTTTTCTTATATACATATACTTACGTATATATCTTTCCTTATACATATACTTACATACATACCTTTCAAATGAAACATTTTCTTTCAATTGTTTCACTATTGTTCATCTACCGAGGCTTGAACGGAGATCACAAGATCCAAACAAATAAGACGAATGGAGCAGCCAACAACGTCAAGCTTCGAGTCAACACGAATCAACTTCCCCCTCCCAAACTAAGAATTTTTCTTTGAGTGTAGGAACCTAAAACCGCGAGATCAACAGTCAAGTCTATCAATCATGGCAGAAAAGCATCCTTCGGCTCATTATGGCTTCGCCTCAAAAGCCAAACGGCTTTATTTCCAACTTTATCTTTAATTCTATTTTATCACAACAACTTTATGACTTCGTTAACAAATATACCTGTTTTGTAGGTTAAAGACGAATCAAATCAGGATTACGTGTCATTAATTCGGCTTGTCACGATACCATCAACATCATAAGCCAAGCGGCTATTCTATCACTTTACTCCATACTTTATCAAATACTTTATCATATACTTTACCAACTTTAACCACTTTACTCTGAACTTTACAGGAATCAACGTTAAGTCTCCGAAGACAACCGGGGGCATCATTTGGCTATTCAGCTTCTTCTGCACAAACCAAACGGCTACACTCTTACTTTACCCCCTACTTTATCCATTACTTTATCATTTACTTTACCAACTTTAACGACTTTATCCTGAACTTTGCAGGGATTATCATTAAGTCTCTGAAGACAACCGGGGGAATCATTCGGCTATACAGCCTCATATGCATAAGCCAGACGGCTACACTATGACTTTACTCTCTGCTTTATCATTCACTTTACCAACTTTAACGACTTTATCCTGAACTTTACAGGGATTATCATTAAGTCTCCGAAGGAATTATCATTGAGCCTCCGAAGACAACCGGGGACATCATCCACTCTATGACTTTACCCCGGACTTTACGGGAATCCTCATCAGCATATCATCAAGTCCCCGAAGACAACCAGAGACATCACATTGCTACACAACCTCACCTGCATAAGCCAAACGGCTACACACTTACTTTACTCTATACTTTATCGCTTTATTTCATCATCTACTTTAACGACTTTACCTTAAATTCCGCAGATATCATTTATCATCGAGTCCCGGAAGACAGCCGGAGGCCTTATTATCATTTAAAGTCTTCAAATACAACTGGAGATATTCAGCATAAGCATCGCACATTCATTCGAGTCCTTGAAGACAACCAGAGACAACATTTGGCCACACTGCTTCATTAAAAGCCACACGGTTTCATCCTCACTCTCACAATCATATTTACTATCATTTTACACTCTTTATAATTTTGCACTTTCAACTTTATTACTAATTTTGACATGAATTTCAGTTTTGGCAGAAAGTACAACCTGCAGAGACGCAACGCAACACAACGTGGAACTTTATCTTACGCAGTGAACTGGGGCAAACATGCTGAAGAGGAATATCAAACTCACAAGCAAAGGTCACAGATTTACTCTCGAACTCAACTCCGCCTACGTCCACAAACACATGATACGTAGGTTAATTTCTCTTTTATATCCATCGCTAAAACTCTACTCAATCAACTCCTCTCATAATCTTGTAAGCCTGTCTATATCCCAGTGTCTCCATAACTCAACACTGGGGCATTTTGTAGAATTTACATCGCGTCTAGTAGATTCCTACTTATAGGTGGGTTGCGCGCCACATTTATAATTAGGAGGCTATAAACATATGTTCCATTCTCGAACATTCTTGTCACCTGTCCACAACCCTTGCAAAGTTATAAACCCATAAATAACATTCTCTCAACAGGTTCGACTATAATCCCAAAATATTTTCCACCAATTCTCCTAACCCATGTTCTCTCAAGTTCGTATTTTGTTGGTCGGAACAAAATTGGCTACTACGTCAACTTCTTCGCTCAGAGACTCTTACATCATCTTCGGTCGAAGAGGGGCATCTGTTGACACACAATTTTGTCCCTCCTTTATTTAATTTTATTTACTCGGGCTTCTAAATTTACTGACGAGCTAAATACTTTATTTTCACTATTTTTTTTATTTGCTACTGCTATTAATATCGCTACTGCTATTTTCAACATTACGAGCATTAATTTACCACAAATTTTAAATGATTCGTCATCATTTCATTTTTTTTTTGGGGTTTGGACTCGTTAAATTAATTACAGAACAACACTTTGTTAAATCCTTATTTTTTTTTACATATTAATTATTAATTGTCTTCATATATTATATATTGTACTAGTTGTTAAATTAGAAGCCCAAGAATAATTAAATAGAGGATGAAGGGTCAACAATTTCAGCCAAATAAATGGCCCAAATCATCAACCCATACTCTAATTAATTCAACCAACCCACATTATTCCCTACCCAAAACAATTCGGCCCACATTATTTCCCTACCCAGCCCATTACCTATTCTACCCAGTCCAGCCCAACACCCTGACCCAACCCGGTCCAACCCATTTTCTCTTCACTCTAAACCTAATCCCTACCCCTCTCTTTCTTTCTTTCTCTTTCACCCTCACCCGCCTCCATCTCTTTCTCCTCTCCCTTCTCTCCTCCTTCACCCCTCACTCTCTCTCTTCTACTCCTCCCCACTCACCCTGTCCCCCACGTTCTCTGCCACCTCCACACTCACCTGTCCCCCCACGCTCCCTCTCTCCTTTCTTAAACCCTAATCACAACCCTATAAAGAAGGGGAATTGAGAGGAGATGAGGAGGATTTTTTTGGGGCGGAAAAACCTAATCAACTTTAGGCAAAAAGACCCGAAAAATCCCATGGTTTCTTGACATCAATTGAAATACAAAAAAACATTTTATTCCGTTTGCTCTGTTATCCTCTCGAATTCGAGTACATAAAAACTCGGGGATCTTTTTTTGGGAGTCATTACTGGCATTTGAAATCGTTTTGAGATAAACCAATTTCTTTCCAAAGAAAGAGTGTAATGTTTCTGTTTCTATTGGGGGATTTCTTCAGTCCGTAATTTACCCACAAATTATATACATTTTTGATAAACAATTTTAATCTGTTCGTGAGCTTCGTCTGATACAAAAAAATTTCTGGTCTATTTCGATTTGAGGTTCGGATCGTTCGTCGTGTTCGGGTTTATTCATAACGAGAGAGTAGATTCGACGCCGACGACGCCCCGTTCACTGCTCACAAAAAAGTCCCGAACTGCTGTAGTTTTAGCCATTTTATTGTGCACTTTGGGCCGTGAACCGCTGCACTCTTTTGAACTGAATTTCTGCCGTGATTGGAGCTAAATTTCAACTTCATTCTGAGCCGAGTTACTGTATTTTGAGGCTGAGAACCCTGCATGATTCCTCTGTTTCCAGCCCCCTAATTGAATGTATAATCCTGCTCCAGTCGTTAGTATTTGTCTCGTGTCACGTATGCTTGTTTTGGAACTGAACCCTTACCTAGAATCTCAAGTTTCGTAGACCTTAAACAGAGTTAACTTTAAACATAACTTTAATAAACTTCAGGTGTCCTAATTCACCATAAATAATTAGGTGACGACTCCTTAAAACAAAATAAATAAAAATAGGAATCACCAATATGTTATACTCTGCTTTAACCCGGTTAAAATGGGGTATGACAAGTCCAGCATTTATGAAATAAATTCCCATTATAGCCATCTGGACCAGCAGCACTAGAAGGGCTCATATTGAAAACATCATTTCGGATCTCTTCCATATTAGGGATAGCAATGAGGGCTTCATTCTCATCATTATTGATACAGTTAGGGATCACATTGCGAATGTCATGATCAGTGAAGTTGTGGTTGAGATTGAACATGTGTTCAAAATGATGTATAACAGCCTTTGAGATACCCTCATCACCTTGTACCCAATTGCCATTACTGATTTTGATCCTGTGAAGTTGTAGTCTCCTTCTTCTGTCCCTGATCAAACAGTGAAAGTATTTACTATTTCTATCCCCTTCTTCGGTCCATTTGATGTGAGATTTCTGCTTTAGGAGCTTGTCTTGCATATCCAGCCATCTAATGTATTCATCATTACCTTTGTTGAGGTCCTCTCTAGTTTGTTCAGTGTTAATAGAACTGTCCTAGTTTTCCAGATCATGCATCTTGGTTTCCCACATATTGACTTCATCATACACATTACCAATAACATCTCTAGGACCATTGACTGAGTTTCTTGCTAAGGATTTTGAGTTTTTGCTGGAGTATCCACATTGGGTTACCAAAAATCCGAACATTCCAGGTCTCCTCCACTAACTGATAGAAATTAGTCTGCTCCGTCCAAAAATCCAAGAACTTGAAGTATTTGATACCATTTTTATAAGCATTGTGACAGTTGATTAGAAGGGGTTCGTGATCAGATCCAGGCCTAGACAGATGTCTAACAATGTTGTTGTGGAATAGTTGACCCCAAGAATCATTGATGAACACTCTATCAAGCCTTTTCCAGATTCTTTTCACAGGTCTTCTATTGTTGCACCAGGTGAAGTTTGGTCCCATAAAACCAATATCGGTGAGTTCGCAGTTGTCCATACTACTACTAAAATCTAAGCTCTTATACAGTCTATGAGGTTTGCCACCAAGTTTTTCCGAAGGGTTAAGGATGACATTAAAATCACCACCTAAACACCAAGGTCCATCAACCTGTAGGTAGACATCCTCCAAACTGAGCCAAAGATCTTTTCTTTCCTCAGCAGTACACTTAGCATAAATAGAAGTAATAAAGAGGTGTTTTCCAGAAACACTATGAGACATTTTGATGGTGATTTGTTGATCAGTGTTGGATATGATGGAGGTCTGGTAGTTGCTATTCCAGAAGAACCAGATCTTATCGTTTAAGTTGTTGATACTGTATTGAAATCCAAGGTACTTCATATAGGCATCAATTTTGTTAATGCTTACAAAAGGTTCCAGGATAACAACAATCTCAAGTTTATGAATGAGAATGAGTTTTTTTAGCCTGTGGATGGCCTTTTTAGATTTGACACCTATGATATTCCAAAAAATGGCCCTGACCATAAAAACAAGCTAATGATTTTTTGTTTTCCTTCCAGCATTGGAAGGATATTTTTGTTCAGATTTTCCAACCTTCTTGTTTCTGTTTTTACCTTTTTTTGACCATGAAGACACCTTCATCATCCTCTTTAGCACCATTAGAATCCTTTGGATTCTGTATTGGTGACCAAGCTGTGACAATCTTTCCATCAGGAGAGGATATTTCTATATTTTGTTTTTACCCCTTATGGCTCTTGTTTTTCTTCTTTTCCTCAGGATCCAACCTCTTGGTGGCAGTAGTTGGAGTATGTTTTTGAGGATTTTGCTGAGTGCTGTTTGTGTTAAGAATTTGCTTCTGATGCTGGATTTCTATAGTCTTAGGAGAAGTAACCTCTTGCTCCTATTGGCTATCTTCATGTTTCTTCTTGGTGATTTCATCCTGATGCTTGTGAGGAACTAGTTCCACCACCAAGTTAATATCAGGCAAAACACTAGTTTCAGGCGGGAGGCTTTCACAGATTCCTTCGTGCTTGTCAGAGTTATTATACGGGGAAGCACTGTGAGGCATGTTGTGATCCTGCAGGTTGCTGTGAATATTGCTGGATTGTTGAACTTCCTCCCAAGTAGAGGTATTTTCATTGTTTTTTGATATGCTGTTTTCACCACCATCTATTTGAGAGATATGCTGATCAATCTCTATAACTTGAGAGGAGGCTTGGATATCCTTCTCCTTGTCTTGATCATTAACCTTATTATGCTAAAAAAATCTTTCTCTTCAGAGTTAATTAAAGGCCATGGGTGGATCACTCTGAAACTTTTCTCCCTTTATCAGGAGGCTTATCAGTAGCATTCACCATATCATTGGTTTTGTGAGGCTTTTTTCATTTTGGCTGATAGAACACAGGTTTAAACATAACTAAGGGCTTCTTTTTAGGGAGCTTTCTCTTCTTTTTCTTTGGTTTCTGTTTGCCAAATATCTCTCCCATAGTGATGCCTTGAATCTCGGTATTTTCATTAATATGTTCAGAGTCCTTAGTTTGTTCCTCCTTCTTGTAGCTATTTTCATCTTTCTCAGTACCTCTATCTTTCTTTGCTTCCCCCTCAAGCCGCTTTCTTTCTTTCCAAAGTTCTGCACTCTATCATTCTGTGACCAAGCTTTTTGCAGTGCTTGCTAGTATTTTGGTATCCCCTCATATTCAATCTTTTGCATAAATCCTGTTTGAGGGGAATTTTCATGAATCAGACCAACATAAATGGCATCAGGTTGGGGTTTAAGGAGATCAATTTCCACCCTAATTTTGGCCATACTAGGCCTAGTCCTTCCTTTCGTGGCACTGTCCAGTTCAAGAGGAGTACCTATGGATTGAACTATCTGTTTAATGTAGTGCCAATAGTGCAAATGGTACGGAAGTTTGGGTAACAGAACCCAAACAGGAGCAATAGGAATGTCTTCCTCTGGTTTGAAATCAGGGGACCATTTTTGAAGCCATATCTGTTGTCCCATAATTTCAATGACCCTTCTATACCAGACTGTGTTAAATCCAGTCTCGTTGGTGAAGTCTAAGAAAACATTATAGTTATCAAAAACCCCAATGGTAATTGACCCCTTAATCGTGATCAATTCCTTGAATTTTGGAGCGTAAGAGATCTATTTGAGGTCTAGGTTTGAGAAATCTACCAACAATTGTGAGTTTGCACCTAGTAGCCATGACGCCATAGTAGTCGGTAGCTTGAAACAGCACTGCCGGAGCACCATTGTGATTTGAGTGGACAGCCTTAGGAATTTCTTTTTGTTGTACCATACGAGTAGGGCAGAGCCTGAACAATGTTGAATAGTAGCAGTATAGGAATTTTTACCTTCAATTGATTCAATGACGGGAGTTGTTTGTGTAGCAGTAGGCTTTTTCCCTTCCAGACGCACCGGATTGGCGACGTCCGGTGGGTCCATCGGTCCGGCGCGTGGAAGAGACGTTCCTTAACGGTAATATAAAGTTCTAGTTCAAGAGGAGACAGAAGAGAGCATATGTTGAGTTTTGCTAATTCATTGGAAAATGATAAGACAATGCAGAGTCCTATTCTTCCATTTATTTAATGTTAGTATCATAATAACTCAAAAGTCGTAAGAAAAATGATCACCTTTTTACATAAGTGCAAAAGTCACAAGGTTCGAACATATACCGAACAAGTGTTTCCACAAGGTTTGATGAAAGTATATCTTACGCACAATACCAACTGTCTTAGTTTCTCTATATTTTCACAGTTTTAACTATGTGAATGTCTAGGGAGATATGGCTTTTTGGAAATATTGTGAACAAGTGACAGATTTTATTGCCTGTAATTTGGGTATCAAGGTAAGACAAGTGTGTAAAATCTTGGAATCGTAATGTTTGCAAATTGCCTCCATCGCACTAAGCCTTAGTGGACATTTATTGTCATCGAATTCATCAAACTACTCTAAAGGCAAATAATATCTCTCGATCAGATTTAGATTAGCTTTCAGATCTAATTGATGTGATCTTGGAGTTTCTTAATTACCACATGTAACTTACGATGCAAGCAAAAATAATACGGAATTATTTTTATTTTATTTTGCTAGAAAAATTATCCGTATTATTTTTGCTGGAAAAAAAAATTCGGGTCGAGTTGAGTTATTTTAGTGGGTAAAAAATTATTTGAGGGTAAAATAATTTTGAAGGGCTGGGATGATGCCACGTGGCAGCAGTTAGACATAAGGGTATAATTGACCCCATAGTATAACTGTAAGGATATAATTGGCCCTAAAGTATAACGAATGGTATGGATGAACTATTTTTCAAAGTTCAAGGGTAATTTTGGCCCTTTTCCGAAATGGGAATTACTTGTACGAATAATCCATGATATTATTCTGAAAGAGCACTAGTTAGGGGAATAGTTAGCGACAGATAGTTAAATTTATGTTAATGGAAATAGTCAGCTTCCCCCCCCCCCCCCCCCCCCCCCAAAAAAAAAAAAAAAAACTTGCAAGCTAGCTTAAGGGTGGTAAAATTAGCCCATTGACGAGACCAATGTGCATAGGTATTTTCTGCTCGTACTCTGTCAAATTATAATAAAGTTTAAGATATCGTCCCACAGAGATTAGACCACCTAGGCTACAGATTTGTATTATTTTTGCTACTATTTGAGAGGATCAAACTAATGAAAAGAGAGTTGTTCAAAAGTATTGAAATTATAATAATAAAATAAGAAATATTCTTGGATTTTTCTAATAAAAGATAGAGGTTGGGATATTTTGAGTCAGCAAGATAAAATTATTATAATAAATTCAAAAGTTTATTATTTATTTCTCTGTTTAAAGATTGATAGCTTATTTCTAATACAATCACTCCACATAACGACAATATGTTAATAGCACCACTCTCACTTATACTATTAATTTATTGTCAATTAATTAGTGACATTAAACAATAATTAATTAATAACACCTCTTTCGATTAGTGTAGTTAACCAATTAAAGTAATGGCTTCAAACGAGAATTATCTTAGTTGAGTACACCAAGTGAAGAAAAGCCTCTTTCGATTAGCTTTTGCTAAATCCATGAATTTATTTGAGTCAATCCCTCCGTGAAAATTAGGATTGAAAGAAGTAAGACAAAGATCTCTTAAATCAATAAACTTATTTGAGTCAATCCCTCCGTGAGAATTAGGACCGAAAGAAATAAGATAAATATCATTTTAATCAATAAACTTATTTGAGTTAATCCCTCCGCTAGAATTAGGACTAAAAGAAATAAGATAAAGATCATTTAAATCATAAACTTGTTTAGATCGTTCTCTTCTCCCGAATAAGAAATAAATTAACAAGATAAGGATTTTTGTAAAGAGATATAATTAAATCCAATAATAGATATAATTAATATCAAATATCTTGGTGTATAAAGATAATAAAGAGAAAATCCCAACATAAGAAGATAATAAAATAAGGATGTTTGTTATAATAGTTTCGTCAAGCTTCATCTAGTATCCCAACCAAGGAAACTTACTCCATTGTGGAGTAGAAAAACTAAATAGAAATAAAGACTAAGAAAATATATTTACTACAAGAAAGAGCCAAGAGAGACACCAAGACTAGTTCTTGTGTCCTCTTCACTATTGGATGCAAATCAAGGATGAAAGATAGGGTTCTCTTTTCTTCTACAAAACATATGCCTATTTATAGAAAAATTCCTAGAAGTCTTAGAGAGACATTGCAAGAGAAATTCAATATAATAATATTTCCTTGATGAGAAATTGGCATGGCAAATTATCATGCAATCTTGAGAAATTAGCATGGCAATTTATCATGAAATTTTGGTGAAAATTTGTCATAACTTTGTTTCTCTTGACTTTGTGTAGTCTTTGGTGAAGTTGTCACGGATGCATCTCCTTTCTTGGCTTTTAGTTCTTGCTTCTTCTCTTTTTCCATATATTCTTTTCCTGCAAGATTTGTTAGGAAAGTGCGAGAATTTGATATAAATTATTCATGTTTTATTTTTAAAATATTATATTTTTATATTGAAATTACATGAATAATTTATACCCATCAAATACTCCCACACTTAGAATTTTTGCTCGTCCTCGAGGAAAGAATTTTGAAGGAACACTTTTTTTTTTTTTTGAAATTATGGCTACTCTCGTAAAATGGAAATTTAATCAAATAAAATCTATCATGCTTCCAAACTTTATAATTTCCATATTTATTAAACCTTCACTTTGTTTCTGCTTTTATTTTTGTTCGACAATAGCTTCACCTTCTTTCTTTTCGAGACTTCTCTGAAATTGATAATTTTACGATCATCTGCATTTAGTAATCTTCAGCTTTTTGTCCATAGGCTTGCCCTTTATGTCTATCTCCACTAATGTAGACCAAACACTGACTTCTAAAATCATTTAGGACTTTTTGGGCTTGTAATGTTGGCTTCAGGCTGGTAGGGTAAATGTTATATTTATTGTGACTTGCCTTTTTCCAGCTTTGGAGCAGTTTTTTTTATATATATATATATATTTTTTTCAGAACTAACTTTTCACATATTTGCTAGTTGATACTTTTTTTCTCTTGATGTACTTAGAGTTTTGTACATAATCACCACCATTTTTTTTGTTTTTTTTTTTATTTTATTTTTATTCTGGTTCTTTTTCAAAACGAGCTCGAAACTTATTTTCTGAAAAAGGACTTTCAAATCATAAGCATGGAATTGCATATTTAAATTTGAGCTGGTTTAGGTGTAAAAAAAAAGAATATATTTAGGCTTCAAACAGGTGCTACGGATATTTGTTTTTAATTGGTACGATATTTAGAAAAGACTGAGGTAAACAAAGAAAGCCTAATTCATTTTCTAAAAATCAGTGTTGTCTAGAATTTCGCCTCAAAAGACATTCGGGGCAAGTTCTAAAATAAAGATTGTAAATTCTACTTGCTTTTGATTATAATGTTTCTCAATCTCAGAAAGTCCTGCCAAGTATTGAAGATATTAGTTCTTGCCTTCACAAAAATAAACTCACAAACAAGGAAGTTATTAGTTAAATATAAAAAATATATATTTGACATTGGATAAGAATTTTTATTTTGATAGATTAGCATTTTACAAGAGGCATATTTTTATATAATATATTAAATTATTCATATTTAAATAAAGTGAAAATCTTTTTGGCTTTCAAATATACAACTGCAGAAGAAAGCTTGAAAGAAACTGCAATCACACACCTTCTGTGTGCAATAAGTTCATTTGTTAACTCTGTTAACTTTCAGAGCCTTAGCTGTTAACTTTCAGAGCCTAAGCTTAAGTATAAACTAGAAAATTACCTGTGCCTAATAATGAAATTGCTCAAATACGGTTGATTAACTAGTCATTCAGGCATGCCAATCACTATGGAGTTACTCCTGTGTAAGTGACATTGTTTTTGCAGAGGCCATCATTTTGTATTCTAGTTGTACATTGATATGGATATTAATCCAATTCAATTAATCAAGTGCACTTTCACTCCTTCTTACTGGACTTATAAGGTTCCATTGCTTCACCCATATTGGTTACGGGAAGATAAAAAAAAACTGAAGGAAAACAAAATTTGCAAAGATACCCAAAAAAAAAAACTCAAAAAAAAATGATAAAAATCAAATATATAACTAGAAAAAAAGAAAAAAAGAAAGAAAAAAAAATACATATATAAAAGTATTTTCTTCTACCCCCACACTTAAATTGTGTCATGTCCTCATGACACATAGTTTAAAAACAAGAGGGGTAAAGAATCTTCCTTAAATCTTTTTTTTTTTCTCCGAGAACTTGTGTACTCCACCCCTAATTGTGAATCAAGTTTTCTTTTTCGCTTTTTTTGGTTCCTCGTGGAGTTCATTTGGCTATGAATATCATAAAATATTTTTATTTTTCGCACATATCGCTCTTGTTTTTTCCTTGTCTTGAGGAGTCAAATAATTGTGTACAATCTTCCTTAACTCTATTTTGCATTTTTTACGAAGATCATTCCATGCATTTTCCTGAAAATCTCCAATAACAAAATCCACAAAATTATAATGTTTAGAAGAAATTGAAGAATAACGATCAAAGGATATTTCATTTGTGCTTGTGACCTCTTCATTCTCATTTTCTTCAAAATTAATCAATTTATGTGGATAAGAAAAATCGGATATGCACTCATCATTTGTTGAATTAAATTCAACCAAATCTTCATTGTAAGCAATCTCCATTAGATCTAAACCTTCCTCTGGAGTGATAACTTTTTTCTCGCAAGGCTCGTCTTCTTGAGTTGATTCATCCTCGCATGATGTTATGTCATTTATTTGTTCACCACTCAAAATTTAAGGAGTTTACAATACTTACCAAGTGATTTACTTGCATTGTTAAGTGCATCATGGCTATTTGATCCTGCACGTGTTTTTCTTCTGTCTTTTTCATATAGATATACAAAGTCTCTTCAAACCTTTTGTTCTCCTCTTGAGGTGGTTGACTCATGTTGCTTTGACTCCACATAGAATTTAGGTATTGCTTGCATTCCGGATTGCCATTATACCCATAAAAATCGTTATACATGTAAGAACTAGCAGCATCATGAGATTGTTCATAAAATAAATCAAAAAAGATAGGATTATCTGATTGGCATTCATGACTAAGGTGACTTCCACCACAATATTCACATATAACAGACCTTTGATTGATTAATTCCTCGATGTATTTTAGTTTTTCAGAAATACCGTATGAGATTGTGTTATCTGTTTGGCATTCAAAGCTTTGGTGGTTGCCTCCACAAAAATCACATGTGACAGACCTCTGACTTATTTTATCAATTAATTCTTCAAGGTCTTTCAGTCTCCGAGAACCACCATATGAGAAAGTGTTACCTACTTGACATTTATGACTGGGGTGATTTTCACCACAATAATCACAAGTAACTGACCTTTGGTTGATTCTAATTGGTAATTTTTCAATATCTTTTGATTACTCGGAATCACCATATGAGAACTCATCAAAGAGTTCACAATCATCTTCATATTCATAAATGACTGATTGACAATTCAATGTGTGATGGTTCCCACCACAAAGATTACAAGTGATAATCACCTGACAATAACTCTCAACCAGATTTCTATGTGGTTTATTAAGATTCATTTTGAAGGGGCATGGAATGAGTTTTCTTTCAGATTTTTTTTTTCAAGTCTTGCTCCAACACTTGTTATACATTAAAAAAAAATGAAGATAGTTAAATAATAATATAATATAATATAATAACAATAATGTTAATATAATAATATAGTATAATAATAATATTATTAAAATAATAATATAATATTGCTATAATATTAGTAATATCAATATAATAATGGCTTCAAGTTTTAGTCCCCTAACAATTGTCAAGTACTAGGAAATACAATACTTGAATATATAGTGTAAAAAACAATTCTCAAAATAGTAATAAAATAATTAATCTAAAGTAGATGTTTACCAATCCCCAGCAACGGCGCCAAACATTTGACGAGACTAATGTGCATAGGTATTTTCTCCTCATACTCTGTCAAATTCTAGTAAAGTTTAAGATATCGTCCCATAGAGATTTGAACCACCTAGGCTACAGATTTGTATTATTTTTGTTACTATTTGAGAGGATCAAACTGATGAAAAGAGAATTGTTCAAAAGTATTGAAATTATAATAATAAAATAAGAAATATTTTTGGATTTTTCTAATAAAAGATTTAAAAAAAAAAAAGGTAGCCCGATGCACTAAGCTCCCGCAATGCGCGGGGTCCGAGATGGACCGGACCACAAGAGTCTATTGTACACAGCCTTACCTTGTATTTCTGCAAGAGACTGTTTCCACGGCTCGAACCCGTGACCTCCTGATCACATGGCAATAACTTTACCAGTTAAGTCAAGGCTCCCCTTCATTTGTTTTTTCTAAGAAAAAATAGAGGTTGGGATATTTTGAGTCGGCAAGATAAAATTATTATAATAAAATCAAAAGTTTATTATTTATTTCTCTGTTTAAATAATGATAGCTTATTTCTAATACAATCACTCCACATAACGATAATATGTTAATAGCACCACTCTCGCTTATACTATTAATATATTGTCAATTAATTAGATGACATTAAACAATAATTCATTAATAACACCTCTTTCGATTAGTGTAGTTAACCAATTAAAGTAATGGCTTCAAACAAGAATTATCTTAATTGAGTGCACCAAGTGAACCAAAGCCTCTTTCGATTAGCTTTTGCTAAATCCATTAATTTATTTGAGTCAGTCCCTCCGTGAGAATTAGGACCGAAAGAAATAAGACAAAGATCTCTTAAATCAATAAACTTATTTGAGTCAATCCCTCCGTGTGAATTAAGACTGAAAGAAATAAGATAAATATCATTTTAATCAATAAACTTATTTGAGTTAATCCCTCCGCTAGAATTAGGACTAAAAGAAATAAAATAAAGATCATTTAAATCAATAACTTGTTTAGATCGTTCTCTTCTCCCGAATAAGAAATAAATTAACAAGATAAGGATTTCTGTAAAGAGATATAATTAAATCCAATAATAGATATAATTAATATCAAATACCTTGGTGTATAAAGATGATAAAGAGAAAATCCCAACATAAGAAGATAATAAAATAAGGATGTTTATTATAATAGCTTCATCAAGCTTCATCTAGTATCCCAACCAAGGAAACTTACTCCATTGTGGAGTAGAAAAACTAAATAGAAATAAAGACTAAGAAAATATATTTACTACAAGAAAGAGCCAAGAGAGACACCAAGACTAGTTCTTGTGTCCTCTTCACTATTGGATGCAAATCAAGGATGAAAGATGGGTTCTCTTTTCTTCTACAAAGCATATGCCTATTTATAGAAAAATTCCTTGAAGTCTTAGAGAGACATTGCAAGAGAAATTCAATATAATAATATTTCCTTGATGAGAAATTGACATGGAAAATTATCACGCAATCTTGAGAAATTGGCATGGCAATTTATCGTGAAATTTTGGTGAGAATTTGTCATAACTTTGTTTCTCTTGACTTTGTGTAGTCTTTGGTGAAGTTGTCACGGATGCATCCTCCTTTCTTGGCTTTTAGTTCTTCCTTCTTCTCTTTTTTCATGTATTATTTTCCTGCAAGATTTGTTAGAAAAGTGCGAGAATATGATATAAATTATTCATGTTTTATTTTTAAAATATTATATTTTTATATTGAAATTACATGAATAATTTATACTCATCACCCATGAAATTATGATCCGCTTAATATGTTTAGGTTTGGGCTGGTCATTAACCCGCCCATTTATTAGATCAGCTCATTTTAGCCCAACTCATTTCAACCTGTCTAAAAATAGGATTGATATGTAAACCCAAATTGACCCATATATAGAAACCTAGTCAAAATATTTTCAATTTGTTTTTGTTTGATATGTCATATATAGCCATAATAAAGAAAAAAATAGTTTTATAAGGTACTTACAAAACTATAAAAGAAAAAATAAAATAAAATAAAAACTTAGTAACAATTGTGTAGGTTGGTTTATGACCCGTCTTTTAGTTAATTTTATTCTAATCATTTCAACCCAAGTAACTTTTGAATGAGTCACATTTTATTCTCCTTTGTCTTGTTATCAGGATTCCCCCAACATGATACATGAACCATATAAGATTTGGACAGAGTCACACAATAAATTTAAGAGGCAAGGAACAAAGTTCAAAACATGTAAGCAGGTCCAACTACTAAACATCAACTAAGGCAGAGGAATGTTGATCATCTAGTATGACTGTCACCACATGCACACTTAAACACATTCAGCTAGTACACAGAGCACAATTAACTGAGGTAGATTAACCCAAACAAGATGTGACCAACATTCAGGAGTAGAAAATTAAATGCAAATAATCTACAAGACCACTTAAACATGATGAAACTAACTGTGTCAATATACCTGATAAGCTTCTAAATCACAGTGGAGCATAACAAAGACCAATATCATTATTAGTAGATTCTAAGTCCATAGGTTAACTTAGATGTTAACCAAACGACCATGTCTTCATAAGTACAGGGCTTAACCAAACTAAAGCAACACTGCAAAGAACATGTTTGGCTTGAACAAGTTGAACTAAATCCTGTTTAATCATATAAGACTAAGCTAGGTCGATACACAGGACCAAATGAACTGAACTAAACCATCCCACAAGAATGAGTTTTAACCCCTAAGCAAATATCAAGACTTATGACATTTTCACTCAACCAATATATATGTTAAACCAAACATCGCACATGAAGCTTTATCTAACTAAAATAGATTAAAACTAGGCTTAACAAGAGCTAAACAAGCCTTGGACTAGGATTACCACAGCATACTTCAACTATATAAACTAAATTAGTAAGCACAGAAAAGAAACATATCTCACCAGATTAACTAGCAAGCAAAAAGCATCTAACATAAATAACTAATCAACTAAACAACTAGGAATTTGCAAAACAAAAAAAAAAAAAAGAGTGAAGATTACCTTTTCTTGGAGAAGCCTTAAGTCAAGATTTGGACTTGGAGGTCATTGCCTCCCCAAATTAACTCAACCACGAACCCAAAGAGACACAAAGGAGATACAATGTTTTTTAAACCAACTAACTTTGACAAGGTTAAAGGTCTCAAAATGTTGAAACCCTAGGTTTTTTCGAGTTTTTGTGTATGCAAAATGAAAAAATTTCAGATTCGCATCTTCAATAATGGAAAATTTGGGTCTTATTTATAGAACCCCCAGATCCTTGAAACCCTAGAGTAGGCGATGTGGGACAAATCCCAAACCTGGGATTTCTTCCTCACAATTCAACATCGTAAGGCTTGGATCGATTCAACAGTACATCAAAAGTCCCATTTCGACCAACAAAAACTCAATCCCAAAATTTTTGCAAGAGCCAATCAAATTTCATAATTGCAAACCAATACAAACAAAACCCATTAAGGTTTAACAGAGTTGACCATTTGAATAACACAGAAAAGCAAGAGAAAATCGTGATAATACCTCGTTTGGTTGGTGTATTGACGAAGAGAGAGAGAGAGAGAGTAACACATTAATTGTGTTACCTCAAATGGTCGAACAACACTGCATAAAAGTAAAAGCCTACTGCACCATTACCATATTGGGACGATGACGCAGAGAGAGAAACCACGGGGATCACTGACGACTAGGGTTTCAAAGGGGAGATGGAAAGGTGAAGGGGCGGAGTCTGTTTGGAATGAGGAAAATAAGAGGGAAGGGGCTTTGCCCTTCTTTAATTAAACGTTCGGCCGGGTCAATCCTTAATGGATTGGGCCCGATCGAAAATGTAAAAGAAA
The DNA here is from genome assembly GCF_019175385.1 of Lycium barbarum. Taxonomy (NCBI): domain Eukaryota; kingdom Viridiplantae; phylum Streptophyta; class Magnoliopsida; order Solanales; family Solanaceae; genus Lycium; species Lycium barbarum. The sequence continues at coordinate 138,159,190 of NC_083340.1, read as the reverse complement.
TAAATGGGGCCTGGTTTAATGATATGTATACATGATATACACACATGTATATGTATACATGTGTATATATTCGTGTATGCATATATAAGGAGAGGACCTTTCATGCAATATTTAAATAAGAGGCCAATATTGAATTAGAGTCCATAAATTGGATAATTTCAAAATAAGACCCATTTAAACTAAATGGTCTAATTCAAAAAGGAAAGTAATAATAGCAATAAAATAAATAAATAAAATTTTTCAAAATACCCTAATTAATTTTGACTAGTTCAAATTATTGTCATAATTGGCTATTAATTAATTATTTCAATTATAGCCGCTTAATGGAAATTTTCAAAATTAATTACAATTAAAACTCAATTAACTATGATAAAAATTCAATAAATTGATAAAATAAGAATTTAGGGGTAAAATTATCTAATTTACTTAATTAAATAGATTCCTTGCATTAAACAGAGCAAAATACTTTGCAAATTGCTATTTTAACAATTTAGACAAGTAAGTGAATAATCATGATCCTCTCTTCTTGGCTAATTTATCAAAAGTGTAATAATTGTAAAAATACTTAAATTAATTTATAATAATATAGAAATTATCTTATCAAACGAAATTGGCAAAATATAGCCTCAATAAATTTTAGAAAATTATTTTGACTTTCTAAAAAACAGATTTCCCTCTGTTTAATATTTCAAGGACTCTGGATAATTAAAGCAAATTATGTGAGGTCAAAATTAGGTGTCAACAGAAATGTATGATGTTTTATGGCTAGAAATGGTGAATTGAGGTTGGTTGAGGTGTTATTCTTGATGCTGTGAACTTGAGGGGAGTAGTAGCAACAGAGGAAACTGATGTCCGAATCATTATAGAACAAGTTGTCGTTTGATATACGTAATATATACATGATATACAATGGAAGGCGTTATTATTGTTATAGGTCTAAACGCTAGTCAAGCTACGAGAGAGGATTGTCGCGGAACATAACGAGGTATGAAAGGTTTTGTCACACCCTAATCTACCTAGGGTGTGATGGGCACCCGACCCTTACTTAGGGCCGAGCGAACTCTCTCACTCTTATCATATACATACTCCTTTCGGACTTTTAAATCAAATAGGGTGAAATGCATAGTAATACTTTCAGAAATATTCTTTCCGTTATTCTCAAATCAAACCAAAATCCATAATCATATAGAATTTATATCATAATACAGGATGACATATCGGCTGGTGGAGCCGCTTACAAAACTGACAACCAATACCCATGACTCTGTCTGCAAAGTCTCTAACTTCGAACAAAACTTCATAGCACACATACTCTGACCCGGCAACACTCCAGGAACAAATGGAGTTGCCAATCCAGCTGAAGCATCTTCTAACAATGTCCTTTACTCATCTGGGTGTACCTGTGTGGCATGAAACGCAGCCCCCGAAGAAAAGGGGTTCAGTACGGAAAATGTACTGAGCATGTAAGGCATGGAATACAGAAAAGAGAATCATAACTGAAACAGTGAATTACCAGAATCAAGTATGACCTTTTAGAACAATCAAAGTACTTTCCTTTTTAAATGAAAATCATGCATATCCATGTCATATATCATATGTACAGATAACGTGTCCCGGCCCTCCAGTGAGGGACTCGGTGGATAAAATCATACATGTCCACATCATATATCACATATGCGTAATGATGTCCCGGCCCTCAAGTGAGGGACTCGGTGGATAGAATCATGCATGTCAACATCATATATCATGTATACATATAACGTGTCCCGGACCCTCTATTGAGGGACTCGGTAGATACATATAACGTGTCCCGACCCTCTTTTGCGGGTCTCGGTGAATAAAATCATTCATATGCCATCCTGGCCGCCATCATCATATCATCATATACATATAACGTGTCCCGGCCCGCAAGTGAGAGAGGACTCGGTGAACAATGCAGTGGAATACTCACGAAAACATGTCCTGGCCCGGGACTCAGTGAAAGACATATTAAGACATGCACGAGCAGAGTCGTGAGAAACCATATGCACACATATCAAGACCCGATAGATAAGTATACTTACCGACACCTGAAGGCTCAGAAACAAGTTTCGGGTCAATCCGACTTAGTATAAGAAAGTTATGAGCGTTCGAAGTACAGAACCTTCTACGAACGTTTCAGAAGCCATTTTTGGAAAATCAGAGCAACAATCATATCAAGTACCTTTCGGATACCGCTATGGATCAAATCAAATAGAACCTTTGGAACCATACGTACGTATCAAAATATATCAAAGACTCACTGGAATAATCGAACGTACTACCATTTGAAATTCAAAACTTTAGTCATATCAATTATCTTTCGAGTGCCATTCGGAAACATATCAAACATCATAGGCATATCAAGAACCATGGGGATCATAGTCATATATCAAACCGATCCGAGCCCGTTTACGAAAGTTACGAACTTTATTCGACATAGAATCCTTTAGGAACAGAGATTCTTATGCAACATTTACTTCCCAATCATACAAAAGACGCAAGGACCATATTACGACTACATTAAGAATGCTAACATCAAGAAGTGAATAGGAATCGTAGACATGCTCGGATCGTAAGAATAGAGTTACCCCAAGATGCATATCATACCTTATTTGGCTCTAGGACATGCCAAAAGAAAGAAAGGTAAGCCTTACATACCTGTCCGACGACCAACTAGCTACGCTTATTTGTCCAAATTCACTAATCTACATTAAGAGAATTGACATAATCATTAGATTCATCGACATATACTCGTCTTAGTCTTTCAAATGAATTCATTTATATTCTACCGAAATTTCGGCAGCATTTCCCCTATAAATACACCATCCCCGAGAATCTAATGTTACACCCCGCACTTTCAGAGCATGAGCATTACATGTACATCACCATAGAAACTAAGTATCGGAGATGTCCCATGATGTTTTGGAAGATACAGGCCATGAGAAGTATGTAACAACGAAATAAAAAGACGAATTACGATCTCGTAAGTCGTAATCGGGAAAGAGTGTTTTGAAATACGATAACATGGCCATTATTAGTATGATAAGTGATAAATATCATGTATGGAGAGTTTCGGAATATTTTGAGATCGAGCAAATTGAAGAAAATAAGTTCGACGAAAATTGGAGAAATGCTGGAAGGATTTTTAGTCAACTTTGGAGGGGTATATCTCCATGTATAGTTGGAGTTTTAAGGTGTTTCAAAATCCTAAAATGAAGTTCGTCGAGTCTAGTTTGTAATGCAACAAACCTCTCATTGATAGGACGTCGGAGTAGAGAATTATAGACGTTACAAACTGAACTGTCGCGCAAAAACAGCACTGCTACAGTACTGTTACAGTACTGTAGCTACAGTACGTCGGCCCACCCACTATAAAAGGGTTAAAACCCCATTTTATTCATCCAAAATGTTCCAAAACATTCCAGAAAAATCAGCAAGAAAAGGGCCCTTAAATCCCACATAAAAGTGAGGATTTTGAGTGAAATTTGAAGCACTAATCGAAGTCCGGGCAACGCATAGTCACAAATATGATTTCATTTTGGAGTTGGAGGAGCTTTGGAGCAAGTGAAAAATTGAAGATTTTTTTACTTTGATAAATACAAGGTATGAATCATTAAATTTCTTTCTTTATCAACATGGATTAAGGAATATTTGCAAGAAATAAAAGTTTTAGTTGTTGTGTTGATGTTTTTGATCCATGGATTGAGGGTTGAAGAGAAATTTGGATGGAAATACCTATATTTATCTTGTAGGATGTTGGGGATGTTGTTATTGATGTTCTTAGTATTAATTTCAACTTCCTTACGAAAGTAAAGATTATTGAATAGTCGTATTACAAGTGGGTTAGTTAAGAAATTTAGGAAACATCGTGTGGGATGTTTTAGGAAGTATATTGGTATGGAAATGATTGTATTGATGCTGGTATTGTTATTTTTGATTGGTTGTTGATATAATGATTTCGGGCTAGGCATATAAACAGAGGAGATGCTGCCCGAATTTCCACAGAACCTAAAAGGATTTTAATTAAAGTTTCGAGTCGAGCGTATGATGATGATTCTAACAATGGTATGAATGGTTATATATGTAGATTACGAGGCTACGAAAGATCTTAAGTGAATTGCAAGACAGGAAGTAAATTGGAAGTCGAGGAATTATCTTCCAGGTATGTTTAGGCTCGTCCCTTTCTTTCAAGGCATGATTTCTATGATTATAATTCCATAAATATTTTCATAGTATCCCAATTTCCAAAATCTAGATGTTCATGATTCCGTGGCATAACCCTGTTCCTAATGATTCACGAATATTTTCCAAAATGTTCGTATTTCCTAAAACCCGATGTTTATGACTTCGTAAGTGTTATATCCCGTATTTTTTTACGTCGGATTATTTGTAAGCTGAGGTGGGGTCCACACATCGAGATTTTTTTTTGGGACATCTGAAAAGTCATATGAATCACATATGTGAAGTTAAACACAACTCAAGAAGGACCCTTGGGCCAAATCAAAGTGGAAGTCCTCCAAACGAATATTTTTAAGAAAACGTTTTCGGGTGATCTGACTTCTAGGGGCAAACACGGTATTATAAGTTTGGAATTTGGAAAAATACCAAGAAATAGAAGTTGTAGATAATTGAATTAGCTTTCCAACCATAGGTCGTGGGTTCTCAGGTAACGTCGGTACAAGGAGATATGGACGTTTTAAGGTCGAAAGGTCAGTGGGCTAGGCCCAACTCGGGATCAACCGAGTTGGCCCAAAAAAATAAAAAACGAATTTAGGCCCAAAAGTGAGGGTGGCCGGCCATACCTGGCCCAACCCATGTCACTTAATTAATTTTTCATGTGATAAATAAGACTAGAAGGGATCATTAGTCTTAGAAACTTCAAGAAAATTTGAGAAAGAGAAAAACAACAAAAAGAAGAACAAAAGCTTAAAGGCCATACGGCCATAGCTTGCAAATTTTTGCCCTTTGAAATCTTTCTCCAAAAATTATTTTCTTGTGGTATTCCTACTAATTAAAGGGTCCTTTACAACTTGGTGTAATTATTTTGGAAGAAAGAGCACTTGTTTCTTCAAGTTGACAACTTGGTCAAGTGAAAAAGATTGTAGAAAAAGGTAAGAATTAATCCCTTTTTATTATGTTATGAAGGTTGGTTTATGTTGTAGTATGTAGAAATGAGTAGAATTTATGGAAATATGGAAGTTTACAAAGTGGGTGTGCATATATGTAAGTGGACATATATGTATATTGTTGTATAAATAGTATGAGTTGAATTTTATGTTGTATTCTAGTTGTGGTTATGGTGAAATTTATATTGAAAATGGAAGAAAATGGTTCAAGTTGGCATGGAAAATTATTGGAAATAGTTATAGGAAATTATGTGATTTTAATGAAGTTTTTATGTAATTATAGAAGTGGAGTTTTAAATGTGAATTATTATGTTAGTTGGTGAATTTGGAAGGATAATAGTCCATATTGGCATGAAAGATTGGTTGTTAAGTGGTTATGAGAAGTTTTGTGATTTTATGGTAGATTTATGTAATTATGAAAATGAAATTATTAAGGTGCAAATTATGATTATGGTTGATGAAATTGGAAGATGGAAATATGTTATGAATATGTAGATTGAAGATTAGAAGTTTTGGATGGATTATGGTTTTGGTGGAAAGTTTGTATATTTTGTATATCTTGTGAATATTTGGTAGAAACGATATGAAATGCTTCCGAATTATATTGTAATGATCTTGATTAGTAATGAATGTAAAAACATTGAGATTGGTTTGGAAATGTGAAGTTGGAATGAAAGCTATTGCATTATGTTGGAAAGAAGACTAGTTGTGTTATATTGTGTTTTGTAGTCATGGTTGTTGTCATTGTGTTGATAGTTTGACCGGGTTGAATTCCCGGATTGTTGTTGATAAAAAATTGGCTAAGTTGAATTTTGGGGATGGTGTATTTATAGGGGAGATGCTGCCCAAATTTTTGTAGACAAGTATTGGTTAAGATTGAAATCTTAAAGCCTTACAATTAACATTTGGTAATTGTGACCAAATTGTAGATTTTGGCGAACTTGAAACTTGATTTTGGAGACGTGTATGAAGCGGAAAAGGTATGTAAGGCTTCACCCTTCCTTCTATGGCATGTCTTAAACGTAATAAGTTGGGTACGAGCCTCGGGGACAACTCTATTTCCCGGAATCCGCACTTAAAGTTTCCCCTTTTTCATTCAGTAGAATTGAATTAGAAATTGTGTAAAATATTGGAGAAACTTCCTAAACATCTAGAACTGGCATAAATATGACCCGACTACCTTAAAACCCTCACAAGTGACGTCATGAAATATAATGTACGTAAATTTGGTACGCCGCCTCATTTGACCCGAGGTGGGCCCATTGTTCCCGGATTTTCCCTATTGCTCCGTTTGACTTATTTTGGGAGTAGAATCCAAAGGAAACTTTTGATCCTCGTTCCGATTATCAAACGATAAGTACTGTACCATTCTAATGGAAATATGTATATGTATATAAAATATGTATATGTATATAAGATATGTAAAAGTATATAAGACATGTATATGTATATAAGATATATATATGTTTATAAAATATGTACATGATATACGTATATGTATACGATGAAAGATCCAGAGCGCTATAGACACTGATATATGTATATGATACACGTATATGTATATGATAAAAGATCCAGAGCGCTATAGTCGCTGATATACGTACATGATACCAGTATATGTATATGATAAAAGATTCAGAGCGCTATAGACGCTGATATATGTACATGATGTATGTATATGTATACGGGGAAGATGGGAATTAGGGCAGAGCGTTATACACGCATATCCACCTGATCAGTTGGCATTACATGACATGATATCGTCCCGGACGCGGGATGTGTATTTATGGCTAAATGGATCGGCTGCCGACGCCTCGGCAATATGACATGTTCTATTTTTATATATATATGAACAAGAAAAGATTTTCAACGGAAAGCTAAGCTATGATATGATACGCTATGATACGCTATGCCATGATATGATACGCTACGACAAGCTATGCTATGATATGATAAGCTATGCTATGATATGACAAGTTACGCTATGGCATGATACACTATGACACACTATACTATGACATTGACATGATATAACACGATACGACATGCTGTAGTAAGACATGACATTACACGATATAATATGCCATGATTAGACATGATAGGATACGACCTGATATGCCACGATAGGATACGACCTGATATGCCACGATAGGATACGATAGGGCACGATAGGACACGATACGACAAGATACGACATAATATAAGTTCTATTTTCTACGTTCATGGAGGGGAAACATTTTTAAAAGGGAAAGACAAGCCATGCATGATAGCCGCCCAAAAAGGGGCCTTCCTATGTACAGGTTACTTTCTTGCCTCGTTATATGTCCTGTGACTCCATGATATTATTAATCGCACTCTATGTTATTGCTTGCATTGTCTTCCATGCCTTACATACTCGGTACACTATTCGTACTGACGTCCCTTCTTGTGGACGCTGCGTTTCATGCCGCGCAGGTCAGCAGACAGGTGGACGTGATCCTTAGAAGCTCTACCAGCCGCACTTGACAGCGCTCCAGTTGTTCCGGAGCCTCACTCCAGCGGTACTATTTTATGCATATACATTCGGGCTTGGTAGCACCCCGGCCCTTTCTATGTATAAGTGTACTATGTCTAGAGGCTCGTAGACAGATACGTACAGTCAGTCAGGTACAGATATATGTATAGTGTTTTGGCATGTTAATATTGTTGTACAAGGTAATAACAGAGTTTATTAGTTTATGTTCAAGGAAAAAAGAATGGCTCGGTTTACACGGCTTGCTAAGAGGTACAGGTAATACGATAGATAAGGGGTGCTCGGTACAAGTATCGGGTACTCGTCACGGCCCCTAGTCGGGTCGTGACAGTAAGCTCTTATGACAACAACGAGGGATATGTTTTACAATGACAACGATGATGTCAAAATTGAGAATATTATTATGATGACTATGATGAGAATGAATCCATGCTTAAAGGTTCTAAGTTTATGATTCCAACGACGATATAAGAATGTTGAGTTATTTACTGATTTCTCAATTCATTCATGGAGGATGACTAATTTCTTTTAAGATCCCAAAAATACATGACTTGATGCTTTATGAGATTTACGATCCTATTCTATGTTTTCTCTTAATTCTATTCTTCATCTATTGCCTCACCTTAAAATAATTGTTCCTTCAAGGTGAGACAAAGCGACGATGAGTATTCCATAAAATAATCGGAGGCTACCGACCTTACGTCACTCCGATACAGTTGTGGCTTTTGATTGGGCTCTTATATATATGTATTTTCTCACACCGCGCCGCGCTATAGTCGGCCGGGCAGGCACGTAGATGTGCACACCACTGCAGTGGGCATGTTATGATATTGCCCCGGACGCGGGAGGCCTGGACGCAGGCTAATGATGATAACACCGAGCCTTAATGGCCGGGCATGATATTATATATATGACACCGCGCCTTAATGGCCGGGCATGTTACTATGTATATGTATGAAAATGTTTTTTTTAAAAGGCTAAGCATGCATGACATCCGCCTTACGAGGCATTCAGATGTACAGGTTATATCTCTTATTCCTTGTTACTTTTCATATCTATATTTTGTTGTTACTCATGTCTTACATACTCAGTACATTATTCGTACTGACGCCCCTTCTTGTGGGCGTTGCGTTTCATGCCACGCAGGTGCATACAGATGAGTAAAAGACATTGCTAGAAGATGTTCCAGCGGGATTGGCGAGCTCCATTTCTTTCCGGAGTGTTGCCGAGTCAGACTATCCATGTCATGGTATAATTATTTATGTTAGAGACTTTGCAGACAGAGTCACGTATTTAGCCTGCCAGTCTTGTATGCGGCTATATAAGCCGATGTATTCATTATGCATCACTTTACAGATTTATATGATTATAAATTTTATTTGATTCGAGAAAGATAAAAAGAATGTTTTTGTTAAAAGTTTTCCCTATGCATTTTAGTTCATGACTTAAGGATTATGAGTACAATGAGATCCAGCGGGTTCGCTCGGCTCTAAGTAAGGGTCGGGTGCCCGTCACGCCCTATCGGGATTGGGGTGTGACATCTAACTCGGCCAATTTATCAACAACAATCCGAGAATTCAACTCGGCCAAATTATCAACAACAATATCAACAATCCATCTCCAACTTCAACAATTATTTCAAATGCATTCTAACACTGGCAATTCTTTCTACACGATCCGACGGCATTCCATATTTATTCAACTCAATCACATATATTCAAGCTAACACCAATGATCCCACATTCAAGTATTTATCCGAAATCATTCTAACATGACTCAAGAACACTTTAAACAATTCACACAATATTCAAACAATCCAATTAACATACTACTCCACCCGAAACCTTCCAAATGCAACAAGAACCATAACAACACACTTCCTTCTTTCAAATTCAATTACAACAACCCAACTTACAATCTTCCAAACACATGTCTCATTTCCAAATTCATGAAGTATATCAACAACCCATACATTAACAAATTTATTCTTACAAATATAAGAAATCACACTAATATCACATTAACTTCTTCAATAATCCACAAACGATTTCCACTTCATTTCAAACCATTAAATCTTCATTTAACATCATAGAATCCACAACACAACAATCCAAAAATACTAAATAAAGTTAGTTCTCCACTCCCACACAACACAACATATGCACGGTTACAACTTCCACACCATAATTTCATGAATTTCATTCATTTCCACACACTACAACATGCACCAATTATCCATAACATATGTAAAAGAAGATTGAACCTTACCTCTTCCACTTGACTTATCAATTCTCGGCTAAGGTTGGTGTTTTGCACAAATGAGTGCTTTGCTTGTTCCAACAACCACTCCATGTTGTTAAGGACCTTCAACTTTCTTGGAACACTAGAAGAAATAATTTTTTTTTATCAACTTCTCAAGAGATGAATTTTTGGGGGTATGGTCGAATACCCCTTGCTCTTCTTTCTTCTTCTTCTTTTTTTTCTTTTCCAAGGTTCTAGAGTTTTTGTGTAGAATATGACTAATATGTCATATATATATATGCTCTCCTAATTCATCCATGTGGGCCAATCCCACCCTACATTGGACGGCCACATGGCCAAAATGGTCCATTCAAGATCTTTCTTAAATTGTTGTGAAATTCCCATTTTGCCCCTAGCCTTTCCACAATATTACCATGAACCATTTTGCGAATTTTCCTTTTTACCCTTAGCCTTTTTCAATATTTCCATACTAATAATATTCATAACAACTTGTACATTAAAAAAAAAAATTGAAAATGGTCTTGCCCTTAACTTACCACGACTATCTCGAAATATCCGAACGTACAAAATACGGGCTATAACAGGTTTTCCCTCTTTCTTTCTTTTTTTAAACGAATCCGGTAATGTAACAAAAACGAATGTCCGTCCAAAATGACTCTACTCTTAGTTATTAAAATGATGCAAGTCTTTCATTCCAATGAAACATATAGATAGCTATGCTTGAGCTCTTGTTCCCGTTTTCCCATGTTATATTATGTCGATTGATATCTTCTGCTTCTTATGACATCTTGTGTTGACGAGTAACTCACAAAACTCATTCGGAGGTTACCGACCTTACGTCACTCCGAAGGGTTCAGTGTGTTACTTCATGAGTCTATCATGCATTATATATATAAACACACACACACTAGTGATGTGTTGGGAATCTTTTGCGGCGCAGGCTATTTCCCTACTTAGATGACTGCTTTATTTCTCTTCAAGTTCTAAAATGACTATAATATAGATGTTATTTGAGTAGGTGGTGCTCGGCAGGTAAGGCCGGGGTGCCGATCGTGCCCCTCCAGTCTGGGGTGTGACACTCTGTCTCAATTTATGTGATACACTTTCTTTTTTAGTCTGTCAAAAAAAGAATGATACATTTCTATAATTAAAAATAATTTATCAAAAGCTTAGCCTTTTGTTTCCTAAGTGGTGTTTTGTGTTTGCAGTTTCCAATTGGCCGAGAGAGCAAACTGATCTTCTCAGCATGGGCTAAGTTATTTCCCTTCAAAGGCGCTGATCTTTAATTATTTTTTCCCCTCAAATTGTTGGTCTTTAATTCTGTCCTTCGTTTAAAAAAGTGATAGAAAATATCTCGAGATTTTGTGTTCGATTTTTCGCTCAGTAAAAAAAAAAAAAAAACGCAAGGCAAGGATTTCCCGAAAAGAATCCAAAAAATGTTATGCTTTTGTCTTACTCCTCGTTCTTATCATGTGATCATTATCTTTTTTAAAGAATCCGATAACTTGGTACTGGTTCAATGGACTAATCCATGATTTCCCTTCTTTGATTAGAGTTATTAGTTTCAATTTTTTCTTCTCTTGGCTCACTGTGACAAGTTGAAGTAGACTGACTAACTACCATTTCTATGATTTAGTCATCATCCTGAATTATTAATTACCCTGGGCTATTAATTACTTATTTTATTAATTTACTACTATTGATGTGTAACATCATTTTATTAAATTAATCAAAGTAGGGGTAGAATGCTCTTATAATATATTCAGTTAGACGCACTTTTAAATCCAACTTCAAACATTTGGATCCGAAGATATATAGGTTTTGCCATACCTAATTTTAGATTTTTTAGGTTGGAATTTTTAAACTTTAAGTATACCAGTTCGAAGTCAAGGACTGTCAAGCCTAACTTCAAATTCAAATGTCTGAAGTTCGAACTACACGCACCATATGCCAATTTCACACACTTACAGTTCCAACTCCAAACCCGTATATCTGAAGCTTCAAACTCAAGCAGTTATCAAATCAGCCTCGTGCGAGTCAAAAGTTAATATCGAGGTGGTCAAACTTTTAATTATTTTATAAATTCGGTTATTCTTTAAATAGGACAGATATTTGTGAACTTGTCCCTTTGTCCGAGCAAATCCTTGCACTGATAGGAACACCTAATTAAATCCTTGTTATCATAAAGTATCGTGAGCACAAAGAGCAATTGGAATAATAGTCCAGAAATTTTATGATAACGCTTTAGCAGCGTTTATTACTATAATAATTTGATTCAGCAAAACCGATTTTTTTTTCTCTATTTAATATTTTTGGTTAGGCATGTGAACATGAGAAGGTTTTAGGTAACCCTGCACCTCAAAGTTACAATCACTAAGTTCAACTCTAATGACGATTAGAGAACCAATTGAACTTACACATCGATAATTTTTTCTTTTTGACATTATCGAACTTTGGTAGACGAATCTGAGAACTTTGGTAGAGAATGTTAGAATAATTAAGCACCAAAAATCTGTTCTAGAAGCGATAAATGTCTAAGAGAGTTTATCAATGCGGACTATGATTTTTTTTTATTCTCACACTATGTAGGATATTTATATTAGGCCCGAATTAATCAGACGTCGAAAGTCTCACATTGGGTGTGACAGGGGAGGGTGCGGTGTAAAGTGCTTCCGAACAAAGATAATTTCAAATTTAGGGCTCGAACCTGAGACATGATGAAAACGGTTACAACTTTCAAATAGCCTACTGTCAATCAGTGTTTTCACAGTTATTGAAATGGGCTAGTCTAAATTGTGAATTTTGAAAGTCCATGACAATGACTTATTTTCAATTATGGGACTTAAAAATGGCTAATCCCACGTACTATGGTAAAGATTTTTCTCTATCGAATAGTTGAATCAAACCAACAGATGCATAATATGTATTTGCACATATACTAATATCACTTAATTATGATTAATTAATACATATATTTATTACTTTAAATTACTTAATCATTGTACATTAATTTAATTTGACATAAATTCTCGGAAAGCTTAAATTTTTACGTCGCCAGAAGTTCAACCTTATACGCTTGCAAATATACAACCGCCATCGCACTGAGTCTCTGTGTACATTTATTGGTCATCTGATCCATTATATTATATCCTAAAAGGCAAATGATCTAATCCTTATCCAAGTATAACTTTTGATGTAATCAAAATAAGAGTTACTTTGCGAATAATTCATGATATTGGAAAGAGCACTTAGGGAAAAAGATTATAGATATTGAAGAGTTTTTTTTTTCTCGCCCGGTGTCTGGGATCCGCATTGACGCTCGACTAAATCCAGATTCATGCCGCATAGACCCATTTGGGGAAAGCGCTCCCTACCAAGAGTTTTTCCATAACCAGGTGTCTAACCCGAAATCTATGATGAAAGGAGGAGCAGCTCTATCAGCTGTAGCACATTCTTTGGTGGTATATAGATATTTAGGTTAGTGAGTGTGAAGGTACTACTTAATGCACCTACTAAGGGTAATCGAAGTCATTAGAAAGATTAGTTCAAAAGAAAAATTGAACCAAACTGATTAAAATACTGATATTTATTCTTTTTTTTTTTTTGCGTGGATTTCCCTTCAAAGGCGTTGGTCTTTAATTTTTGCCCCTCAAATTGCTAGTCTTTAATTTTTTCCATTCGCTTAAAAAAGTGTTCGGAAATACCTTGAGGTTCTGAGTTTGAACCCCCGCTCAGTTAAAAAAAAAATGAATTTCGCAAGGCAAGGCTTTCACAAAACCTTCTGCCTTAAGGCCTAACATTTGCCCAAAATTAGGCTTATTCGAGCAAAAGTTAATTAGGCCTTAAGGCAGAGGTTTGCCTTAAGGCCTAATTTTGGACAAAAGTTTGTCGGGCAAATCGCAGAATTGCCCTTCTTTTGGGGTGGTCTTTAAATTTTGCCTCCCATATTTGTGGTCTTTAAGTTTTGCCCTTCGCTTGGATACTTGAGGATTCTGGGTTCGAACCCCTTGTTGACATTAAGAGGAGCTAATGTCATTTTCACTCACCGTTTCAGAGAAGCAAACCAGATTGCTGATTTTTTGGCAAAAAAGGCTACAACAAGTGGTGACGGGGCCTTATATCTTTCTTATTAGGATCTCCCTAGAGAAGCAAAGGGCCTGATTCAACTTGATAAGTGGCAACTTCCTACTTTTAGGAGGAGGTTTGAAAAATGTAAATTTTTTTGTTACCTAAATTCACTTATTAGTATCTAGGAAGGAACATTGTATAGGCTAATTCCTTCCAATGGATTCCATAATCAATCTATCTTTTGTAGACTAGAGGCAAGGTTTTCCATGTCTCCCTCTAGTCATTGTAAGATCATCTTATTAATATAACATGATAGGGGTCAAGCCAAACCCCCCACACCTTAGGCTCACAACCTAAATGGTGATGGCTTATATATGTATATATTAACCACCATTTCATAATGCACACATATATGGCACCACTATTAATTTCTTCAATATATAAATTCCTTTAGTTAGATTCAGATGTACCTAATAGTTTCAATGGTGCCTTCGTTATGGAGAGTCCAATTACAAAAAAAGGACTGACGAAAAAAAAGGGTCATTCAAAAGCGTATATAAGCTAAAAACAGAATACTAACAATAACAATAAAAATAACAATAATAACTTTGACAATAACAACGATAAGTACGACAACAATAACAATGACAGCAACAACAGCAACATCAACAACAGGACTTGCAAGTTACTCAGACTAAATTACATCCATAATTGGATTTTTAGGTCAAGCCCTCTAGACACACACACACACACAGAGTGGACTTGTAAGTTATTTAGACTAAATTACATCCATTTATGAGATTATTTATTTAGCAAAATATACTCTAATTTCTGAAGAGTATTAAAGAAAGGATACGTTTCATATCTAAAGTTACAGCTCCCCCCAACAACTTTTCCACCTCTATTTCCAGCACGTCTTGGAATAACTGATCAGCTCTAATAAACATTTATCATTTAAAAAGATTTTTATTAGTAGCGAGCCAATAATATCACATTCTCAGAAGTACTAAAAGATTTTCAGATTAACAGGGTGAATCCTTCGCCAGAGACCAAAATCTAGTAATCAGCCCAATAATAAAAACTCACGAATAGCCACTCTTACTATTGCTAGTTGAAAATAAGTCAGAAAATCTACATATTTCTCCACTTCTTCTTCATTCTGCAACTATAGATGAAAGTACTATAAGAAGCAGCTTAGGACCCCATTATAGGTGTATGTAATAAGTAGAATAATAGCTAAATAACTTATAGGAGTATATTGTATAGATTCGGAAGAAAGCCCATTGGGTTCTCTTTTCAGTTTCAATATCAATTTATTTGCTTCTTGTTTGAACATTAAAACGCTTTCTTGTTATTACTATTACAGAGCATTTTTTTAGTACCTGTGAAATTCCAACTTGCACCCTCTTCTCCAGAGGTGGATGCAGTGTTGTATTACCAGCTAGGTTCATCTAAATTCAATATTTTGACGTGGAGAATAAATTTATGCATAAAAATTCACTAAAATATAAACAATTTGTAGGTCTAAATCATTTAGTTTAAACAATGCAATAGACTCAATAATAAGAAGCTCAAAAGTTGAATCTATAGAGTTTAGATCTTCGGATTTACTCTGCTTTACCCCATTTTAACTTAGTATTATATTTAAGTTATGGAGATTGGAGAGCACATAAAATATAACCGAGAACTACACATTTAAACAAAATTCACATATAATCTTCACTGATTTACCATAGCTTTACAAGGTCATCAAAAGATATGATGCTAGAAGAGAAACTTAGTTTTTTAAGAACTTCACTTTCCGGGGACAAAGATTGTGGCATATGATCACGCATTGTTGTTAACTGGGTCAGCAAGATGGTCAGCAAGATTCTCTAGTGGACCTTTTCCGGTGACAATAGATTGAACGAAAACATAGCAAGTCTACCAGTCTTGACCTCTTTTATCTTGAGCCCAGTGAAAGCCTCGGGATCGTCAGCAAGGCCTAAGTCAAAGCCACCACCGGGATAGAGTGGGTCGATAACCTCGCCGAGAGGGCCACCAACAACACAATAACCCTCAACAGCTCCCATCAATACAACTTGGCAAGTCCAAATGGCAAGAATGCTTTGTGCACGGACCAAACTTGGGTTAACCAAGTAATAAGTCCACCCTTGCTGAAAATCTGGGATCCAGCCTTGAACCATATAGCTTCACCGAACTTGACACCGTTACGGGCCAAGAGCTCGAGGAAGATGCAACCAAGAGCTCCAAGCATAGCCCATCTGCAATGAATCACCTCCAACTCACGATTCTTGGCGAATGTTTCTGGATCAGCTGAAAGTCCAGCAGTATCCCGCCCATAGTAACCTGGAAACTACCAGTGAAGTAGCTTGGGGACTCACCAGAAAATGGACCCAAGTACTTGACACGATCAGGATCATACCATGGGCTGCCAGAGGAGATAGGTTTAGCTTTAGTACAGTCTTCCTCGCGGTGAGCTTTAGTACAGTCTTCCTCGCGGTGACTTTCCCATTTCCAGTTATTTCAGAGGAAGATGGTGAGAGTTTTATTGCCTTTCCGGCAAATGAAGATGAAGAGAGAGCCATTGTAGCTGCCATAGTAGAACGGTGAAAAACTCTTGAATGCAACTACTACAAACAAAGAATATTTAATTTCTGGCTTGAGTTTCATGGGCTTGTACCAAGAGTATTTATATGACTCCAAGTCCTTATCGTGGAATATCATTATCAGTTTTCTTATTGCAGGATGACAATTTTGTAACTTCTTGCGTTCCAAGTGCATAATCTATTAGCAAATTTGTGCACCATTAAGCATGACAAGGTTTTTAGACACATTATGGTTAAAAAAGTCTAACCCAATGCAGATTTCATCTCCTACAACCAATCCAAATTTGCCACGTGTGAAGTAGATTATCGCCATATCCACTTGACCAGATCACAAGAATAACTCATGGCCATGCAGCAAAAAAGTAAAATAAAGTGTAGGTCCTAGGTATTTCTTGGCTTTCCTACTGACCATTGTAAGAGATATATATAATGCAGGAAAAGAAATTTTCTTGGATTGGGTGTATTTGATAGGAAGGAAAAAAAAAAACAGAAAATAAACTTTTGTCATATATTGTTCAATCACTAATAGTAATTTATGTACTATATATAAAAGTTCAATATATATAATTTTCGTGATATAATTGGTTTCGCGAGGGGAATAGCAAATTATATACTCCCTCTGTCCCAATTTATATGAAGGTTGACCAATTAATTTGTGGAGTCAAATAATCCTCTCTTTGACTACGATTTTCTCCAACTCTTTTCATGTATTGTGAATTATCAATTATGCAGACTTATAATACTTTTTATGTAGTTTTCAAATATATAAATTTTATTATAAAATACTCGAAGAATTTAAAATTGAGTCTAAGAAAAAGTTATTTGACTCCCCAAATTGGTCAACTTTCATGTATTGGGGAAGATTCGTAGAACACAACTGGACGAATTACATGGCGCCACTTGTCAATAGGGCGAGTCAGATCCAAGTCAGCACTCAAGTGCCTCCGAGGGAGATCAAATGGCTCCGGAGGCTCATTAAGACTTGTGTCCTCGAGGGATCATGAATTTGATAAAACACCTATTGAAGAGGCCAACGGTCGGCCGTTACAAGAAGACTTTGTATGTCCCTCAAGATATTAATAGGGATTATTGTCATCTTTATTGTCCATCCTTATTGCGGCATTATTTTGTAATATTAATGAGGGCATAATTCATGGAATGTTTACCTCGGAGTCCAAGTATAAATAGGGCCTACCATTTCACTTTAAAGGGCTCCAAGAGAGATATACAATACACACTTGACACTTGTGTTGTTTTATGGTTTCTTGTCTAAATTCAGATTATCGATATTATAATCAACAAGCTTTCCTGGAGACCCTAGCTCAAAGCCTCTCCAAGGCTCAGGCTATCTTAATTCTTTACTTTCAGTCTTATTAGCTATCTTAATTCTTTACTTGCAGTCTTATTTTGTTTATCCTGATTTCAACTGCATATTACAGCTATCTTAATTCTTTACTTTCAGTCTTATTTTGTTTATCTTGATTCAACTGCATATTACATTGCTGCTTTGATCACTTTAATTTGATCCACGTGTCTTTGAGCACGTGTACAAATTCAACTGTACCAATTGATGGGTAAACACTTCATATAAATTGGGACGAGGGAGTATCTTTTAACATTTCGAAATATTTAACAATGTTTTAGTAAACACTAAAAGTTAATAATAACTTTTAGGAATATTTTTAAATTAAAGCGATTTGTAAAGTGATTAGTCATCTGCAGGGGCGGATCCACCCTTTGGGGTGGGGGTGGCATGGCACCCCCTAGATTGATAAATTTTTTATATATCTATGTTGCAATTTGCTTAAATTAGATTAAATATTTGATCCTGCCACCCCCAGTCGCAAATTAGACAAAGGTATCATGGTTGGTAAACACAAGTTTGAATCTATCTTGAACATTTCTGACTCCCGTTTTTCTTGTGCGTTTTGATTCCTTTGTACCAGTAATTCCCTTTTCGGCTTTGCCAATTTTCTATTTATCTTTTTACTATTTATATTTTCTTTCCTCTATTCTATTATTTATCTATGATCTCTAGCGAGAACACACAAATAGAAACTTCAAATCCCTTAAATTAAGCAATTTCCTTAATCTCAAATCTGTGAGTATTTAAATTGAAAAACTTGGGTCTCAATGGAAATTTTGGATTGAGATCAAAATTCAATTCATTTTTATTTTTTATAATTTCTTTTGTTTATTACTCCCTCCGTCCATGTTAACTTGTATATATTTGACTTGGGACACTCTTAATAAGCAATAAATAAAATGAGAAGTGAATTGGAGTACTTAGTAGTAAGGGTAAAATAGCTATAAAATGGTAAATTATGTCTTGATTTTTCAAACTATACAACTTACAGGTAAAAGTGAATATATATTTTTAGTATAGTAGACAAATAAAAATGGACAAAGGGAGTGTATTATAAAAAATTATGCTATTCTATAATTGTTAAATTTAATTTAAATCACTTTACTACTTAAATTGTGATGGAAATTTCACAAGCATTGCTTAGAAAAAATATGAAATTTATGATTTATTTTTGAGAACTTGTAGTTATCCAATTCTACATTTACTTATGGGGTGTAAGTACCTATTGAAGAGTTTTTCTAGTATTTTTCTTATTTTGATTGGTGTAATTCTCTTATTGAAGATGTTATTTTACTTGTGCAAGTTCATTTTTTAATATACATAAAAGATGCAAGTCCCTTGGTGAAAATGTTGATTTTACCTTGTTGTTAATGGGTGTGATTCCTTGTTTAAGATGTTAATTATGTTCGTTTCTTGATTTTTAAGATGTAATTTTCATATTTGCAAATAAAAAAAGGCCTATTAAGCTAACCCGAATAAACTAAAAAGAGATGGACCCGACCCAACACGTTCCTAACAAGATGTACATTGAAGAAAATTATGACACCCGATACCTTCAAATCCTAGATCCGTCTCTGGTCATCTGCACAAGTCATCTTCATGGAAAGTTTGGTTTCACATTGAAATGATACTATCCGGTTTAAACCATGCCCTTTTATAAGTAGTAGTAATTATTTTTTAACCATCCCATGTTTTGAAAAGTTAAAGAGTGAAGCACAATATAGAACAATTTTATTAATTTCCATTAAAACATGATTACCAGTAGCTCTATTAGTAAAATAGCAAAAAACCACTGAATACAAATAGCCAGAAATTAGACGTTAGAGAAGTCATGCTATGCGTCAGAGGATATGAACGAATTTAAAACAAACGTTTTTGGGTTTTTTGTCGAAATAAGGAGTACATGTAATACAGCATTAAGGTAAAATAGTGTCATAGCAAACAAAACACCCAATACCTGAAATGCCACCATGGTCGGCAGGCACACGACGACATGGGCTCTAAATTGTGGCTTTCTTATATAGAAGTAGTAATTTAACATAGCCGTATTTTCCGTTAGCTGATAAAATTGGTTCAAACATTTTACGGAAAAAGGCACAAATTTGCTATCGAACTAAATGAAATGACTCATTTATGTCATCGCCGTTACCAAAATGGCTTATCCATGCCATTTTTCATTAACACCGATTTTACAATACCAGATATGACACGCGGCCTCCAATTTTTCATGATCAATAACTTCAGGATGAATATGATCATACTATAGGCATACAAACAACTATATTTTGTATACGAAAAAGGCTCAACTTTGCCATCGAACTATCGGAAATGACTCATTTATGCTACTCGTCAATAGTTTGGCTCGTTTATGCCATCGAAGTGGACCTCTAATTGGAGGTCACGTGTCATATCTGGTATTGTAAAACCAGCAGTAATGAAAAATAGCATGGATGAGCGATTTTGGTAACGGCGATGGCATAAATGAGCTAAACTATTGACAAGTGGCATAAAGGAGCCATTTCCGATAGTTCAATGATATATTTGAGACTTTTCCGAACATTTTATACACGGGTGATAAAATTTGTAGCCAAGTTGACTTGATTATCAAGTAGGGACAAAAATTAAGTGTCACGACCCGCCTAATGGGCCATGACGGGTACCCGGAGCTGACTACCGAGCACCACGCATCATACTACTATCGTCTCGAACTATGTGCATATAAACTCCATAAAGCGTGTAGTCATACACACACACACACACACACACACACACACACACACACACACACACACACACATATATATATATATATATATATATATACATACATAGGCCCTCGCGGCGGCAAAAGAATAATATACAAAATGTGCAATGAGAGTTACCCAACATCCACTACTCACACATGAGTATCTACGAGTCTCTAGCTAAGACACTGAAGTCATTAAGATGGGACAGGACCCCGCCATATCCAAGTATATACACAAAAGAATATATTAGAACTGCACCTCCGGAATATGTAAGGCATGCATCATAAAATAACAAAGGAACAGAAGGATAAAACAAGAGTAAGAAAACAACTGGTGACTGATTGCCTCTTAAGGCGAAATCATGCATGCATGCTCATGAAAATATCATCATATCATATATTGTTGCGGAACGTGCAGCCCGATCCATCACCCATATATCCTACGTCCGGGATGATATTAACCGATGTGGGATTTGCCTAAACCAATGTGGGATTTGCCTAAACCAGTGTGGGATTTGCCTAAGGCAAGCCTTACACTCACCCCCCCTTTGGGACTCAGCGTTTTTGCTGAGGTTTGCCCCACCACTAGGTTTTCCCCACCACTGGGTTTGCCCTACCATCGGCTTTGATACCAACTAATCAGGTGGATATGCGTCTATAGCGCCTCACCTTTTCCCCATTCCCCCTATATACATATACATATCATATACATATATAATATACATAGCATGCATGAGAGCCCAAACAAAAGTGCGCCTTATCGGAGTGACGTAAGGTCGTGAACCTCCGATTACATTATGACATCATCCTCATCGCCACGTCTCACCTTGAAGGAACTAATATTATGAGGCGAGACAACAATGAAGAATGGTATCAATGAAATCATAAGCATAAAAATATCTGAATTATGAAACCATCATTGTCAACCTTATCGTTACGGAGCGTATCTCGTAAGAAATTCTTGAATTCTTTCCACTTTCATCTTTAGGGATGCAAGAAGATCATGGAAGTATAGGGAATAAATTATGAAACAAGAGTCATGCCTTTGAATAAAAGTGAATTGTTACACCACGGAAAATTTTCGTTCGCGCACAGTGGATCGACTGGCGAAGGACAATTTCGAGTATCGAACTAGTGATGTCTTAATGATATTTAGGAGAAGAATTATAATTCCCCTTATGTTGGTAATGAAGTGCCAAGTAAGTTTCAAGAAGGACCCATAAGCCAAATATGGGCATAAGCCATCCAAAAAGGGAGAGTTAAGGAAACACCTTCGAAGGATCTGGTTTGTAGGGGTCAAAACTCCATTTTAATTCGGAATTTGGGAAACACACCACAGTATGAAAGATGTAGATAATTGAAAGATATTTCCAACCATAGGTCGTGAGCCCTCACATCATATCGGGATCAAAAGTTATGGCTATTTTACGACAGACAGTTCATCACGTTCTGGCATGACATGCAACTCGCACTTGGTGTCGCATGTTCGACATGCGACTCGCACTTGGTGTCGCATGTTGTGCCAGTGAGAACCGATCGACTGGCAAGACCTGCGACACAACATGCGACTCGCATGTTCGACATGCGACTCGCACATGGTGTCGCATGTTGTGCCAGTCCAGAATCTTCTGGACAATTATATATAGACCCAATTTCGTTTCTAACTCATTTTTTTTCCACCATTTTAGTCCTAAAACCTCTGGAACCCTCTCCAAACTTTCATCCACAAGAAAAATCAAGGGAAACCAAGATTAACAACATCAAATCCATGAATCAAAGTGTATGAAACCCAAGTAAGGTTCATCTTCCTCAAGGAAATCCAAAGAGGGAAAGTAGGGTTTTGGTGCTAGAAGGGAAAACTCCACTCAAGGCTTGTCCAACCATCATCCAAGGTAAGTTTCATGACTATTACATGTTGTTTAAGATATTGGAAGGTTAAGGTACTCGACTTGTAGGGAAGCATAACAAATGGGTCATTCAAGAGTGAATAGTGTCATGTTTGGTTAGTAGTGGAATTGAATCATGGATTATAGGGTGTTGTGAGTATGAATAGGTTATAAATGACTTGTAAACCCTGAGATAAATGTGATACGTGGGAAAATACGATATCGAACCTATAACCATAAATGTGATGAAATTGGAGAGAAATGGTGGATTTTGCTAAATGCACATAGATGATGATTGTTGATTTCGATGTTGTGAGTTGTATTGTAGATGTTGGGAGTTGATATAAAATACGGGAAAAGTGGTACAAACAAAGGAAGTGCTGCCCAATTTTCTCTAGAATTAGTAGTGCGTTCTTATGGTTGGTTGATTAATGTTAGTATGAATCCTCTTTTGAATGTAGAGGCGTGACAGTGAAGAAGAATAAGCGAACGCTAGATTGCTTAAACGACAAAGGTATGTTAAGGCTTGTCCCCTTCTTTCAAAGGCATGATTCCTAAGTTGTGAATTCATAAATGCTTCCATGACTTCCTTAATTTCAAAAGTTAGAAGTTTATGATTCCAAAGCATGATTCCTTCCTTGATAACCCGTAAATATTTTCCAAATGCCTACATCGTTCCAAAACGAAGGTTTACGAGTTTGTAAGCTCTTATGAGGGCAATAATGGACATATTTTTTTATCATGATTACAATGATGCCAAAGATGAGAATATTTTCCTATGATGACTACGATGAGACGATTTCATGTTTAAAGGTTCCAAGTTATGATTTCAATGACGATGTAAGAATATTGAGTTATTTCTTGACTTCTCAATTTTATTCATGGATGACTACTATATTTCCTTTAAGATTTCCAAAAGTATATAGAATGACTTCTTACGAAATTATGACCCTACCCTCTGTTCTCTTTATATTAGCTTTCGTTGATATTCTCGCCTTATGATGATTGTCCCTTCAAGGCGAGACATGACGATCATGATTAATCCATAATATAATCGGAGGTGTTCGACCCTACGTCACTCCAGCAGGAACATAACTTTCCTTGAGCCCTCATGCATGCTACGTATATTATGTATGTATATGTATATGATATGATAATGTTTTCAGGGGAAGTGGGCAAAGGTGAGGCGCTATAGACGCATAGCCACCTGTACAGCTGGCATATCATGATTCCATCCCGGACGCGGGGTGCCCGGACGCGGGGTGCCCGGACGCGGGATATATGGGTGATGGATCGGGCCGTACGTTCCACGGCAATATATTTATATATGATGATATATGGATCGGGCCGTACGTTCCACGGCAATATATTTATATATGATGATCTATGGATCGGGCCGTTCGTTCCGCGGCAATATATTTATATATATAATGATGTATGGACCGGGCTGCACGTTTCGCAGCAATATATGATATGATGATGGATATGAAGTAAGTCAGCATGTGCTATTCCTTTTATAAGTGACAGTCATATACAGTTGCTCCTTATTGATGCTTCCTTTATCTCATTGACGTATTTTCATTGTTATGCCTTACATACTCAGTACAATATTCGTACTGACGTCCGTTTTCTTTGGACGCTGTGTTCATGCCCACAGGTAGACAGGGAGACGACGCAGACCTATAGGATCTATCAGCAGATTTTCAGGAGCACTCCATTATTCCGGAGGTGCTAATCGGGTTATACTTTTGTGTGTATATATATATATGTATATGTATTTTGGGCATGACGGGGTCTTGTCCAGTCCATATGTCTAGCACTCCAGTAGAGGCTCGTAGATGCGCAGTGTGGGTTAGATGGTCTCACGAGATGCTATTTAGTATAAATGTTATTTTAATGGCCAAAAGGCATATATATAAGTATTTATGTTTTATATGGAATATAATTTTCCTACGATTTGACTATAAAAGTGATAAAAGAGCATTAAATGAGTATGATGAGACATAGAACGATTGGTGCTCGGTAGTTAGCCCCGGGTACCCGTCGCGGCCCCTAGTCGGGTCGTGACAAAAGTGGTATCAGAGCAGTTCGGTCTTAGGAAGTGTCTACGAGCCGTGTCTAGTAGAGTCTTGTTTATGGTGTGTTGCGCGCCACATTAATAAACATGAGGCTACAGGGCATTTAGGAAAAATGACCATCTTTCATCATAATAAATCGTGCGATAGAGCTGTATTATAAGATTATCCCCTCCCTAACGGTGCGTTATAATTTCAGCGAAGCTGATGAAGGGAAAAGCTACAGCAGCCCAGAGGGGCAAGATGGTGGTTGAAGAAGGGCTCGATCGAGAGCCGTCTATATATTTGAAGGAGGGCGAACCCCAGAATAAGGCCCCACCTCGTTTTTCCAATACTTCACCCACTTTCGAGGATCAAAGGGGAGCCTCAACTTTAGCTCCTGCATCCCCTGTTCCTCCCCCAGATGCCTCGGGCCAAGAGATGAGACAGACTATTCTTTTACTGACTCAATTGGTTGCCACTCAAGCCCAGCGGCAAGATATGGGCCACGGTAACAGGGGTTGGAGAAAGGAAGGTAATTCTTCAGGGTTTGATCATGAGTTTAGGGGTGATTCGAGGCAACAATTCTCTAGGCACTCAGTTCATTCGACAAGTGGTGCTCCTCCGCAGTTTTCGAGACCCAGGTTTGATGGATCTACTTTTTCTGGGTCATCCCAGAGCCTCAGAATTTCCAATTCCAGAATTCAGAGTGGTTCTAGTCAGACGAGATTCTCAGTACCACGATGTACCCAGTGTCGCAGGTTACATAGGGGACCCTGTCGTTTTGGCTCAGATGTTTGTTATGCCTGTGCTCGGCCAGGCCACGTAAAGCGCGACTGCCCATCGCTATGTGGTAAAGATAAGGTTCGGACTACGAGAGTGGTAGTTGGCTCTTCGTCATCGGTACGCCTCCCAAGGCCAGGGCCACATGTGTTAGTAGGTGCTGGTAGAGACCAAAGAGGGACGCCTAGTCTGAGTAGATCCCGACGTCATATCCATGCATTAACGGAGCGACAAGATCTTGAGCCCTTCCCTGATATTGTTCCAGGTATATTGTCAGTATCCTTTTATGATATGTATGCATCGATTGATTTGGGCCTTATGCCGTCATCTATTACTTCAGATATTATTGACTGTGTTAGGGTAAAAGACTGGGCCAACCAAGCAGATTGAGATGTTTATATTTGTTAGTGAACCAGTGATTGCCAGAATCATGATTTACGAGTCAGCGAGTGAATATAAATAATATGTGTATGTATGTGGATGTTGGAATCATAAACCGAGGGTGCAGGCACAACTTGTGAGACAAGCACTATTATTTATTCCCTTTAATGGTAAGTGATCTTGTGCTGTTCGCTTACGTATTAGGTGTTACGATATATGTCCCATTGAGAAATCGGACCTGTTTCTGGGCTATGTGCAGGTTCGAGATTGTTGTGTCTACAAGCGAAACTCTGCCGAAATTTTCCTAGAATCTAAAGGAGATAAAATATAAGCTTGTGACATGTTCCAGCGAGAAGAGATGTTGCGCGACAAGGTAACGGCAGGACGATATTAAGTTAGGAGTATCATTAATAACTACACGAGGTGAGTTAAATACTATTGGATGGATGGTAACAGTAGTTATAAGGTAGTACTAAAGCATGTCATAGGAGAAAAAGGGTAACTCCAATGGAAGGTGATACTGAAGTTTTGATTGGAAGGGTAAGCACGAGGAAGATACGATAAGTTTATTAGCAAAATAAAGTAACGGCATCACGGAGACAGAGATACAGATATGAAGGGCTATAATGAATGTGAATACATTGGTGAAGTGACTTATGTGGTAAGTGAAATAGGGATAATCAGAAAGAGTAACAATTTAAGTATGCTCACTTTGCAAAGTTTAATCTATTTTATGAGCAAGATTTGCAAATGATACCAGGAAGTGTCACTCTATAGAGTTGATTATGATCAGGATATAATGAGGACATAGCGGTAACTGGGATGCACAGTAAGTAAGGTATAGCAAGGAAACGACTAAAGATGTGACATGCTCCATATGAACAAGGGGTGAATGCAAGTATGAAGCCAACAAGCGAACCATGGGGCAGTAGATGAGGAAGCTTATAAAACCTTGTTAAAGGAAAGTCTAGCATGGAGGTTCTTCAATGACAAGAAATGATATCAAGCAATGAAAAAAAAAAAGTCAACTTGACAAAAAAAAGGGGGATATGGCAGGTCGTAGTATTTTGTGAATGGTATAATCAAGAGTAAAAGAGCATAAGACATAAGGGGTATTAGTTACGCATGAGACTTAGACCCTCGAGAACAAACATGACATTACAAGCGAACTTTGACCACTGAAAAAGAGGGCAAGTGATATTATATGGATAGTGTGGATGACTAGACCTACTATTGTTGTGAGCACCCCTATGGGACGAAATTTGTAATTGGAGCGAATTTAGACATTGAGTGATAACTACCGAAGGAGCTAAGTAAAATATATTATTGTTCGGACTGCTATGCCAATTGTATCACTCGATTACAAAGTTGCAAAGTGAGTATGTTAAGACCTCCCACACGAATTATCATAGTTATAAATTATGGGGAGCAACACAAATGAGATATAGTATAGTAAGGGATATGTGAATTAAAGATTTGAAGGTGAGGTAACGAAATTAAGAATGGTACAAGTAAAACCCTTAAAGGGGGGAAGCGAGTAAAAAGAATACAAGTATAGAAATTGGAATGATGGACCCTAAGATGTGATAGATATAGACTCTGGAACTAAGAGTGAGAGTTGTACGGAAATAAGTTTAACGATTGGTAAAAAAACAAAAAACGAATACGGATTGAGCAGGCATCTGAGGCTACATTGGAAATTATCCGCGAAGACCTTGAACCACGTGACATTGGGAGCAAACAACTCAAGGGACATTGTAAAGGATGGCGATGTGATACTAGAATGGAGACAAATGCACTAATGATAGAGTCGTTGTAATGATATTGTGACTTATAAGCGACAATTGATAAAAGAGACTTAAGGTTTTCTATAGTAGGATGTAAGATATAAAAATCAAATTGAATAAGATGAATAAAGGAAAGAAGAGAGCACGACGCGGTAAGTTGCTACAGATAGACAAAAGATTTTGCAGTTCGAATAATCACCGAGCCTAGTCATAGTCGGGTACGTGAAACACCGAACCTTCGTAGTTAGACATGCTATGTAAAAGATGTGAATATGAATATGACCATGGATACGATATGTAAATGAGTACGATTATGAATACGGATGCAGATACGGACACATGTACACGTACAGATGTGTATGTACACAAATCATACAAGAACAATTATGTAACTTGCAAGTAATTATACGTCGCCCATGAAACCAAGTGGCTACTTAGAAAGAGGTAAACAAGAATAGTGTGGTCATGCTACCCCCGGGTCAGTTGAGGGGAAATATATGGTAAAATTACTTGAAATGTGGAGTTGGGATTAGTGTTAGGGATAAATAGGATAATTACTTCGAATATGACATAAGTGCATGCCATACGCTTACTATATTAGCCTGGGATGTGACAACCTACGATTGCATAAAGAAGCAGCCTCAGTCAAGATCTTGTGGCGAGACAACCACTGGGAAGAAATGACCTGGGAAGAAGAAGAGAAAATGAAATCCATGTACCCGCTTTTATTTTAATCCCCGGGAGAGATTCAACATGAGATATCAACATTTTGAGGTATGTGATGCTTTATCTTTCTGATGTTGCGGTCGTGTGTGGCCCTTATTGTAGTCATTGTTATGGCCCTGTGAGGCATTAAGTATTATGGGTTGTTGTGACTGGATAGTAGTGCCATAGTACAGGGGAAACTCTGGCGAAATTTTCGTAGAATTCCCGAGCGTTTAACATTCGAGGACGAATGTTCCCAAGGGGGGGAGAATGTTACACCACGGAAAATTTTCGTTCGCGCACAGTGGATCGACTGGCGAAGGACAATTTCGAGTATCGAACTAGTGATTTCTTAATGATATTTAGGAGAAGAATTATAATTCCCCTTATGTTGGTAATGAAGTGCCAAGTAAGTTACAAGAAGGACCCATAAGCCAAATATGGGCATAAGCCATCCAAAAAGGGCGAGTTAAGGAAACACCTTCGGAGGATCTGGTTTGTAGGGGTCAAAACTCCATTTTTAAGTCGGAATTTTGGAAACACACCACAGTATTAAAGGTGTAGATAATTGAAATATCTTTCCAACCATAGGTCGTGAGCCCTCACATCATATCGGGATCAAAAGTTATGGCTATTTTACGACAGACAGTTCATCACGTTCTGGCATGACATGCGACTCGCACTTGGTGTCGCATGTTGTGCCAGTGAGAACCGATCGACTGGCAAGACCTGCGACACAACATGCGACTCGCATGTTCGACATGCGACTCGCACATGGTGTCGCATGTTGTGCCAGTCCAGAATCTTCTGGACAATTATATATAGACCCAATTTCGTTTCTAACTCATTTTTTTTCCACCATTTTAGTCCTAAAACCTCTGGAACCCTCTGCAAACTTTCATCCACAAGAAAAATCAAGGGAAACCAAGATTAACAACATCAAATCCATGAATCAAAGTGTATGAAACCCAAGTAAGGTTCATCTTCCTCAAGGAAATCCAAAGAGGGAAAGTAGGGTTTTGGTGCTAGAAGGGAAAACTCCACTCAAGGCTTGTCCAACCATCATCCAAGGTAAGTTTCATGACTATTACATGTTGTTTAAGATATTGGAAGGTTAAGGTACTCGACTTGTAGGGAAGCATAACAAATGGGTCATTCAAGAGTGAATAGTGTCATGTTTGGTTAGTAGTGGAATTGAATCATGGATTATAGGGTGTTGTGAGTATGAATAGGTTATAAATGACTTGTAAACCCTGAGATAAATGTGATACGTGGGAAAATACGATATCGAACCTATAACCATAAATGTGATGAAATTGGAGAGAAATGGTGGATTTTGCTAAATGCACATAGATGATGATTGTTGATTTCGATGTTGTGAGTTGTATTGTAGATGTTGGGAGTTGATATAAAATACGGGAAAAGTGGTACAAACAAAGGAAGTGCTGCCCAATTTTCTCTAGAATTAGTAGTGCGTTCTTATGGTTGGTTGATTAATGTTAGTATGAATCCTCTTTTGAATGTAGAGGCGTGACAGTGAAGAAGAATAAGCGAACGCTAGATTGCTTAAACGACAAAGGTATGTTAAGGCTTGTCCCCTTCTTTCAAAGGCATGATTCCTAAGTTGTGAATTCATAAATGCTTCCATGACTTCCTTAATTTCAAAAGTTAGAAGTTTATGATTCCAAAGCATGATTCCTTCCTTGATAACCCGTAAATATTTTCCAAATGCCTACATCGTTCCAAAACGAAGGTTTACGAGTTTGTAAGCTCTTATGAGGGCAATAATGGACATATTTTTTTATCATGATTACAATGATGCCAAAGATGAGAATATTTTCCTATGATGACTACGATGAGACGATTTCATGTTTAAAGGTTCCAAGTTATGATTTCAATGACGATGTAAGAATATTGAGTTATTTCTTGACTTCTCAATTTTATTCATGGATGACTACTATATTTCCTTTAAGATTTCCAAAAGTATATAGAATGACTTCTTACGAAATTATGACCCTACCCTCTGTTCTCTTTATATTAGCTTTCGTTGATATTCTCGCCTTATGATGATTGTCCCTTCAAGGCGAGACATGACGATCATGATTAATCCATAATATAATCGGAGGTGTTCGACCCTACGTCACTCCAGCAGGAACATAACTTTCCTTGAGCCCTCATGCATGCTACGTATATTATGTATGTATATGTATATGATATGAAAATGTTTTCAGGGGAAGTGGGCAAAGGTGAGGCGCTATAGACGCATAGCCACCTGTACAGCTGGCATATCATGATTCCATCCCGGACGCGGGGTGCCCGGACGCGGGGTGCCCGGACGCGGGATATATGGGTGATGGATCGGGCCGTACGTTCCACGGCAATATATTTATATATGATGATATATGGATCGGGCCGTACGTTCCACGACAATATATTTATATATGATGATATATGGATCGGGTCGTTCGTTCCGCGGCAATATATTTATATATATAATGATGTATGGACCGGGCTGCACGTTTCGCAGCAATATATGATATGATGATGGATATGAAGTAAGTCAGCATGTGCTATTCCTTTTATAAGTGACAGTCATATACAGTTGCTCCTTATTGATGCTTCCTTTATCTCATTGACGTATTTTCATTGTTATGCCTTACATACTCAGTACAATATTCGTACTGACGTCCGTTTTCTTTGGACGCTGTGTTCATGCCCACAGGTAGACAGGGAGACGACGCAGACCTATAGGAGCTATCAGCAGATTTTCAGGAGCACTCCATTATTTCGGAGGTGCTAATCGGGTTATACTTTTGTGTGTATATATATATATATGTATATGTATTTTGGGCATGACGGGGTCTTGTCCAGTCCATATGTCTAGCACTCCAGTAGAGGCTCGTAGATGCGCAGTGTGGGTTAGATGGTCTCACGAGATGCTATTTAGTATAAATGTTATTTTAATGGCCAAAAGGCATATATATAAGTATTTATGTTTTATATGGAATATAATTTTCCTACGATTTGACTATAAAAGTGATAAAAAAGCATTAAATGAGTATGATGAGACATAGAACGATTGGTGCTCGGTAGTTAGCCCCGGGTACCCGTCGCGGACCCTAGTCGGGTCGTGACATGAATAGCCTTACATACCTTTTTGGTTTAACTACTCTATCGCGTGTTTGTTCTCCCTTAATGCTCACGTTCTACCTTCAAGAAAATTCGTATCGACATTAGCTAACAATTATAAGAACGGACTTACTAACACTAGAGAAAATTGGGCAGCATTTCCTTTGTTTATACTACTTTTCCCTTGTTCTACATTAGTTCCCAAACGTTCATATCAACATTCACAACATTGCAACCAATAATCATCATTTATCTACAATTGCCACAATTCACCGTTTCCTTTCAATTTCTCCACAATTACGGTTATAGCTCATTATCGCGTTTTCTCATATACAATACTCATTCCATATTCTATAGGCCATTCATAACATGCTTACAATCTCAACATGCCAATATTCGTAATTCGATCCAACTGTTGTTCAACAATGACACTATTCACTCCATTGTGACCCATTTTCTATACTCTTCTACAATCCAAGTGTTTCAACTTATCAATACTTCAAACATCATGAAAATACCATGAAACTTACCTTAGATTGAGTAGAAACAAGCCTTGAATGGAAACACTCTTCTAGCACCAAAACCTCACTTCACTTCCTTTGGGTTTTCTTGAGATAGATGGACTTTTACTAAGTTTCACACACTTGTTTTCATGGATTTGAAGTGGTTGATCTTGGCTTTCCTTTGATTTTTCTTATGGATGAATGTTGGAGAGAGTATTCTAGAGGTTTATGTGTTCACAAAATGGTAAAATAATGATTGGGTCGAAATTGGGTCTATTTAAAGTGGTCCAGAAAATTCTGGATCGACACAATATGCGGCACACTTTGTTAGACGCAAAGCATGCTCTGCGAGCCGCATGTTGTGTTTGCTGGACGCATGTTGCGCCGCAAAGTGCGTCAGAATGTGATATTCTTGCCAAACTCTCTTCGAAACTTAACTCCAATGATCCGACGAGTCTTAAACCTTCCCGAAGCTTACTAAACATGGTTTTTCTCCATTATATCCCCAAGATGAACATGTCTGCCCCCATGACCTCGAATTTGTTTTTATCCTGCTTCCCAAAGCTAGGACAATTCGCATTCGGCGAAACTCAACATACGAAAATGAGAGGTGTAACATTAAGACCGCCGATTAAAGGGACAAAAATTAAAGACCAGTCCATATGAAGGAAATCCGCGCAATTTTTTGTTTACTTTGTTCTTAATTAATTATTTGTTTTATTTATCCCATGAGCTGGCCCAATCCAATCTCAAACCCTCACGGGTAGGCGGGCTTGTTCTTAGTTAGACCCGGCTAAAAAGTCTCGTTCTTAAATGGACAGAAAAATCTATATCCAAGCCTACCAATTACGGGCAAGTTTGGGCTGGTCCAGCGGGCCTAGCCACATAATAATTAATAGTAAAACTTACACAAATAACTACCTTTTAACAGCTTCTAACAAGTTATAGCTATAAGTTGAAGATTTACAATTCGTAGCTGCTTTTGGCTGTATTTCAGTTGTATCTCGCATTTTTGAAATATAGTGAAATATAGCGAAATACAGTGTGGCTGCTGAATTAAAAAAAGGCTATATTTATGGCAATAAAAAACTTTTTCAAATATATATATGGTAGTTTGGATTAATGGTTCCATGATTCACGCAAATCTCATGAGGTTCCATTACAGCTAACATCTCTCTATCAAAATCAGTCCATTCAAATTGTTTTTGCTGATTTTGTTGTATTCGATTGTATTTCGCGTTTTTAAAATACAAGAAAACACAAAATTTGGCAGAGTAAAAATAGGCTGTATTTATGGAACATATTCTCTTCTTTCATTTTAAATGGTAAATCAAATTAAATCAACCATGTATCACGCAAATGGCTCAAGTTCCATAACAACCCATGTTTCTCTCTCGAAATTACTTCATTCCAAAGTTTTAGAAATACTTCCAAATACCGAAAAATATACACTGGAATACAATGAAATATGGTTGATTGTTTAAGAAATATAAAATTGTAGTATGCGTATATACAATGGAATGCAATGAAATGTATCAGAAACTGTTTCGTAAATTAGAAATACATTGAAATATAGCGAAATATACTGAAACAGTACACTGAAATATATAGAAATATACTGAAACAGTACATTGAAATCTAACGAAATATACTGAAAACATACAGAAATATATTGAAACACCACAACCACAAACCCTGCAGAACCACCACAACAACTGGAAAAACCCTCCTGCTTCCTCCGTCGCCTTTCTTCCGATCCACCATCCTGCTTTTCGAGATCTGAGAAAACGCAAACATAGTTCTACACAGAAAATCGTCCAATGTTGGTTTTCTTCAGATCTAATGGGTGATTAATGGGTAATCAAATGCCCCACAATTACTCCAACTGGGGGTTTTAAGTTCAAATGATTCTATGAGTACCGTATTTTCTTTCAAAGGAGCAATTTCACAAACACCTGGTGTGCGTTTCTTGGGAAAATGGGGAAATCAAACAGTATTGAAAGTGGGTTTTTTTTGGATCTAATGGGTAATGAAAATGACCCACAATTATCTCCAGCTTAATCCAACTGGGGGTTTTAAGTTCAAATGATTCTATGAGTATTGTGTTTTCTTTCAAAGGGACAATTACACAAATAGTTGGTGTGCGTTTTTGGGGAAAATGGGGGAGATCGGACAGTATTGGAAAAGGGGTATTTTGTTGTACAGATCTAATGATATGGTGGATGATTATTTAGAGAGTTAAAGAAGAAGAAGAGACCATTGTAATGGGGTAAAGAGGAAGAAGAGGAAGAAGAAGAAGAAGATGTCATGTGGTGAGTTGTGAGGAGAGAGATTTTTTTTTAGGGTTTGGAGAAGATGATAAATATTAAATGTGTAGTGAGAGAGAATAGAGAGGTACATGTATTTCAAAAATTACTGGATCAGTTACGAAATGTAATTTTAGAAAAATAAAGCTACAAAAATTAAATAAAAAAATAAGGTAGTTATTATTCATAAATAAGTCTTAGACGTAGCTATGACAAGTAAATTTTACTAATTAATAATAATACCAAAGGTATCTACGCGCGTCTAATCTTTACGCAAAAAGAAAATTTAATAAACCAACTGAGAATTTAATTAAGTTGCAAAACTCAATTCTCTAAATAATTTTTTCCTTAGTTGATATGTTTTGTTACCATAATTTTACCCTCTTCTTGGTTTTTTGGTCATTAAGTATCTTAGTTATGAAAAATATGGACTTTCAAATTACCTTAATTTGGTTTTATGTTTTAAAACAAGCTAGTGGGAGCATGATTGCACTTGTCAATACTATCAAACAAGCAAGTGGGACCAGACGTTGCAGGATCACATGATCTATAGGCTTGAGGAGTAACCTGTATGCCTATATTATTAGCTGGTTTGGCCAAATTTTAAAAATGTAAAAAATGTTTTTAAATGTTTATTTTAGAGAGTTTGGATATTTGATCAAGTTATTAGAGAATAATAAGTGTTTTTGAGTAATAGTAGAATTTATTTTTCAGAGAGCTGAAAAAATAACTTCTCCGCTGAAACACTTTTTAAAATCTTAATCACACACAATTTATTGTTCTAATATTGATACAAGTAATTTTTTTTCCAAATTGATTATATTCTACAAATTTACTTCTTTTGAAAAAGGAAATTTTCGTAACTACAACCCTATATAGAGGAGTAGATTTCATCATCTATAACTATGATTGATTCACATTGTATACTTACAATATGTAACTTTTTCACATATCCCCTCTTTATCTACATTTTTTTTTTTGGGTAAATATCTACAGAAATTATGTTAACCCGTATTAAATACGAAAGTCCATTACTCAAACTAGTCACTCAACTATTCGAAATCATCTAGTAAAGTTATGTTTCTTTTGTTTGCAACAAAAAAATAACTTAACACCTAATTTATCCTTTAAATTATCAATCTTTATCTATTTGTATATTTTGATATTTTTGTTCTTTCTTTAGTCTATACTATGCACTTATAAAATAAATAAATATTATTTATAAAGTAAAAGAATAATTTTCAACCATATATAATGTTGGAATAATAAAGTAATTGGGTACGATAAACAATTCAAGT
The DNA here is from genome assembly GCF_019175385.1 of Lycium barbarum. Taxonomy (NCBI): domain Eukaryota; kingdom Viridiplantae; phylum Streptophyta; class Magnoliopsida; order Solanales; family Solanaceae; genus Lycium; species Lycium barbarum. The sequence continues at coordinate 138,123,648 of NC_083340.1, read as the reverse complement.
AGAATAATTTATTCGTATCAATAATTTTGACTTAACAATAAAACTTAAAAATTTATTTACATAATTGGAAATGAAAGAGAACAAAAGCTTTAAAAACATTCATGCATGTAATACAAAAAGAGTTATTTAAATAGAATATATTTTATAATATATATGCTTGAAAAGAAAAGTAACTTTGAAAGTAGACTCCACCTAGCTAGGGCGCTCTTCACCTGCACCTTAATGCTACACTTCTGTAGTTAGGAACTAGCCCTTATCATTTCAAAATTTAAGCCTAACCAAATTGACTACATTAATCCAAAGACGATTAATTATCTGCTAGAAAAGCAATAAATATCTAAAATGTAGCCTAGTTCAATCGACTACAATGAATTATGAATCATTTCCCAAAAGGTCTCCGTCATAGGTGAGAGATTACCCAATATATTAATCTTTATAGAACAACTGTATAACCTTTATATAAGATAATGATTAAATACACATATATAAATAAAATGCATGTGTTTGAATATCGAATTCTTTTATTTAATCATGATTAATATGTACTTTTACTTTATTAAATTAATTAACCATGGTAAGTTGTGTTGATTTAGTACAAACACCCGATATGGGTAAAATATTACGTGGAAGATATATGCTTTAGGTGAGAAACAACGTCAGATAGTTTTGAATTTGATATAGCATATACACAATCCCTATGTCATGTTTCACAATGAGATATTAAGGATATATGAAAGTGGTATCTAATATAACTAAGAACTTTAAAAACTGTATGAAATTATAACATATAGTATCTGGTGAGATTTTTTTGAAAATGTTTGTATCTATTATAAATTACTCTTTTCGAAAAATACTTCCAACAAAAAATATTTTATTAAATAAGCAAAATCTAAAAATTTGGTCAAACAATTTATAAGTGACAAAAATCCAGATTCCCTCTCTCTTTTATTTAGATTATTTTATTTGGTCCAACTAATGTGATGTTGGTAATTCTATACCACATACGTACAACTTACTATTATTGTGGAAGAGCAGGTAAAATTTGCAACAAGTAGTTAGTGGATGTAGAGTGCTATTGCACTATCCTATCTCTTTGTGACAATGTATATGGTTAACCTTCTCAAAATTTTCAAATTATACGTGTGTATTTAAATTACGAATTTACGACGGTCCTGCTTTTGCTGCCCACAAGCAATACCTCTCTTTGAGAATAGTCATACAAGTTTTCCACCATTTAGGAAGTCTTTTTGAGAGCACATGTTTATCATTATCCACAATGCGTGTTTCGTCTTATTTTTCGAAAAGTGAGTCATATTATTTCATTTAAGCTAATGATGAAAGACAATCTGAATGCTAATTAACCAGCCTTTAAATGAGTTGGGGGTTGGAGGTGTGGCGCCGGGGTGGGGATGGGTTGGCGGGCTTTTTATAATTGGGGTGCATCGGACCGCCGGCAAATAATGAGTACGTCCCAGATAGAGTTAGTGGCTCGTGTAATAGGCAACATACCATTTCACGCGGTACGAGAGACACTTGAGTCAACTGCCCACGCCCTATAGCTATCTTAACCCCCTGCAATTTTGGGGTCAATTCCCCCTTCTAATTACTACTAAAAAAATGAGATTCTTGAGAATTTGAGTTTATTGCTCCAACCATTAAATGACTTTCTTGAAACCGTATAGTCAATATCCAATATGAAACAGTTAGTTGAAGGATCCGAGCTAGTATAAGCATATTAAAGGATAAATAATCTATTTCTAACCTTCTTAGACAGCTAATACGTGATAGCAAGTAGGTAAAACCGTTTCTCTAGACCAATTGTACTTGGCACCATATCATAACACTCAACTTAAATAACCCAAAAAGTGATCGGATGTACCAAAATACCCCAATAAAAAAAAAGTTACCGAAATACCTTTTGCGCACTAATTTAGTGCGCAATACCTCTTTAATATACGTCCCCACCATCTTCCCCACCCCGACTGTCCCCCACCATTTAAAAAAAAAACGACGATCCTTCAAAAAATAGTTGTCCCCGCCTTTTAAAAACATCATTTTCGTGTTATTTTTTAATCCAAAAGTCAATATTCTTGGTATATTCAAGGCAAGGAACAAGTTTCAAAACTTTGATTTCGGAATAAAGCGGCGTAGAATTCAATTTCAAAAACTACCTTCAATCTAGGTATTTCACTATGACTTTTCAATTACATTGTTAAATATATTATTATCCTAAGCATGTTTGTTGTGTAATAGTTGCGGATTTCGAAAAAAAAAATACTGCCCTTTTTTTTTTTTTGCACATATGGGGCAGTCCACTGCCACTTTGTTTTTCATTTTTTTATTAATTAATTGTTAATTGTTTGTTAGCTAATTGTTTATTTGTTGATTATTTATTTAGTATTTGTTAATTGTCAGATTAGCTAATTGTTTATTTGTTAATTATTTGTTAATTGGTTGATTAGTTAATTGTTTATTTGTTAATTATTTATTAAATATTTATTAATAACTTCATTAGCTAATTGTTTATTTGTTAATTATTTGTTAACTATTTAGTAATTATTTGCTAATTGTTTGCTAGCTAATTGTTAATTATATGATAATGAATTGTTAATCTTTATATTCTTATTTGTGAAATATTTGTTAATTTAGGATTTAACATCCTTAGTTAGACCTTAATATACTTAATATTATATGTGTTAGTTAATTGCATTTAATCCTTAGGTTAGGTTTGAACATCTTTAGTTTAAGATTTAAAATAGCATTAATATAATATTAGCTAGTTAATTGCAGTTAGCATAATAATTAATTAATAATTATTAATTCGCAAATTGAGATACTTAATATAATTTCCCGTTAAAGTCTTAGTATGTTAGTATAATTGAACATCCTTAGTTAAACCTTAATATCCTTAATATTATATTTGTTAGTTAATTGTATTTAATCCTTAGGTCAGGTTTGAACATCCTTAGTTTAAGATTTAAAATAACATTAATATAATATTAGTTAGTTAATTGTAGTTAGTATAATAATTAATTAAAAATTATTAATTCGCAAATTTTGGATAATTAATATAATTTTCCGTTAAAGTCTTAGTTTGTTGGTATAATTGAACATCCTTAGTTTAGGTTTGAACATCCTTAGTTAAACCTTAATATCCTTAATATTATTTTTGTTAGTTAATTGCATTTAATCCTTAGGTTAGGTTTGAACATCCTTAGTTTAAGATTTAAAATAGCATTAATATAATATTAGTTAGTTAATTGTAGTTAGTATAATAATTAATTAACAATTATTAATTCACAAATTTAGATAGTTAATATAATTTTCTGTTAAAGTCTTAGTTAGTTAGTATAATTGAACATCCTTAGTTTAGGTTTGAACATCTTTAGTTTAGGATTGAACATCCTTAGTATAATTTTTCGATAAAAGATTACATAATTAATATTACATGTTAATGATTAATTAAAAATGCGTAAAATAGATACAACACCTCCATGGATCCCGCCCCCTTCATCCGGGGCCCTTCGAGCCAGAGGTACTTCATCTACAGCAGCATAGTAGGTCCCAGCTAGTATGGAATTTGGATGTAGATCCCACCCGCTTGGTCCATCCCAAGTTGATGGAACAAGTACGGGATATTTTAGCAGCTCGGCCCCCACATCCTCGCGTCTTAGATATACTATATCAGGGCGTTATCTATCGTTGCGTCGCTGATGGTCGTGTACAACATGATATGGCTCTTGTGACGGCCATGATTGAGCGACGGCGATCGGAGACCCATTCATTTCATCTCCGCACTAGTGAGGCCACCATCACCCTTCAGGATGTGGAGATCATTTACGGTCTACTGGTAGATGGACGTGCTTTGTATATTGAGGAGCCTCAACAGATACCGTATCGGCAGGAGTTGACTAGGCTCACTGGTTTCGCGCCTCAGGAGGTTGATATATGGGGACAGAGTTAGGTGTCGATGCATTCCCTTGTTACTCACTTGCGCCTCGTAGCATGAAGCATCCGATTACAGAGGACACACCTCGGGTGGATGTTGACCGACGTGCTGGTCTGTACCTTATCATCATATTTGGGGGTATCTTGTTCCCGAACATATCAGGTTCCTATGTGAGCTTGGGGTATTAGCCGCCTCTGCAGCATCTGAGCGAGTTGGGATGTTACAGTTAGGGAGTTGTTGTTCTATCTTACATGTATCGATGATTTTGTCGATCGTCTATGGGCTCGAGGACCGCTGTCGCTGCATTTTGCCTGCTCCTCCAGGTAATATATTTTAGTATGTGCAATTTTATTCTAAATATAGCTTTTTGAAATGATGACTAATAATTTTTTTTAATGATCCTTTCAAATACGGGTGTGGATTAGGATGAGACCTTTTCATCCCATAGCTGCTGACCCTCCGCTTGACTATATTGTTGAGGATGTACCATACGCGCGGAGATGGACGAGAGGCGTAATCCGAGATGTGGATACGCACCACAATATTCTCCCGTTTAGGGATCAGCTTGATCGTATGACATCGGACACGGTAAGTTTTTTTGATTTAACATTAGTATTTTTTTTTTTTTTTACTATTTTAGTCTTTTATTGGTAACTAATTCAATTCTTTTTACAGGCTTTTGTATGGATATCGTATGATCAGATTTTGGATCAGCTGCTGGCGTTTTGTAGGTCACAGTGTCCGTTGATACATATGGATATCGTTGGGATCACGCGCCCGACCTCGTTTTACCACAGTTCGGTCATATACAGAATATACCTGAGCAGGCTACTTGGGAGCATGACCATTATATGCGAGACGAGCGTGCGGCTATCACTGATGCATGGCGAACCTTTATGCAGCTCCAGGTCCACCGTTGGGATCAGAGAGTGGTGATGCTAGCGGTGGACGGACATGCGACTTCGGTCCAGAGGTCCATGGAGTGGTACACGCGGATCACTCCCAGCTTGATTGGCAACCCCGTGAGGCCTCATGTAGATAGTCGAGGATATGAAGCACTCGCAGGACAGTATGAGGCGTTGGTAAGTTTTATTAGTCTTAAACTTAATTAATCGTTTTATGTATTACGTTACAAACTTATTCAATCATTAATATTTGCCAACAAATGCAGCTACGGACCGTGCAGAGGATGCGCTATGAGAGCTTGGACCGTATGGATGACCCCGAGACAGCAGGATATGCAACGCGGATGGTTTAGCTAGTCGAGGGTGGTATGATTCAGGCCCACAAGCTCAGACGTCTCGATGAGCGTGTTCCAAAGGTCCCGCATCAGGCAGTGGGTGGTCGTGGTCATGCCAGAGGGACTGGTGGCCAAGAGGATAGAGGCAGAGGGGCTGGTGGCCAAGGTGGTAGGGCAGAGGGGGTGGGGCCAAAGGAGGTGGTGGTCTAGTAGATGAGCCTGACGACCATACACCAGTTCCAGCAGCCTCCGCCGACTTCAGAGATCCCGTCGACTTCTCACGGGCCGTCGACTTCAAAGATCACGTCGACTTCTTACCGGCCACCGACTTCAGAGCATCCGTCGACTCCTCTATATACGCCGAATTTATTTTCAGATCACATGTTCTGGCCATCGCATGCACAACCGCCAGTTCGTCATCCACAAGGTGAACGGCCAACTCATGATCTATAGGGTGGCACGTAGTTGGACTTCGATTACTTATTCAAGGACTTTGACATGTCTCCGGCTCGGAGGCCCGCTCAAGAGACCGCTGAGGAGCCATCTCAGGAGCCCTCTCACCAGCCATCTTAGGCGCCCGTCGACACACAAGTTTTTTACAATAAAATAATGTATTAAATTAATTGTTTATATGTTACTTTATGTTTAGTTTAGCATAAAAATAAACTAAATTGTTTATATGTTATTTCAGGTTCATTCTTCTGCTCCTGTGGACCCGTCTCCTGCTCCGGCACCATCTACATCTCTGGCTCCGGAGCCCACTCAGGAGACCGCTGAGGAGCCAGCTCATGAGCCCTCTAAAGAGCCCTCCAACCAGCCATCTCAGGAGCCCGTCGACACACAGGTTTAATTTTTTACAATAAAATAATGTATTTATTAATTGTTTATATGTTATTCCATGGTTAGTTCAGCATAAACCTAAACTAAATTTTTTATATGTTATTTCAAGTTCATCCTTCTGTGTCTGTGGACCCGTCTCCTATTCGAGGACTTTGACATGTCTCCGGTTCGGAGGCCCGCTAAAGAGATCGCTGAGGAGCCATCTCGGGAGCCCTCTCAACAGCCATCTCAGGCGCCGTCGACACACAGGTTTTTTACAATAAAATAATGTATTAAATTAATTGTTTATATGTTATTTTATGTTTAGTTTAGCATAAAAATAAACTAAATTGTTTATATGTTATTTCAGGTTCGTTCTTCTGTGCCTGTGGACCCGTCTCCTGCTCCGGCACCATCTACATCTCTGGCTCCGGAGCCCACTCAGGAGACCGCTGAGGAGCCAGCTCATGAGCCCTCTAAGGGGCCCTCCAGCCAGCCATCTCAGGAGCCCGTCGACACACAGGTTTGATTTTTTACAATAAAATAATGTATTTATTAATTGTTTATATGTTATTCCATGGTTAGTTTAGCATAAACCTAAACTAAATTGTTTATATATTATTTCAGGTTCATCCTTCTGCGCTTGTGGACCCGTCTCCTATTGAGGTTGAGTCATCTCCTGAAGCTCACACTTCGGCCACCGTCGTCTCCCATAGGAAGCATATTTTGAACAAGTCCCCAAGGAATGGAACGCAGGTTGATCATGCCATAGAGCATGTACGGATTACGAGGAAGAAGGGGGGTGGAGATGATGGTGATGGTGATGGGGGTGATGGGGTACGCCTTACGCCTTACGCCTAAGGTTAGTCTAAAGGCTTCCACATGTGGGACCTAGGGGGATGGAGATTGTGTATTTGTAAATAAAATGTACATTTTATGTTAATATTATATTTTTTTTTGGGTATTATTTTCTTAATGATAATTAGTTATCTTAGTTTTTATTGTCGTTTAATAATAACTCGTGCGATATCCTAAATTAATCAAAACCCTATAAAATAAAACTCTTAAATCTAAAGATAACAAGTTTCCAAACAAACAAAACTTACTTCGGGGCACTTTACAACCTCTAAAACGACGATCCAAACATATAGGTATACTTGATGCGCTGAGCCTACATTATTGTTCACAGAAAAAGAAATCAGGCTCTATCTAAAATATTGATATTCCGGTGTTTTTAAACATGACTAATCTTTGGTTAAAGTACGGAAAAAATGAATTTCAAAACTTTGGCCAATGAATAAGGGGCTGGGACTTTTATTAAAGAGGTATTGCGCATTACATTAGTGCGCAAAAAGTACTTCGGTAACCTTTTTTTTAATTGGGGTATTTTGGTACCTCAGACCACTTTTTGGATCATTAAAGTTGCGGACTCCTACTAAAAAACTGGCAAATTCTGTCGTTTTTTAGATAATTGTTTTTAATTTTTTTTAAGAAAATCGACGGACTGCATCGGTTATTTTTCGTGCAAAAATGTGTGAAAATATATATTTTTTTATATTATTTTCTTAAATAAGCCGACGGACTCCGTCTGTTTTTTATTTTTATTTTTTTATTTAAAAACTGACGGTGTCTGTCGGTTATTAGAGCAAAAAACAGTATAAATTAAAACAATGTAAGTACTTGAACAAAGAACATGAGTGGTCTAGTGGTAGAGCCCTTTAATGCCAAGGAACATACCCGGGTTCAATTCCAAGATGTTACATTTCATTGTTTTATTTTCAAAAAAAAATAAAATGGAGTCTGTCGTTGGTTTTTCAAAACCAACGCTACCTAAACCGACTACCCATAGTCCGTCGGTTTTCCCTAAAAAACCGACAAACTTTTTTCTGTCGATTTTTGCCACTTTTTTAGTAGTGTTTAATCATTGGACAAATCAAACCCTCTTCCAACTCCTAGAGTTGTGGTGGATAATAGATCCCTCTAGTTTTTATCAGATGTTTCGAGTTCGAGCTCTGAGAATAGAAAAATTTTAGTAGGAAGCGCTTTCCCCTTCAATGGGTCTTAAGCGACGTAAATCTAGGTTAATCAATGCTCCAAAACAAAATACCAAACACTGAATACCGAACAAAAATCATTAAAAAAACAAAAAAAAAAAACCTGCCTCAATCATAGTTGCATGGCTTTTTGGGTTAGTATCTAAAAATTTCTAAATCTGAATATTTATTTGAAAAGAAGTTTTGAAGACTCTTTTAGGAAAGATTCCAAGGCAGATGATTTCTCCGATTTAGCTTTATTTTCAGGTCTAATTAATGTGATCTTGGTAATTCTTAACCACATGTTACTTATGATGCAAAAAAAAGAAAAAAAGAGGTAGTTAATTTTACGAATAACCCATGATATTGTGAAATAGAAGTTAGACGAATCGTTAGCTAGAGACACAGAAAATTTTATATAATTGGAGAAAATAGTCAGCTTCCCACACAAAAACTAAAAGAAAAAAAATCAGCTATAGAACGATAATGGTCCATTTCCTAGTTGCAACTAGCAAACTTAGCTTGTTCTGCCATCTACTTGAAATAGTATATAAAATGGTGCACCATATGAAGTTTTATACCATCTCATTTTCACTTAAAGTATGGCTTACTCAAATCTAATCTTTTGTCTAATTTTTCTTTCATCCATTGCATTTATTGCACAAACAGTGAGTTCCAATTATCTCTCCCATTCTTGCTCAAAATCTGGCAACTTCGCGCCAACAGTCACTATGCACAAAACTTAAAAAATCTCTTAGCTGATCTCAACTTGAGAACTCCTCCAACAGGGTTCTCCACTACCTCAATGGGGAAAAAACCTGATCGAACACATGGACTTTCTCTATGTCGTGGTGTGTTTCAAGTGCCGATTGCAAGTCCTGTGTGTTAGCTGCTAGTGAAGATCTTGGAAAACGTTGTCCATACGACAAAGAAGCCATCGTATGGTACGATAATTGTCTCTTGAAATATTCCGACGATTGTTTCCGTGGAGAAATTGACAATACGTACAAGTTTTCCTTGTGGAATCCTGCTTTTGTGAGTAATCCAGAGTATTTTAATCCATTGACAAAGGAATTGTTGGTATGATTGGCTGAAAAAGCTTATGGGGTGCAGAATTTGTATGCAACTAAAGAAATTGACATTGGGAAAAATGAAAAATTGTATGGATTGGTTCAGAGCACAAGGGGTCTTTCTAAAGAGGATTGTAAGAAGTGTCTTGACAGTATTATTACTGAACTTCCAAAATGTTGTGATGGAAAAAAAGGTGGAAGATTTGTTGGCGGGAGCTGCAACTTTAGGTATGAAATGTACTCTTTCTTTAATGCTCCTTAGAAATTAGAATACGTCATTAATGCAGAATAAATAATCACACACATACATAAATATATATGTGTGTGTGTCTGGACGGCTTGACCTAAAAGTCCAATATTGATGTAATTTAGTTTGAATAACTTGCAACTTTTGTTGTTGTTATTATTATTGGTGTTGTTGTTATAATTACTGTTTTTGTTTTTGTTGTTATTATTCTTTTATGTTGTTATTATTGTTTTTCTGTTTTTAGCTTGTAACACATTTTTGAATGATCGACCTTTTCTGCCGGTCCTTCTTTTACTGCACTCTATTCGAAGGCACCGTTGAAACTATTACGGACATTTGAATCTAGCTAAAGGGATTTTCTACACATAAATCCACTCATCCAAGCTACTTGTGTCATTGGAGGTTTGGCCCCGACTCCTGCCTTGTTTAAAATAAACAAAAGAATTATCAATAAGGAGGGCGATGCAAAGCGTAACCTCCAAGGATCCTAACTAAAAGTAATAACTATGGACTGAGCTAGCCACAAGGCAGCCTTACCAAATTACTAGAAACAAGAGACCCGGGGGAAGCTAGGAGGCCACTATAGTACAATCCAAACGAATGCATCACCAAAAAACATGACAACTAGAGACTAGTTTCATAGACAAAAATCATCAATAATAATAATAATAATAATAATAATAATAATAATATTACTAATAATACTAATAATAATAGTAATAATAATAATAATAATAATAATAGTAATAATAATAATAATAATAATAATAATAATAATAATAATAATAATAGTAATACTACTACTACTACTACTACTACTACTACTAATAATAATAATAATAATAATAATATTACTAATACTAATAATAATACTAATAATAATAGTAATAATAATAGTAATAATAATAATAATAGTAATAATAATACTAATTATAATAATAATAATAATAATAAAAATAATAATAATAATAGTAATACTAATAATAATAATAATAGTAATAATAATAATAATAGTTATAATAATAATAATAGTAATAATAATAGTAATAGTAATAATAATAGTAGTAATAGTAATAATAATAGTAATAATAATAATAATAATAGTAATAATAATAATAATAATAATACTAATAATAATAATACTAATAATAATAGTAATACTAGTAATACTAATAATAATAGTAATACTAATAATAATAGTAATACTAGTAATACTAATAATAATAGTAATAGTAATAATAATAGTAATAATAATAATAATAATAATAGTAATAGTAATAATAATAATAATAATAATAATAATAATAATAATAATAATAATAATAATAATAATAATAATAATAATAAAAGCGTCATAGAGGAGGCAGTTCCTCCTCAGAATAATATTAATACTGATATTTCATAAATTGAGCAACCTCCTGAGGGGACTATTAAATTAAGATTTTATGAACCTCCATCTATTTTAGATAAAGCTGAAAGTCATAGTATCAGCACTAGATCTAGACTAACTAGATCAAATTCTTCATGTCATTCTTATATTTCACCCGATTATATTGTCAAAATTCCATCTGAAGCTACTACTTCTCAAGTTAGAGAAACTGATGATAATAGAATCGGTAGTCTTAAAATCGATCAAGATAATATTGTTACTGGTATTCAGGATACGGAATTAACCGCGTCTGGTATGGATTTTGATGGAATTTAATGGATCAAGTCCAAAAAATTGATTTTAGTTGGGGATCACCCGCAAGAGAAAAAAAATTAGTAATGAATTTTATATGCCCAGATGGGAACCATTTAGAAAGTAGGGTTTTCAAAGTTTTAATAATGATGAAAAAACATTTTTCCAGGAAGACTTTTATAAGGATCTTTCCAAAGCCAATAAAGTTATATCTTTTGTCCCTTGGTTTATGTCCAAATATGTAGGAGATTATACATCTGTTTTAGAACGTGAATATAAATTGACTAATGGAGAGATTATTAATAGTATATTTCCTCCACAACAATCTTTTCAAATTGGAAAGGATGACAAATTTTTTCATTTTGCAGCTTTTTCAAAATTATTTGAAAACGATACTTTACAAGTTACTGCTAGGCATATTTATAATATGCTGAAACAACAAAATTATGCAAATATTTACAAGAATATCTTGGGTGAACAAATTCTTTCACTATATGATAGAATTGACAAACTATTTTCTCATATAGAAAGATTACATGATTCTACCCTTAAGAAAGGGAAAAAGCAGGAAGTTGTTGCTACTCCAAGTATACAGCCTCCACCTGAAATCAAAGATTTTAAATTAAAATCTTTTTCAGAATTAGAGCAAATGCTTGATGAGAAATTCAAAACTTTAAATATTAGTCCTTTAATAGCAGAGGATGATGATAATTTTCCTAATATGGATTAAAAGGTCAAGGTTGCAGCAGATATTAATAAACAAGATGAATATTATGCTGATAAACCTGCTCAAAGGATGTACTACTATCCTAGGCCTACTCCTCAAGATGTTTTATTAGAGGAGCATGAGCATATTATTACCAATAGTTATAGTGGTAAAGAAATCTATGAATGAAACATAGATGGTTATAGTGAAAGATAGATTTATTGTACCATACATAGGATGTTGATGTATAGTACGATAAGTAAGGTTAATAAAAATAATGAGCCAACTATCGCAGATATGATTATTGCTGGTTTTACTGGCCAATTAAAAGATTGGTGGGATAATTATTTAACCCAAGAACAGCGTGGTAATATTCTGAATGCTGTAAAACGGGAGCAAGAATTTCTCAAGAACCAGTTCTAGTTCCAAATGCTATTTATTAATTGGTTATTAATATTATACATCATATATCAGGAAGATGGTCGGATAATAATGAAACTATTAGAACCATGCTTCAGAATTTAAGATGCAAAACCCTTACCTCATTTAGGTGGTATAAGGATGTATTCCTTTGTCGGGTTATGGAATTACCTGAGTGCAATGACACTCATTGGAAATCCAAATTTATAGATGGATTACCCGCCATTTTTGCGGAAAGAGTTAGAAAAGCTCTTAGGAAAATGAGAAGCTAGTATCAATTATGACAATTATACTTATGGAAAGTTAATAGGCACATGTATGCAGGAAGGCTTAGCCTTATGCAATGAGATTAAGTTGAATCAGCAAATTAAAAGACATGGTCTGAATGAGAGACAACAATTAGGAGAATTTTGTGGACAATTTGGTATGGATATTCCACAAACCAAAGCACCTCATAGGCGCAAGAAAAAAAAAGAAAGATTTCCAAGTATGGAAAGAAAAACGCTTGCAAAAGAAAGCAAGGCGGAAAAAAGAATTCAAGAAGAAAAATGATTTTGTTAAATCCAAAAATTCAAAAGCCTGTTATAAGTATGGAAGAGTTGGTCATTTTAACAAAAATTGTAAAGTCAAGGAAACGAATAAGAACCTTGATATCGATGATAACCTAAAGAATCTTTATACAAGATATTATTAAATTCAGAACCGGAAGATTCTAGTTTTGAGTCTGATAATTCGGAGGACTCTTCATCAAATGAAGATCTTAGAGTTCTTGAAAATGAAAGTTATACCTCTACCAGTTCAGATGAAGAATGTGCACCATGTCAAATGGGACAGCCATGTACTAAGGGTAATAAAGAAGAGGATGAATTTTATAATCCCTTCTCCCAATTCCAAGATACCAATATCAATGTTTTAGACGGTAATAACCTTGTGGATTTATTAAAGATCATTAAAGATCCAGAGCTTAGATCTCAAATTATTGATAAGGTGAATGAATCACCAAAGAAGCCAGAAATGTAGACTGGTATTCAAATACAAGAATCACCAGGTCCATACACCATGTCAGAAGTTAAAAAACTTCTTCAACAACGGAGAAATATTATAACTACTCCAGCCACAACCCAAGATTTGGAAAAAGAGATTGATAATCTCAAACAGGAGATTTCCACCCTTAAACAACATAATATGATTTTAGATGAGAAAATTTCTAGAATCGAGGATAGGGGGAAACAAGTTATGGAAATTCCAGTAGATAAAATTATAGAAGATACATCTGTAGAAGGAAGTACCAGTAAAGAAAGAGAATTTCTGAAAACTTTGGAATTTATTACTTCCCAAAAGTTTTTTTTTTTTTTTTTATAAAAGTTACTCTTTTGATTGATTATAATTTCAAAAAAGAATTTACTGCTCTAGTTGATAGCGGAGCTGATTTAAATTGTATTCCAGAAGGATTAATTCCTTCAGAATGTTTTCATAAAGCTACCCATAGTCTTAGATCTGCTAATGGGTAGAAAATGGGAATTACTTTTAAATTACCTAAAGCTTATATATGCCATGACAAAGCCTGCATACCAGAAAGTTTTGTGCTGGTAAAAGATATTTCCAATCAAATAATTTTGGGAACCCCATTTTTTTAAAAAATATTTCCTATCCAAAAATGGGATACTAAAGGTATTATAGGAACCTTTGAAGGAAAAGCTGTCGAATTTCAGTTTATAACTGAGCCATTTTCAAGGATTATAAATGAAATCAAAGATAGGTTGATGAATAAACATCAACAAGTCAATTTCTTAAAACAAGAAATTTATACTCTTAATATTGAAGAGATTTTGCAAAACCCTAAATTACAGCAAAAAATAGATTTTCTAAAAAATCAATTTTCATTACAAATTTGTAGTGATCATCCTAATGCTTTTTGGGATAGAAAAAAGCATATTGTTTCTCTTCCATATGAAGAATCTTTTTTTGAAAATAATATTCCTACAAAAGCAAGACCATGTCAAATGAATTCTGAATATTTAGAATTATGTAAAAATGAGATTTCCTCTCTTTTACAAAAGGGTCTTATAAGATCTTCAAAATCTCCATGGTCATGCATAGCTTTTTATGTTAATAAACATGCTGAACAGGAACATGGAGTTCCTAGATTGGTTATTAATTACAAACCCCTTAATAAAGTTTTTAAATGGATTCGATATCTGATTCCTAATAAAAAGGATTTATTGGATCGTCTCCATAATGCTATTATATTTTCTAAATTTGATTTAAAATCGGGATATTGACAAATTCAAATTGTCGAAGCAGATAAATATAAAAATGCTTTTAATGTCCCTATTAGGCAATTTGAATGGAATGTTATGCCATTTGGATTAAAAAATGCCCCTTCAGAATTTCAAAAAATTATGAATGATATTTTTATGCCTTATAGCAATTTTATTATTGTTTATATAGATGATATTTTAGTATTTTTCAAATACTATAGAAATGCATTTTAAACATCTTGATATATTCAAGAAAATTATTATTCAAAATGGTCTGGTTATATCTAAACCAAAAATGTCTCTTTTTCAAACAAAAGTCAGATTTCTGGGTGATAACATTGAAAAAGGAAGGATTATTCCCATTAATAGAAGTATTGAATTTGCTTCTAAATTTCCTGATATTATTACTGATAAAACCCAGCTTCAAAGATTTCTTGGAAACTTAAATTATATTTCACCATTTTATAAAGATTTGGCGAAAGATATATCTATTTTATATGATAGATTAAATAAGATTCCTAAACCATGGACTGATAGTCATACCCAAGCAGTTCGCATATTAAGGAAAAGGTTAATAACCTTCCTTGTCTCGCTTTAGCCAATCCTAATTGGCAAAAGATCATTGAAACGGATGCCTCTGATATTGGGTATAGAGGGATTTTAAAACAGTATTCTCCAGATGATAAATAGGAGTATTTGGTCCAATTCTATTCTGGTAAATGGAATAACAGTCAGAAAAATTATGCTACTGTGGCTAGAGAAATTCTTGCTATAGTAAAATCTGTTCTTAAATTTCAAGGAGATTTATATAATCAAAAGTCTTTAATCAAAACTGATTGCCAAGCAGCTAAATTTATGTTTAATAAAGATTGCAAACATGTTGTTTCTAAACAAATGTTTACAAGATGGTAGGCATTATTAGCCCCATTTGATTTTGAAATTCATTATATAAAAGGGACAGATAATAGTCTCCCTGATTTTCTCACCAGAGAATATTTGAGTTCATAACTCTTATTCATCTTATTTGTAGGATGAGGCCCCAATTTATCCCTAACTCTTATAGAGGAAGGGGAGGTAGAGGAACACCATCAAAAGGAACAGGTAGAGGCACCGTTCTAGCCCAAATGGGAAGCAAAAAGCTAATAGCTGATAATATTGCAAGATCTTCCAGTAATAGCAGGAAGTAAATTACATATGAAGAATATTTGGCTTTCATAGAAGCCCAGCAGAAGAAGGATAATATGCCACCTTGATATTTTAGTGCCCTTACTGACGATGATCATGAGGACACCGATTCATATGAACAAAATGACAATAGCGAGTTAATAATTCTCATAGAAAATGAAGATCTCCAATGGAGAAATGAGCCTTGACAAATCATGCAAAGGTATTTCGATCAAGCATCATACGCTACAACTACTTATAAATATCACATGAATTATGAGCTGGTTCTTTCTTCTTTAGGATCAGCAAAATTTCAACATTTTTACCCTGCTAATAGCAAAAAGGTTTATAACTTTTCAAAAATTATTATAAAAAAGATTTTGTCTCCAAATGAATGGGGAATCAGTACTTTAAAGGAAAAGGATTATATCCATCCTGAACAAAAAATCCCAGTTAAATTTAACTATTGGGATTATGTTGAAGCCTTTAATAAAGTCTTTTTATATGAAAATCCTAATAGGAAACATTCATGGTTTATAAAAATATGTGCCAATGTTTATAAACAGGGCATTCCAAATTGGTTTTGTCTGTCACGACCCGGCTAGGGGCCGCGACGGGTACCCGGGGCTATCCACCGAGCACCGTTCGTTCTATTACTTCTTCGGCTTATTTAACAATCATTTACCCGATTCATGCTCAATGTATAATAAAATCCATTTTCATTTAGAAACAAAATGCTTTCATACATATAAGCCCTTAGGCTAGCAAAAATACCATATAGTATATATATATATATATATATATATATATATATATATATATATGCATATACACATAATGACCATGCCATGAAACTGCACGACCCACGTCGAGTATCTACGAGCCTCTAAGAGATGACATCTACAACTGTACACAAAAGAATCATCATAGGCACCTCCGGGACGATGGAGGGCTTTCAGTCCGCTAGCAGTCTCTAAGAATCCGGAGCAAGATCTCCTCCCTGTCTACCTATGGGCATGAACACAACGTCCAAAGGAAAAGGACGTCAGTACGAATATTGTACTGAGTATGTAAGGCAGGAATGAAATAAACAAACATAATGGAAAGATCACGCGTCATGAGACAAGGACATAACCTGCACAAGTGTCATAGGCAAATGTATTACTTATTTATATCCCATTTTATACAATCATAGTATACATGTTATCTCGTCCCATACATCATTGCGTACATCATCACATCATAATCTGTATCGTCACCCGCGTCCGGGTAACCCTCATATGCCGCCCACTAGTGGTGATCGTGTCTAGCCCTCTAGGCGCGGTGTAAATATAGCAGCCCGCATTAGCGGTGACATGTCCGGCCATATAGGCACGGTGGAATCATAGCAGCCCGCATTAGCGGTGACATGTCCGGCCATATAGGCGCGGTGGAATCATAGCAGCCCGCATTAGCGGTGACATGTCCGGCCATATAGGCGCGGTGGAATCATAGCTGCATAAAAAAGTTCATGAAATGGTTTTTGAAGACTCTAGTTCATTTTTGGGTGAGGATGTAAAAAATGAAGTGAATTTGAAATTGAAGCGCATTGGACCACATTCTACCATTTTTCAACATTGTGCTTGCTTGATGATATGAAAGTTGAACCAATCAAGCCAATGGAGAATTTTGGAGATGAAGAAGAAAGCGTTTTCATTTTGAAGTTTGCTATGCCAAGAAGACAAAATGGCATGCCTCACTTAAGGGCCAAGAAGTGCAAAATGCGACACCCGAGAGTTGGCCTCTTTGCTTTTCTACCACCGCCCCATGAGCGTCATCATAATCTTGATTCAAAGTTGGGGCGCAAATTCATATCTTCCAAATGGAAGGAAAAGTGGTAAAGATAACCGTCGTGCCGCGACGTTAAATCGAGCGCTTGGTGGGAGGCAACCCATCGTTTTAAAAATTTTGAATCGTTTTTGAAATTTTATTTTTTAGAATAGTTTAGTTTATGGTTTTTGACTAATCTGCAAAGTTTCAGAATTTTTGGAGTTGTTTTGAGCATGTCGGATATCCGGACAGCCCCCAAACTAGTAAAAGCTGCAAAAAAAAAATCTGGTGGCATAACCTGCGAATCGCAGGTCATGCCTGCGAGTCGCAGGTCAGGTCGCAAAGTGTGACAGAGACAATTTTTTTTTTTTTTGTTTTGCTCTCAAACTATTTTATGTTTTGTTTCGATTATGTGCAGTGAGGACACTGCAATGTTCGTAGTTGGGGGTGGCATGTGGTAGCACATTATATTTCAGTTATGCTTGATTTGTGCCCTTGTCGGGCTTTTGTCTTATGTATGAATATTGTGTGCCCTTGCCGGGCTTGTTTTATGATTGTTGGTGTGGCTGTGGATAGTTGTTGTTACAAATGGAACTTGCTCAAAGTTTTGAAAACTTTTTTGTTGGCATGTTGTGGATTAGTCACTTTTATTATTTTATTTCCGTTCTTAGTTAGGTGGTTTAGGAGTAAAAATGGTGTTCCCCTTGACCAATTTTGGCTTGCTTGGTACCAACTTATTTAAACCTTGGTGTATGAATTCTTGATTTTTGAAAAAAAAAAATGATTGAAGTAAGGATTCTTGTTGTGACTTTTAAACTCAATTTTTGGCTCTTACTTTCACTAATTAGTCTCTTTAGGCTATGATTGACTTTGTGAGTTCATTTTGCTCAATTGGTTTTTGGATACATATTTCACTTGAGTTTGCACGTGCCATGTGTGGTGAGGTTTTGTGAGTTCTTTTGCATTACTTATGGTCTAGAACTTGCCTGGAATGTGTTTCAAGGAGAAATCCTAGACTACACTTGGTTTAAAAAATGATGTTAGGTCTTCCTTGGACCGTTTTTGCGTCTTAAATATCCTACCCTTGCATGTTTTCCCTAGTTAACCCTTTTTGAGCATTTAACCTTTTCTTTGACAACCATGTTACAAGCTTTACCTTGTTCTTCATTGATCCATCTTTTGGTACTCTACCTCCTTAAGTGCGTTGAAAGTGCAAACATAGGCTAAAAGCCTAAGTTTGGGGGTGATGGTTGGAAAAGTTGTTATGTGGGAGTTACTTTAAAGGTGAAAGAAAAAAAATTGAAAACTTCCTTGTTATTTTGAAAAAGAAAAAAAAAAGAAAAGAAAAATGAAGGTAGAATAAAGAGTTGTGATTAATGGGAAGACTAAGTGGTGAAATAAAAAAAATGAAGAAAGGGGTGGAAAAGTTTCAAAGGAAGTGTGCGTTGAATGTTAAAAATTGTAGTGCTTAGGGAGGTTTTGAGTCACTTTTACCCAAATTGTGCCCTACCTTAACCAAAAGCCTAAATTACAACCCTTTAAGTCCTAATTGATTTTGAACCAAGTGTGTCTACATTAGTGGAGAAATACATTAAGGGCAAACTTATGGTACTACTTGTGTGCATTTGAACATCTTTGTGAGAAAGAGAGTTAATTCTTTCTATTTGATATCTCATTTGAATTACATTTTCTAAGTGTAGGATTCTCTCTTGAGTGTGAGGGCACATGAGAATTTAAGTTGTGAATTTGTTCCATTTTCCAATTGAGATGAATGAACAAAAGAAAGTTGTTTTGTGATAATGAGGCAAATTTTGAAGCTTTAGTGTCATGACGTGATTGCTACTTTGATTAACTTGGTGTTTGAACACTTGAAATGAAAAAGAAGAGTTTTTAAGAAGTTGGTGATTCATATGTTTTGGATTAATTGGTGGTACCAATCAAAGTCATGTGTTTGTGCTTAAAGTATACTTTTTGACTTGGTATGATGTTGGTGCACTTTTGAATGGAGTCCTTTGAAGGGAATTGTAAGTTTTGATTTGCTTGAGGACAAGAAATAGTTTAAGTTTGGGGGTATGATAAGTTGGTATTTTACCAACTTATTTCTTCTTTAAGCTTAGACTTTTGCAATGATTGATTGAAAAAATAGTGCATTTAATGTCGTTTACTTCCATTTTATAGGTTTATGTGATTTGGAAGTAATCGGAAGAAACCAAGCGAAAATAAAGTCAAAAAGAGGCCAAATTGGACAAAAACTGCACAGTTTTGCAAACTGTCAAAAGTGGACAGTTTTGCAAAAACGGGACAGAACTGCAAAAAACAGGCAGAACTGCAAAAATTGAAATCTGGGGCATATTTTGTCATTTTTTTAACTTGAAAGAATTAGGGCAGCTACAAAAGAGAGACTTGGGGCATATCATTATCATCTTTGGCAGTTTTCATACAAGTTTGGAGGCTAAGGTTTTTCTACACCATTGGAGGAGAAGATTGGAAGCACTTCAATGAGATATTTCTTAATCCTTTCTTCAATTCCTTATTTTGTATTGATTATCTAAGTGTGTAGCTTTCTATTCCATGAATTGAATCTTGTTTATGAAAATATTCTTGATTAAAGTTTGGTTTGAAACTCTTGTTATGCTTATGTATTGAATGATTTTTATTGCTATTGAAGTGGGTCTTTGTTGATTTAATTAATCTCGTTCTTGAATGTTTCCAAAGGGATTAGCTAACCCTAGGACTCACCCATTTACTTTGATTGAGCTCGGAAGAGGAAATCTAGGTTGGGAAAGATTGATTAACAAGAATTTGTGTCATTAAACTCATCTAATAACTTGAGCTCGGAAGAGGATAGTTACTTGAGGTTAAATTGATTGTGCCTAATATCACACTCTAAGGCTTGGAAAAGCTTAGAGTGAAATTCATTGATTTGGTTGGAAGACTTTCAATGAGATTTTAGAAAGCATTATCTATTTACATAAACCCGCTCTTAGTTGTAAAATCGTAAAATACGTTGGATCGTTACTTGAGTGTAATCTCCTATTATTCGTGCTTGTGGCCATTGATCATTTTACTCGCTTTCTAGGTTAGTTTACATTTTTGCATTAGTTATAATTTTCTCCAAAAACCAAAATATTATTCATCGTTTGGCTTTAGCTTAGTTGGTGAAAGTTTCTTACTTTCTTAATCGCCTAGCATATTGTTCCCTGTGGGATCGACCCCGACTCATAGTTGGGTAAAATATATTGCATACGACCGTGTACACTTTCTCTTTGAGGAGTGGATTTGGACGTTATCAACAACCTCCAAATAAGAAAAGAAATCTTGAAAAGAAGTTCTTTAATTCAAACTTTATCAAGATGAGGGATGGGTTGCTTCTTTGTTTGAAGTTCTGATAGACACTGACACAAGTGAAACTCCCATTAGGATTGAGCACCAAATTTCTTTGTCCTTTCTATGGGTTTGATTGGTATCACTTCTCTAAATATCAAGGGCTGTGAAGAAATGACCTTTTGTAGTTGATTAATATCCAATCTGCTTTCATGAATGAACTAATTGTCTTGGTATTTCCGCTTTCCGGTGAAGTTGAGTTGTTGAAAGAGGGGCCTAGAGTTTGTACATTTATACCACCAGAATAGAGCCTAGGTAATTGTCTCCTATTTTCCAGAGTATGTTGGCCTCCACTAGCTTTCTAGTATCAGTTAGATGTTCACAGCAGAAATTTTTTACCATGGTAGAGTCTGAACTAACAAAAGTTGTGTGAGGCTCCACCTTTGCTTGACAAGTGGAATTTCTGGGTCCCATCAGTACTTTTGCTTACCCACACCTTTCTCTCTCTCTTTTATTCTTTCCAATTATCTTTTTGCTCTCTCATTTCTCTCTTTCTCATAGAATGTAAAGCTTTTTTTTTTCTCTCTCTGGAAAATACTAGTTAATACAAAAATATTTCGTTTCTATTTTTTTAGCAGAGTATGGAACTTTTGACTTCACTAATGCACAACTGTTATCAGAATTCTAAATATGCAAAATGTATATTAAAATGCATGCGATATACTATACATGTGTTTAAAAGTTAATTGAGGTTATAAAACGTTGAAAGGCAATATTTAGCTTCACTCAGATTTATAAAATATATTTATAAATCACATTTCTAAAATAAAAAAAGGCTCCCGGAGCAGTAAGCTCCCATATACAACAACAACAACCTAGTGAAATCCCACAACGTGGGGTCTGGGGAGGGTAGAGTGTACGTAGACCTTACTCCTACCAAGGAAGGACGGCTGTTTCCGAAGACCCTCGGCTCAATAAAAAGCATAAAAGAGGTCAGATAAGGCTAAGAAATTCAAAGCGATATGAAAATGCAAATAACGAAAGCGACACAGATAAAATAGGATAATCAAAATACATGAAACAACAGATAATAGCAGAAATCAGAGCACAAGAAATTATACTGCGATAATGCGCCTACTAATAAGGAAGGATAACGAGACTATCTACTAGCCTACTACCCTAATCTGGGTCCTCCAAACCCTCCTATCTAAGGTCATGTCCTCGGTAAGCTGTAACTGCGCCATGTCCTGTTTAATCACCTCTCCCTAATACTTCTTCGGCCTACCCCTACCTCTTCTAAAACCATCCATAGCCAACCTCTCACACCTCCGCACTGGGGCATCTGTGTCTCTCCTCTTCACATACCCAAACCATCTCAGTCTCCTTTCCGCAGCCTGCTTGTCTTTGCACATCTTTTTCTTCATGGCTTCGATAGCTTGTGCGGATCCCGATGCTTTCTCTGTGCTCTTCAGCGTCATCTCTTGAAGGCTATTTACACCGACGAACTCAGATGGAACGGCCTCCAGCTCACGACATGATATAAGAACAAGGCGCTTAAGTGTTCGGAATGCAGAGTTTGAAGCCGTCCAAGTTTCAAAATCTGCCCTGTTAACCCACAATACTGTGAGTTTGCTAAAACCTATTGAATTCCAGGTCTTTTCACTACGGGTCTTCCCACTAAACTCATTTTCATTCAGCTTAAGGATTTCAAGGCATTCTAATTCCCCTAGTCTATTCGCATCACTCCAAGCAAACTTTGTTTTGGACAAAGTTAACTTCTTCAGTTTGTATAGAAACTTGACGAATATTGGAGGAATTTGAAGTTGAGGAACATTGTTCCTGGAGCTGCCAGAAACATTCAACAGCTTCAATTTTTTCACGCACTCTAGCTTTTCAAAATTGTTGAATCCAGCCTGGTTAGTTTAAAAAAACTCAAACCATATTCCCTTGAATACTCACTTTTTTGAGATTACAAGCCCTTTCAAACACATCTTCTCTGCAACTTCCTGGTTCAACTCTAGAAAGGGTTTATAGGCGAGATGATTCTACATATCTTTTCTTTTTAGCAGGCCTAGGGGATGGCAACTTCGCAGGGACATTGGTGTGTAGATATGTCAACTTTAGCATGCTCCATATGTCTATATCGATGGTGCGCATCTCTGTATTAAAAATAAGAGTTTCTATATTCTGAAACTCACCAAAGCACATAGGAAGCGTCTCGGCGGATTTACTCGAGACAGCAATTTACCTCAAATAAAATAGATTGCTGAAATCCTTTTTGAAAAAATAATTGAAAGGTTCAACGTCCAAGAACCTAATCAGAGGAGATGCATCAGGGAAGGGTGGAATGCTATCAAGATCCACATTTCCTATTTGTTTTTCGAAAAAACATAAGAAAGACCTAACATGCTCAAGATTTTCTTCTTTGGAGAAAATATTGTTCCTGTAGGTGGAGGAAGAATCTTTCCTTTCTTTGGAAAAGGAAAGATCTTTCCCTTCTTTGGAGTAGAGATCTTTCAAAAGAGAGAATTCAATGCACAATCGACGAGATGTATCTAGATTATCTGATGTATTAAGATCAGATTTCTTAGATACTTCTTGGACAAGACCTTCATTTTCAGCCTCCAACTTGCAAAACTGGTGCAACATATGTCGTGTAGACAACATGTTTTTACTTGACCATCAGCCCTTTTTTGCATTACCATCACTAAATTCCTATTGACAAGTGCATTCAAGTAATACTCCGCTATATCCTCGAGGGTGCCCTTTAACTTGGAGTACTTTATCAAACCCTCGGCAATCCACAGGCGAATCAACCTCCAAGCAGGAATTTCAAATCCTCGTGGAAAGGCGGCGCAATACAGGAGGCACGGCTTCATCTCTTCGTCTAGATGATCATAACTCATTTCCACATATTTCAAGCAGCTCTCAGGGTCATCTTCATTTATAAGGTACTGTCCTACATTGTCGCTAATCATTTCCCACTCGCTTTGGTTTGTACGTCCTCTTAGAGCTCCTTCAACCACCACTAGTGCAAGTGGCAGTCCACCACATCGTTCTGCAATACGTATTTCATGTCCTACAAACTCATCAGGACACCTTCTATTACTGCCAAAAACTCTTTTTTGCAACAATTGAAAACTTTCATTGTCTTCCAAAAATTTCAAATAGTGAGGATCATCACTGGCATATCTACCAACAGGTTTCACACGAGTGGTGATCAAGATTCGGTGGCCTTTGTTGTCATCTTCCGGGAAAGCTTTCCTGACTAAATCCTCAACCTTCGTATCCCACACATTGTCCAACACAATGAGACGTTTACCTCCTCTGGAAATGTGTCCACATATTACCTCCAGTCATTCTCTTCCTTATTCTGATGTTCTTCAGTGATTTTTGTGTACGTTTTCAGAATACTAAGGAGGACCTTTTTTCGTATGAATTCCCGGCCTACGCGAACCCAAATTCTCTTGTAAAAACCAGGAGACTCATGATCAAAATCTTTATAGACTTTTGTTGCCAGTGTAGTTTTGCCAAGTCCAGGCAACCCCACCACAGGAATAGCATCTAATTTATCGGTTCCTTCAACAAGTCGTTCGATCAATTTTCTCGCTACTTCGTCAAAGCCCACAACTTCGTTTTCTTTCAACAAAGTATTCTGTTGGAAGACATAAAACACTCTTAAATTTGTTTGGTTCCATGTGGTTGTGGACTAATAAAAATTAATAAAGCAGCGGAACTATTTGTCTTGTAAAACAAATTTACAAACTCAAAAGGTGAGCAGAAAGGTATACTCACGGTTTCTTTAGATCAAGAGGTTGAACATTTTGTGATATCTGTTTCTTTATAACTTGGATGTGACTCATTCTATACTTGATGAAATGCTCTTATTTTCATGAGAAAAAATATTCCATTTAATTTGCAGTTGACTTTGTAGCAAATACAAATTGATTCATTATGAACAATCCTTAATTACAAAAAGAAAAAGGCACTCCCTCCGTCTCAATTTTAGTGTCCTCTTGAAGTTTAAAATTTTCGTTTTACGTATTGGGCAATTCGCAGGAATGCCCTAATTTTGGGGTGGTTTTAATTTTTCCCCAGCAAATTGGTGGTCTTTAATTTTTGTCTTTCGCCTAATATCATGAGGTTTGAGGTTCGAATCTCGGCTTAATAAAAAAAAACGCAAGACAGAGTTTTATAGCAAAGTTAGGCCTATTCGGACAAAAGTTAGGCCTCAGGTAAGATTTTGAATGCAAAACTCTGCCTACAAGCAAAGTTTTGAATGCAAAACTCTACCTGCAGGCAGAGTTTTGCAAGTCAAAGTTCATCCTCAGGCATAGTTTTGCAAGTCATCAGGCATAGTTTGCTTGCAAACTCTTTTGAATGCAAAACTCAACCTTCAGGCAGAGTTTTGCAAGCTAAAGTTAAACCTCAGGCATAGTTTTGCAAGCCATCAGACAAAGTTTGCCTAAACTTTTGCCTTGCGATTTTTTTTTTTTTTTTGTATGAGCGGGGGTTTGAACCCGGAACCCATGGGTTTTTAGGCAAAGGACTAAAACTAAAGATTTCAAATTTGAGGGGCAAAAATTAAAGACCAATATGCTTTTGAAGAACACTCCCCACAAAAAAATGTTACGTATTTCACCTTTAATGAAAAGCTTTTATAGTCCACACAAATGTTATGGAGCCACAAAAACTTTTCCCTTTAAACTTTTAAGAAAACAAGTTTCGACAAACATTTTTTTTCCCTTCTAAAACTTTATGCTGCGTCAAACTATCACATAAATTAAAACAGCATGAGTACTCTTTATAAATAAAAAAAGAAAGATAATATTTTGAGTTTTGATTGATCCTAGTTTTCTCTCTTTACTTTTCCTCGATAGAAAATGTGTAGATTTTACAATCTTTTTCTTTTTTTCTTTACTCTTCCTCGGTAGAAAATGTGTAGATTTTACAATCTTTTTCTTAAATTCTCTAAAGAGTCAATCTCCTTTTACACCTTTCTCAACAGATCAGAGCGTGCAATACATTATTTGTAATCAACTTCTTGAATCATATATTTTCGTGAAAAGAAAATATTTTCCATCATACTAAAGTACCAAACACACTTCTAGATGATAAAACAAGAAAATTATTTTCTCAGAATATAAATGATTTACCTATTCATATTTTTTGTATTTGATACGTTAGTTAGAATAGAGCATTTACATATATTCAAAGCCAAACATTATTAGTTTTTTTTTTTTTTAGTTAGGAGTGCAACTTCTGGTGGTGGGGGTAGACAAGGGGTTAAGGTTAGGTGGGTTTTGGACGGTTGATAAGTTGGTATTTTTCCAACTTAGCTCTTCTTTAATCTTAGACTTTTGACTTGTTTGATTGTGAAAATAGTGAATTTAATGTTGTTTACTTCCAGTTTACAGGTTTATAAAATTTAGAAGTGATCGGGAAAGAAACCAAGTGAAAACAAGTCAAAAAGAAGTCAAATTGAAGAAAATGAGAAAAGCGGCTAAAACAAACAAACACGTTAGATCTTCAAATCTGAAAATTTGGGGCTGTTTTGGTCATATTTGGATGTGGAAAATTGGGAGCTATAAGAGCATGACTTAGGGAGACATTATTCATATCTTTGGCTAACCCGTTCAAGCTTAGGAGCAAGAAGCACCAACCACAACTAGGGTTTGAAGATTTGGAGGCACACAATGACACTACTAAAAAAACAGTGAATTTCGACCAAAATTTTTCAACCTCACTTTTTTGTCGAAAAATAATCGACCACATTAGGTCGAAATTTTCAGTTTTTTTTTTTTTTGGGATTTAGCCCTCAATCTGTCGATATTTACACGGGAAATAAAATTTCAACCGCATGAGGTCGAAACTTATTTTTGTACAAATAATAAATGAGAAAAAACATTTTTAAAAATTATATTATATAAATAAAACAATTAATTAAAAAAAAGAATTATATTTCGACCGCATGCGGTCGAAATAATTAAGTCAAATCTGACTTAATATTTCGACCGCACGCGGTCGAAATAATAAACTTGTAAAATTTAAACTTCAATCGTGCAATTCTTATTCCCAACAACCAAAACCTAATTATATTAAAACTCCCACCCCCACCGTACCCCTACCCAGTCGCCGACACTCCACCCCACCACACCCCTACTCCTCCCCGCCGCTGACGCCCCATCCCCACCACTGCCTGTCCTCCGTCGCCGGCGTTGCTGTCCGCCGCCACTAAAGGTAAGTCATTTTTTTCCATTTTTTTTCAATCTCTTTTCTATCATTTTTTTTTTTTGGTAAATATCTCATTTCTATCATTATTAGTTACATTACTTTGTAATTGTAATTGTAATTTAATTAGTAGATTACTTATATTTATTGTTAAAGTTTGCATTTGTAGCTATTTGTTAAAATTTTACTAAGTGTAAATTGAAATTTATTTGCTATTCTAGTAACAAGTTCCCCTCCGTATGTTTTTTTTTTTTTTTTTTTATTTAGTTACTTTCTCTTTTCCCCAAAATATCCATGTGGGTTTCTTGGTTTGTCCCTCACTGCTTCTGTTTGATGCCTACATAACCAGGATTTTGGTTTTTGTATGTGGGTTTAGCAGTTTTTTCTGTTCTTGTGTTCCTGAAAGGCCAAACGAGGCTGATTGTATTTATTACTTGAGGACTGGTATTTGTGGCTATGGTGCTCGTTGTCGCTTCAATCATCCTCGTAACCGTAGTAATTTGGTAATTTTGTGTTGTAGTTGTGTAATTCTAGGGTTCATCTTTAGGGTTTTTTTTTTTTTTTTTTAATGTGGCTGATCACTTGATTTACTTTGTTACTGTACAATTTCAAGGTATTTATTTATATTTAACGTGCCTGATCACTTGATTTACTTTGTTATTGTCCAATTTATTTCTAGGTATTTTTGTTTAATATGCCTGATCACTTGATTTACTTTGTTACTGCCCAATTCAGGTTGATCTTAGTAAATATCGCGACTTTTTATCTATCTTCATTCTTGATTTTTAGTATTTTTAGACATTAGTGATGCCTGTTGTTAATCCTTCAAAATTGTAGTTTGAAAGAAGAAAGATCTTACTTTGTTATACATTTTGCACTTCGAATCTTCCGCTAAGTCAGCACGAAAGATTTGAAATTTCAAACTATAATTCCCATTAAATTGCGTAATTCTAAGGTTCATTTCAGGGTATATTATGTTTGATATTCCTGATCACTTGATTTACTTTATTTTAGCGTCCAATTCAGGTTGATCTTCGTAAATAATGATTTTTTTTCCTAACTTAAATTTCTAATTTTCAGTCTATTTAGACATTAGTGATGTCTATTGTTAGTCCTTGAACATTGTAGTCTGAAGGAAGAAAGATATTTCCTTTTAGACATTAGTGATAGCTATTGTTAATCCTTGAAATAGTAGTTTGAAAGAAGAAAGATCTTTCCTTTTAGACATTAGTGATATCTATGTTCATTTATGATTTTTAGTCTTTGAAAATTGTAGCCTGAAAGAAGAAAGATTTTCTTTTTTTTGTACATTTTGTACTTCTAATTTTTAGTGAAGACAGCACGAAAGATTTGAAATTTCATTTATGTAAATTGATGACAGGCTGTGGGAGCATCAAGAGCTACTGGAGGAGAATACCCTGAGAGAGTCGGTCAATCTGTTTGCCAGGTAGTTTTATTAAATGTGATAGCAATTAGTTTGGCATTTGGTGTTCATTTAATGATCAACTTCGAGAGAGAAGATGTGTTTTCTGGATTTGACTCTCTTTAGTACAATAACTTTGTTTACTTTAGTACAATAACTTTGTTTACTTTTTTGTTGATCCTGTATTAATTGAGCTGCCACTTTTGTTAACCAAGATTTGTCCTTTTCCAGCTTATTGGATCTCTGATATGCTGATTGACAGCTTATGTTGTCCTAGCATCTAAGTAGCTTATCAAATAAATTATGTCCTAGCATCTAGTGTGCCATTTATGATGTTGATCATGCTGAGATTTACCATCGTATCTTTCAAATGCTCTAGGGAAGAATCTAAGTTGCTAGATATGCTCTGTCATAATATTCATCATTATTTTTTTACTTTAGAATATGCTTGCTTTTTGCCTATTCTGCCTATCAGTGCTTTATCTAACCTATTCCGGTTGATGGAGGTAAAAAGATATAAATAGAGTACTTTTTATTAGCTTTGCGGTCACTATAACTCGTAGTGAGATCTGGAAATGAAATGGAGGGAGTATTGCTATATAAGTCGTGTTATGTGCATCAAAGTGGTCACTATAACTCGGTGGAAATAATTTCGACCTCACTTTTTGGTGGAAAAAAAATCGACCACATGAGGTCGAAATTATCAGAATTTTTTTTTTTTTTGGATTTCGAAAATTTTCGACCGCATGAGGTCGAAATATAGTTTTGTACAAATAATAAATGAGAAAAAACATTTTTAAAAATTAAATTATACAAATAAAACAATTAATTAAAAAAAATTAAATGGTGCTTAGCTTGAATGTGAATTCTTCATTGTTCTCTGATCTTTTTTTGCTAATTATGATGCCCTTTTTGAGAACTATGGTAATTATGGTTGGTGATTCTTTTACTAATAACATATAAACTAAGTATTAGTTTAACAAGTTCAAACATTGTGCTATTTGTGTAGATGGATTCTCGTCGATGGATGTACAATAGATCTTATGATGATCCATTAGGGATGAGGAATGAATTTATAGCCGGTGTCTATGCTTTTGTTGAATACGCAAAGTCACTTGAGGATTTTCAGTTCATGGTGTGGTTAGGTGTCCTTGTGTTAAATGTGAATGTATGAATTACGAGACCCCAGAGCTTGTTACGCTTCATCTGTATGAAAAAGGCTTTAAAAGTAATTATACAATGTGGACTAGTCATGGGGAAACACACAACAATTTTGGTAGATCTCAGAACTTTGAAGTCGGTGAAAGTAGTAGGAGGGCAGAACGTAATGTCCAAAATTCTAGAATGCACGACATGGTTCAGGATGCCTATGGCATGCATTCAGATTTTGAATCTGGTGGCCATGTTGAAGAACCTCCCAATGAAGAGGCCAAACGTTTTTATGCAAAGTTAAATCAAGCTAGCCAACCCTTAAAAGATGGGAGTCCGCACTCTCAATTGTCTGTCGCCGTTAGATTGTTGAGTATCAAAGCAGATAACAATGTTTCTGAAGGGGCAATGGATTCTTTCATTGACCTCATACATGAATTACTTGACTCCACTCTAGAGATACTCGATAATTACTATAAGGCAAAGACATTGGTGTCCAAGTTGGGACTCTCGTCGGTCAGAATTGATTACTGTGAAAATGGTTGCATGTTATACTATAAGGACGACGTCGGTCTAGAATCTTGTAAGTTTTGTGGTAGTAATCGGTTTAAGCAGACTCGCAGTGGGAAAAGCGTTGTTGTTAAGGAGATGCATTATTTACCACTTATACCAAGGTTAAAGAGGTTTTATGCATCTAATAGTCCCGCCCTTCATATGAGATGGCACAGTGAAAATAGAAGGCCACCAGGTGTTATGTGTCATCCATCTGATGGTGAGGCTTGGCAGCATTTTGATAGAACCTATCCAGACTTTGCAGTTGAACCACGTAACGTCATGTTGGGTTTATGTTTAGACGGATTCACTCCGCATTCTATTTCTGCTGCTCCGTATTCTTGCTGGCCCGTGTTCATAACCCCGTATAATCTTCCTCCTGAGATGTGTATGACTAGTCCATATATATTCCTTAACTACATTATTCCTGGCCCTCGTAATCCAAAAGTTTTGATTGATGTGTACTTGCAACCACTGGTTGATGAACTGAAACAGTTGTGGGCTGTAGGGGTTGAGACATATGACATTTCGCGCAAGCAGAATTGTAATTTGAGGGCCACTTTAATGTGGACTATTAATGATTTTCCTACATACGGGATGTTGTCCGGATGGATGACAGCCGGAAAGTTAGCATGTCCTTACTGCATGGAGAATACTAAGTCCTTCACTTTAAAAAACGGCAAAAAAAAATCATGGTTTGATTGTCACCGTCGGTTCTTGCCGATGGATCACCCCTTTAGGAGAATGAAAAATGCATTCAAGAATAATACAATTGAACAAGACTGTCCACCTCCAATATTGTCTGGTGAGGATATCTGGGAGAGAGTTCAGAACCTCCCAAAGGTTACTGAAGAAGAACCGTACATGTTTGAAGGGTATGGGGTTTACCATAACTGGACAAAACAGAGCATATTTTGGGAGTTGCCATATTGGAAGGATAATCTTCTTCGACATAATCTTGATGTCATGCACATTGAAAAAAATTACTTTGATAATTTGTTTAACACAGTGATGGATGTGAAGGACAAGACCAAAGATAATGTTAAGGCTAGAATGGAATTGCATGAGTATTGTCGACGAAAAGAGTTAGAGTTGCAGCCGAAACAAAACAGGTTCTTCAAGCCTAAGGCTAACTATTCTTTCACAACCGAGCAGAAGCGTAAGATTTGTGAGTGGGTCCGGGACTTGAAGATGCCAGATGGGCTTGTATCAAATTTTAGAACACGTGTTGATTTGGACCAAGGGAGGATACAAGGGATGAAAAGTCATGACTGTCACGTTTTCATGGAAACCTTACTCCCAATTGCATTTAGTGGCTTGCCTGAACGAATCTGGAAACCTATGACAGAAATTAGTTTGTTCTTCAATGACTTGTGTTCCAGTACGTTGAGGGAAGATAACCTTTCTCGGATGGATTATAATATTCCTGTTATCACAAACAAGTTGGAGAGGATTCTTCCTCCAGGGTTCTTTGATGTGATGGAACATGTTGCCGTTCACCTTGTATACGAAGCTCGACTCGGAGGCCCAGTACAATATAGGTGGATGTATCATTTCGAGAGGTATTGACTAACTTTTTATTCCTATGTAATCATTTTTTGTTAAAAATTCATACATAACATAATAGAAATGCAGGTGTATTGGTAAGTTAAAAAGGGCTATCAAACAGAAATCGAAAGTGGAAGGCTCAATGTGCGAAGTTTACCTTGCCAAGGAAACATCCCATTTCTGTTCTTACTACTTTGGGAACGATGTGGCTTGTTTGAGAAACAGGCCTAATCGACACTATGATGGGGGTGTGAATAATCTTTGCCGCACCCGATATCGATCTTTAATCGACCAGGTGATGGGTCAAAAAGACGTGTCAGACCATTGAATCAAATGGAGGATAAATCAGCATCCACACATATCTTGTTAAATTGCCCAGAAGTTCAACCTTATTATGAGTAAGTTGAAAAGAAATTGCAGAAACTATTCATTTAAAATATAAAAGTGACTAACCTAAATACCACTTTGTTGCACAGTCTTTTTGTGGAGATACATGGCCAAGAAAAAGTGTACGACCAATTTGCAACGTGGTTTAACAATTACGTAAGTTTTATAATTTTCTAACACAAAGCTACCATAATTACAAAATTTAAAGTTTTGAAATCTACTATTTCTAACTTTCTATTTCTTAAATGTTGATAGGTTCACAATACACCTTGTGGTTTTTATGAACAATTTTTGAAGGACTTATCTTGGGGACCCATTGGTACCGATCGTATGGATAAATATGTGGTTAATGGTTTCAAATTTAATACCCGAGAATGTGCTAACCATATGAAAACTAATAACAGTGGTGTGTAGGTTAAAGGTGCTGATGGTGTTGATTTTTTTGGTGTAATCGAAGAGATTTTAGAATTAGAGTATTCTGGTTGGCCAAGAAAAAAAATTGTTTTGTTTCGGTGCAACTAGTTTGATCCAACCCCAAAAAGAGGTACGAGGGTACTGAAAGATTCTAATATCATTGAAGTAAAGCACACGCGGAGGTATGCAGCTTATGATCCTTTCGTCATTGCACACACCGCTAAGCAGGTGTACTATGTCCCTTATCCATTGCGACCAGATAAGTCAGAGTGGTGGGTGGTTATTAAAACCAAGCCTGTTGGTCGTGTGGAAGTTGAGAATGACTTGCTGCCTTTCAGAATGACGACACAACACACATTAACCAAATAGTCGACCCTGAGTTAGAAACTGAACTGGAGCATGCAGAACATATGTTAGAAGAAATCGACGTAGAAGAAGTTAATGAAGTTTTAGAAGAAAATGCTGAAATTGATGAAAATGAAACAACCGACGAGGAAGAGTGGTCAGACGAGGAAGAAAGTGATGAAAATTAACATGTTTTTCATTTTAGAACTGTTAAATATGTGTCGTTTTATTTAGTTGATTAATGGAAGACTTATTAGTATTCAAATACTTAAGCTTCCATTTGTATTACAAGTTATGGTTGTTGTGTACTGCTGATAATTTTATGTAATTACGAGTTAGGCTTGTTGTGTATTGTTTGATAATTTTATGCAATTATGAGTTATGCAATTATGAGTTATGTAGGATCTCTGAATGAATTCCATGTTGCCTTCCAACTGCAATAATATTGCTTCCAATCTCCAGATAGTAGCTTAATTTCCTGCATGTAGTGCTTGTGTGCCTCTATACCAGCCAAAACCACATCATTTCTCATATGGATAAGATCAGTAGCATAAACAGGTTCTGTTTTTCTGGTCTTTTCCCACCAAAATGCCCCTGATGAAACGAGTCCAGCTGCAACCAAAATGCCCCTGACAAAAAAAATTTGAATAACGGGTAAAAAGACAACAACAACAACAACAACAACAACAACAACAACAACAACAACAAGCCCAGTATAATCCCAATATGTGGGGTCTGGGGAGGGTAGAGTGTACGCAAACCTAACCCCCACCTTGAAAGGTAGGGCGGCTGTTTCCGAAAGACCCTCGGCTCAATTAACGGGTAAAAAGAAAACACATAAATTAGTTTCAAAAATTGAAGAGGTACAAATTAAGCAGCTCTGCCAGCTCCAGACTTGCCCTTCTTCTTTTGTAGTTTCTTCATGTAGTACAAATTAAGTAGTTTCCTGTATCTAATCTCAGTCCCCTCCATTTAACAGGGCTGTTTTTTTTGTTTTTTTAAAAATAAAGTCCATTTGCTGCCTGTGATTCTCCATTTGCTAGTAAGATGTTCATGATGTTCCACTGCTGAAATGCAACCTGGTGCACTAGATGAACTGCAACATCTCTTATATCCTTTGGTTTTGATGCAGCTTCTGTTTTATTATTGTGTTGGTGATGACAATAAGCTTGAGATGTTTGGCTACTAGCAGTAGAAAGGTTCAACTTCAACAAATTCGGAAGGCTGACTACTTTTTTTTTTTTTTTTTTGATATTATCTCATCTTTTAGAGAAATAATAATGAGAGTAACTCATTTCCTGTGTCTTGCAATTTTATAATCTCCTTGGTTTGATTAGTGTGCATTGGAAATTGATGGAAGTCAAAGCATTATGCATTACAAGTTCAAGAAGTAAAAACTAATGCTGATTTGTAACTGATACAGTTGGTACACTGTTCTGCTCTTCTCTGTACTAGTATGTCTATCTTGTTCACCATTGTTTCTAACCGTGTTTTTTTTATTTTGTAGATAGCGGGTGATAATAGGGGCAAAGGTATTGCTAAAGCCCCAAAAAAGTCAAAAAAGAAGCCTTTGTTTATACCACCAGAGGGCCTAGTGCCCGGAACCCTTAGGATTCCTGGCAGAGATCGATCTCCACTCCCGTGCATCTCACCACGTGGCCCTCCATTGCCACATTATGAGGACTTCAATGGGTTGGCATGGAGTCAGCCGACCAGTCATGTGAACGCACACCCATTTTTTTGGCCTCAGGCCCAAACAGAACCACAGAGTCGATCTCAGTCCCCTGGCACACTACGCACTATCTCACATGGCCTCCCTGATTATTATCATGTATCACAGCGAGCGAATATGAGCGGTACTCCGACTGCTTACACCCAGCCCGATTGTGTCACAGCCATCGACCTCATATAACCCAAATGTTGTGACGTCGGAGCCTCAAGAAAGTAGCTCTGATTCTGACGAAGAATCTCCCCGACCAGGAGACATCGAGACAGTTGATGGGTATGGTCGTCTTATAATCAAGCCAGTTGGATACGGGTAAGTATATTGAATTTTCTTAAGTTATTTACTTTATTCTAAAACGTCTAAGGTAATATTTAAATTAATTCTTTGGTTTTGATGCAGCTTCTGTCTATGCAAAGCAACTAAAAGGGTTTCATAGTCAGTCAAATCACTCTATAGAGGCGCCATTTTGTCTTGGGGCAAGGTGCCGGTGGATCTGAAGAAGCAGATGTTTCTAGAATTCAGGGTATTTATTATTTGTAGTAAGATAATATAACTATTTGTTGATTGTTTATGGAATGTTCCATATATATTAATGAAAACATTTTAATTTCATTGCAGGAAAAGTGTTTTTGGAACCCGGAACATGAGACACTAGTAGCGCAAAATTTCGAGAAAAAGGCGGGGAATATACTTAAGCATGCGTTACGTAGAGCCCGTCAAAAAGTCCTGCAGCCTAAGTGGATTCGTGATGATAATTGGAAGAAACTGTTGCACTTCTGGGCAACCGATCCGACGTTTTTAAAGCAAAGCGAAAATGGGAAGAAGGCCAGGGCCTCAGATAAGGGTGGATTTCGACACACTAGTGGGGCCACCAGCCATGAGAACGTTAGGATGAAGCTGGTATGTAACCCTATTTAGCTTTCATTGTCTATTATTCAATTTTATCTTTCCATTGCTTTGGTTAGGTTAGTTCTCTGCTGCTTTGTTTTTTTTTTTTTTTTTTGGTTTGCTGGTTAAAAACAGTTTAGGATGAAGCTGTTTTTTTTTTTGGGTTTCTCTGTTGTTTTTTGTTGCTGTTTTTCTTCTGTTTGTTTCTGCTGCATTGCTGTTTTCTGCTTGTTTGGTGTTATTTTTCTGCTGGTTTAGTATTTTTTCCTGTTGGTTTACCAATTTTTTGGGCTGTTTTTCTCTGCTGCTTTGCTGTTTTTTTTTTTTTTTTCATTTTTTGGCTTGCTGGTTAAAACCAGTTTGGTGCTATTTTTTCTGCTGGTTGACCAGCTTTTTTGCTGGTCTTGATTCCTACAAACCCTTTAAAAACGTCGGATCAGTTATGGCTGATCCTGCATATCCAAATCTTTGTATAGATTTATCATAAGGCTCCGCGGAGTCCAAATAGGTGGACGTTCAGCAACTTCACAAGAAATACCTCTCCCAAGCACATCATTTAGACACCAAGTGTTTCACATCTTTTACAATTTGTTTCGAACATTGCCTTTGAAATAGTCTCCCAATTCTATTTTTCTTGGTAAATTTTGGGAATGCTTAGTTCCAATATAGCTGAAGTCCCAAGCAGCAGCATCTCCATTGTATGAAGAAGAGAAAATTTGAAGTTTAACCATCTTCTTTGCCTCTACATACAAGTGTCAAAACTGTATGAATGAGTATGGATTCTTCAAAATAGATTTTAAATAAAATGCTAGGAGTCGAACACAGCCGTGGTGTGACATAGCTAACATGCCAACTCCTATCCATACTCTCCACATACATTATGCCAAAGAATTTTCTCAGGAACCGCTAGATTTCTCATCATTACTGCCATATTTCTCTAATGCCTATCCCTCATTTCAAGCAAGAACAGCCAGTTGATACACAAGTGAAAATATGCCCCTGAAATTTGTCTAAAGGACAAAGGGACTATCCACTATAATAAGTCACCTTTCAGCATCTTGGAATGAACATTTTAAGCCCAGATAAACACAAATAACCTTAAAGATTAAAACCAGAATCTTGATTAGTGTAAGCATAAAGAAACATTGTTGATTCAAGAACAGGAAAACCCCATTAAAAAACAAAAGAATACCCGACAATATTGCAGCCCCACAATTCTGTATCATGATTTTGAATTAAAAAAATTGAACCTTTTGAATTGAGAACACACAATAGACCTTGTTTGTTCATACTTCATACTTCTCCAAATAAAGTAAAAGGAGGAGATATGGAAAGATTGAGCAAGTGTCCACACATCCTAAAAATTGGCATTTTTGCAAGATTCATTGTCAATTACAACTTTGACAAAAAGACCAATGAAGTTAGAGTAAATGCCATGAACATTGAAGTGACAGTTAAAGAATAAAGGAAAAATTAACAAAATAATAGCAAGAAACTTGGTGGATTCATTCTTCTAATAAATTTCTCATTCTCATCATCCATTAGGTTTTAGGAATAGCTCATTGTAGCTTCTGTATAATAGGAAAAAAAACTCAGATACACACACAATGGAAAAAAGAAAAGAACTTTGGAATAAAGAGAATCACTATTACCAATCACAAAGAAGATACTGAGAACACGAGAGTGAAACAACAAGTAAGATTTTGGCACTTGAAGTTGTTGGAAATACTATGATCAGTTTAAAATAAAAACATATATGGAATGGAGATAACATTTTTTTGTAGATTCTTTATTCTAACCCTTGCTTGAATTAGTATAATTGTTGTGTAAGGATCAACAAAAAAAACCATATAATATGGATGTCCAAGACAGTCCTATGAGATGAAATTTCATTACACTTAACAAACATACAAGACGTGTTTAATACAAGATGTTCAAAGCGAGTGTAATTGTTATATCCCGTGTTCTCGCACATTTGGAAAATTGGAAATAATTTTGACTTGTAAGAAATAAGGCCATAAGTGATTTTAATTAATACATGAGTTGTTTATGAAAGAATATTAATGTGGAAGTGATAAGGAAGGCCAAGGGCAAAATTGAAATTTCGAAAATTAGTTTCGAGAATTACAAAATGTGATCCATAAGTCATTGGGCTCAAAAAAAATGGATGAAAAATTAAGGCCCAATATATAGGGGGTGGCCGGCCATGTATGGCCAAGCCCACCAAGACTAACACATTTTTTCCATGTGCTAAATTATTATAAGAAGTCTTTATCTATTAGAAACTTCAAGAATCAAAGAAAGAGCAAAACAAGAACAAGAGCAAAAACCTTGAAGGCCATTCGGCCATACACTCCCAAAAATCACCCCTCAAAATCTTGATCCAAAAATTATTATCTTGTGGTTTTCCTACTAAATTAAGGGTCCTTTACAACTTGGTGTAGCTATTTTGGAAGATAAGGAGCTTGGTTCATCAATATAACAACTTGTTCAAGTGAAGAAGATAGGAGAAAAAGGTAAGAATTTATCCCTTTTTATGATGTTATGAAAGTTTGTTTATGTTGTAGTATGTAGAAATGAGTAGAATTTATGAAAGTATGGAAGTTGGCAAAGTGGGTGTGTATATATATATATGTAGCCGTGTGTGTGTAATGTTGTATAGATGAGATGAGTTGAATTTTATATTGTATTCTAGTTGTAGTTGTGGTGGACTTTATATTGGAAAATGAAAGTTGAATGAATTTAGTTGAAGTTGGAAATGGGGTGTTGGCCGTGTGGTACTTCATGAAGAAATGGGAATGAATTAATTTTGTTTAATATGTTAGTTGTGTTGTTGTGATTCTTATAATGTAAATGAAGGTTAAATGGTTTAAGTTGGTATTGAATTGGAATGTAGAAGATTATGTCACTTTAGAATAATTTTGTGACATTATGGAAATGAGGTTGTTAAGGTGCAAATTATGATGATTGTTGATGAAATTGGAAGATGGAAATATGTTATGAATATGTATGTTGAAGATTAAAAGTTTTGGATGGATTATGGTTTTGGTGGAAAATTTGTATACTTTGTATATTTTGTGAATATTTTGTAGAAATGATATGAAATGTTTCCAAATTGTATTGTAATGATCTTGATTAGCAAATGAATATGAGAAGGTTGGTATTGATTTGAAAATGTGAAGTTGGAATGAAAACTATTGCACTATGTTGGAAAGGAGACTAGTTATGCTATATTGTGTTTTGTGATGATTGTTGGTGTTGTTGTTGAATTATTTTGGCCGAGTTAAATTCTCGGGGGTGCTATATGTATAGGGGAGATGCTGCCCAAATTTTTGTAGAAAAGTATAAGTTAAGATTCAAGTTCTAAAGGCTTGAAATTAATAATTTGTAAATGTGACCAATTGCAGATTTTTGACGAAACGGGAATTGAATTTGGACTAGCGTAAAGGGCGAAAAAGGTATGTAAAGCTATCCCTTTCCTTCTCTTGGCATGTCCTAGGTGTACTAGGATCGGATTTGAGCCTCGGAAAGTATTCTGTTCATCGGAATCCGCGTTTGAAAATGTCCTTTTTTCATTCAATAGAATTGAATACTAATTGTATGTTTTGTTGAAAGAATTGTGCAAGCTTTCTCAAATTGCCTTGAAAGTTAGGGAATGTCCCTAGAACCTCCATAGGTGACTCCATAGACTTAATATACGTAATTGGCGCCCATCGCTTTAGTTGACTCGAGGTGGGCCCACGATTCCCGACTTGTCTCTAATGTACTAATGACTTATTTCCAAGCCATGTAAAATGAAACGTTTTCACTATCCTTCTAGCTACTAAAGGACAATTGTTTTGATAGTTCCCGTGAGTCTTGTAAACCGTTTTGGAATATGGAAGCGACCTCAGAAAGATTATTTCTCCGTAACTTATTATGACATCCGAAATACACTTACTATGATTCTGTCCGATTTCATTATTTCGATTTGTCATTCGATATGTCTTATTGAGTCTCTGGAAATATACGGTATTTTATATTGCATTTAGTTTCTCACTACTCCATTCGTGGATGCCTCAATGTTTCCCCCACTGAGCCCGGGCCAGGATATGTAATCAAGCGCATTCCATTGCATTGTTCGCCATGCCTCGATGGTGAGGGGGCAGGTATACGTGTACATGGGTTGTGGAGTATGTTGTGCCATGTACATACATTTTGATTTGATCTGATCTGATATGATATGATATGGCCATCTGATATGATATGTTATGTTACGGGGTTATTCCCTATTCTGGAGCATGATGTGTTGTTGCGCCAGTGTCGGGGTGGCGACCACGTTCTGTTAACCGTGTCCCTTGACGGGGGCCGGATATGATATGGCATATGTTTCTGCATACGTTCATTATGTTCTGGAAATATGCATTTGATAATCTGCATATTACACTCATTTTCTGCAAGTTCTGTTTTGACTATGATTTTGTTTCTGTACTTCGGGCTTTACATATTCAGTACATATTCCGTACTGGCCCCCCTTTCTTCGGGGGCTGCGTTTTCATGCCGCGCAGGTACAGACGACAGATTTGCTGATCTGCCTGCCTAGGACTATATTCTGCTATCTTGAAGTGCTCTATTGTTCGGAGCCTACGTTTTGGTATAGTCTTTTGCCATTGTACATACTTATGCTATTCAGGGGTACGACGGGGCCCTGTCCCGTCTTATGATTCTGATGTGTTCTGTAGAGGTCTGTAGACATACATGTGGGTTCTGTATATGTTTTGGGTTGCTATGATCTGTGATAGCCTTATCGGCTTCCATGTGCTATATCTGTTCATCTGTGATAACTAGCAACGCCAACTTACGTTTATATTGATATATTCTGCCAATATGCTGGTTTGGGTTATAAGGTACGTTTAGGTGTCCAGCACGGACACTAGTCGCGGCCTACGGGGTTGGGTCGTGACAAAAGTGGTATCAGAGCGGTTCGTCCTCGGAGTGTCTACAGACCGTGTCTAGTAGAGTCTTGTTTATCGGTGTGTTGTGCACCACACCTATAAACAGGAGGCTACAGGGCATTTAGGATGCTACCCTTCCTTCTTATCTTAGATCGTGCGATAGAGCGATATTATCAGGATGATTCCTCCCTAACGAATTGTTTTGTTTTTAGCCATGCCTCCGAAAAAGGCGACAGCTGCCCAGAAGGGCAAGTCAGTAGCGGCCGGAGAACTAGCCGTGCTCAGAAAGTTACCCTGACCCTTGCTCAGATTATGCGTGATACTGCGCCCCGGCCAGCAGACTCTGCTACGTCATCATCATCAGAGGAGTCTGGAGCACCAGCCGCTGCCACTATGGATCAGGGGGCGGCTTCACCAGTAGCCCCAGAGGCTCCAGTACCTGAGCCCCCAGCTCCACAGCCAGGATCATAGGATAGGGCCCTGAGAGATGCGGTCCAGTTGCTGACCATATTGGTATTGGGACAGGTTCAGAGGCACGGATTGGGAGGTGACCGTGTAGACAGACGTGACAGTTCGAGAGCTCGGGAGTTCCTGACCTGTAATCCTCCAGAGTTATTCGGGACAAAGCCCGAGGAGGATCCCCAGGAGTTTATCAGAAAGATACGGCGTACGTTACACTTGATTAAGGCTTCTGCGACCGAGTCAGTGGAGTTGGCTTCATACCGGTTATATGATGTAGCAGCTAATTGGTACGAGTCCTGGGAGTTATCCAGAGGCGACGATGCTCCCCCAACAGTCTGGGATGAGTTTACTGAGGCTTTTCTTGGCCATTTTCTGCCTCCGGAGTTACGGCGAGCTAGGGCTGACAGATTTTTATTGCTGAGACAGAGAGGCCGCAGCGTCCGAGATTATAGTTTGGAGTTTGACTCATTGGCCCGATATGCACCTGCTATGGTAGCTACTATGACTGACAGGATGCACCGGTATATTTTGGGGCTAGACGATTATTTGGTCGACAGTTGTTTGGTGTTGGCCGCTCAACCTGGTATGGATATTGCCCGTATACAGGCACATTCCCAGGGTATGGAGGACCGGCACAAGGGACATCAGCCTGACAGGAGCCAGGATTGGAGACGGCCTAAGAGGGCCAGATCCGCTGGGTATTCTGGGGATTTTCGGAGCAGGCAGCCCCAGCAGCAGCAGCAGACTAGAAGACAGTCTTCCCAGCCGGCACAGAGTACACCTCCACAGTTTACAGGCCGGAGATTTGATAGCCCAGGGTATTCAGGAGCAGGCCAGAGCTCTAGGGCTTCAGGTTCGCGAGTAGACAGGAGTTCCGGCTAGATGAGGCCACCCAGGCCTCAGTGTTCTTATTGTGGGAGATACCATCCTAGAGAGTGCTACCGGGCCACAGGTGCTTGTTTTTCATGTGGCCGCCAGGGCCATTCTGTGAGAGATTGCCCGTATAAGGGTAATTTGGGCGGTGCAGCGCAGCCTACCGGATCAGCCGTTGGGTCATCATCTTCTTCAGTGGCTATGCGCCCTACGAGGCCGGGTACATCAGCACCAGCAGGTCGCGGTAGAGGCCGTGGTCGAGTTTCCAGTACTAGCGGTCCTTCGAACCGCATTTATGATTTGGCCAGCCGCCAGGATCAGAAGGCGTCGCCAAATGTTGTTACAAGTACATTATTGGTCTTCTCTCGGTCTGTATATGCATTGATTGATCCAGGTTCGACTCTGTCATATATTTCCCCTCTCGTCGCTAGTAAAATTGGTATAACGCCCGAACCTATAGAGCCATTTGAAGTATCCACACCGATTGGGGACTTTATTATAGCGAGACAGGTATATAAAGACTGTTCTGTAATTGTATGTGGCTGAGATACTAAGGCAGATCTGGTGGAGTTAGATATGATTGAATTCGATGTTATTATGGGTATGGACTGGCTAGCTTCCTGTTATGCTAATGTTGATTGCCAGAAAAAGGTGGTTCGTTTCTAGTTTCCCGGGGAGCCAGTTATAGAGTGGGCAGGTAATACAGCATCGCCGAAAGGTAAGTTTATTTCATACCTTAAGGCGAGGAAGATGATCAGAAAAGGGTATATTTATCATCTGGTTCG
Source organism: Lycium barbarum (assembly GCF_019175385.1). Lineage (NCBI taxonomy): Eukaryota > Viridiplantae > Streptophyta > Magnoliopsida > Solanales > Solanaceae > Lycium > Lycium barbarum. The sequence continues at coordinate 138,081,208 of NC_083340.1, read as the reverse complement.
TGTACAAGACTTGAAAGCAGAAGCACCGACTCTTCAGTTAGTCCCAGTGGTTAGTGAATTTCCAGATGTATTCCCGGATGAGCTTCCAGGTCTTCCTCCGGAGCGGGAGATAGATTTTACTATTGATTTGCTGCCAGATACTCAGCCTATATCTATTCCCCCGTACAGAATGGCACCTGCAGAATTAAAAGAATTGAAAGAGCAGCTGAAGGATCTGTTAGAAAAAGGCTTCATCAGACCCAGCACTTTGCCTTGGGGAGCCCCGGTATTATTTGTACGGAAGAAAGATGGGTCGCTGCGTATGTGTATTGATTATCGGCAGCTAAATAAGGTAACCATAAAGAATAAATACCCCCTCCCCAGAATTGATGATTTGTTTGATCAGTTGCAGGGCGCTAAGTGTTTTTCAAAGATAGATCTGCGGTCAGGCTATCACCAGGTACGGGTACGAGAGGCTGATATTCCTAAGACAACATTTCAGACCCGCTACGGGCATTATGAATTCAGAGTGATGTCTTTTGGGCTGACTAATGCTCCAGCGGTATTTATGGATCTGATGAACCGGGTATTCAGGCCGTTCTTGGATATGTTCGTGATTGTGTTTATTGATGATATTCTAGTTTATTCTCGGTTAGAGGAGGAACTCGCATATCATCTGAGAGCGGTACTTGGGGTGCTTCGACATCAGAGATTATATGCAAAATTCTCTAAATGCGAATTCTGGCTGGCTTCAGTGGCATTCTTGGGACATATCTTTGCAGCTGATGGTGTCCGGGTGGACACACAGAAGATTGAGGCCGTAAAGAATTGGCCTAGACCTACGACGCCCACGGAGGTACGTAGTTTTATGGGATTGGCAGGCTATTACAGAAGATTTGTGGAAAAGTTTGCTTCGATTTCAGCGCCTTTAACGAGGCTAACTCAGAAAGGAGCTAAGTTCCAGTGGACAAGTGCTTGTGAACGAAGTTTCCAGTTGCTGAAAGAGAAGTTGACTACAGCTCCAGTCCTGACTCTTCCAAAGGGACTAGATGGGTATGTTATTTATTGTGATGCTTCTGGTGTGGGGTTAGGCTGTGTATTGATGCAGCACGGCAGAGTTATAGCCTACGCTTCCCGGCAGCTCAAAAAGCATGAAAAGAATTATCCTACTCACGATCTGGAGCTAGCAGCGGTAATCCACGCCTTGAAGATATGGAGGCACTATCTATATGGTGTCCATGTTGATATTTATACAGATCATAAGAGCCTCCAATATATTTTTAAGCAGAAGGAGCTGAATTTGCGGCAGAGGAGGTGGCTGGAGCTGCTGAAAGACTATGATGTCGATATTCTGTATCATCCGGGTAAAGCCAATGTTGTTGCAGATGCACTCATCCGCAAGTCTATGGGCAGCTTGGAAGATTTGCAACCAGACAGGAAAGAGATAGTACGTGATATTCACCAGTTGGCTAACCTTGGGGTTTGTCTGGCCGATTCTGGAGGTACGCGGATTTCTGTCCGAGGGGTTTCTGAATCATCTATTAGGGAAGATATTAAGCGGCACCAATATGAAGATCCTGTTTTAGCACAGTACAGAGACACAACCCATGAAAAGGAGAGGACTCCGTTCGAGTTTACACCGGACGGAACATTATTGTACAGAAGCAGGTTGTGTGTACCTGATATAGCAGGGCTACGGTAGCAGGTTATGAGCGAGGCACACTATGCTCGCTATTCTATTCATCCTGGATCGACGAAAATGTATCATGACCTCAGATGCCTATACTGGTGGGATGGCATGAAACGGGATATCGCATAGTTCGTTGCCTAGTGTCCGAATTGCCAACAGGTCCAGATTGAACATCAGAAGCCGGGTGGACTATTGCAGGAAATGGAAATTCTGACATGGAAGTGTGAGATAATTAATATGGATTTCATTACGGGTTTGCCTCGCACTCCACGGAAGTATGACTCCATATGGGTTATTGTTGATAGGCTGACAAAATCAGCCCATTTTCTCCCCGTCAGAACTACTTATTCAGCTGAGGATTATGACAGGCTTTATATTAAGGAAATAGTGAGACTTCACGGAGTTCCTATATCTATTATCACTGACAGAGGTGCCCAGTTCACGGCTAACTTCTGGAGATCTTTCCAGGAAGGATTAGGGACTCAGGTGAGTCTAAGAACAACATTCCATCCTTAGAGTGACGGACAGGCCGAGCGCACTATACAGACGCTAGAAGATATGTTGCGGGCCTGTGTTATTGATTTCAGAGGTAGCTGGGATGATCATCTGCCGTTGATAGAGTTTGCTTATAATAACAGCTACCATTCTAGTATCCAGATGGCACCATACGAGGCTCTGTATGGCAGGAAATGCAGGTCACCGATCGGCTGGTTTGATGTTGGCGAAACAGAACTAATAGGCCCAGATATGATCCAACAGGCCGTTGATAAGTTGAAACTCATCCGAGAGCGACTATTAGCGGCCCAGAGTCGACAGAAATCATATGTTGATAAACGGCGTCGACCTTTGGAGTTTCAGGTTAGTGATTGGGTATTCTTGAAGGAATCGCCTATGAAAGGCGTGATGCGATTTGGCAAAAAGGGTAAGCTTAGTCCGCGATATATTGGGCCTTATCAGATTATTCGAAAAATTGGGAATGTCGCCTATGAGCTAGATCTACCATCTGATTTGGAAAAGGTACATCCGGTATTTCATGTATCCATGCTCCGTAAATGTGTCGGTGATCCTTCCAGAATATTTCCAGCAGATGATATTCAGGTGACGGAGGAACTATCGTACGAAGAGCAGCCTGTAGCCATTCTGGACCGCCAGGTAAGAATATTACGGAATAAAGACGTAGCTTCCGTTAAGGTGCTGTGGCGGAATAATAACAGGGAGGAGATGACCTGGGAAGCTGAAGAAGAAATGAAGAAGAAGTATCCTCACTTGTTCCCTATGCCCACAGGTAATCTAAATTCCTTACTTGGTTATGTTCAATAACGAATGTGTATCAATTGTGCTGACCATGAAAAGAAACACTCCCGAAGTACTTACAGGCCTTATAAGACTAATCTAACATTCGAGGACGAATGTTCAAAGGGGGGGGAGGATGTTATATCCCGTGTTCTCGCACATTTGGAAAATTAGAAATAATTTTGACTTGTAAGAAATAAGGCCATAAGTGATTTTAATTAATACATGAGTTGTTTATGAACGAATATTAATGTGGAAGTGATAAGGAAGGCCAAGGGCAAAATTGGAATTTCGGAAATTAATTTCGGGAATTACAAAATGTGATCCATAAGTCATTGGGCTAAAAAAAATGGATGAAAAATTAAGGCCCAATATATAGGGGGTGGCCGGCCATGTATGGCCAAGCCCACCAAGACTAACACATTTTTTCCATGTACTAAATTATTATAGGAAGTCTTTATCTATTAGAAACTTCAAGAATCAAAGAAAGAGCAAAACAAGAACAAGAGCAAAAACCTTGAAGGCCATTCGGCCATACACTCCCAAAAATCACCCCTCAAAATCTTGATCCAAAAATTATTATTTTGTGGTTTTCCTACTAAATTAAGGGTCCTTTACAACTTGGTGTAGCTATTTTGGAAGATAAAGAGCTTGGTTCATCAATATAACAACTTGTTCAAGTGAAGACGATAGGAGAAAAAGGTAAGAATTTATCCCTTTTTATGATGTTATGAAGGTTTGTTTATGTTGTAGTATGTAGAAATGAGTAGAATTGATGAAAGTATGGAAGTTGGAAAAGTGGGTGTATATATATATATGTAGTCGTGTGTGTGTAATGTTGTATAGATGAGATGAGTTGAATTTTATGTTGTATTCTAGTTGTAGTTGTGGTGGACTTTATATTGGAAAATGAAAGTTGAATGAATTTAGTTGAAGTTGGAAATGGGGTGTTGGCCGTGTGGTACTTCATGAAGAAATGGGAATGAATTAATTTTGTTTAATATGTTAGTTGTGTTGTTGTGATTCTTATAATGTAAATGAAGGTTAAATGTTTCTAGTCGGTATTGAATTGGAATGTAGAAGATTATGTCACTTTAGAATAATTTTGTGACATTATGGAAATGAGGTTGTTAAGGTGCAAATTATGATGATTGTTGATGAAATTGGAAGATGGAAATATGTTATGAATATGTATGTTGAAGATTAAAAGTTTTGGATGGATTATGGTTTTGGTGGAAAATTTGTATACTTTGTATATTTTGTGAATATTTTGTAGAAATGATATGAAGTGTTTCCAAATTGTATTGTAATGATCTTGATTAGCAAATGAATATGAGAAGGTTGGTATTGATTTGAAAATGTGAAGTTGGAATGAAAACTATTGCACTATGTTGGAAAGGAGACTAGTTATGTTATATTGTGTTTTGTGATGATTGTTGGTGTTGTTGTTGAATTATTTTGGCCGAGTTAAATTCTCGGGGGTGTTATATGTATAGGGGAGATGCTGCCCAAATTTTTGTAGAAAAGTATAAGTTAAGATTCAAGTTCTAAAGGCTTGAAATTGATAATTGGTAAATGTGACCAATTGCAGATTTTTGACGAAACGGGAATTGAATTTGGACTAGCGTAAAGGGCGAAAAAGGTATGTAAAGCTATCCCTTTCCTTCTCTTGGCATGTCCTAGGTGTACTAGGATCGGATTTGAGCCTCGGAAAGTATTCTGTTCATCGGAATCCGCGTTTGAAAATGTCCCTTTTTCATTCAATAGAATTGAATACTAATTGTATGTTTTGTTGAAAGAATTGTGCAAGCTTTCTCAAATTGCCTTGAAAGTTAGGGAATGTCCCTAGAACCTCCATAGGTGACTCCATACACTTAATATACGTAATTGGCGCCCATCGCTTTAGTTGACCCGAGGTGGGCCCACGATTCCCGACTTGTCTCTATTGTTCTAATGACTTATTTCCAAGCCATGTAAAATGAAACGTTTTCACTATCCTTCTAGCTACTAAAGGAAAATTGTTTTGATAGTTCTCGTGAGTCTTGTAAACCGTTTTGGAATATGGAAGCGACCTCAGAAAGATTATTTCTCCGTAACTTATTATGACATCCGAAATACACTTACTATGATTCTGTCCGATTTCATTATTTCGATATGTCTTATTGAGTCTCTAGAAATATACGGTATTTTATATTGCATTTAGTTTCTCACTACTCCATTCATGGATGCCTCAATGTTTCCCCCACTGAGCCCGGGCCAGGATATGTAATCAAGCGCATTCCATTGCATTGTTCGCCATGCCTCGATGGTGAGGGGGCAGGTATACGTGTACATGGGTTGTGGAGTATGTTGTGCCATGTACATACATTTTGATTTGATCTGATATGATATGATATGATATGGCCATCTGATATGATATGTTATGTTACGGGGTTATTCCCTATTCTGGAGCATGATGTGTTGTGGCGCCAGTGTCGGGGTGGCGACCACGTTCTGTTCACCGTGTCCCTTGACGGGGGCCGGATATGATATGGCATATGTTTCTGCATACGTTCATTATGTTCTGGAAATATGCATTTGATAATCTGCATATTACACTCATTTTCTGCAAGTTCTGTTTTGACTATGATTTTGTTTCTGTACTTCGGGCTTTACATATTCAGTACATATTCTGTACTGACCCCCTTTCTTCGGGGGCTTTGTTTTCATGCCGCGCAGGTACAGACGACAGATTTGCTGATCTGCCTGCCTAGGACTATATTCTGCTATCTTGAAGTGCTCTATTGTTCGGAGCCTACGTTTTGGTACAGTCTTTTGCCATTGTACATACTTATGCTATTCAGGGGTACGACGGGGCCCTGTCCCGTCTTATGATTCTGATGTGTTCTGTAGAGGTCTGTAGACATACATGTGGGTTCTGTATATGTTTTGGGTTGCTATGATCTGTGATAGCCTTATCGGCTTCCATGTGCTATATCTGTTCATCTGTGATAACTAGTAACGCCAACTTACGTTTATATTGATATATTCTGCTAATATGCTGGTTTGGGTTATAGGGTACGTTTAGGTGTCCAGTACAGACACTAGTCGCGGCCTACAGGGTTGGGTCGTGACAGTAATACAACATAAAATGACTACTTGTGGCTCCCATATTTCATTTTTAACATAGTAATATCTCCCATATTTCATTTTTACTTGGGTCCATTGCTTTGGACATGAAATTAGTTGTTAATCTTGATTTATTTGTAGACGCTCGAGAGGGGTCAACAAATACCTCAAGATGAAGTCTTCAAGATTACTCACACGAGGAAGGCGAAGAACGCTGATGGTACGGACCAATGGATTGAGCCTAGGGCTCAACAAACCTATGTAAGTCACTAACTACCAATAATAACTATTTTTGTTTGAACTAAATTTACCTACTAACATTGCATCCTTCAATTTCAGACCGAGTTTCAACAACACAGGTTGGAATATTGTGCCAGTCTGCTAGCCGGGACGTCGATGACCAACGAGATAATTGCTCAGAAGTGGATGGAGAAGGTAGCTCCCCCGACAAGGTATGAGACAGTTTATGGGATGCCTAATCGAGCATGTCGTCAATTTCCGTCGTTCCTTCAAGGCGTAGGTACTACTTCTGAAGGGGCAGTGGATCCTAAGGAGTACCAAGAAATGAAGCTGAAAGTTAGTCAACTAACAAGTACACTTAGTTCCACGGAGGCAAGGATGTTGCATATGCAGGCCCAAATTGACAGCTTACTCAACTCGGGGCCCTCTCATATTCCCCCGTGTCCCGGGGATGCTCGTAGGTCACAGCCCAGTAGACGACGTAGGTCACAAGACAACGTAGTTCATGCTCTTGTTGATGAGGATAGTGGGGAGGAATCGGATCATGTCTCTAACACCCAACGTTGACTTTTTTGATTCGTATACTTTTGGATTGTAATATTGCTATGTTTTCTTGGATATGTATATTTTTGTTTATGATAGTTTTAATTCGAATTAGATATACTTTTGAAGGTGAATTTGATTGTAGGAAGTAGTTTATGGATGCTTTAACTTTACGATGTTTAAGTGTTTGAATGTAGAAAGTAGTTTATGGTTGTTTAACTTTACGATGTTCAAGTGTTTGAATGTAGTTTTAAGGATCTTTAGAAGTACTTTAAATTGAAACTTGAGGTTGAATTTGATTTTAGAATGTGAAGTTTATGATTGTAGAAGTACTTTGATGAATTGGACGTGTTGATGAATTGCATTGTTGATTTGGTTGATAAGTGTGATTGGCAGGTGGGCTGTTGTAAAAGCAGCTGAATGCTGGAATTTTTTTTTTCCAGATTTCGACCTCATGAGGTCAAAAATTCACCCAGCTATTGATAATTTTTCGACCTCATAAGGTCGAAATTGTACTCAGAAATTAAAATTTTGACCGCACGAGGTCGAAAATCTGGGCAACATTTTGAATTTCGACCTAATGAGGTCGAAATCTGGCAACAATATTGCTAAATTTTGACCTCATGCGGTCGAAATTCTGAAAATATTTTTTTATTATTTTCAGAATATTTGTATAAAAATAATATTTTCGACCGCGTGCGGTCGAAATTTTTTATTAATAGTTAAATAAAAAATAACTTTTTCGACCTCACGTGGTCAAAAAATTTATTTTCGTAATTTAGGTAGAAAACTTATTTCGATCGCGTGAGGTCGAAATTTTTTTACCACGTGAGGTCGAAAAAAATTTCACCCTACCTGTTAGCGACCATGCCTTGTGGTCGAAATTTTGGTCGAAAATTGGCCTTTTTCGACCGCGTGTGGTCGAAAATTTTGGTCGAATTTCACTGTTTTTTTAGTAGTGGGAGAAATTCTTTATCGATTTCTTTAACTCTTGCTACGTATTGAATATTTTAGTGTGTAGTATTTCATTTCAATACTTGAACCTTGTTTATGGAAGTATACATTTTTAAAGTTTGGATTGAACCTTTTGTTTTGCTTATGTATTAAATAATTTTTATTTCTAATGAAGTGAGTTAATGTTTCTCTATTTACTCTTCAAGCTTTAATGTCATTTAATTGTTACAAGCATTAAGTGTGCCCTTTTACCTTGGCTTTGCTTGGAAAAGAAAGTTAAGGTTAGGAAAAGAGTAACCCTGTACCTTAAAGCTTTTTTCTCTATTGAATATTTTTGGTTAGGCATGTGAACATTAGAAGGTTTTAGGTAACCCTGCACCTTAAAGTTACAATCACTAAGTTCAACTCTAATGACGATTAGACAACCAATTGAACTTACACATCGATATTCGATAATTCTTTCTTTTTTACGTTATCGAACTTTGGTAGACGAATCTGAGAAACTTCTCAATTGAATAAGAGAATGTTAGAATAATAAAGCACCAAAAATCAGTTCTAGAAGCGATAAATGTCAAGAGAATTTATCAATGTGGACTATGATTTTTTTTGTCTCCCACCCTATGTAGGGTATTCATATTAGGCCCAATTAATCAGATGCCGAAAGTCTCACATTGGGTATGTGTGGGAGGTGGGGGTGCTTCCTAACAAAGACAATTTCAAATTTTAGGGCTCGAACCTGATGACATGATAGAAACGGTTACAACTTTCAAATAGCCAATGTCAATTAGTGTTTTCACAGCTATTGACATGGACTAGTCTAACTTGTGAATTTTGAAAGTCCATGACAATGACTTATTTTCAATTATGGGACTTAAAAATGGCTAAGCCCACGTATTATGGTAAAGATTTATCTCTATCGAATAGTTGAATCAAACCAACAGATACATAATATGTATTTGTACATACACTAATATCGCTTAATTATAATAAATTAATACATATATTTATTACTTTAAATTACTTAATCATTGTACATTAATTTAATTTGACATAAATTCTCGGTGCACTTAAATTTTTACGCCGCTAGAAGTTCAACCTTATACGCTTGCAAATATACAACCGCCATCGCACTGAGTCTCTGTGTACATTTATTGATCATCTAATCCATTACATTATATCCTAAAAGGCAAATGATCTAATTCTTATCCAAGTATAACTTTGATGTAATCAAAATAAGAGTTACTTTGCGAATAATTCATGATATTGGAAAGAGCACTTAGGTAAAATATTATAGATATTTAAGTTTGTTTTTTCTCGCTCGGTGTCCGGGATTCCATATTGGAGCCCGACTAAATCCAGATTCATGTCGCATAGGCCCATTCGGGGAAAGCGCTCCCTACCAAGAATTTTTCCATAATCAGGGCTCTAACCCGAAATCTCGGATGAAAGGAGGAGCAGCCCTATCAGCTGCACCACATTCTTTGATGGTATATAGATATTTAAGTTAGTGAGTGTGAAGGTACTACTTAATGCACCTACTTGATAACGTCCAAATCCAGTCCTTCAAAGAGAAAGTGTACACGGTCGTATGCAATATAATTTACCCAACTATGAGTCGAGGTCGATCCCACAGGGAACAATATGCTAGGCGATTAAGAAAGTAAGGAACTTTCACCAACTAAGCTAAAGCCAAACGACAGAAAATATTTTGGTTTTGTTTGAGAAAATTATAACTAATGTGGAAATGTAAACTAACCTAGAAAGCAAGTAAAATGATCAATGACCACAAGCATGGATAATAGGAGATTACACTCAAGTAACGATCCAATGTATTTTACAATTTTACAACTAAGAGCGGGTTTATGTTGATAGATAATGATTTCTAAAATCTCATTGAAAGTCTTCCAACCAAATCAATGAATTTCACTCTAAGTTTTTCTAAGCCTTAGAGTGTGATATTAGGCACAATCAATTTAACCTCAAGTAACTATCCTCTTCCGAACTCAAGTTATTAGATGAGTTTAATGACCCAAATTCTTGTTAATTAATCTTTCCCAACCTAGATTTCCTCTTCTGAGCTCAATCAAAGTAAATGGGCGAGTCTTAGGGTTAGCTAATCCCTTAAGAAACATGAAAGAACAAGATTAATTAAATCAACAAAGACCCACTTCAATAGCAATAAAAATCATTCAATACATAAGCAAAACAAGAGTTTCATCCAACACTTTAATCCTAGAATATTTCCATAAACAAGATTCAAGTGAAGAAAATAAATACTACACACTTAGATATACAATACAAAGCAAGGAATTGAAAAAAGGTTTAAGAAATATCTCATTAAGGTGTTCCAATCTTCTCCTCCAATGGTGTAGATGAAACCCTAGACTCCAAAGCTTGATGAAAAACTGCCAAAGATGTTCAAGATATGCCCCCTAGTCTTCCTTTTGTAGTTCCCCAATTTTTCCAAGTCCAAAAGATGACAAAATATGCCCCAGATTTTCGTATTTGCAGTTCTGCCCGTTTTTTGCAAATCTGTCCCAGTTTTGCAAAACTATCCACTTTTGTCAGTTTTGCAAAACTGTGCAGTTTTTGTCCAATTTGGCCTCTTTTGACTTTATTTTCACTTGGTTTCTTCCGATCACTTCTAAATCACATAAACCTATAAAATGGAAGTAAACGACAATGCACTATTTTCTCAATCAAAACATAGCAAAAGTCTAAGATTAAAGAAGAAATAAGTTGGTAAAATACCAACTTATCAAACCCCCAAACTTAAACTATTGCTTATCCTCAAGCAAATCAAATTATAATTTCCTTCAAAGGACTCCATTCAAAAGTGCATCGACATCATACCAAGTAAAAATTGGTCCACTTTAAGCACAAACACATGACTTTGATTGGTACCAACAGTTAATCCAAGACATATGATTCACCAACTTCTTCTCAAAAACTTCATTTTCATTTCAAGTGCTCAAACACCAAGTTAATCAAAGTAGCAATCAAGTCATGACACTAAAGCTTCAAAATTTGTCTCCTTATCACAAAACAACTTTCTTTTGTTCATTTCTCTTAATTGGAAAATAGAACAAATTCACAACTTAAATTCTCATGTGCCCTCACAATCAAGAGAGAATCCCAAGCTCACAAAATGCAATTAAAAACACAAATGGGATATTAAATGGAAAGAATTAACTCTCTTCTCTCACAAAGATGTTCAAATGCACAAGTAGTACCATAAGCTTGCCCTTCATGTATTTCTCCACTAATGTAGACACACTTGATTCAAAATCAATTAGGACTTAAAGGGTTGTAATGTAGGCTTTTGGTTAAGGTAGGGGACAATTTGGAAACCGCCCTAAGCACTACAATTTTCAACAATCAAAGCACACTTCCTTTAAAACTTTTCCACCATTTTCTTCATCTTTTCATTTCACCACCTAGTCTTCCTATTATTCACAACTCTTTATTCTTCCTTCATTTCTTTTTTCTATTTTTTTTTTCACCTTTCAAGCAACTTCCACATCACACTTTATCAACCATCACCCCCAAACTTAGGCTTTTAGCCTATGTTTAAACTTTCAAAACACATAGGGAGGTAGAATGCCAAAAGATAGGTCAATGAAGAACAAAGGGGTAAAACTTGTAACATGGTTGCCAAAGAAAAGGTTAAAGGCTCAAAAGGGGTTGACTAGGGGAAATATGCAAGGGTAGGAAATTAAGGGCACAAAAAAAAAACGATCCAAGGAAGGCCTAATATTATTTTCCAAACCAAGTTAATCTAGGATTTCGCCTTAAAACACATTTCGGGCAAGTTCTGGACCACAAGTTATGCAAAAGAACTCACAAATAAACCTCACCACACATGGCACATGAAAACCTAAGTAAAATATGTATCCAAAACCCAATTGAAACAAATGAACTCAAAAAGTTACTTCTAGTCTAAAGAGGCTATTTAGTGAACAAAAGAGCCAAACATTGAGTCTAAAAGTCACAACACGAATCCTTACTTCAATCATTTTCTTTTTCAAAATTCAATAATTCATATGCCAAGGTTTAAATATGTTGGTACACAGTAAGCCAAAAGTTAGTCAAGGGGCAAAAAAAAAAAACCAAAAAAAAAAAATCACATCCCAACACCATTTTTACTCCTAAACTACCTAACTAATAACGGAAATAAAATAATTAAAGTGACTAATCCACAACATGCCAAAAGAACGGCATTTTCAAAAATTTGAGCAAGTTCCTTTTGTAACAATGTCTATCCACAACCACACCGACAGTCACAAAACAAGCCTGACAAGGGCACAAATAAAGCATAACCAAAATATAATGTGCTAGCTACCACATGTCACCCCCAACTACAAACATTGCAGTGTCCTCACTGCACATAATCAAAACAAAACATAAAATAGTAAGGAAAAGAAAAAAATATATATATTTTTTACTCTCTGTCACGACCTGCGACCCGACCTGCTATTCGCAGGTATGACCTGCGAGTCGCAGGTGATGTCACCTAAAATTTTTTTTTTTTTGTTCTCTGTCATGACCTGCGACTCGCAGGTCAGACTTGCGATTCGCAGGTTATGACAGCTGGAAAAAAATTTTTAGCAGCATTTACTAGTTTGGGGGCTATCCGGAAATCCGATATGCTCAAAACAACTCCAAAAATTCTGAAACTTTGCGGATTAGTCAAAAAACATAAACTAACTTATTCTAAAAAATAAAAATTCAAGAATGATTTAAAACTTTTAAAATGATGGGTTACCTCCCACCAAGCGCTTGATTTAACGTCGCGGCACGACGGTTACCTTTACCACTTTTCTCGCCATTTGGAGCTTATGAATTGGCGCCCCAACTTTGAATCAAGATTCCGGTGATGCTCATGAGGCGGTGGTAGGAAAGCAAAGAGGTCAACTCTCGAGTGTCGCATTTTGCACTTCTTGGCCCGTAAGTGAGGCATGCCATTTTGTCTTCTTGGCATAGCAAACTTCAAAATGAAAACGCTTTCTTCTTCATCTCCAAAATTCTCGATAGGCTCGGTTAGTTCAACTTCCATTTCACTAACCAAGCATAATGTTAAAAAATGGTTGGAATGTGGTCTAAGGCGCTCCATTTTCAAATTCGCTTCATTTTTGACATCCTCACCCAAAAATGAACTAGAGTCTTCAAAAACCATTTCATGAACTTTTTTATGCAACTCTAGTATCATTTCTTCAATTTCGGCATCTTGCATTATTTTTTTGTTGGTCGGTTGGCAATTCATCATTAGCTCTTGAAAATCAATCTTGACCACTTCTTCATTGGAAACCAACTCAAAACTACAATCCGTGACCCTTTGGTATTGAGCATTACATGCCTCAATCTTTGCATTCAATTCAGCCTTCAATTTTTGGATAGCAATTTCAAGTAGCTCCACTTCTTGACTTTGCTCAACATGCATTTTTATAAATTCTTCCATCATCCGTGAAATGCCTTCACGGTGATCCCCATAGGCTTCAAGTTGTTGAGCTTGATTCATTAGCCAATCTTGGCTCACTAATTTCCATCTTGTCAAGTTTTTCTTCATTGTGAGAGTCGTCCAACTCTTGTAAAAATCCATCCATGGTGAGATATACCTTTTGGATAGTTTCATCATCTCTATGTTGAACTTCTTCCCACAATTTGGTCAAGACTTGCCCATAGTTTTTGTTTCTCCCCATTATGCTTTTCAAAATTTCCTCAACTTCTTCTTTTTGAGAATTGGAGATTTCTTCTTCAAGATTTTGCTCTTCTTCAAGTTGAACCACTTCTTCACTTTCACAACTTTCGTTGTGGACACAAGGATTTTCGGGCTCATCTTTCAAATTTGAAATCTCTTCTTCAACCAATTCATTTTGAGGAGTAGACACTTCCATGACAATTGAGGACTTGGCATCCTCAAATGAATCATTCATCCTTTTCATAGCTTTTCCATTTTCTAAAATGGATTGTTGGACGAGCTTTCGCTCTTCCTCCATTTTAGCTTCTCGATCTAAGTATGTTTGGAGCATTGCCATGATGCCTTCAAATCAGGCACTTTGTCTTTCACTTGCCATGTCATTTTCCCTATCAAACTCAAAAGCACAACTAGCATTTTCGTTAGAACAACTTGGGGGAGGGGAAGCAAAATAATTGGGACAATCACCCCAATGTCCACCTTGACCACCACATATATTACAAATACTCTCATCATAGGATTCAGACGGTGCACACATCTCTCTCCCGGGAGCATATTCACAATCTTGCCAAAAGTGGGGTCCTCCACAATATGGACATGGGTCATCAAAATATAGGTAGCAACCATCAAACCCATTTTCATTACAAGATGCCATTGTTTTTTTTTTTTTTTTTAATTTATTTTAGCAAAAGCAAAAACTGGACAGTTTTGCAGAGGCAAAAACTGAACAGTTCTGCAAAAACTGGACAGTTTTGCAGAAACAAAAACTGGTCAGTTTTTTTTATTTTTTTATTTATTTATAAAATAAAGCAAAGAAAGTTTGGACCAAAGCAAGTTAGCTTAAATCCCAAACTAACCCAAATACGCCAAATTGTTCCCCGGCAACGGCGCCATTTTTGATAACGTCCAAATCCACTCCTCAAAGAGAAAGTGTACACGGTCGTATGCAATATAATTTACCCAACTATGAGTCGAGGTCGATCCCACAGGGAACAATATGCTAGGCGATTAAGAAAGTAAGGAACTTTCACCAACTAAGCTAAAGCCAAACGACAGAAAATATTTTGGTTTTGTTTGAGAAAATTATAACTAATGTGGAAATGTAAACTAACCTAGAAAGCAAGTAAAATGATCAATGACCACAAGCATGGATAATAGGAGATTACACTCAAGTAACGATCCAATGTATTTTACAATTTTACAACTAAGAGCGGGTTTATGTTGATAGATAATGATTTCTAAAATCTCATTGAAAGTCTTCCAACCAAATCAATGAATTTCACTCTAAGCTTTTCCAAGCCTTAGAGTGTGATATTAGGCACAATCAATTTAACCTCAAGTAACTATCCTCTTCCGAACTCAAGTTATTAGATGAGTTTAATGACCCAAATTCTTGTTAATTAATCTTTCCCAACTTAGATTTCCTCTTCCGAGCTCAATCAAAGTAAATGGGCGAGTCTTAGGGTTAGCTAATCCCTTAAGAAACATGAAAGAACAAGATTAATTAAATCAACAAAGACCCACTTCAATAGCAATAAAAATCATTCAATACATAAGCAAAACAAGAGTTTCATCCAACACTTTAATCCTAGAATATTTCCATAAACAAGATTCAAGTGAAGAAAATAAATACTACACACTTAGATATACAATACAAAGCAAGGAATTGAAGAAAGGTTTAAGAAATATCTCATTAAGGTGCTTCAATCTTCTCCTCCAATGGTGTAGATGAAACCCTAGCCTCCAAAGCTTGATGAAAAACTGCCAAAGATGTTCAAGATATGCCCCCTAGTCTTCCTTTTGTAGTTCCCCAATTTTCCAAGTCCAAAAAATGACAAAATATGCCCCAGATTTTCGTATTTGCAGTTCTGCCCGTTTTTTGCAAAGCTGTCCCGTTTTTGCACAACTGTCCACTTTTGACAGTTTTGCAAAACTGTGCAGTTTTTGTCCAATTTGACCTCTTTTTGACTTATTTTCACTTGGTTTCTTCCGATCACTTCTAAATCACATAAAACTATAAAATGGAAGTAAACGACATTAAATGCACTATTTTCTCAATCAAAACATAGCAAAAGTCTAAGATTAAAGAAGAAATAAGTTGGTAAAATACCAACTTATCACTACTTAGGGTAATCGAAGTTATCAGAAAAATTAATTCAAATGAAAAATTGAACCAAACTGATAAAAATACTGATTTATTCATTTTTTTGCGTGGATTTCCCTTCAAAGGCTTTGGTCTTTAATTTTTGTCCTTCACTTAAAAAAGTGGCCGAAATACCCCGAGATTCTGGGTTTGAACCCCAGCTCAGTAAAAAAAAAAAAAATCGCAAGGCAAGGCTTTCGCGAAACCTCTAACTCTAAGGCCTAACATTTACCCAAAATCAGGCTTATTCAGGCAAAAGTTAATTAGTCATTAAGGCAGAGGTTTACCTTAAGGCCTAATTTTGGACAAAAGTTTGCCTTAAGGCCTAACTTTTGCCCGAATAGGCCTAATTTTGGGCAAAGGTTTGTCTTAAGGCCTAATTTCTGCTTGAATAGGCCTAATTTTGCTACGAAACTCTGCCTTGCGATTTTTTTTTTTTACTGAGCCGATGTTCTAACCCAAAAAAACCTCGAGGTATTAGGCGAAGGACAAAAATTAAAGACCAGCAATTTGAGGGACAAAAATTAAAGACCACCCCTGAATAAGGGAAAACGTGCAAACTGCCCATATTTATTTGGTTTAGCTTGATTTGGTTTTTTTTTTTTTTTTTTAAATCTAACACTATTTAGTTTTGTTTGATCTTATTAAAACAATCGAGAGAAAATGAAATTGAAGTATTTATATAAAATGTAATTAAAACTCTTATATCAACATGTGGTGTAAAATTTCCTTTATATATTGATCATGCATCCAACGACTTTAATTTCTTGAAGTAGTACTACTCTCTACATTACTATCACTTATATGGAGCTTGACACTATGTACAAATTTAAAAATGTGCACCTTAAAGTTGCAATCACTAAGTTGGAACTTCAATCACAATTGGAAAACCAATTAAGTTCACAAATGTAATTGTTGTTTCTTTTCATTTATCTAACTTTGGTGGATGAAACTTATCGTTTGGATTAGAGAATATACTAAGCACCAAAATTATTATAGTTCTAGAAGCCATGTATGAAAAGAGGAGTTTGTCAACGTGAGATTGTAATACATGGTCATAATATTCAAACTATTACGCTCCCATAAACTCAGCCTCCATTATACTCAGTCTTAAAGGCAAATGATTGATTTCTCTGTCACTTATCTCTTTTGACTTAGATTATTGTATCCAATCGGATGACTCTCTTGAAGAGCTACTCTTATAGTTTGATTAGTAATGTGAAGATTGACCCCAAGTTCAAAAACATTTAAATGTCTAAATGTTAGACGGTAAGATTGATTAGATCAAGGGGAAGATACATATAATACAAGAGAGAGAACACGTAATATTCCATCTGCTTCAATTTATGTGTTATATACTTTTGTTTCCGGTAGATCCAAAAAAAGTTATACTTCTTTATTTAGAAATAATTTTATTTAAACTTCTTTAATTATCTTTAATAAGATGATTTATATAACAATAACATACCCAGTATAATCCAACCAGGTGAGGTCTGGGAAGGGTATGTAGAGTGTACGTAGACCTTACCCCTATCTTGTGAAGTTAGTGAGGTTGTTTCCGATAGACTCTCGGCTCAAGAAGAGATAAATTTATAACTTCATTTGAACCATAAGTTCAAAGTCTTTCTTTGTTAAACTCCGCATCCAATCAAATACGAACACTTAAATTAGAACAATGAGAGGATCTACAAACTACTTACGCAGTTAACCAAAGGACCAAATACACGATACCTTTTTAAATTTAATCTTCTATAAAGGTAGTACTTAATCAACAAATCATCTAACGATTTTTCATGCCCAATTGTACATGACACCATATCCCTCCATCATCAGAAGCATACCAATATGGCATGAAAAAAAAATTGTGGTCAACTAACATAGGATCTTAGTGATTAAAGAGAGCAATCGAACTAGTGCAGAAATTTTGTCATGGCTAACAATTTTGTATTTAATGAAATTTTCAACTGCATAACTGTTCAAAACTTCATTAATAAGAAGAGCATATCAAAGAGGACTAGACGGCCTATGCCCGTGCTGCGTACGGGCCCAACACTTTAGATTATAGTGCATCTATGTGTATGTAGTTGTCTTTGAATAGTGATTATATATATATATATATATAGAGAGAGAGAGAGAGAGAGAGAGAGAGAGAGAGAGAGAGAGAGTATTATGTTTAAAACACGATTAATATAACATTGTAGTTTGTGCTCCGTATCTAAAATTTTATTATATTAATGTTTGCTACGAATACAAAATCGGCAAATTTATTAATATTTTTTAAAAGAAAAGACTTGTTTAAAAGGAAACTATTTTCCTCTCTTTGAGATAAAACAATAGCAATATTTAAGCATCAGTTGATACTTTCAATTTTAATTCGATTAATTTAAAGGTTTAAAATACTTATTATTTTTTATCAAATTTTGATTTGGATAATTCTAATTCAAATTATTAATTTAATTTTACATGTTTAAAACGAAACAAAGTAGAAATTGATTTTCTATTTAAACGAAGAAATACTATTTTTTAATTTTTGGTAAATATTCTCGGTTTAGCTCATTTTACTTGTCATGTTGTCTTTTGCATGATTTTTTAAGAAAACCTCGATTAGAATTATAATTTGACTAATTTACCTTATTCATTATTTGATCTCGTTTTGATATATTTTTTTTTTAGGAAATTAATCTCTTTTCACATTTATTAGAGTAAGAATAAAAATAAAAAAGTAATTAAATTCTATCTTATTTTAAAATATAAATATTTTAAGTATATTTATTTTAGTAAACATAACAAATAAATGACATGGCGGAATAGCAAATGCAACAGTTTACTTGATTTTGCTTGATTTTGTTAATATGGGGTTCACTTTTTTTTTACAGTGAGTTTGGAGATGGTGGGTTCCACTTTTTTTTATTTTTTTTTATTTTTTTATTTTTTATATTGCTTGATGTTGTTTAGTATGAGGTCCACCCTTTATGGGGTGCACATTTTGTTTTTTTGGACATTATTAGTTTGTATTATTTTTATGCATATAATATATATACATATACTATGTTCAAAACACGATTAATACAACATTGTAGTTTGTGCTCCGTATCTAAAACTTTATTATATTAGTGTTTGCTACGAATACAAAGCCAACACTTTTTTTTAACATTATAATTTTTTTTAATATGGGGTTCAATTTTTTTATTTTTTTTTTATATTGCTTGATTTTGATAATCTAGGGTCCACTTTTTTTTTCCCATGAGTTTGGAGATGGTGAGTTCCACTTTTTTTTATTGCTTGATTTTGTCAATATGACATACTATGTTCAAAACACGATTAATATAATATTGTAGTTTGTGCTCCGTATTTAAAACTTTATTATATTAGTGTTTGTTACGAATATGCATGTGGCAATGAATCCATCATTATTGACTTAATGAGATACTTTGGAAATTACATGAATATTGTTTGATTTTTTAATACGGGGTGCACTTTTTTTTTTGGACATTATTAATTTGCACTATTTTTATGCATATATATATAAAACTTTATTATATACGCACGTGTCAATGAATCCATCATTATTGACTTAATGAGATACTTTGGAAATTACATGAATATCATTTGCCTTTTTAATATGGGGTGCACTTTTTTTTTTTGACATTATTAATTTTCACTATATATATATATATATATATATATATATATTGTGCTCCGTATTTAAAACTTTATTATATACGCACGTGGCAATGAATCCATCATTATTGACTTAATGAGATACTTTGGAAATTACATGAATATTGTTTGCTTTTTTAATATGGGGTGCACTTTTTTTTGGACATTATATATATATATATATATATATTGTGCTCCGTATTTAAAACTTTATTATATACGCACGTGGCAATGAATCCATCATTATTGACTTAATGAGATACTTTGAAAATTACATGAATATTGTTTGTTTTTTTTAATATGGGGTGCACTTTTTTTTTTACATTAATAATTTGCACTATTTTTTTAATATTAGTTATTGTTTAATATATACGGGGCCCATAATTTTTTTTTATTAAATTGGAACAGATATATATTATGGGGCCCACAATTTTTTTTAATATTAGTTGTTGTTTAGTAGATATGGGGTCCACAATTTGTTTTTTAATTAAATGGGGACGGACGACGAGAAAGTTGAGCCAACCGGCTCTTCTTAATAGTCACAATTTTTTTTTATTAAATTGGAACGGATATATATATATATATATATATATATATATATATATATATATATATATATATATTATGGGGCTCACAATTTTTTTTTAAATATTAGTTATTGTTTAGTAGATATGGGGCTCACAATTATTTTTTTAATTAAATGGGGACGGACGACCAGAAAGTTGAGCCAACCGGCTCTTCTTAATAGTAGTAATATAGTCAACATCCCACCTAAAACAATAGGATAATGCCAAAAAAAAAAAAAAAAAAAAAAAGAAAAGTCGGCAAATATGGCTTTATTCACGACTGCCCTCTTCTTGAAGTACTATATAAAATGATGCACCATATGAAGTTTTATACCATAGTACCATACTCATTTTCTCTCAAAATATGGCTTCCTCAAAGTTAATCTCTTGTCTATTTTTTCTTTCATCCATTACAATTCTTGCACAAACAGTGATTTCAACAAATCCAGTCTTCCATTTTTGTTCAAAATCAGGAAATTTCACAGCCAATAGTTACTATGCACAAAATTTGAAAAATCTCTTAGGTGATCTCTACTTAAAAACTCCCCTAACAGGGTTCTCAACTAGCTCAATTGGCCAAAATTATGATAAAACAAATGGACTCTCTCTATGCCGCGGTGATGTTTTAAGTGATGCTTGCAAGTCCTGTGTATTAGATGCTAGTGAAGAACTTGGAAAACGTTGTCCTTATGATAAAGAAGCCATCATATGGTACGATAATTGTCTTTTGAAATATTCCGACAAAGATTTTCTAGGAAAAATTGATAATACGTACAAGTTTTACATGTGGAATCTTCGCGTTGTTAGTAAGCCTGAATATTTCAATGCAAAGACTAAGGAGTTGTTGGGAAACTTAGCTGAAAATGCTTATAAAAAGAAGAATTTGTATGCAACTGGAGAAACAAAGATTGAAGAAAATAAGAAATTGTATGGATTGGTGCAATGTACAAGAGATCTTACTAATGAGGATTGTAAGAAGTGTCTTGATGGTATTATTACTGAACTTCCAAGTTGTTGTGATGGAAAAGAAGGTGGACGAGCTGTTGGTGGGAGTTGTAACTTTAGATATGAAATTTATCCTTTTATTAATATTCCTTAGAACTTAAGAAATATATACCATATTGCTAATTATAATGATCAATACAGATGATATAATATGGAGGACTTGAACTAAAAATCCTATATTGATGTAATTTAGTTTGAATAGCTTGTACTTCGTGAGCTCTTGTTGTTGCATTATTATTTGCTTTATGTAAGGTGAATAAAGAATGGACAAATATGTTTCGTAAGGTCAGTATATTATACACATTTCTTTTTCAGTTCCTTATTGTCAAAAATAAATTGGAGTTTAGGGTTGCCAATGCCCATTAGAATGTGTTCTTGATAGTATTTCATATCAAACTAACACATGGCAATTTCAAATAATGCTAATAAGGCTTTCTCAGTTGTTGTTTTGTCCCCTTTCTAATAAGTAGCGGAGCCAGGATTTTCGCTGAGGGGGTTCAAACTATAAAAAAGTAAATATATGAAGAAGCCTAAGGGGGTTCAACATCTACTATATATACATAAAATAATTTCAACCATGTAAAAACAATGTTTTTTTTTTCCGCCGAGGGGGTTCGGACGGCTCTATGTGGCTCCGCCACTATTTCTAATAGAAATTAATTAAAACCATTTGTTTCCTTTTAGATGGCATTAATTTTAGTTGGTATAATAAAAACTACTCCCTCCGTCTCAAAAAGATTGACACTTTTCGCTTTTGAGGGTCACACAATTTGTTTTTTGACCGTAATTTTTTCATATGTCTTTTAAATATTTTAAATTATTAACTATGGTGATTTATAGTACTTTTCATGTAGTTTCTAAATATGTAAAGTTTATTTCGAAAAAATTAAAGATTCTATATTTAAACACGCAGTCAAAATTAAGAAGTTTGACTCTCAGAAAGCGAAAAATGCCAATTTTTTTAGGACAGAGGGAGTAATTAGAATTATTTTTTCTTTTTAAATAATATTAACTGTAAAATAAATCTGTACACATTCTTTTTTTGTAATTTAACAATCAATTTTGAAAAGACTGGCCAAACACAATTTTAACAAATACTAAAAAAAGGCTTCAGAAAACACAAATTTTTACTCTATAAAAGTATTTATCTGAAAAGCTAGTTTAACAAATGTATTTCTCAAAATAAATAGTTGTTAGAAGTTTCGCCTAATAGACTCTAAAGCGACTTAGCTTGGCTAATTATCTCTTTCTCTTTTAGTGGACAGGCTTTTGCGATGAAGAAACCTAGTAAGTTTGCTCATTCTTTTCTTTAATTAATTCATCCTTATATTGTCATGCAACTTAATTACGTATTTTCTGAATCTCCGTCGAAAATCTCATATTTTCGATAATGTTTTTCATTTAAAGTCCCGTTTTCTTGATGAGTCTCCATCGGAAATCCCATATTTTCGACAAATCGACATCAAAAATTCCATACTTTCTATGGACCTCCGATAACGTAGGTTTGCAATTGCCTCCTTCACACTAAGCCTTAGTGGACATTTATTGGCATCTAATTAATTAAACTCTAAAGGCAAATAATATCTCTCTTGAGTTTAGATTAGTTTTCAGATCTAATTTAATGTGATATCTTGGTATTTCTAATTACCACATGCAACTTATAATGCAATCAAAGAGGAAATTACTTGTACGAATAATCCATGATATTATTCTGAAAGAGCACTTAGGGGAATGGTTAGCGACAGATGGACTGATATGTAACCCAAATTGACTCATAGAAACCTTGTTAAAATATTTTCAAAAAGATTTTCTTTTGCTTGATATGTTATATATAATCATAATAAAGAAAAAAATAGTTTTATAAGGTACTTAAAAAATTATAAAAGAACAAATAAAAAATTAAAACTTAGTAACAATTGTGCGGGTTGGTTTATGACCCGTCTTTTGGTTCATTTTAGCCTAATCCATTTCAACCCAATAGTAACTTTTAAACGGGTCACATTTATTAACTCAGTCCATTTTGATACGCTCAAATCAGCCGAACCAAACTATTTGACACCCATAACCTAGCGAGTTCTACCCTCTTCTTCCTTAACACCCATGGTGGTGGTTCTAACAAAAACTCCATTTGATCTCCGGTTGCGTTATTACTTCCTTCTTGTGCCAAAAACTAAGTTCACCAATTTTATTGTTATTTCTTTTCGTTTTTTCTAACTTTGGTGGATGAAACTTCTCATTTGGATAAGAGAATATACTAAGCATCGATGTTTTTTTTTTTAATCAATGGTTCCCTCAGAAGGGATTCAATAAATGCATGGAGGGGGGCTTTACCTGACCTCCGCATTACAATACTATAGTGAGGGGCACATCCTTACACTGTAGCTTATCCTAATAAAAAGAAAGAGAAAGAGGAAGGTTGCTCCTCGCAAAGGCGAATCCAAGATTTCAAGAGGGTGAGTTCACCTGCACGTTAAAGGTGGCTTAGAAATTTAGAAAAGAAAAAGACACAAAAGTGCTTATAGTGGGTTCGATCCTGCAATCTTAAGGGATTAAACCCTCACTTAACTGGTGCGTCACTCGGTCTTGTTTGATCATGAGTTTCTTCAGTTAATATTAAATATATTTTAAGAATTATATACATATATACCGAGTTTAGTCGGGTGACTATAGTTTCACATGACCCATTTTTCTACATAAATTCGCCCTTGGCTCCTCGTCAGATAAGCTCCTTAGAACTAGAAGCAACCAAACAAATTCGGCAGGGTTGAATATGAAGTTTCCCTCCTTCACTCGAATTCTAATGTTGGGCTTGCCAACTACATCATTCTTCAAGGTAGATATAATCTTAGAAGGAAGATTTATAGCCTCGGTGAAGAAGGTAGTTGTTTTGCAATGTTCAGCCATATTCGCAAGCAAATCAGCCATAATATTACCTTATTTGAAGGTGTGAGTAAAAGAGAGAAATGACCAAGAGAGCTCATGGATTGAATTTGATGAATATCACCTTTTGATCTGCCAAAAGGGGCTAATCTCACCCTTAACCATCTGAATAATTAAGAGGGAGTCGGATTCAATAGTAACTATGTGAAAACCATGATCTAAACGCCATGTCAGGCCAGTCTTTAGTCTTTAGAAATAAAGCCTAAAATACTAAAAAAAAATTGGACCATTTCTTGATTTGTGCGTGTCAACCTTGCACAGGAGTTATGCTAATCTTCTCTATATCGTTCCAACTTTATCGGATGTCCCTGAAGGGACAAATCGATCTAGAGATGAAATTATTATAGTTCTAGAAGCCATAAATGTAAAGAGGAGTTGGTCAACGCGAGATATGCAACATATAGAGAACTATTCAAAACTCAGACTATTCTGGCCATAGCATTATATAAAACTTTTGTTTTTTGGCCAGAATATTCAAACTTTGACGCTCCCATAAACTCAGCCTCCATTACACTCAGTCAAAAGGCAAATGATTGATTTCTCTTTCACTGTCTCTTTTGACTTACATTATCGTATCCAAACGGATGACTCTCTTCCTCTTGAAGAACTACTCTTAATTGTTTGATTAATGTATCTATGTGAAGATTGACACCAAGTTCAAGAACATTTGAATGACTAAATGTAAGATATTAAGATTGATTAGATCAAGGAAAAGACATATATATATATAAGAGAAAGAAACGGAATATCCCAATTTATGTGTCATACCTCTTTCTATGGTCGATCCAAAAAAAGTCATACGTCTAATTTAGCAATAATTTTAATTTTAAACTTCCTATGCTATCCTAATCATACATGTATGATTTCTATTGAACCACAAATTTCTGAAGTCTTTCTTTCTTAAATTTGACATCCAACCAAACATGGACACATAAATTAGAACCATAAGAGTATATACAAACTGTTTACATAGTAAACTGAAGGACAAAATCTAGAAAATATATTCGAGTATACATGAAAACCTTTTAAATCTAATCTTTTAGAAAGGTAGTACTTAATCAGCAAATGGTAAAACGATTTTTCTTGCCCAATTGTACATGGCACACCATATCCCTCCATCATGAGAAGCATACCAATGTGGCATGAAAAAAATATTGTGGTCAAGTAGCAGGATCTTAGTGAATAAACAGAGCAATTGAAATAGTCCAGAAATTTTGTGACAATACTTCTGTAATATTTCGTGAAATTTCCAACCTCATACTGTTCAAAACTCCCATAAGAAGAGGAGCATATATATCAAAATGGAAATAGTCAACTTCCCTCTCAGAACCATTATAAGAAAAGAAAAAAAAAAAAAAAAAGTCGGCAATTCTGGCGTTATGCACGACTTTTACCCTCTTCTTAATTGAAGTATTATATAAAATGATGCACCATATGAAAGTTTTATACCATATTCTCATTTTCAATAGGGTTGCTACTATTTATTTTATATTGCGGAGATTGTAGAGAGCATTTAGAGATTCAAAGAGTTTATCAATGGAATATTTTCCTTCAAAAGATTGGGTGTTGATGAGAAAGTCCATCAACAAGTTGGAATGTTGAAGAGAAAGTGTTTCAACGATTGTGAAGATTGAAGAAAAAGTGTTTCAACAACTGAAGGTTGATGAGAAAGTCCATCAACAAGTTGGAATGTTGAAGAGAAAGTGCTCCAACAATTGTGAAGGTTGAAGAGAAGGTGCTTTAGTAATTAAAGGTTGGTGAGAAAGTACATCAACAAATTGAAATGTTGGAGAGAAAGTGCTCCAACGATTAAAGGTTGAAGAAAAAGTTCTTCAACAATGAAATGTTGGAGAGAAAGTGCTCCAACGGTTGTGAAGGTTGGAGAGAAAGTGCTCCAACGATTGTGACGGTTGAAGAGAAAGTGCCTCAACAAATTGGAAGATGGCGAGTGACGGTTGAAGAGAAAGTGCTTCAACGATTGATGGGTTAGAAACAAGTGTCTCGGCAATTTGAAGATTGTGACAAGTGGTTCAAGAATTAGATATATAATTTTGAATTACGGGAGAATGTTGGAAATAATAATTCAAAATTTTAGGAAACCAAAATTGGTTAGGATTTGTTATTTTAATTCATGTCTAATAAGGATTTATAGTCAAATTAGTGCAAGAATAGGTTTTCCTATTTTGAGTTAAATTAGGTTTTTATACTATTATAAATAGGGTTGCTACTATTTATTTTATATTGCGGAGATTGTAGATAGCATTCAGAGATTCAGAGAGTTTATCAATAGAATATTTTCCTTCAGAATGGCTTCCTCAAAATTGATCTCGTCTATTTTTCCTTTCACCAATTGCAATTCTTTCACAAACAGTAATTTCAACAAATCCACTCTTCCATTTTTGTTCAAAATCTGGAAATTTCACAGCCAATAGTTACTATGTTCAAAACTTGAAAAATCTATTAGGTAATCTCTAATTAAAAACTCAGGGTTCTCAACAAGCTCAATTGGGAAAAATTATGATAAAACAAATGGACTTTCTCTATGACGCGGCGATGTTTCAAGTGACGATTGCAAGTCATGTGTATTAGATGCAAGTGAAGAACTTGGAAAACGTTGTCCTTACGACAAAGAAGCCATCATATGGTACGATAATTGTCTCTTGAAATATTCCGACAAGGGTTTTCTAGGAAAAATTGATAATACGTACAATTTTTACATGTGGAATCTTCGCGTTTTGAGTAAGCCTGAATATTTCAATGCAATGACTAAGGAGTTGTTGGGAAACTTGGCTGAAAATGCTTATAAAAAGAAGAATTTGTATGCAAACGGAGAAATGGAGATTGAAGAAAATAAGAAATTGTATGGATTGGTGCAGTGTACAAGAGATCTTACTAATGAGGATTGTAAGAAGTGTCTTGATGGTACTATTACTGAAGTTGTTGTGAGGGGAAAGAAGGTGGAAGAGTTGTTGGTGGAAGCTGTAACTTTAGATATGAAATTTACCCTTTTATTAATACTCCTTAGAACTTAGAAAATATATAGTACACTAGTATAATTGCTATTGCTCAAAAGATGATATAATATGGAAGTCTTGAACAGAAATTCCTATATTGATGTAATTTAGTTTGAGTACCTTGTACTTCTTGTTGTTGCATTATTTGGCTTAGTATGTAAGGTGAATAAAGAATGGACAAATATGTTTCATAAGTTGAATCTATATATACAAATTAATACAACGTTTCATTTCGTTATTCCCATGTTCTTTTTAAAAAAAAAAAACTTATTTTACTCTTTTTTTTTTTTCCTCAGTTGCTTATTGCCAAAAAATTGTGGAGTTTAGGGTTGCCATGGAATGTGTTCTTGATACTATTCATGTCAAGATTAATATGCACATGACAATTCAAATTAATGCTAATAAGGCTTTCTTAGTTGCTGTTTCTCCCCATTTCTAACAGAAATAAATTAAAACCATTTGTGTCTTTTTAGATGGTATTATTTATAGTAATAAAAAATTAAAATTATATTTTTCTTTTTGAATATTATTAATTGTAAAATAAATCTGTACATATAATTTAGCGCTTACAATTAATTTTTGGATCGATTAGCCAACCACAGTTATTAAAAAATCTAAAAACACTTCATATATAAAACACAAAATTTTACTCTATTATTCATCTGAAAAACTAGTTTAACAGAAGTATTTCTCAAAATAAGCAATTTATAGAAGTCTCGCAACTTTACAGCGACTTGGCTAATTATCTCTTTCTCATTTAGTGGACAGGCTATCGTGACGGAGAAACTTAACAACTTTGCTCATTCTTTTCTTTAATTAGTTCATCCTTATATTGTCACTTGTCAGGCAAGTAACCCTGATTTTCATGGAGTACATCTATAGATTTGAAGGTAACCTCTGCCTAGACTATGTGATTCTTGTCATCATATTTTGGGAGGCATTTTCAGTTGTTTGGTTGGGGATCAATCTCCTACAATTTGATGGGCGAAAATTTCCAAAGGATGTTTGTTGAAAATTGGCTCGTCAAAAGCTTTTTTGACGAATTTTCCATCAGAAATCCCATATTTTCGATGAATCTCGGTTGGATATTTCGAAAATAATTCATTTGTTTGTGGTAGTGATCCTTTAACGTATGTTTGCAAATTGCCTCCATCGCACTAAGCCTTAGTGGACATTCATTGGCATCCAATTCATCAAACTCTAAAGGCAAATAATATCTCTCGATCAGATTTAGATTAACCTTCAGATCTAATCAATGTGATCTTGGTATTTCTTAATTACCACATGTAACTTATGATGCAATCAAAATGGGAATTACTTGTACGAATAATCCATGATATTATTCTAAAGAGCACTAGTTAGGGGAATGGTTAGCGACAGATAGTTAAATTTATGTTAGAGGAAATAGTCAGCTTCCCACCCAAAAAAAAAAAAAAAAAAAAAAAAAAACTTGCAAGCTAGCTTAAGAGTGGTAAAATTAGCCCATGAAATTATGATCCGCTTAATATGTTTAGGTTTGGGTTGGTCATTAACCCGCCCATTTATTAGATCATCTCATTTTAGCCCAACTCATTTCAACTTGTCTAAAAATAGGGTTGATATGTAACCCATATATAGAAACCTTGTCAAAATATTTTCAATTTATTTTTGTTTGATATGTTATATATAGCCATAATAAAGAAAAAAATAGTTTTATAAGGTACTTACAAAATTATAAAAGAAAAATAAAAAAACTTAGTAACAATTGTGCGGGTTGGTTTATGACCCGTCTTTTAGTCAATTTTATTCTAATCTATTTCAACCCAAGTAACTTTTGAATGAGTCACATTAATTAACTCAGTCCATTTTGACACGTTCAAATTTAGTCCAACCTACCCATTTGACACCCATAAGCTAGCTAGTTCTACCCTCTTCTTGAAGTACTAGTATAAAATAGTGCACCATATGAAGTTTTACACCATATTCTCATTTCCCTCCTCAAAATATGGCTTCCTCAAAATTAATCTCTTGTCTATTATTTCTTTCAACCATTGCAATTCTTGTACATGTAGTGATTTCCGCAGGTCCACTCTACCATTTTTGCTCAAAATCTGGAAATTTCACGGCTGATAGTTACTATGCACAAAATTTGAAAAATATCTTAGCTGATCTCAACTCAAAAACTCCACCAACTGGGTTCTCAACTAGCTCAATGGGGAAAAAACCTGATCGATCACACGGGCTTTCACTATGTCGTGGTGATGTTTCAAGTGAGGATTGCAAGTCATGTGTACTAGATGCTAGTCAAGAACTTGTAAAACGCTGTCCATACGACAAAGAAGCCATCATATGGTATGATAATTGTCTCTTGAAATATTCTGATGATTGTTTCCGAGGGGAAATCGATAATAGGTACAAGTTTTACATGTGGAATCGTGCTGTTGTGAGTAATCCAGAGTATTTTAATTCAAAGACCAAGGAATTGTTGGGAAGCTTGGTTGATGAAGCGTATTGGGTGCAAAATATGTATGCAACGGGAGAAATGAAGATTGGAGAAAATGAGAAATTGTATGGACTGGTCGAGTGCACAAGGGATCTTTCAAACGAGGAATGTAAGAAGTGTCTTGAGGGTATTATTAGTGAACTTCCAAGATGTTGTGCTGGAAAAAGAGGTGGAAGAGTTGTTGGAGGGAGTTGTCACTTTATATATGAAATGTACCCTTTTGTTAATACTCCTTGAAAATTAGAATATATTGTCAATGGTTAATAGATGATCATATATATGGATGGCTTGACCTAAAAATCCAATATCGAGGTAATTTAGTCTAATTAATTTGCAAGTCCTTTGTAGTTGTTGTTGGTGTTATAATTAGGTTTAGCTTAAATATGTACTTTTGAATGATCAACCTCTTTCGACAATCCTCCTCTTTTGTGTGAACTCTGTGTTACGAAGGCACCATTGGAACTGTCACGTACATTTGAATCTAGCTAAAGGAATATATTTATTGGAAAAATTAGTAGCGGGGCCATATATTTGTGCACTATGAAATAGTTGTTAATATGGATGAATAAACATTTAGCGTTCAAAAAAGATTTATTATTAGCGAGTCAATATTACCACATTTTCAGAAGTACTTGTTATACCTCATTTTAACCCGGGTTAAAGTAGAGTACAACATATTGGTGATTCCTATTTTTTGTTTATTTGTTTTAAGGAGTCGCTACCTAATTATTTATGGTGAATTAGGACACCTAAAGTTTATTAAAGTTATGTTTAAAGTTAACTCTGTTTAAGGTCTGCGAAACTTAAGATTCTAGGTAAGGGTTCAATTAGTCTAAAGGGAATGTATTAGGCATCCTTTAAGACCCATTAACAATGGTTAACCGACCGGACTAAGATTTAATTAGGCTAAATGTAAATGTAACATTATAGAAAGAAAAATGTTTTTTTGTGAATTATTGATAAAGTTGTTTAAAGTAAAATTGGTAATTGCATAGAGAGTTTAGTTAAAATAAACTAAAAGAAGCGAAACATGTAATGTTTATATGTATTTGGAAAAAGTGAGTTATGCCGACTCACAAATTAAAAGAGTTAATGTAACATTAAATAAACTTTAAAAGTTTCATAGAAAAGACTATTAGTTTAACGTATATTGTGCGAAGGTTGTTTTAAACAAATATGTATTTCAAGTGTTGGAAAGGAACTAAAGTGAAAAAGTTATCCGTTAAAACTAATTTGCTTTTTATTTCTTAGAATAAGCTAACGTTAGTATAAGATTTGTGACATTTTAAACTTCTAAGATAGTAAACATAAATTATGATTCCCTTAGCCAAAAGATATAGTCATGCTATTTTGAAAATCAATTACTCAAATAAATGTTATAGATACTATAAATAGTTTTAAAAATAGAAGTGAATGTAATTTATGGAATTAACTACCCATTACTAAACTAAACTCCACTAATTTGCTAAAGTTCATCTAGATTAACAAACAAGAGAGTTAATCATACAACACAAATTAAATGCACAAAGATAAAATAGAAGAGCAAAGAAGTTAAATGGGCTCAACCCATTTTAGGACTGCTATGACTAAGCTACTGTTGGGTTTTGGCCCAATCATTTTTGGACTGCTGCTGTTCGCTGCCAATGTGACGGGCCTCGGCCCAGATTTTTTTTTTTTTTTTGCGGGTGGGCTGACTCGAGAGGAGGTAATACAATTGTTTGATCTCGCGGCAAAGTCGAGTCTCATTCGAGACTCCTCGCAATCCCGGATGTCATGCAAAAGAAAGGAGAAGAAATTAGTGCGATGGTATAATTTCTATAATATACAAAATCATCATATATGGGAAACTTAAAGATGATTAACATGTGCCAAAGACATATTCAGCCCAAAATATAAGAACTTGCAACCGAAACTAAGTGACATGTGAAGAAATGGGCAATAAACAATACACAACGACCACTAGCGTAATTCCAAATACAGCAATTAGCACAGCTACAAGTAGCAGCAAAACATCAACTATTTTATCGAGCGTAAGTAACATCCACATAGCGGCCAAGTATAACCACATTTTTTCTTGACATAGGTATTGGATTACCACACAAACGTAGTAGCTGTTTGTAGTATAGCAGCAGCCCAAAAGTGGCAACAACAGCTAGCTAAAAGTAGTGGCCAAAGTGCCGCTGTTTATCCCAAAGTTCAGCAGTAACTATTTTATCAAATGTGGCTCACAAACCCAACAATAAAGCAGCAGCCAAAGGGGACCGAGGAGGTTTAAATCATTCCATGTTCAGGTAGTTAGAAACAGGTCTTTACAGGAGATTTAGATATGAGGAAAACACAATATGAATCAGACACTGAACCCGCTCGAAAGCAGAAGGGCAGAATCAAAATCTCACTTGGTGAAAGAGATGATAACTGAAGGTTTTAGCAAGATAACTTGTTACACACTTAAATTGATTAAGCAGATAGTCAAACCGAATCCATTTTCAGCAGATATAGAGTACTACAAATCGTAAACGGTCCATACTTCACAACTCACACCACAGATCTTTACAACAGCCCATCCAATTGATTGTGCATTACATTAATACCAGTCACCAAATCCGACAATATAAATGCCACAGCCACAAACTTAACAGAACAGTAGACACCTGTTCAATCTGTCAATTGTTTGAAATAGCAAAGCAACTAAAACAAGACCCAAATCTCATGATTAACCAGACACACTGGTCGGGTTAGGCCATTTAGGCTTATAGCAAGTTTAAACACATGTTCAGATAATGGGCAGTAGCACATAAGTGATAACTAAACTCATAGCGGAGGCATTACACAGCATAAGTTTAACTTATAAAGGGGCAGTCCATGAGCTAGTCTCAACTTAAATCAATATTGTAGGATTCCAGATTACTAGGGGTATGCCTAGCGTACTGCTTCAGGGAAAATAAAAATAAACTCATAGAGACACTCCTCTAACTCAGCTAAGCTACTGCTCAAACTTCAATCGAAGAGTGCTACAGGTTTTCCAACTTTAAACTAGACAGATGTTAACCCAAATAACTTATACGACAATCAAGTTTTAAGTTAAAATTAACCACTTATGCATTTGAAGGCCAAACCATACCAGCATATCTTTCACAAAAAACAGATCAGAAACCATCCACATCTCAACTCTGTTACAGAATAACCAGCTAATCTAGAATACATGTTTAACACAAACCGATTACATAATGCTTAGAGATATATTTAAACTCGACAGGCTAAACTAGCAAATGGCGACGCTTAACATAATAGATTATAACGCATAGAATATATAATGATAATCTCAGAATAACCCGCGCGGTCAAATAAACTGAATTAACCCAACCTATCGACATATGCTTAACTAGCTAAACAGACACAATCATTTAAATTATGCTAGTACATAAACATATTTCACAGCACCACAAACTGAACCTAACACAGAATCATTAATACATCTCAAAATCTGAACCAAATGACAAGAGAAAAATAGCACTGACCTTTTGTTGGCGCAGTGAATTGGGGTGTCGATATCTCGAATCTACGCTCGAACACGAATGAACCCGATTAAAGTAGCTAAAGTTTCAAACCGAAAAAGTAAAAGTAGAGTAATTGTTGGTTGTTCTTTTTCAAGTAAGGCTATCTTTGATGATTAAACTTGTGTTTTGTAGGGAATTTTTGGTTCCAGATCCTTGGTTTCTTTTTTTGTCTGTTCGATCTCCCTCTCTCTTTATAGAGTGAGGAGAGGGGGAGCGTATGAGAGAGGAGCGGCGTGGGGAACAAAGGCGACATGAGCGTGGGGGGGGGGGGGGGGGGACAAGAGAACGTGATGAGCAGTGATGGTGGAGATGGCAGAACGAAGTGGGGAGAACGTGAGGGAGAGGAGAGATGAGGTCGAGCGAGAGAGAGAAGAGAGGAGAAAGAAGAGGCGGTTGAAGAGGAGAAAGAAAAGAAAAAGATTAGGTTTTGGTCTTAGGGGGTAAAGATTGGACCGGGTCGGGTATAAAATAGTGGGCTGATCCGAAATTAACATGTGGGCTGAACTGTTTTGGGTAGGGGATTAATGTGGGCTGGTCCGCTGAAGACATGGACTGGTTGGATTAAAACGTGTGGGCTGATTATTTGGGCCATTTATTTGGCTGAAATTGTTGATCCTTCCTCCTCTATTTTCTAATTTAATAACTAGTACAATATATACTATGTGGAGACAATTAATAATTAATATGTAGGAAAAATAAGAATTTAACAAAGTGTTGTCTGGTAATTAAATTAATGAGTCCGAACCCGAAAATGAAACGATGACGAACATTTAAAATTTGTGACAAAGTAATGTTCGTAATGTTGAAAATAAAAGTAGCGATATTGGTAGTAGTAGCAATAAAAAATAAAATAGTGAAAATAAAGTATTTAGCTTGTCAATAAATTTAGAACCCGAGTGAATAAAATTAGATAAGGAGGGACAAAATTGGGTGTCAACAGTACTTAAAAAGTTTTTTCTAGGTAAATTGTAGTTCAAATTTATGTCAAAGGCCTGGTAAGGTCAATTTCAACCCTTACTTTACAAGGTCTTGGTTATGATCGGCGATTGTTGGAGTACAAAATATATAAACTTAGGGACTAAACTGTCTATATGGGAACTTAGTAACTAACTATTCAAATGCTAGTTAAGTCGTGTACCTTGGTCAGTTAATGATCATTAGGCTAAGTGATTAATTAGTTAGTTATGATTAGTTCGATTGTGTATAAATACATTGGATTGAATACTTGTAAAGGTAATGAAGTAAGATCAATAAACAAAATATTTCTCTCTCTACTTGTGTATGAATGTTTCTTCTTCTTTAAGCTTCTAATTCCATCCTCTTCCTTATTCATCTTGGTTTTAATCTTCATGAATTACGACACATAAAACAACATGGTATCAGAGCAGAAGTCATGATTACTGATGACTAAGTTCGATTCAAAACCAATTAATTTCCGCAAAACAAATATGTGTCAAGAACTTCAAGGTTTGACAGTGTTCATCAATGGCAATCGAAGATATACCTAATGTAACTATAAACAATGTGAACAATTCTCAAGCTAACAACAATAATACTCAGAGCAATGCTCAGCCAGATCTAAGTGGTGGATCTACACAATATGTTAGAACTCAAGGAGTGGAGATTGATTATAATCATCCGTTGTTTCTGTCTCCTGCTGATAAAAGTGGAATCCAAATCATATCATTTCAACTAACTGGTGTGGAGAGCTATTCAATTTGGTATAATTCAATGCGTCTTGTCCTTCTTGGAAGGAACAAAGTAAGGCTGATTGATGGATCGTGCAGTAAAGACAAGTTCCCAGAAACATTGTCGAATAGGTGGGGAAGAGTGAATGCAATTGTCTTATCGTGGATAATGGGATCAGTTGAGAAGAATATGTTAGGAGGAATCATGTATGCAACAAATGCACAACGAGTATAGGAAGATCTGTATGAAAGGTTCAATAAGATTGATGGATCAAGGACCTTTAACATACATAAAGAGATAGCAACACTCACACAAGGTACAACTACTGTGTCTGCTTCTTTTTCTAAGTTGAAGAGTTTATGAGAAGAGTTTGAGGCACTAATTCCAATACCTAGTTATAACTGTGAGAAGTCTAAAGAGTTTGTGTCTCATCTGCAAAAATTGAAGTTGTTTCAATTTCTTATGGGGCTAAATGAAAGCTACAATCAAGCAAGGAGTCAAATATTGTTGATGTGTCCTATGCCTAGTTTAAACCAAGCCTATGGTATGGTAACCAGTGATGAAGGGCAAAAATCCATAGCAGCAGCATCTGGATCTTTAATTACCAATCCTATCTCCATGGGAAATGTAGATGTGGCAATGTACTCTAGGAATAACACTAATTCAGGAAATCAGAAGTATAAGAGGAACTTTAATCAGAGTCAAGGACAAGGACAGTTTCAAAGTCTGTGGTGTGAGTTGTGCAAAATGAAAAATCACTCAACTGAGAAGTGCTTCAAAATTGTTGGCTATCCTACTGACTATAGACCAAAGAAGAAGCAATTCGATACTGCAGACCACAACTATAGACAGACTAATAACAACCATCAAAGAAATTCTGGTGCTAGGAATGCAGCTTACAATGTCATAGCTGGGAATGAGGTGCAAGGAAGTTAACTAGGTTCAACTGGATCAATGTAGAGTCCAAGCAATGTGGATGGAGGTCATCAAGTTGGACCATATGGGTTTTCAAAGACTCAGTATGAACAGATAGTGCATCTTCTGAAGAGCAAAGGTGACACTGATACTGCACTATCAGCAGTAGGAGGTATGAATTCTAACTCAACCATGTCACAGATCATGAAAGTCAAAAAGATGCATAAGGCATCAAGTATATGCAAAGCATTACTGCAATATAAAGACATAAATAAAGCTCTAATGAGTTGTAACAGTCCAAGAGAATGGATAATTGATACTGGTGCTACAAACCACATGGTAGCAGACAAATAGTTGCTTGATGTTAATACTATAACTTAAATAAATGAACCAAAAAAGGTGCTTCTTCCTAATGGAGATGAATCACCAGTTACACACACTGGAGCTAGTACTATCTCAGACAGAAGTGTCATACAAAATGTATTTCATCTTCCACAATTCTAGTATAACCTAATGTCAGTGTCTCAGATAACTAGAGAACTGAACGGTTCAGTAAACTTTTTTCCTCTCTTTTGTGTTTTCTAGGATCTCTTCACTGGGAAGGTGAGGGATATTGGTAAATTTGAAAATGATCTATACATTCTGGTGAACCAGTCTCTGAATCAAGGGAAGAAGGTAGCACTAACAGCTGGAAGTACAACTGTTACCAAGCATATACTCAGTGAGGCAAGCAACATTCGTCTATGGCACAAAAGAATGGGATATATGTCTGCAGTTCCCTTAAATAAGATGTGCAAAGTTAGTATTGACTCTATTACTAAACAACTAGATACATGCACTGTTTGTCCTTGTGCAAAATAGGCTAGATCAAAATTTCCTACTAGTTCTATTAAAACTATTGCAATATTTCAATTAGTACATTTAGATGTATGGGGTCCATAAAAGTATCCAACTTATGATGGGAACATATATTTTCTTACTGTGGTAGATGATTTCTCTAGAATGACATGGCTATTCTTGCTAAAATTGAAATCTGATGTTTGTGTAGTCTTAAACTAATTTGTGAACTTTGTGTAGACACAATTTGGCACTATTGTAAAATGCTTTAGATTAGATAATGGTACAGAATTTGTAAACAGTGTGTGCACTACACTGTTTCAAAGTATGGGCATTATACATCAAACTAGTTGCCTTTATACTCCTCGGCAAAATGGAGTGGCTGAAAGGAAGCATAAACACATATTAAAAGTAACTAGAGCCTTAAGATTTCAAGGAAAGACCCCTGTCAGGTTCTGGGATCTGTGTGTACAGGCTGCAGTTTACGTAATCAACAGGATGCCTAGTAGGGTACTACAAGGAAAAACTGCTTATGAGCTAATGTATAATAAGCAGCCTATGTTGAATCATCTAAGAGTGATGGGTTGCTTGGAATTTGCAAAAAATATGCAGGAAAATGACAAGCTTATGTCTAGGTCTAGAGTAGCTGTCTTAATGGGATATTCAGCTACTCAAAAAGGATATATCTTATATGATCTTCATGAGAAGTCAATATTTGTTAGTAGAGACGTACAATTTAAAGAAGATATCTTTCCTTTTGAGACATACAACATCAAGGGTAGTAAACAGTTTCCTACTACTAGTATTGATATGTACACATATGAATATGAGAATTAAGCTGGTCCGCAGTTCCGTCATACACCTATAGTGCCTGAGAGTATCACTACCAGAGACTCACAAGTACTAGCTGAGCATAAACAAGTGCTGGTATCTGATTCTGTGTCACTACATGACAATAATGCTATATTGCCCATTGATGTACAGTCATTAGAACTTACACAACCTATAACTAGTGGTAATACTGATAGAAAATCTACTAGACAGAAAACTAAACCTGTGTGGATGAAGGACTTTGTGTCCTTAAGTATACAATGTAACTATCCTTTATCTAATCACATTACTTATCACAAGCTATCTGCTGAATATAGA
This sequence comes from Lycium barbarum, assembly GCF_019175385.1. Classification (NCBI taxonomy): domain Eukaryota; kingdom Viridiplantae; phylum Streptophyta; class Magnoliopsida; order Solanales; family Solanaceae; genus Lycium; species Lycium barbarum. Next base: position 138,043,749 of record NC_083340.1, on the reverse strand, counting down.
GCATACATTGTCAAGACTACTAATGATATTGAGCCAAAGAATTACAAAGAAGCTATGCAGGACCCAAAGTGTTTAGAGGCAATGAAAAATGAGATAGATGCTCTAGAAAGTAATGGTACATGGGAGATAGTCAAACTGCCCCAACGTAAAGTGCCCATAGGATGTAAGTGGATCTACAAGATTAAGTATAAAGCTAATGGAGATATTGAAAGATTTAAAGCCAGATTAGTGGCAAAAGGTTACAGCCAAAAAGAGGGCATTGCGGACTCTTAAGTCCTTGTATGGATTAAAACAAACTCCAAGACAATGGAACACAAAACTTACTGAGGCACTAATAGAGATATAAGTTTCAGCAAAGTCAGTTTGATCACTCATTATTTATAATAGATCAGACGAAGGAATTACCATTGTATTAGTCTATGTAGATGACATATTAATAACTGGCAGTAGTCTACAATTGATCAAAGAAACCAAAGAGAATCTACAGAAGGCATTCAAGATCAAAGATCTTGGTGAACTAAGGTTCTTTCTAGGCATTGAATTTGTCAAGTCCAATAGAGGCATTTTAATGCATCAGAGGAAATATGTACTAGAGCTGATTGCTGAAACTGGATTAACAGCAGCAAAACCATCTATGACACCTATGGATACTATCATCAAACTTACAAACAGAGAATATGATAAGTATCTAGAGAAGCAAAACCAGACAGATAATGAGAATCAAGCCAAGTCTGAGAAACATATAAATCATATGTCTCAAGACACACAGGCTGATCAAGGTCTATATCAAAGACTTATTGGCAAAATGTTATACCTTACTATGACCAGACCAAATATATCTTATAGTGCGCAGACATTAAGCCAATTTCTACAAGAGCCTAAGCAATCACACATGGATGCAACTATCAGAATTGTGAAATACTTAAAGAATCAACCTGGACAAGGTATTCTCCTCTCAAGCACTAAGAATCTAGACTTAACTGCATATAGTGATGTTGATTGGGCATCTTGTCCTATATCTAGAAGGTCAGTAACATGCTATCTTGTTAAATTAGGAGATTCTATAATAACATGGAAGTCAAAAAAACAAACTTCTGTGTCCAGAAGCTCTGCAGAATCAGAATATAGAAGCATTGCTGCTACAGTATCTGAGATCATCTGGTTACTTGGCTTATTAAAGGAGTTTGGTATTGATCAAAAGAAACCTGTAACACTTCACAGTGACAGTAAAGCTGCAATTCAAACTGCAGCAAATCCAGTATATCATGAAAGAACTAAGCATATTGAGATTGACTGTCACTTAATAAGAGAGAAATCATGCAAGGAATAGTGAACACACAATACATCTCCACTCATGAACAACTAGCAGCCATTTTAACAAAAGGATTGACAAAGTTACCACATGACTACTTATGCAGCAAACTAGGTATGGTCAACATCTTTGCAATATCCCATACTTAGTTTGAGAGGGAATGTTGGAGTACAAAATATATAACTTAGGGACTAAACTGTCTATATGGAAACTTAGTAACTAACTATTCAAATGTTAGTTAAGCCGTGTACCTTGGTCAGTTAATGATCATTAGGCTAAGTGATTAATTAGTTAGTTATGATTAGTTATATTGTGTATATATACATTGGATTGAATACTTGTAAAGGTAATGAAGTAAGATCAATAAACAAGATATTTCTCTCTCTACTTGTGTATGAATATTTCTTCTTCTTTAAGATTCTAACTTCCATCCTCTTCCTTATTCATCTTGGTCTGAATCTTTATGAATTACTACACATAAAACAGCAGCGATGATTTTCATGATGTAACCAAAAGCAATGATGTTCTTAAAGTACACATTATTGAGGTGGTCATTAATATTTTCAAAATCCAAGAATATGGGTGCATGTCACAGGCGGCCCTAAACTTAATACAACCCTTATTACTAGGTATGGTTTTCGCAAATTCCTTCTGAATGATATTAACTAAGGGTCTAATGTGCGAGAACTTACCTAATATAGTCCATTTACAGGGATGAGCAAGTAGATCATTTTCCTCTTTAGGAAGACTACCACGGGCTTCCCCTTTTGCAGTTCATATCCCCTTGGGAGCAGTCGAATCCGAAACTTACCAGCAGGTCTGTTAGCCATGGCATTTGAATGTGAGAATTGAACATTGTCTTCATACATAGGGGTAATTATACCGGGGTTGGGATTCTCCGGCATTGAAAATTTCCAGTTCGATAGGGATGTTAGGAAGGGATTTGGTGTTAGGGGTTCGATCAATAAGGTGAGGTGTTTTAGAAGGGGGAAACAGCTGGGTAGCAGGGGAACTGGAGGACCAGCACTCTTGGTTGGAGCCGAAGCCCGATAAGGAAGTAAAGGTAACTAATGTCAAAGCCTTTTTTAGTGAGAAGTGAGATCTCTCTCTAGATCGAGTATGAATATGACAAAATACTTCGTAAATAAATTGTTCAAACACGAATTGCAATTCCGTAAACTTATTTATCTAAAAAGTTATTTTAAGCAGTTTGTAGAAGTTTCGCCAAACAGACTCAAAAGTGACGGTGTTAATTATTTTCATCTCTTTTAGTGGGCAGGCTATTTTAATGGGGGTTATTACAGTAGTGATGGAGAAACTTAGCAAGTTTGCTCCTTTGCTTTAATTAATTCATCCTTATATTATCCATGCAACTTACCTAAATTTTCATGGATCAGATCTATAGACCTCTGCCTAGACTAATTAAGTGATTCTTGTCATCATATTCTGTCAGGCATTTACAGTTGTTTGGTTAGGGATCAATCTCCGTGTTAAGTTTGCGGGCTTGACCGGGGGTTGTAGGGGCTGTATGTAGGGTTGTTCACGGTTTTGGTTAAAACCAAAATCAAACCGAAAATTTAACCAAACCGAATAAAAAAACCGACATTTGGTTTGGTTTGGTTTGATTTGGTTTTAAATTTTAAAAACCGATAATATTTGGTTTGGTTGTGGTTCTATTAGAAAATAACAGAATAAATAACCGAACCAAACCGATAAATTATATACATAAATTTTATAATTATTTATATGTATAATATTAGTTTTCATAAATAACTATAAATATTTTATACCTTTTAATCATTAATTTGATTTTTGGTCTACTTATTTCACATGATTGTTTAAAGCCCATGTTTTTAAGAATATGTCCAAGCCCATGTCTTTAAGTCTTTTAACTCTTTAAGTGTAAACCTACTAACCGAAGCTCACTTAGAGTCTATTGTCTTTAACTTAAATTTTTAGCCTTTCTTTGTCAGCCATTTGATTTTAGGTTGTTTTTTTTTTCGAATTTATACCTTTCTTTTTTCTTGTCTGAATGGGTCCTAAACTTCTAATATTTTTCATATGTAAGGGCAGAGGTTGTAAATTTGGAGGTTCCTATAGAAGATACTTCAGTAACATCAACATTTACTGTTGTTATACCCTATTTTAACCGGAGTCAAAATAGTTTACAACATCCCGGTAATTATTTATGGTGAATTAGGGCACCTAAGGTTAATTAGAGTAATTATCTAAAGTAACTCTGTTTTAATGTCTACGAAACCAAAAGATCTGAGTAAGGGTTCAACTAATGTAGAGGGAAGGTATTAGGCATCCTCTAAGATCCATTAACAATGGTTAATCGACCGGACTTATGTTAATTAATTAAGGCTAAAAATATACAAATACAACATTTTTAAATGTTTGGGAAAATAGTTTGTAAGTATTATCGGATTTCAAAAATGGAGAATATAGGGCTACTATTCAAATTAGAATAAAGTGGTAATTTATTGAAAAAAGACTTTAATCATATTAGAAACTATGCTGGATTAATCAATACATTAATAGGAATTCAATGATCGATTATTAACTCATTTTAACTGCTTAGCTTATTAAGTAACGCATAAGATCAAAAAGGCAATAAATAAATTAAATTCCTACTATTATGTGAAAAGTTGTTTAAAAATATAATTACCTCTTTTATGAAAATTGGGCCTTGTTTGGGAAAATAAAGATGTGAATTAAGCTTGGAAAAGGATTCATCACTATAAGGAATGGTCGTTTATTTCCTTTAAATAGAATTACCATAAGACTTAAAAAAAAGTTTTATAAAATAATGTTAAGTTATAATTTAAAGTAGGTGGATAATTTGAAATCGGATTTAATTCTTGGTCGGATGACTCAATCCTTTTTAGACTTGTAAAAGAGTAATTAATAGAAATTTTGAACTGATGAAATAGGCTAGATTATTAAACCATGAAAGCAAATTCAAACTCTAACTATCCATTATCACTAAACTATCCCACTAATTCTATTAGAATTCATCTAAGCTAAGAAAGACAAAAATAAGATAAATGTTAGGCAGGTAAACAGATACACAAAGATAGAGTAACGGAAACACATGTGTTAAATGGGTTTGGCCCATTCAATATGCTGCCATATATTCTGCCATATGGGCCTCGGCCCAATAGTATTTTCTTTTCTTGCAGGCTGCGGATTGGGCTGACACAAGAAGAGAGTTTCGTTGGGCTTTAGCCCAACATCGAATGCGGAAGAGGACGAGTCCCCTCTGACTCGTATGCGATGGTCATGCATAAAAATGAAAGAAAAGGATAGTAAAGTGAAAATATACAAGACACACTCTTCAAAATAAAAAATATTGGCGACATCAACCCAGTTCGTATAGACAATAACCCAAAAGGAAAAGCCCAACACAGCAACAACACTTCTATTTCAAAGACCCAAACGAAGATATACGAGAAAATAATACCCGATATACAGGGCGATATACATTGAAATATATAAACATTACATATATTTGTGTGCCCTATGTATAGATTTATCCATAGTAGCTTCACCAGACAACGCAGCAAAGATGGCAGAAGACAGTAATGAACATGACGTATGATATGTTAAGCATGTATCACGCTATACATAGATCTTGCTTGATTCCTATTGAGTTCACAACATGTTGATGTCAACAGATAATTATCATAGACGTGCATTTCATAATTCTGAGTTAAACCAATAGTGCTTTGTTCTAAAATAAGAGCAAATACAGGACACACAACCTAGAGACTACAGGGGCAAAGACATCCACCATACTTTCTAGACACAAAGAAAGCAAACCATAACAATTTAAGGGACAAGACATCAATATTTAGGTATTTAAAAGTGTGGCAAGTTCAGGAAGAAGTGCATTATCTACGCATGGTGCATTTTGATTTATTATAACAATCATTTTCAAGCACAAAGACCAGATAAGGGCATGATATGGTCATATTGGCACTAACCAAGCTCTGAGAAAGGTTAAACATGACCAATTGATCCATGAGCCATAGAAAACAGAATCAAGTACCAATCCAAGCACAATAGAAACAAAGGCATACCTGATATTCATAACTAGAGAGCTACGACTGAGTAAGAACATAGACCTTATCGTATCATTTTAGAGCAGGGCTTATAGTTATACAAGGTTTTATTCTCATAGAAGGACCCAACTTTTATAACTAAGCGAAGAAGGGAGGACTGGGAGTAACATCTATGTTCACACTTAGCTTCTTCACCATAAAATGAGATATAACAGACCAAATTCAGCATTTTAACCCTATTGATGCATTAGTGAGAGAGATTTGCACCCCACCCCCATGATTCCACATAAGATTCACATTGCAAATACAAATCAAATAGGCAAACAGGCGAAAGACTAGATAACATCAATACGCCCTTATTTCTAAATCAACTAAAGGGAATTAAACAGTCCGTTGAACCATATTGTACAATTTGTTCAAAGAGTTCAATAGAAATTCGATATCTCTACTAGTAAACCATTATTAATCCTAATCATTTAGCGATTAATATCCTATCCTAACAGCTCCCAAACATCAAACAAATAACAAGACAACAAAGAAACTACATAACTACTATAAAAAATAGCAGAAATAAGCTAAAATTTCAACTAAAGCAAAAATTAAAGACTAAAAGCAATAAATGTATCAAGGCTTACCTTTTTTGTGTACAGTGAACCGGGCGTCGAGGCCTGATCTACACTCGATTTTAAAGTAAAAGCAGAAAGGATAAACGACTTAATCCTTCAAACTGAGTATTCCCGGGTATAGTGAAAAAGTGTAAATATTTTTAGGAGGAGGTTCAGGCGGCTAAAGAGAACTCCCATTGTTGGATCGAAAGTGAGTATTTATAGGCTGATTTTTTTTAGGGTTTCTCGGTTCGAAATTTGGCGGGGTCACGAAGTTGAATTCCTTTTTCAAATCAGAACGTTGGGGCTTGTTCTGACCCCGATCAGAAACAACAGAAGAAGGAGACAAAGCTCCATTAAAACTTGTACTCGAAGAATAAAAAAAAACTGATAAGACGAGATTCGAACTTACAACGGACAAAAAACTCATTAAAGCTTCGGATCGAAACCAAACACAAAAAAACAAGAAAGAGGATGAAAACGTTTCTTCAATATTGAATCCGTGACAGCCCATTAATTATCCCTCCCGATTTAGCCATGTAAGGTCTGTTTACGGTTAAAGATGCTTTGGTTCTTTGCAGGAAATGGAGAGGAGAGAGAGAGAGGGAGAGAGGAGAGAAAGCTGCGGCTATGAAGAGGAAAGAACGAAACCCTACCGGTTTCATTTTTTGTTGTTGAATGGATCGGGTCGCAGGTGGGTAGTGGGCCGGGTACCGGGTTTAAACAAGTGGGCTGGTCGGATGAAATTTTAGAAAACATGGGCTGCTCCGTTTGGGCCACTTATTTGGCTGAAATTCCTCTTCCATATTAATTTTTTTTGGGCTTCTAATTTAATAACTAGTACAATATATACATGTGAAGACAATTAGTAATTAATATGTAGAAAGTAGAGGACTTAATAAAGTATAATTAATTTAACGAGTATAAAATCCAAAAAATGGAAATGATGACGAACCATTTTGAAATTTGTGATAAAGTAATGCTAGTAATGTTGATAGTAAAATAGTGAAAATGAAAGTAACGATATTAATAGTAGTAGCAATAAAAAATAATAGTGAAAATAAAACGTTTAGCTCGTCAATAAATTTAGAAGCCCAGAGAAATAAATAGGAATAAAGGATGGACGAAATTGGGTGTCAACAACTGCAACTCAAGCACATGGTAATGCCCTAATACTTCTTCTGTGGGTAATCCTCCTAAAAAGCAGAAGAGAACAGTTCCTTGTAGTCGAGGCCCAGCCTTGGGGATAATGATAGAAAAACATCTGAAGTTTGGGATCATTACACAATTTTTTTTAATAAAATGGGAGAATTGAGGGAAAAATGCTAGTACTGCCCCAAAGTTTGGGATCATTACACAAAGTTTTTTTATTTCATATATGTTCATTTTAATTTTAGGTAGTCTTTATGTTTAATTAATATGTATGTTTGTAACAACAACTAAAAGCTCTTATGCTCTACTTTATTTCCAGGTACATGTATTAAGATGACAAATATGGTGCAACCACTACTAAGTTAGTTTTTAGCTCCATATGTAATAGTTTAGCAACTTTGGATAACTTGAGTACTACACTATCACTAATAGTAAAAATGTTTCTATGATGTATGTTCCACCTTCAACTATAAATAAAAGTTATCGTTTGAACAAAAAAAAAAGACATGTCTTTTTCAACTTTTTAATGTTTTACTGATAAGTCTCATGGCTGCTAGTCATAAACCGAAAAATCGAACCAAACCGACAATAACTAAACCGGTGGTTATTATTTTATTTGGTTTGGTTATGGTTTTAGACATTTAAAAACCGACTAAATTGGTTTGGTTATAGTTTTAATCAATAACCGACCCAAACCGACCCATGAACACCCCTAGCTGTATGGACGAAGCAAGGGGTTAGGATTTTTTCACAGCCTATATAAACTTGGATTTTATATATATATATATATATATAGATGTTATACCAGTGATGTGTTGGGACTCTTCTGCATGCACGTTATTTCCCTACTTAGATGACTGCTTTATTTCTCTTCAAGTTCTAAATGACCATGATATAGATGTTAGTAGACTATGTGGTGCTCGGCAGGTAAGGCCCGGGTGCCGGTCGTGCCCCTCCAGCCTGGGGTGTGACACTCTGTCTCAATTTATGTGATACACTTTCTTTTTTTAGTCTGTCAAAAAAAGAATGATACATTTCTATATTTAGAAATAATTTAACTTAAAACTTCCTTTTACCCCTAATGAAATGATTTACAATCACACAATTGTCTATGATTTGTTTTAAATCACAAATTTCAAAAGTTTTTATTTATTTCTTAAACTCCGTGTCTAGTCAAACTATATCAATAAATTGGGACGGAGGGTGGTATTTAAAGGTTTGTTTGATTCAAAACATGGTTATCCTAAGATTATAATTCTGTGATTATAGCCAAAATAGTATAATCCCGCCTTTTATATTGGATAAATAATTCCTTGAAATTTTATCATGATTTTAGTTAATACCCACAATCAAATACTAAACCAATTTAATTTCAAATTTTATATGGGATAATCTCCTAATTCCTATAACCAAAGGGCCCCTAGGTTTTCATCCACTCATTAACTCTGATTTTGCAAGGAGAGAATCAATAGTGTGGCCTTGTCCTAAATTAATCAAAAGCTTAGCCTTTTGTTTCCTAAGTGGTGGTTTGTGTTTGCAGTTTCCAATTGGCCGACAAAGCAAACTGATCTTCTTAGCATGGGCTAAGTTATTTCCCTTCAAAGGCGCTGATCTTTAATATTTTCCCCCCCTCAAATTGTTGGTCTTTAATTCTTGTCCTTTATTTAAAAAGCGATCGAAAATATCTCGATATTTTGAGGGGCAAGGTTTTCCCGAAAAGTCTGTCTTATAAGGCAGAATTTGCCTTCAAATTCTACCTTAAGACCAAAGTTTGTGTTGCAAAATTTCGCAAGGTAGTTTTTTTTTTTTTAATCTGCTGGAATTCTACAATAATCTATCCGAATATGCCTAGTTTTGCTACAAAACTTTGCCTTGCGATTTTTTTTATACTGAACCGGGATTCGAACCCAGAACCTCGAGGTATTTTAGGCGAAGGGCAAAAATTAAAGACCAGTAATTTGAGGAGCAAAAATTAAAGACCACCCCCAAATAAGGACAATCGTGCAAATTACCCCACCATATTTGTTTGGGTCATTGGCACTTATGACCTATTTTGTGTTGGTCTTTAATATTTGCTCCTCATAACAAACAACTTTTTTCGGGGGACATAAATTTATATATTTGCATCATAATATTTCATAAATTATGCCCGCATGACTTTTGTCCCACTAGACATAGGTTCGATCGCTAAAGGGCAATAAAATAAAAGACCAACTCATTTGAAGAATAAAAATTAAAGACCGCCGATTTGAAGGAGAATTCGTGCAATCTATATAGTAAAACTTACACAAATAACTTTCTTTTAATAGCTTCTAACTAGTTATAGCTACAAGTTAAAGATTTACAATTCGTAGCTGCTTTTGGATATATTTCAGTTGTATCTCGCATTTTTGAAATACAATGAAATATAACGAAATACAACGAAATACAAAACACGTTAGAGTAAATTTAGGCTCAATTTTTGGAACTTATTTTTTTTAAAAAAATCTGAGAGAAAAAATAGGCTATATTTTTGGAACATAATATTCTTTTTCCTTTGTAAATAGTAAATCAAATTAAATCAACCATATTTCACACAAATCACAGAAGAGTAAAATTAGGCTCTATTTATGGAACAATTTTTTTTTTTAAAAAAAATTATGGGATTCAATTTAAAACTTCCCATAAATCACGCATAACGGTTGTTCTTCCATAAAGCTTACAAATCTCTCTCAATTTTTATCACTGAAAAATATACACTGAAATATAATGAAATATGGTTAATTGTTTAAGAAATATAAAGTTGTAGTATGCGTATATACAATGGAATACAATGAAATATATCAGAAACTGTTTCATAAATTAGAAATACAAAATGCAGAAATACATTGAAACACAGCGAAATACAAAAGTCGTGAAAACAAAGTGTAGTAAAAATAGGTTCTATAGTTGGAACATTCACTATATTTACACCAAAAAAAGATAAATACATTGAAATGCAGTGAAATAATACACTGAAAATTAAATATAATGTTTGTTAATACACAGAAATACACTGAAATATGCACTGAAATATACTAAAATATTTTATCAAACACTTGGTGGGCATAAAGCTCCACAACTCTCATCAATGGTGTTCTCATGGGAAAGAAGCGAGTCGTCTCAGATTGTTACAAAAAGGACGTTAACCGGAGATAAAGACTTTCAATTGGACTAATTAATAAAGTTTCACTCCGTCGTCCTTCACCGTTGTTAGAGCTCTTTTTTTTTTTCATTCCGTCGTTGACCAGGGCTCTTTTTAATAAAGCTTCACTCCGTCATCGACTATGGCTGCTGCTACTACTGTAGGATTCTTCTGATTTGTAAGAGAAAATAAGATCTAGGGTAGGTGATGGAACAGAGAGAGAAAGAGGGGTGAGGGAGAAAATAAATTTGTTAGGTGAGAGAAAATCAATTTAAAAGACTAGGAGATGGAACGAAGAGAGAAAGAGGGGTGAGGGAGAAAATAGATTTGATAGGTGAGAGAAAAATATTTGAAAAAAAAAGGATTGTGGGTAAGTGGGAGAGAAGTACCTTATTTTTAGGGAAATACACTGCAGTCACAAAACAAGTTATAGATGGTAATTTGATAAATAATTAAGCTACCAAATATACTTAAAAAAAAGTATCTATTACTAATAAATAAGTCTTAGAGATAGTTATGGGCTGTAAAAATTCCATCTATATATATAATTACAGGACTTAAGCCCGGTGACGTGGCACTCTCTAAGGCCAGTATTACCATTTATCTTTTTTGTCAAATTTTTTGCCTTTTAAAATTTTTAATTACCCTTCTTAAAAACCTAATTACCCTAATAAAAAGACAACTTTTCGCGCCTCAACCCAACTGTTCATACGAACGGGTGTTATCCTTGCTAGAAGATCATTGTGCTCTTACTGAAAAGCTACATCACTTAAACTGTCAAAATCCCGAATATACTCCTCGCTACAGAAACTGAGAAAGTCCTCTATACTGTGCATAGCAGGAAAACAAAGGTAGAAAACAGCATGACGCTAATCATTGGTTTGCGGCCGTGTGAATCCAACCACATCAGTTCTTCTTAATCGCTTTTCTCCTAAACTGGTTAGATTTTTCTCTCTTCAAAGGTTGATTTCATTCTTGGGTTTTCTTATGATCACATTAATTTATTTAGTCTTTCAAGTTTATTGAAAATAATGTCTATATTTTTGCTTCCTCATTAGTTTAGTTGTATTCGAAAAAATTGTCAAGAAAAAAATCCATGAATAAAAGAGAATATATGCCTTGCATCAGTTGTACTGATATTTGGCACAAATATCATGTTTTGTGTCATATTACATCCTAATCTTATGACTTTTACCGCTTAATTCATGATGCAATCGTCGTATTTAAACTTATGTCGGTATATTTCATGTGTATAGGTACGATGACGACAAATGATGAAAACTGTGCTTAAAATGATTTGATTTCATAGCATATGACGATTAGATGAGGTGACGAGTCGAAGGCCACAAAGGATGAACTAAAAGAAGATTAATTCGACTGCAGATCCCCGCCTTTCTTCCACGATGCGGAAGCATCGCGGGAATCCTCAGAATATCAGCCGATCTAGCCGCATCGCATGGAGAAATCGGACACACCAGCTCAGTCATCACCATCTCGCGATCCCTCCGCATCGCGGAAGGAAAGCGAGAACCTGCAGAACATCAGGCGATCCTTCCGCGATGCGGAAGGAAAGCGAGGACCTGCGGATGTTTTCCCGATTAGACTAGGATTTGGATTCCTTATTTATTATTTTTACCCTAGCCTATATATAGACGTTCTGAGAGCTGAGAACGGTATTCTGGGATTATTCAAGGATTTGTAAGCCACCGTTCTCCTTTTTCTCTCTCTAGGTTATTTTATTTTTTCATCTTTTTCAACCCTAGTTTATTCATGGCTTCTGTTGTCCATGATCGAATCATGAGTAGCTAAATCTCCTAGTTCTAGGGTTGTGGCGAAAGACTTGAAAGTTGATTTGATGACGATTATTATCTATTGATTTTCCATATTGTGGGTTGCTTATTTATTCTTGGTTTTAATTGTTTGATTATTTGGCCAATAGTTAGACACTATCTGTGGTGCGTGAATTGAACTTGAGAAAGGGAATTCACGTACGTAATAAGAATAAATAGAGTTTGTTCGATTTAATTGTTTCGCTAATGAGGATAGAGATATACCCTTTAGCCCTACTTAGTTGAAAACAGAGAAATAAATGTGTTCTTGTTACCTCTGATGACCATAGAGATATAGGCGTTATAGTAACATCTACAAGCTTGTGAGTAGTTCGAGAGAATATCATAAAGCATAATTAACCCGTTAACTAGTAACCCAGGAAATAAAATAGGTGGAATTGTCTGAAGATCAACTGGATTGTCGAAAGCCATAACCCTAGATCTCTCTCTCATCTGATAATTCTTACAATCTTTGTCAACATAGTCCCAGTCATAAAAACACCAATCACAGATTGTTTACTTTTCAGTTTTAGTTTAGTACAACAAACAATCTTGATTTTCACTTTCTTGAATAGTTTCATTCGAATTTGAATTAGTTTAACAGTAGAATCTAAGTCTCTGTGGGATCGATATCTGGACTTAACAGTCTATATTACTTGTACGACCACGTATACTTGCGTGTGCGTTTGGGAGCAACAAGTTTTTGGCGCCGCTGTCGGGGACTTAGCAATATTACTGTTTTTCTAATTTGGATTTTAGAATTTTTATTCAAGTTTTTATTTATTTATTATTATTTTATTTTATTTTTAATTTAATATTTTGGTTTGTTTGCTTGATATGGCATCTTGGAGTAAAAATTGGTCGAATATTGGTTGTTCCTATTTTGGTGATCCTTGCTTGATTTGTGGGGGACCCCATCTGTGGCAACACTGTCAAAATATTTCCGGGAATGGGTTGTGTGCACCTTCCCAATCTTTTGAGTGGAATATTTGTAATATATGTGGTGGTCAAGACGGTCATTGGAATGGTTGTCTTAACTCTCACTCCCCATCCCCGAGCCCATATTATAATTCTCCTGTTATTTGTGATGTTGACAGTAGTAACGAAGTGGAGGATGCGGAAAGTCTTGCTCGGGTTAGCGATATGATGTAGCAAATAGGGGAGCAAATGATGGAGCATGATGCATTAATGAGAGAGCAAAACGCAGAAATGTGGAAATCCATAGAGAGGATTCGTGCCAACCTCACAGAGATGCAGGCCGAGGCCGAAACTTGTAATGATTTACAAGTTATAGGCTTAGCCAATACTCAAGACGAACCTCAAACAGAAGAAGAGAGCGAGTTCCCACAAGTAGATAGCTTTGAAGAAGCAGAGATAGTGAGCCAATCTTGGCTAACAAAAAAAGCTCAACAAATGAAATTTCATGGGTTTCTCCGTGATGGTCTTACAAACATGGCTACACAACTGATAGAAGGTAGAACTGAGCTCGGACAAGAGATAGACCAATTTAGCTCAGATATCCATGGCTTGCAGGCACAAATGAATAAAAAGGTTGAGGTGTCTAATGCCCAACTACATATTACCTTGGATAGTGGCCTGCATGTTGAGCAGATAGAGGAACTCCAACCATTCGATCGGATCTTTGTTGATGATGTCATTGTTGAGGAAGTGTACAAAAGTGAGGATGTCAAAAATAATGCAGTTTTAGAGTTGGGGCGTGTTGGTCCTCATTCTAAACACTTTTCTTGGCGACATGGAAATCGAGCCCTCCACGCCGATGAAGAATTGTAGAGATGAGAAACAAGAGCCTTACATCCTGAAATTTGCCACACCGAAAAAACAAAGCGACATTCCTCACTTAAGGGCCAAGAAGTTCAAGAAACGATATCTATTGATTGGTTCTTTTATTTTCACACCACCGCCCCAGAAGCGTGATAGAAAATTGGATGCAAAATTAGGGGTGAAATTCATAAGTTCGAGGTGGAGGAAAAAGTTGATTCATGTCATGCCATGACGATTAGGGGAAGTCTGAGTACCCAAAGTTGAAAGCTGAGGAGCATGCCAGAGTTTTAAGTGTGGGGTCATTCGCTAATTGATGATGAGAGCATGTTGCTAGCTAGGCCCTAGTGGGCCCCAGGGAGTATTTCTCACCTTGCTGGAGCTTTATTTGATTTCGAATTTACATGCATTGAGGGCAGTGCATACCTTTAAGTGTGGGGTGGGGAAATACGTCCCTGGTTTGTAACACCATGTTTTGAGGTTGCGGATGATGACTAGAATGCCGTAGGATTTTTTTTTTATAGGATTTCTTTTTAATTTTGCATCTTAGTGTCGAAAAAAAAAATTCAAAAAGATTTTATTTTCTTTATTTGTCTTTGTTAACTTCTTAAGCCCCTCATTAGTAGGCATTCATCATCCACCCCCTTTGGTTTTCTTATGGCCTCGGTTCTTTCCCGAGGGGGGGCCTTTGAACCGGGCGTAGGTAGATTCTTTTTTTTTTAGTCATAGGAAGGGCTGTTCCTGATGACGGGTGGATGACAACCTGCTTGAGGGAAAATTAGTCCGTATGCTAGGTACATTCAAATGCTAGGTGCACGGGATAGGTAAAGTCTTGGCATATGAGCGATCTTGAAATATTTTATGAAAGCATGCCGTGAACTTGTATTACTTTTCTTGGAAACACTTGAAAATGGTTTTTGTGTTGACTCGTATGACCCACTTGACATTGTTGATTTCCATTGTGTTTGATTGTTTCGAGGGACAACCGGATCCCTCTTGCGTTGACTGTGTGCCATGTGTGTGTAAGGTTTTTTTCGTAATTGAATCCATGTTTGGTATTGACGTCTAGAACTTGCCCTGTGTGTTCACAAAACGAAATGAGGTTTGGTCGAGCCTAGAAAGGGATAGAGGCGTTTCTTTGTTTAGTCACTAAAAAGCCTAAAGAGTTGTCCTACCAATTTGCAAATAGCACCCTAGTTAACCCTTTTGAGCCTTTAGCCTTTTCTTTGATAGCAGTTAATTAACCTTTACCCCTTCGTTCTATAAAACTTGATTTTTGATCCAAATACTCTATGAGCACTTTAATCATTTACATGTATAATGGGAGTTGGGAGGTGAAATAAAAAGGGGAAATGGTTGTTAATTGTAATCTAGGAAGACAATGGGAGCACCGAATGAAAAGAACTAATTCACTTGTTAGCTGGGAATTGAAAGAAAAAAAAAAGAGAAAAGAAAGAAATCTGAAAAATATATATATATATATATATATATATATATATATATATAAAATGTGGTGCTAGAACAAATAAAATGGGTGAATTGGGAGAAATTGAAAGGTTGGTTGTTGTTGAATAGGGACTAATGAAGAAATTGGGCAAGAATGATAAAAGTATATGTATTAAAGTGCTTAGGGAGGTTAGTCACTACTATCCAAATAATTCCTACCCGTCCCGTAGCCTACATTACAACCCTCGAAGTCCTACTTGATTCCAGGCTCGTCTTACTTGTATTAGTGGAGTGGTTACACTACGGGCAAGCCTATGGCATGTCGTATTTTACATGTGATGTTCTTTGTGAGAGGGAGCGTACTTATTGACTTCAGGTCCATTGGTTTAAACTTATGTGATTCTTGATGAGATATGGACTACTTTGTTGTGGTGAGGGCACATAATTAGCAATAGAGTGGTGAAGTGTTGATTTCTTGATCATAAGGTTGCTTATATGCGTTAAAGTGGTGTCGTTGAGTCAACTGATTTTGAAATTTGAAATGTTTTCGTTGAAAAGAAGTACTTGGTGCTGAAAATGAGTTTTGTTTTTAAAACCTTTGGCATGGCTTTGGCAATCTGGGTCGTTGGTTTGTTTTTGAAAATCTTTCTTCAAGAGATAGCCATATTAGCCGAATCCTGTTGCAGATCTGTTTGAGTGAGTTGAGCTAGAAGTGTAGACTGGTGTTGGTTTATGTTTGCTCGAGGGCGAGCAAAGTCTAAGTGGGGGGTGGTGATATTTGGCACAAATATCATGTTTTGTGTCATATTACATCCTAATCTTATGACTTTTACCGCTTAATTCATGATGCAATCGTCGTATTTAAACTTATGTCGGTATATTTCATGTGTATAGGTACGATGACGACAAATGATGAAAACTGTGCTTAAAATGATTTGATTTCGTAGCATATGACGATTAGATGAGGTGACGAGTCGAAGGCCACAAAGGATGAACTAAAAGAAGATTAATTCGACTGCAGATCCCCGCCTTTCTTCCGCGATGCGGAAGCATCGCGGGAATCCTCAGAATATCAGCCGATCTAGCCGCATCGCATGGAGAAAGCGGACACACCAGCTCAGTCATCACCATCTCGCGATCCCTGTACATCGCGGAAAGAAAGTGAGAACCTGCAGAACATCAGGCGATCCTTCCGCGATGCGGAAGGAAAGCGAGGACCTGCGGATGTTTTCCCGATTAGACTAGGATTTGGATTCCTTATTTATTATTTTTACCCTAGCCTATATATAGACGTTCTGAGAGCTGAGAACGGTATTCTGGGATTATTCAAGGATTTGTAAGCCACCGTTCTCCTTTTTCTCTCTCTAGGTTATTTTATTTTTTCATCGTTTTCAACCCTAGTTTATTCATGGCTTCTGTTGTCCATGATCGAATCATGAGTAGCTAAATCTCCTAGTTCTAGGGTTGTGGCGAAAGACTTGAAAGTTGATTTGATGACGATTATTATCTATTGATTTTCCATATTGTGGGTTGCTTATTTATTCTTGGTTTTAATTGTTTGATTATTTGGCCAATAGTTAGACACTATCTGTGGTGCGTGAATTGAACTTGAGAAAGGGAATTCACGTACGTAATAAGAATAAATAGAGTTTGTTCGATTTAATTGTTTCGCTAATGAGGATAGAGATATACCCTTTAGCCCTACTTAGTTGAAAACAGAGAAATAAACGTGTTCTTGTTACCTCTGATGACCATAGAGATATAGGCGTTATAGTAACATCTACAAGCTTGTGAGTAGTTCGAGAGAATATCATAAAGCATAATTAACCCGTTAACTAGTAACCCAGGAAATAAAATAGGTGGAATTGTCTGAAGATCAACTGGATTGTCGAAAGCCATAACCCTAGATCTCTCTCTCATCTGATAATTCTTACAATCTTTGTCAACATAGTCCCAGTCATAAAAACACCAATCACAAATTGTTTACTTTTCAGTTTTAGTTTAGTACAACAAACAATCTTGATTTTCACTTTCTTGAATAGTTTCATTCGAATTTGAATTAGTTTAACAGTAGAATCTAAGTCTCTGTGGGATCGATATCTGGACTTAACAGTCTATATTACTTGTACGACCACGTATACTTGCGTGTGCGTTTGGGAGCAACAAGTTTTTGTAATAAATATTGTTTTGTTTATACTTTGTAAAATTGCATACTGTGAGTCTCATTCCATATTCTGTTTTTTTTTTTTTTTTTTTTTTTTTTTGGGGTAACTCTCCTCCTATTTAGTAACATGTTCTTTTAACATGTTAGATGGAATTATCATCTCAATTTGTCATATCTATGCTTTGCGATGGATTGTTTTTCCCGGAAATTGGCAAAAGAGATAAAATCAGTCTAACAGTAAAATAATGAACAAACGTAATCTGAAGATTTGCTTGAATTTCTCTATATTTATGCGATCAACTTGGCATTTAAATCTATTCTATTAATGTGTAATGTAGGATGACAATTCTTAGGACCTGTTTGTCATGAGAATTATTCGTTATTTTGCCAAAAGATCAACTATATGTCATATTGAGGGACTAGGATTTCCTGTTCCTGTAAAATTTGTAAAGTCGATAGTATATACATATAGCCAACTCCTTTTTGTCTTCTTATTTATGTAGCATTCTAAAGATACAATTATGTGAATATGGCTTAAATGTTAAGTACTATAAGTTTTCTAAAACCATGAACTATGCCTCTGTTCTGATCATAATTACTTAAAAGTTTAGACTTGTATTCCAAAATTTAGGGCAATAAAGAATCTTCACTGCTTCAATTACATAGCAATAAAGTTTGTATCTTTTGGTTTTTGTTCCAATTATGTCGCAGTAAAGTTTGTATGTTTTCGTTATTTTTCCGTCCATTGGGTGAGATTTGATTAATCTTGAATGTATTCACTAAATGAGTTTTTCGTCTAACGCTTTATGCATTGATGATGACACCAAAATATTTATTTGTTGTTTTCTTGTATATGTTTGCTCGATAAGTACTTTGCTCCATATCTTCAAGTATTGTTTGGGTATTGTTAAAAGCGTTTCTAGGGGAAAGTTGAATGTTCGAACTTCCATTGACCGACTTCTTCAACAATATCAGGGAGGAAGTTTATCATCTTTGCGAAATATCTGAAGTTACAAGTTCTTCATCTTTTGGTTGGTGTTTCATTTCATGTATCTCTGTATTAAATCTTTTCTTTTTTTCCTTTTTAACATCAGGTTTTGGCATAGTATGAGTCCAAGTATGAGAATTTGGTGAAACTTTTTTCGCTTTTCTTCTTTTTACTTTCGATTTCTCTTTCACAGTATTTGTCTTAAGAGTGAAATTATGATTTGGTAGAGTAACTTGATTATAGGAAGATAAAATTGGTAATAATTTGCTCCATATGTTGCTTGATTCAGTCATTAGAGTTTTGATAGTTTAGCAAGACTCTATCAATAGCAATTTTAAAAGTCTTGATTCTTTGTCCGCTGCACTTCAATGGTTGGATAAAATAGTGCACTACAGTCTTCTTGGAAGCAACTATTTTTTATTTAGATTTTCTTCAGCTTATGAAACAAAAATGAAACTGTATATGGCCGTCCATGTATATTTTGGTTTATTTACCCTGCATGTGGGATTTCGCTGGCTATGTTGTGGACTATGGAAAAGTAACAAATAACATCAGGTAAGAACTTATTCTCTTTCGCTTTCCTCTTTCATGCTAAAAATCTAAATACTAACTAATTGTAGAAAACTAGGGTGAACAGAGATTATAAAAAATAAAAATAAAAAGTAATGAAGAAGGGGAGGAGAGACTGGGTTTAGGATTCTTAATTGGGATTTTTATTTATCTTTTTTCATAATTGTTTGGGTTTTCTCCTATTCTTCCATTTATTTAATGTTAGTATCATAATAACTCAAAAGTCGTAAGAAAAATGGTCACCTTTTTACATAAGTGCAAAAGTCACAAGGTTCGAACATATACGGAACAAGTGTTTCCACGAGGTTTGATGAAAGTATATCTTACGCACAATACCAACTGTCTTAGTTTCTCTATAGTTTCACAGTTTTAACTATGTGAATATCTAGGGAGATATGGCTTTTTGGAAATACTGTGAACAAGTGACAGATTTTATTGCCTGTAATTTGGGTATCAAGGTAAGACA
Source organism: Lycium barbarum (assembly GCF_019175385.1). NCBI lineage: Eukaryota > Viridiplantae > Streptophyta > Magnoliopsida > Solanales > Solanaceae > Lycium > Lycium barbarum. The sequence goes on along the minus strand of NC_083340.1, from coordinate 138,024,208 downwards.
AGTGTGTAAAATCTTGGAATCGTAATGTTTGCAAATTGCCTCCATCGCACTAAGCCTTAGTGGACATTTATTGTCATCCAATTCATCAAACTACTCTAAAGGCAAATAATATCTCTCGATCAGATTTAGATTAGCTTTCAGATCTAATTAATGTGATCTTGGAATTTATTAATTACCACATGTAACTTACGATGCAATCAAAATGGGAATTACTTGTACGAATAATCCATGATATTATTCTGAAAGAGCACTAGTTAGGGGAATAGTTAGCGACAGATAGTTAAATTTATGTTAATGGAAATAGTCAGCACTTGCAAGCTAGCTTAAGGGTGGTAAAATTAGCCCATTGACGAGACCAATGTGCATAGGTATTTTCTGCTCGTACTCCGTCAAATTATAATAAAGTTTAAGATATCGTCTCACAGAGATTAGAACCACCTAGGCTACAGATTTGTATTATTTTTGCTACTATTTGAGAGGATCAAACTAATGAAAAGAGAGTTTTTCAAAAGTATTGAAATTATAATAATAAAATAAGAAATATTCTTGGATTTTTCTAATAAAAGATAGAGGTTGGGATATTTTGAGTCAGCAAGATAAAATTATTATAATAAATTCAAAAGTTTATTATTTATTTCTCTGTTTAAAGATTGATAGCTTATTTCTAATACAATCACTCCACATAACGACAATATGTTAATAGCACCACTCTCACTTATACTATTAATTTATTGTCAATTAATTAGTGACATTAAACAATAATTAATTAATAGCACCTCTTTCGATTGGTGTAGTTAACCAATTAAAGTAATGACTTCAAACGAGAATTATCTTAGTTGAGTACACCAAGTGAACAAAAGCCTCTTTCGATTAGCTTTTGCTAAATCCATGATGAGTCAATCCCTCCGTGAAAATTAGGATCGAAAGAAGTAAGACAAAGATCTCTTAAATCAATAAACTTATTTGAGTCAATCCCTCCGTGAGAATTAGGACCGAAAGAAATAAGATAAATATCATTTTAATCAATAAACTTATTTGAGTTAATCCCTCCGCTAGAATTAGGACTAAAAGAAATAAGATAAAGATCATTTAAATCAATAAACTTGTTTAAATCGTTCTCTTCTCCCGAATAAGAAATAAATTAACAAGATAAGGATTTTTGTAAAGAGATATAATTAATATCAAATACCTTGGTGTATAAAGATGATAAAGAGAAAATCCCAACATAAGAAGATAATAAAACAAGGATGTTTATTATAATAGTTTCGTCAAGCTTCATCTAGTATCCCAACCAATGAAACTTACTCCATTGTGGAGTAGAAAAACTAAATAGAAATAAAGACTAAGAAAATATATTTACTACAAGAAAGAGCCAAGAGAGACACCAAGACTAGTTCTTGTGTCCTCTTCACTATTGTATGAAAATCAAGGATGAAAGATGGGTTCTCTTTTTCTTCTACAAAACATATGCCTATTTATAGAAAAATTCCTAGAAGTCTTAGAGAGACATTGCAAGAGAAATTCAATATAATAATATTTCCTTGATGAGAAATTGGCATGGCAAATTATCATGCAATCTTGAGAAATTGGCATGGCAATTTATCATGAAATTTTGGTGAAAATTTGTCATAACTTTGTTTCTCTTGACTTTGTGTAGTCTTTGGTGAAGTCGTCACGGATGCATCTCCTTTCTTGGCTTTTAGTTCTTGCTTCTTCTCTTTTTCCATATATTCTTTTCCTGCAAGATTTGTTAGAAAAGTGCGAGAATTTGATATAAATTATTCATGTTTTATTTTTAAAATATTATATTTTTATATTGAAATTACATGAATAATTTATACCCATCAAATACTCTCACACTTGAATTTTTGCTCGTCCTCAATGAAAGAATTTTGAAGGAAAACTTTTTTTTTTTTTTGAAATTATGGCTACTCTCGTAAAATGGAAATTTAATCAAATAAAATCTATCATGCTTCCAAACTTTATAATTTCCATATTTATTAAACCTTCACTTTGTTTCTGCTTTTATTTTTGTTCGACAAAAGCTTCACCTTCTTTCTTTTCGGGACTTCTCTGAAATTGATAATTTTACGATCATCTGCATTTAGTATTCTTCAGCTTTTTGTCCATAGGCTTGCCCTTTATGTCTATCTCCACTAATGTAGACCAAACACTGACTTCTAAAATCATTTAGGACTTTTTGGGCTTGTAATGTTGACTTCAGGCTGGTAGGGTAAAGGTTATATTTATTGTGACTTGCCTTTTTCCAGCTTTGGAGCAGTTTTTTTTTTATATATATATTTTTTTCAGAACTAACTTTTCACATATTTGCTAGTTGATACTTTTTTTCTCTTGATGTACTTAGAGTTTTGTACATAATCACCACCATTTTTTTCGTTTTTTTTTTATTCTGGTTCTTTTTCAAAACGAGCTCGAAACTTATTTTCTGAAAAAGGACTTTCAAATCATAAGCATGGAATTGCATATTTAAATTTGAGCTGGTTTAGGTGTAAAAAAAAATATATATTTAGGCTTCAAACAGGTGCTAGGGATATTTTTTTTAAAATTGGTACGATATTTAGAAAAGACTGAGGTAAACAAAGAAAGCCTAATTCATTTTCTAAAAATCAGTGTTGTCTAGAATTTCGCCTCAAAAGACATTCGAGGCAAGTTCTAGAATAAAGATTGTAAATTCTACTTGCTTTTGATCATAATGTTTCTCAATCTCAGAAAGTCCTGCCAAGTAATGAAGATATTAGTTCTTGCCTTCACAAAAATAAACTCACAAACAAGGAAGTTATTAGTTAAATATAAAAAATATATATTTGACATTGGATAAGAATTTTTATTTTGATAGATTAGCATTTTACAAGAGGCATATTTTTATATAATATATTAAATTATTCATATTTAAATAAAGTGAAAATCTTTTTGGCTTTCAAATATACAACTGCAGAAGAAAGCTTGAAAGAAACTGCAACCACACACCTTCTGTGTGCAATAAGTTCATTTGTTAACTCTGTTAACTTTCAGAGCCTAGCTTAAGTATAAACTAGAAAATTACCTGTGCCAATAATGAAATTGCTCAAATACGATTGATTAACCAGTCATTCAGGCATGCCAATCACTATGGAGTTACTCCTGTGTAAGTGACATTGTTTTTGCAGAGGCCATCATTTTGTATTCTAGTTGTACATTGATATGAATATTAACCAATTCAATTAATCAAGTGCACTTTCACTCCTTCTTACTGGACTTATAAGGTTCCATTGCTTCACCCATATTGGTTACGGGAAGATAAAAAAAAAAACTGAAAGAAAAAAAAAATTGCAAAGACACCCAAAAAAAAAAAAACTCAAAAAATAGTTGATAAAAATCAAATATATAACTAGAAAAAAAGAAAAAAAGAAAGAAAACAAATACATATATAAAAGTATTTTCTTCTACCCCCACACTTAAATTGTGTCATGTCCTCATGACACATAGTTTAAAAACAAGAGGGGTAAAAAATCTCCCTTAAATCTTCTTTTTTTTTTCTCCGAGAACTTGTGTACTCCACCCCTAATTGTAAATCAAGTTTTCTTTTTCGCTTTTTCTGGTTCCTCGTGGAGTTCATTTGGCTATGAATATCATAAAATATTTTTCTTTTTCGCACATATCGCTCTTGTTTTTTTCCTTGTCTTGAGGAGTCAAATAATTGTGTACAATCTTCCTTAACTCTATTTTGCATTTTTTACGAAGATCATTCCATGCATTTTCCTGAAAATCTCCAATAACAAAATCCACAAAATTATAATGTTTAGAAGAAATTGAAGAATAACGATCAAAGGATATTTCATTTGTGCTTGTGACCTCTTCATTCTCATTTTCTTCAAAATTAATCAATTTATGTGGATAAGAAAAATCGGATATGCACTCATCATTTGTTGAATTAAATTCAACCAAATCTTCATTGTAAGCAATCTCCATTAGATCTAAACCTTCCTCTGTAGTGATAACTTTTTTCTCGCAAGGCTCGTCTTCTTGAGTTGATTCATCCTCGCATGATGTTATGTCATTTATTTGTTCACCGCCAAAATTTAAGGAGTTTACAATACTTACCAAGTGATTTACTTGCATTGTTAAGTGCATCATGGCTATTTGATCCTGCACATGTTTTTCTTCTGTCTTTTTCATATAGATATACAAAGTCTCTTCAAACCTTTTGTTCTCCTCTTGAGGTGGTTGACTCATGTTGCTTTGATTCCACATAGAATTTAGGTATTGATTGCATTCTGGATTGCCATTATACCCATAAAAATCGTTATACATGTAAGAACTAGCAGCATCATGAGATTGTTCATAAAATGAATCAAAAAAGATAGGATTATCTGATTGGCATTCATGACTAAGGTGACTTCCACCACAATATTCACAAATAACAGACCTTTGATTGATTAATTCCTCGATGTATTTTAGTTTTTCAGAAATACCGTATGAGATTGTGTTACCTGTTTGGCATTCAAAGCTTTGGTGGTTGCCTCCACAAAAATCACATGTGACAGACCTCTGACTTATTTTATCAATTAATTCTTCAAGGTCTTTCAGTCTCCGAGAACCACCATATGAGAAAGTGTTACCTGCTTGACATTCATGACTGAGGTGATTTTCACCACAATAATCACAAGTAACTGACCTTTGGTTGATTCTAATTGGTAATTTTTCAATATCTTTTGATTACTCGAAATCACCATATGAGAACTCATCAAAGAGTTCACAATCATCTTCATATTCATAAATGTCACGACCCGTCTAGGGGCCGTGACGAGTACCCGATACTTGTACCGAGCACCCCTTGTCTATCGTTTTATCTTTGCCTCTTAGCAAGCCATGTAAACAGAGCCATTTTTTTTAACATTAACATTAGCGGCGTCATTCTGAACATAGACTAATAAACTTCGTTATCACTTGTACATCAACATTAACATGCCAAAACACCATATATCTAACTGTACTTAACTGACTGTACATAACTGTCTACGAGCCTCTAGACGTAGTACACTTATACATAGAAAGGGCTGAGTACTGCCATGCCCGAATATATATATACACAAAATAGTACCAAGGAAGTGAGGCTCCGGAATAACTGGAGCACTGTCAACACTGCTGGTAGAGCTTCTAAGTATCAAATCCGCCTGTCTGCTGACCTGCGCGACATGAAACGCAGCGTCCACAAGAAGGGACGTCAGTACGAATAGTGTACCGAGTATGTAAGGCATGAATAATAATATACAGAAAATATGAATCATGTATAATGACATAAGAGAGTTACAACACATGTCCTGGGATAGAAACATAACCTGTATATATATATACCCTTGGCAGGTGCTATGCGTACTTAGCTTTCCTTTAAGAATCTTTCCTTGTTCATATACATATACATATAAAATAGGACATCTCATATTGCCGAGGCGTCGGCAGCCGATCCATTTAACCATAAATATACACATCCCGCGTCCGGGCATCCCGCGTCCGGGACGATATCATATCATGTAATGCCAACTGATCAGGTGGATATGCGTTCATAACGCTCTGCCCTTACCTCCATTTTCCCCGTATACACATGCATATATCATGTACATATATCAGCGTCTATAGCGCTCTAGCTCTTTTATCATATACATATACGTGTGTCATGTAGGTACATCAGCGTCTATAGCGCTCTAGCTCTTTCGTCATGTGCATGTTTTAAAAAATATATACACATATCTTACATACAATTACATGTCTTATATGCATTTACGTATCCTATATACATATGTCTCATAGGCACACAGGAAAGCCCAAAGAAGAATCATGTAGTCATCGGAGAGACGTAAGGTCGGTGACCTCCAATTATATTATAGAATACTCGTGATCGCTTTGTCTCACCTTGAAGGAACGAGTATTTTAAGGTGAGACTACCAACGGGGAATAATATTAAAGTAAACGTAGAATGAAATCGGGGCATCATAGGTGACAGTTCATAGACTTTGAAATCTTTTAGAAAATAAAGTCATAGCTAGGAAATATAAATAAGATTCAAAAATTAGTTTATCATTTTCATGTTTACATAAGATACTTAGCTTAGTCATCTTAGTCATAGAGTCGTTCCGGTAGTACGTATCATAGGCATATTCTCCTATCTAACATCATTGTTATCATTATCGTCATGGAAGTGCCCTCGTTAGAGGAGTCATAGTATTTATCATTTGGTATCGAAATCGGGATCAAAGGTTCCCTTTGGATTCACTTCAAGTAAGTCAAGCAAGACTGTAAGGAAAAATCCGAGAGTAGCGGGCCCACCTCGGGCTGGATGGGGTGACGTATATGATTTACATATATTACGTGTCATGTCATTACTTGTGAGGGTCCTAGGGTAATCGGGTCCCACTTATGCAAGTTCTAAGGGTTTAAGAGGTCTTTCCATCATTTGCACACTTTCTAGTTCAATTCTATTAAACAAAAAGTGGAAAACTTTGGATGCGGATTCCGGGGGCTAGGGTTGTCCCCGAGGCTCGTACTCGACTTATTACATCTAAGACATGCCATAGAAAGAAGAGTGAAGCCTTACATACCTCTTTCCGCTCCTTTTGCTATTCCAAATTCACGTCGCAATCTCGTCAAAATCTGCAAATTGGTCATGTTTACCAAAACTCTTATTAGGGTACTTAGAGTTGAATTCTTAAGGAAACATTTGGCTACCGAAATTTCGGCAGCACTTCCCCTATAAATACTCCATCCCACCAAGTTCAACTTGGCTAATTTCAATCAACAACAATCCCGGGAATTCAAACCCGGCCAAAATATCAACCACAATTCCAACAACAACAATACTAACAACTTCCATATTCAATCAACTTACTACTTCTTCCAAAAACTTTCTAACTTTAATGAAAACAATAACAACCTCATAATCTATATTCCAACAACATCATACTAAATAAAATTAACTCATTCTCTTCCATTTTTTCACCATAACCACACGGCCAACACCAACATACACACTACAACTTCTCAAAATTCATTCAACTTCCATTTTCCACATATCATTCACAACAATAACAACCAAACACTAATTAAAATAATTGAAGCATGACTCCTACACATATATACATACACACGGCCATGTACTATATTTCTCTCCTTCATGAATTTCATCCATTTTAGCATACTACAACACATATAAACCATATATAACACACAAAACAAGATCAAAACTCACCTTTCTTCTTCAACTTCTCACTTGACTACAACTTGACAACTTGTATGATTTTGAATTTTTCTTGCTCCAACAACAACTCCACCTTGTTAATCACCCTTTACTTGGTAGAAAATGATTTTTGAAGAATTTTTGTCAATTTTTCCTTGGAAATTTACCCTTGGCCGAAATGGCCTTCAACTTTTCTCCTTCTCTTTCTTGTTCTTCAACTTCTTGAATGTTCTAGAGGTTGTGTGATAAAGATGACTTAGTCATCTTATTTATTGACCAAATTTTATGTAATATGGGCTTGGGCCATAACCATGGACGGTTGGGCCTCACAAATTTGGGCCTTATTATTTTTTTGATTTTTTTTGGGCCAACTCGGTTTGGTCCCGAGTTGGGCCTAGCCCACTGACCTTTCGACCTTAAAACGTTCATATCTCCTTGTACCGACGTCACCTGGGCACCCACGACCTATGGTTGGAAAGCTAATTCAATTATCTACAACTTCTATATCTTGATACTTTTCCAAATTCCAAACTTATAATATCGTTTTTGCCCCTTGAAGTCAGATCACCCGAAAACGTTTTCTTAAAAATATTCGTTTGGAGGACTTCCACTTTGATTTGGCCCAAGGGTCCTTCTTGAGTTGTGTTTAACTTCTCATATGTGATTCATATGAATTTTCAGATGTCCCAAAAAAATCTCGATGTGTGGGTCCCACCTCAGCAATTACTCTGACGTACAAAAATACGGGATATAACAATAAATGACTGATTGACAATTCAATGTGTGATGGTTCCCACCCCAAAGATTATAAGTGATAATCACCTGACAATAACTTTCAACCAGATTTCTATGTGGTTTATTAAGATTCATTTTGAAGGGGCATGAAATGAGTTTTCTTTCAGATTTTTTTTTTCAAGTCTTGCTCCAACACTTGTTATACATTAAAAAAAAATGAAGATAGTTAAATAATAATATAATATAATATAATAACAATAATATTAATATAATAACAATAATATTAATATAATAATATAGTATAATAATAATAATATTAAAATAATAATATAATATTGCTATAATATTAGTAATATCAATATAATAATGGCTTCAAGTTTTAGTCCCCTAACACTTGTCAAGTACTAGGAAATACAATACTTGAATATATAGTGTAAAAAAAATTCTCAAAGTAGTAATAAAATAATTAATCTAAAGTAGATGTTTACCAATCCCCAGCAACGGCGCCAAAAATTTGACGAGACCAATGTGCATAGGTATTTTCTCCTCGTACTCTGTCAAATTATAGTAAAGTTTAAGATATCATCGCACAGAGATTTGAACCACCTAGGCTACAGATTTGTATTATTTTTGTTACTATTTGAGAGGATCAAACTGATGAAAAGAGAGTTGTTCAAAAGTATTGAAATTATAATAATAAAATAAGAAATATTTTTGGATTTTTCTAATAAAATATAAAAAAAAAAAAAAAAAAAGGTAGTCCGGTGCACTAAGCTCCCGCAATGCGCGGGGTCCGAGAAGGGCTGGACCACAAGGGTATATTGTACACAGCCTTACCTTGTATTTCTGCAAGAGGTTGTTTCCACGGCTCTAACCCGTGATCTCCTAGTCACATGGCAATAACTTTACCAGTTAAGCGAAGGCTCCCCTTCAAAAAAAAATTTCTAAGAAAAAATAGAGGTTGGGACATTTTGAGTCGGCAAGATAAAATTATTATAATAAAATCAAAAGTTTATTATTTATTTCTCTGTTTAAAGAATGATAGCTTATTTCTAATACAATCACTCCACATAACGATAATATGTTAATAGCACCACTCTCGCTTATACTATTAATTTATTGTCAATTAATTAGTGACATTAAACAATAATTAATTAATAACACTTCTTTCGATTAGTGTAGTTAACCAATTAAAGTAATGGCTTCAAACAAGAATTATCTTAGTTGAGTGTACCAAGTGAACAAAAGCCTCTTTCAATTAGCTTTTGCTAAATCCATTAATTTATTTGAGTCAGTCCCTCCGTGAGAATTAGGACCGAAAGAAATAAGACAAAGATCTCTTAAATCAATAAACTTATTTGAGTCAATCCCTCCGTGAGAATTAGGACCGAAAGAAATAAGATAAATATCATTTTAATCAATAAACTTATTTGAGTTAATCCCTCCGCTAGAATTAGGACTAAAAGAAATAAAATAAAGATCATTTAAATCAATAAACTTGTTTAGATCATTCTCTTCTCCCGAATAAGAAATAAATTAACAAGATAAGGATTTCTATAAAGAGATATAATTAAATCCAATAATAGATATAATTAATATCAAATACCTTGGTGTATAAAGATGATAAAGAGAAAACCCCAACATAAGAAGATAATAAAATAAGAATGTTTATTATAATAGCTTCATCAAGCTTCATCTAGTATCTCAACCAAGGAAACTTACTCCATTGTGGAGTAGAAAAACTAAATAGAAATAAAGACTAAGAAAATATATTTTAGTTCTTGCTTCTTCTCTTTTTTCATGTATTCTTTTCCTGCAAGATTTGTTAGAAAAGTGCGAGAATATGATATAGGATTGATATGTAACCCAAATTGACCCATATATAGAAACCTAGTCAAAATATTTTCAATTTGTTTTTGTTTGATATGTCATATATAGCCATAATAATAAAAAAAAAAAAGTTTTATAAGGTACTTACAAAACTATAAAAGAAAATTTAAAAATTAAAAATTTAAAAAAAAACTTAGTAACAATTGTGTAGGTTGGTTTATGACCCGTCTTTTAGTTAATTTTATTCTAACCATTTCAACCCAAGTAACTTTTGAATGAGTCACATTTTATTCTCCTTTGTCTTGTTATCAGGATTCCCCCAACATGATACATGAACCATATAAGATTTGGACAGTCACACAATACATTTAAGAGGCAAGGAACAAAGTTCAAAACATGTAAGCAGGTCCAACTACTAAACATCAACTAAGGCAGAGGAATGTTGATCATCTAGTATGACTGTTACCACATGCACACTTAAACACATTAAGCTAGTACACAGAGCACAATTAACTGAGGTAGATTAACCCAAACAAGATGTGACCAACATTCAGGAGTAGAAAATTAAATGCAAATAATCAACAAGACCACTTAAACATGATGAAACTAAGTGTGTCAATATACCTGATAAGCTTCTAAATCACAGTGGAGCATAATAAAGACCAATATCATTATTAGTAGATTCTAAGTCCATAGGCTAACTTAGATGTTAACCAAACGACCATGTCTTCATAAGTACAGGGCTTAACCAAACTAAAGCAACACTGCAAAGAACATGTTTGACTTGAACAAGTTGAACTAAATCCTGTTTAATCATATAAGACTAAGCTAGGTCGATACACAGGACCAAATGAACTGAACTAAACCATCCCACAAGAATGAGTTTTAACCCCTAAGCAAATATCAAGACTTATGACATTTTCACTCAACCAACATATATGTTAAACCAAACATAGCACATGAAGCTTTATCTAACTAAAATAGATTAAAACTAGGCTTAACAAGAGCTAAACAGACCTTGGACTAGGATTACCACAGCATACTTCAACTATATAAACTAAATTAGTAAGCACAGAAAAGAAACATATCTGACCAGATTAACTAGCAAGCAAAAAGCATCTAACATAAATAACTAATCAACTAAACAACTAGGAATTTGCAAAAAAAAAAAAAAAAAAAGAGTGAAGATTACCTTTTCTTGGAGAAGCCTTAAGTCAAGATTTGGACTTGGAGGTCATTTCCTCCCCAAAGTAACTCAACCACGAACCCAAAGAGACACAAAGGAGATACAAATTTTTTTAAAGGTCTCAAAATGTTGAAACCCTAGGTTTTTTCGAGTTTTTGTGTATGCAAAATGAAAACATTTCAGATTCGCATCTTCAATAATGAAAAATTGGGGTCTTATTTATAGAACCCCCAGATCCTTGAAACCCTAGAGTAGGCGATGTGGGAAAAATCCCAAACCTGGGATTTCTTCCTCACAATTCAACATCGTAAGGCTTGGATCGAGTCAACAGTACATCAAAAGTCCCATTTCGACCAACAAAAACTCAATCCCAAAATTTTTGCAAGAACCAATCAAATTTCATAATTTCAAACCAATACAAACAAAACCCATTAAGGTTTAACAGAGTTGGCCATTTGAATAACACAGAAAAGCAAGAGAAAATCGTGATAATACCTCATTTGGATGGTGTATTGACGAAGAGAGAGAGAGTAACACATTAATTGTGTTACTTCAAATGGTTGAACAACACTGCATAAAAGTAAAAGCCTACTGCACCATTACCATATTAGGACAATGACGCAGAGAGAGAAACCACAGGGATCACGACGGCTAGGGTTTCAAAGGGGAGAGGGAAAGGGGAAGGGGCTTTGCCCTTCTTTAATTAAACATTCGGCCGGGTCAATCCTTAATGGATTGGGCCCGATCGAAAATGTAAAGGAAATAAATGGGGCCTGGTTTAATGATATGTATACATGATATACACACATGCATATGTATACATGTGTATATATTCGTGTATGCATGTATAAGGAGAGGACCTTTCATGCAATATTTAAATAAGAGGCCTATATTGAATTAGCGTCCATAAATTGGATAATTTCAAAATAAGACCCATTTAAACTAAATGGTCTAATTCAAAAAGGAAAGTAATAATAGAAATAAAATAAATAAATAAACTTTTTCAAAAGACCCTAATTAAATTTGACTAGTTCAAATTATTGTCATAATTGGCTATTAATTAATTATTTCAATTATAGCCGCTTAATGGCAATTTTCAAAATTAATTACAATTAAAACTCAATTAACTATGATAAAAATTCAATAAATTGATCAAATAAGTATTTAGGGGTAAAAGTATCTAATTTACTTAATTAAATAGATTCCTTGCATTAAACAGAGCAAAATACTTTCCAAATTGCTATTTTAACAATTTAGACAAGTAAGTGAATAATCATGAAAAAGTATCCTCTCTTCTTGGCTAATTTATCAAAAGTTTAATAATTGTAAAATTACTTAAATTAATTTATAATATTATAGAAATTATCTTATCAAACGAAATTGGCAAAATGTAGCCTCAATAAATTTTAGAAAATTATTTTGACTTTCTAAAAAATAGATTTCCCTCTGTTTAATATTTCAAGGACTCTGGATAATTAAAGCAAATTATGGGAGGTCAAAAATTAGGTGTCAACAGAAATGTATGATGTTTTATGGCTAGAAATGGTGAATTGAGGTTGGTTGATGTGTTATTCTTGATGCTGTGAACTTGAGGGGAGTAGTAGTAACAGAGGAAATGATGTCTGAATCATTATAGAACAAGTTGTCGTTTGATATATGTAATATATACATGATATACAACGGAAGGTGTTATTATTGTTATAGGTCTAGACGCTAGTCAAGCTATGAGAGAGGATTGTCGCGGAACATAACGAGGTATGTAAGGTTTTCCCTCTTTCTTTTTTTTTAAACGAATCTGGTAATGTAACAAAAATGAATGTCCGTCCAAAATGACTCTACTCTTAGTTATTAAAATGATGCAAGTCTTTCATTCCAATGAAACATATAGATAGCTATGCTTGAGCTCTTGTTCCCGTTTTCCCATGTTATATTATGTCGATTGATATCTTCTGCTTCTTATGACATCTTGTGTTGACGAGTAACTCACATAACGCATTCGGAGGTTACCAACCTTACGTCACTCCGAAGGGTTCAGTGTGTTACTTCATGAGTCTATCATGCATTATATATATAAACACACACACACTAGTGATGTGTTGGGACTCTTATGCGGCGCAAGCTATTTCCCTACTTAGATGACTGCTTTAATTCTCTTCAAGTTCTAAAATGACTATAACATAGATGTTATTAGAGTAGGTGGTGCTCGGTAGGTAAGGCCCGGGTGCCGGTCGTGCCCCTCCAGTTTGGGGTGTGACACTCTGTCTCAATTTATGTGATACACTTTCTTTTTTAGTCTGTCAAAAAAAGAATGATACATTTCTATATTTAGAAATAATTTAACTTAAAACTTTCTCTTTTACCCCTAATGAAATTATTTACAGTCACACAATTGTCTATGATTTGTTTTAAATCAAAAGTCTTCATTTCTTTCTTAAACTCCGTGTCTAGTCAAACTATATCAATAAATTGGACGGAGGTTGGTATTTAAGGGTTTGTTTGATTCAAAACATGGTTATCCTAAGATTATAATTCTGTGATTATAGCCAAAATAGTATAATCCCGCCTTTTACATGGGACAAATAATTCCATGAAATTTTATCATGATTTTAGTTAATACCCACAATCAAATACTAAACCAATTTAATTTCAAATTTTATATGGGATAATCTCCTAATTCCTATAACCAAAGGGCCCCTAGGTTTTCATCCACTCATTAACTCTGATTTTGCAAGGAGAGAATCAATAGTGTGGCCCTGTCCTAAATTAATCAAAAGCTTAGCCTTTTGTTTCCTAAGTGGTGTTTTGTGTTTGCAGTTTCCAATTGGCCGAGAAAGCAAACTGATCTTCTCAGCATGGGCTAAGTTATTTCCCTTCAAAGGCGCTGATCTTTAATTATTTTTTTTCCCCTCAAATTGCTGGTCTTTAATTCTGTCCTTCATTTAAAAAAGTGATAGAAAATATCTCAGTAAAAAGAAATAAAAATAAATAAAAAAATCGCAAGGCAAGAATTTCCCGAAAAGAATCCAAAAAATGTTATGCTTTTGTCTTACTCCTCGTTCTTATCATGTGATCATTATCTTTTTTAAAGAATCCGATAACTTGGTACTGGTTCAATGGACTAATCCATGATTTCCCTTCTTTGATTAGAGTTATTAGTTTCAATTTTTTCTTCTCTTGGCTCACTGTGACAAGTTGAAGTAGACTGGCGAACTACCATTTCTATGATTTAGTCATCATCCTGAATTATTAATTACCCTGGGTTATTAATTACTAATTTTATTAATTTACTACTTGTGACACCCCAGCTTAGGAGGAAAAGTCCCGCATAGGCATAACACAGGAGAGGTGTTGGGTATATAAGTAAGCATGCCTTACCTCCTAGTGACGCGTTTTAAAGCCGTGCGGGCCTAGGCCCAAAGCGGACAATATCACTAGTGGGCTGGGCTATTACAGATGGTATCAGAGCCACTCCTGTGTCAGCCTTGTCGATGGGGGGCTAGAGTTCAACTGAGTTTAGGCAAATCTCGGGTAGGCGGGGCAAACCTCAGTGTTGATAGGCAAATCCCATGCGGTGGGGCAAACCTCAGCGAGGACGCTGAGTCCATAAAAGGGGGTGTATGTGACACCCCAGCTTAGGAGGAAAAGTCCCACATCGGCATAACACAGGAGAGGTGCTGGGTATATAAGTAAGCATGCCTTATCTCCTAGTGACGCGTTTTAAAGTCGTGCGAGCCTAGGCCCAAAGCGGACAATATCACTAGTGGGCTGGGCTGTTACACTACTATTGATTTGTAACATCATTTTATTAAATTAATCAAAAGTAGTGGTAGAATGCTCTTATAATATATTCAGTTAGACGCACTTTTCTCAAACATTTGGATCCGAAGATATATAGGTCTTGCCATACCTAATTTTAGATTTTTTAGGTTGGAAATTTTTTAAACTTTAAATATACTAGCTTCAAATTCAAATGTCTGAAGTTCGAACTACACGCACCATATGCCAACTTCACACACTTACAGTTCCAACTACAAACCCGTATATCTGAAGCTTCAAACTCAAGCAGTTATCAAATCAGTCTCGCGCCAGTCAAAAGTTAATTTCGAGGTGGTCAAACTTTTAATTATTTTATAAATTCGGTTATTCTTTAAATAGGACAGATATTTGTGAACTTGTCCCTTTGTCCAAGCAAATCCTTGCATGAATTGACACTATGGTCAAATGATAGGAACACCTAATTAAATCCTTGTTATCATGAAGTATCGTGAGCACAAAGAGCAATTGGAATAATAGTCCAGAAATTTTATGATAACACTTTAGCAGCGTTTATTACTATAATAATTTGATTCAGCAAAACCGATTTTTTTTCTCTATTTAATATTTTTGGTTAGGCATGTGAACATGAGAAGGTTTTAGGTAACCCTGCACCTCAAAGTTACAATCACTAAGTTCAACTCTAATGACGATTAGACAACCAATTGAACCTACACATCGATAATTTTTTCTTTTTGACATTATCGAACTTTGGTAGAAGAATCTGAGAACTTTGGTAGAGAATGTTAGAATAATTAAGCACCAAAAATCTGTTCTAGAAGCGATAAATGTCTAAGAGAGTTTATCAATGCGGACTATGATTTTTTTTTGTTTCTCACAGTATGTAGGATATTTATATTAGGCCCGAATTAATCAGACGCCGAAAGTCTCACATTGGGTGTGGCTGGGGGAGGGTGCGGTATAAAGTGCTTCCTAACAAAGACAATTTCAAATTTAGGGCTCGAACCTGAGACATGATGAAAACGGTTACAACTTTCAAATAGCCACTGTCAATCAGTGTTTTCACAGTTATTGAAATGGACTAGTCTAAATTGTGAATTTTGAAAGTCCATAACAATGACTTATTTTCAATTATGGCACTTAAAAATGACTAATCCCACGTACTATGGTAAAAATTTTCTCTATCGAATAGTTGAATCAAACCAACAGATTTATGGGACTTAAAAATGGCTAATCCCACGTACTATGATAAAGATTTTTCTCTATCGAATAGTTGAATCAAACCAACAGATGCATAATATGTATTTGCACATACACTAATATCACTTAATTATGATTCATTAATACATTAATACATATATTTAGTACTTTAAATTACTTAATCATTGTACATTAATTTAATTTGACATAAATTCTCGGAAAGCTTAAATTTTTACGCCGCCAGAAGTTCAATCTTATACGCTTGCAAATATACAACCGCCATTGCACCGAGTCTCTGTGTACATTTATTGGTCATCTAATTCATTATATTATATCCTAAAAGGCAAATGATCTAATCCTTATCCAAGTATAACTTTTGATGTAATCAAAATAAGAGTTACTTTGCGAATAATTCATGATATTGGAAAGAGCACTTAGGGGAAAAATTATAGATATTGAAGATTTTTTTTTCTCACCCGGTGTCCGGGATCCGCATTGGCGCCCGATTAAATCCAGATTCATGCCGCATAGGCCCATTTGGGGAAAGCACTCCCTACCAAGAATTTTTCTATAACCAGGGGTCTAACCCGAAATCTCTGATGAAAGGAGGAGCATCTCTATCAGTTGTAGCACATTCTTTGGTGGTATATAGATATTTAGGTTAGTGAGTGTGAAGGTACTACTTAATGCACCTACTAAGGGTAATCGAAGTCATTAGAAAGATTAGTTGAAAAGAAAAATTGAACCAAACTGATTAAAATACTGATATTTATTCATTTTTTTTTTGCGTGGATTTCCCTTCAAAGGCGTTGGTCTTTAATTTTTGCCCCTCAAATTGCTAGTCGTTAATTTTTTCCATTCGCTTAAAAAAGTGGGCGAAGAGTTTGAACCCCCGCTCAGTTAAAAAAAAATGAATTTCGCAAGGCAAGACTTTCACAAAACCTCTGCCTTAAGGCCTAACATTTGCTCAAAATTAGGCTTATTCGAGCAAAAGTTAATTAGGTCTTAAGGCAGAGGTTTGCCTTAAGGCCTAATTTTGGACAAAAGTTTGCCGGGCAAATCGCAGAATTGCCCTTCTTTTGGAGTGGTCTTTAAATTTTGCCCCCCCCCCCCTCCCCCCATAGTTGTGGTCTTTAAGTTTTGTCCTTCGCTTGGATACCTGAGGTTCTGGGTTCGAACCCCTTGTTGACATTAAGAGGAGCTAATGTCATTTTCACTCACTGTTTCAGAGAAGCAAACCAAATTGCTAATTTTTTGGCAAAAAAGGCTACAACAAGTGGTGACGGGCCTTATATCTTTCTTATTAGGATCTCCCTAGAGAAGCAAAGGGTCTGCTTCAACTTGATAAGTGGCAACTTCCTACTTTTAGGAGGAGGTTTGAAAAATGTAAATTTTTTGTTACCTAAATTCACTTATTAGTATCTAGGAGGAACATTGTATAGGCTAATTCTGTCACGCCCCGAACCATGGCCTGGACGTAACACGGCACTCGGTGCCTGACTGCATGTGACCGAGCGAACCACATGGCTTGCTGAATCATCATGATACATAACATATGCGGAATATAACGTGAATGCATGATGAGCCTTTATAAAACATGTTAAGTCATAATACTTAATAAAATACTTGTTTAAACATGAGTGAGCCAAAATGGCTATACGACTCCAAATGTCTGACATGACATAACTGAATTTTCTAGTCTATGAAACCTCTATTATGAGTCTAACTGAAAAACATACTTACTGGGACAAGGCCCCCAGCATACCTTTAGATGCATAATTAATCATAAACAAAAGTTGACTGAACCCCGAATGAGATGGGGCTCACCAATAAGCTGATACGAATGTTGTCCTACTGAGCAGATGTGTCGTCCTGTATATCAGTACCTGCATCGTGAAATGCAGGCCCCCGGGTAATAAAAGGGGACGTCAGCACATTGAATGTACTGGTATGTAAAACAACTGAATGAAATAACATGAGACATGAAATAGCATGATAAGAACTGAAACTGAAAACCTGGACATGAACATGAGCATGAGCATGAGTACATTAACATGAAATTGAAACTGAAACTGAGTACTGGAACTGAACATAATCATGAGTACTGTAAGCATGAGATAATCTGTAATAATCTGTAATGATCTGTAATATTCTGTAATATTCTGTAATACCGACATGAACCACCACGGGGAGAAACGTGGAGTCTGATCTCTGCCCGATCAGCTAAGCCATCTCGTACCTTGCCGGGGCACGAGACATGAACATGACATGAATGGATCCAAATTCCCTCAATGGGGAAAATATGAAGGAATCGTCCTAACTGGGCGGAGCGATCCTTATCCTACGTTGGCATACGTAGTTTCAGGCTATCTGAGCCTTCTTGGTATTAATACAACTCCCGAACATGAAAATAATATAGTTGGCTAAGAAGCCCATGACTTTCGTGAATTAACTTGTACTTGTCTTGAAATCATGATTTCACGAAATAACTTGTAAACATGGTTTCATGAAATAGCTTGTAAACATGCTCTTGATTTATGAGTAATACAATAGTTCATAATCATATATTTGTAATTGACTTGAAAACATGCTTGTAACTTGTAAAATAAAATCATACCGTTTCATATGAACATAATGAGAACACATGAGAAAGAATTCATGATTCATGGAGTAAGCTAGGATTCCTAATATCCGTAATGGAAGGTTAGGAATACAATAACGAACATAGATACAAAATTTATGTACATACATACGTAATTACGGGCTACCAATATGTTGGGTTTAATGCCCTAGGATTTGAACTTCATAGATTTTAAGAAACGGATCATGTGGAAGAACGTAGAGATTCCCACATGTGGATGGAAGTTCTACATACCTTGACTTCCTGCTTTTGAGTGTATCACAATGTCCTTCAATCCCTTCAACTTTAATCTATAGCAATACAGGTCATAGGGACTCTATATTAGCAACAATATCCATGTTTTGTTCATCTAAGCATTTTATCAAGCACTTGGTGGGCATGAAGCTCCACAACCTTCGTTAATGGTGTTTTCTTCCCCCAATCCCCATTCTATTACTTCTAGCTGATTCTACAATCTCAATTAGATGTAATTGACATCATTCTTCATCACCCATATGAATACAACAATCCTAAGTCAACAATCCAAAAACCCTAGCATAGTTCATATAATTCTCTTTATCAAACCCATTTACTATTCTCCCAAGAACTTATCAACACTTTAATCATCATGAAACATCATAAAACTTACCTTGGTTATTGTAGGAATAAGCCTTGAGTTGAAATACTTCACTTGAACAAAACCCTAGTTCCACCTTCTATGGAGTTTCTTGACTTGAATGGATTTGATGTGTTTCTCACACTTAGTTTTGTGGATTGATGAAGTGGATCTTTTGTTTCACTTGGATTCTTGCATATGGAGTGTTTGGATGGCTCTAGAGAACCCTTGAGTCGTGTAGGAGAAATGGGAATGAAAAAAATGGGTTTGGGTCTCTTATTAACATCTTAAAATCTGACCCATCGGGCAATTCTACGCCCATTTTTACGTTCCGTATAATGGTTTTACGGACCGTATAACTCACCGTAAAACCATTTCAGTGATTTGGACATTCTGTGCTCATTTTACGGTGGGTTTTACGTGCCGTATAATGGTTTTACGGTCCGTATAACTTACCGTAAAACCATTCCAGTGATTTGGACATTCTATGCTCATTTTACGGCGGTCTGAGTCAATTTTACGGACCGTATAATTGAACCGTAAAATTGCCCAGCAAAATATGGTTTTCTGTGGCCATTTTACGCTGGCTTGAGTCAATTTTACGGACCGTATAATTGTTTTACGGACCGTAAAACTGACCCTCAAAATATCATTCTCTGTGACCATTTGACGGACCGTATAAATGTTTTACGGACCGTCAAAATGTTATACGGACCGTCAAATGGTCCGTCAAAATTCTCTGCTCGGACAGTCTGTCGTATAATGGGCATAACTCTTTGCACGGATGTCCGTTTGAGGCCCATAATATACCGTTGGAAAGATATTTCAAGGGGATACAACTTTCATCAAGGAAGTTTTCCCAAAATCCAAATTAATAGAGGGGTTATGGTCGTTGGAAGTAAGACCTTCCATAAACTCACTTGCAAACATGCCCCGTAGAGTGGCTTCCAACTTTTCTTTGCTCAAAGACATTTCTTATGCCTTAATTGGTTTTCAAAACACTTCCTATAACCCTCATATTGGTTCCATTATATTATCATCTTATGAGTCAAACTTTTCGTCCGAAGTTACGAGGTGTTACAATATCTCCCCCTTGGGATCATTCGTCCTCGAATGATAACCATTCGGGATTCTACAAATGTTTCGCCAGAGTTTCCCCTGTAATAAGGCACTACCAACCTGTCACAACAACCCATAATATCATTGCCTCACAGGGCTACATCACAATAGCATTATAAATTGGCCACACACGACCAATAGCATGAAAAGAAAGCTTACATACCTCAAAATCTTGGTGCTTCATCATAAATCTCTTCTGCATTTCAAGTGCGGGTAACTGGATTTCATATCCTCCTCGGCTTCCCATGTAGCTTCCTCAACTTTCTGACTCCTCCACAGGACTTTCACTGAGGCTACTTCCTTAGTTCTCAACTTGCGAACTTGACGATCAAGAATGGCTACAGGGATCTCCTCATAGGTGAGGCCATCCTTAACTGTTATAGCATCAGCAGGAACAACCAACGAAGGGTCTCCCACACACTTCTTCAACATGGATACATGAAATACTGGATGAACAGCAGCTAAATCTTGTGGCAACTCAAGTTCATAAGCTACTAGACCGACCTTTCGTAAAATTCTGTAAGGTCCAATATATCTGGGACTGAGCTTCCCTTTCTTGCCAAATCTCATAACACCTTTCATGGGTGAGACTTTAAGGAACACCCAATCATCAACTGAAAATTCTAAATCCCTTCGTCTCACATCTGTATAAGACTTCTGGCGACTCTGAGCTGTTTTCAAATGCTCCTGTATTAACTTGACTTTCTCCATAGCTTGATAAACCAAATCTGGTCCTAACAACCCTGCTTCACCAACTTCGAACCAACCAATTGGTGATCTACACCTTCGCCCATACAGAGCTTCAAATGGTGCCATCTCAATACTAGCATGATAACTGTTATTATAAGAAAACTCAATGAGAGGCAAGTGATCATCCCAATTACCTTTGAAATCCAAGACGCATGCTCTCAACATATCCTCCAGAGTCTGAATAGTACGCTCTGCCTGGCCATCTGTTTGTGGATGAAAAGCTGTGCTGAGGTTCACCTTAGTACCCAATCCTTTCTGAAAGGATTTCCAGAAGTTCGTTGTAAACTGAGCACCACGATCTTAAATAATGGACACTGGTGTCCCATGCAATCTGACAATCTCATTAACATACAGCTTGGCATAATCTTCTGCTGAATATGTGGTCTTGACTGGCAAAAAGTGTGCTGACTTAGTAAGCCGGTCAACGATCACCCAAATAGAGTCATGTCTCCTAGCTGAACGAGGTAAACCTGATACAAAATCCATATTGATCATTTCCCATTTCCAGACAGGAATATCAATATTCTGAGCCAAGCCACCAGGCCTCTGGTGTTCGGCTTTCACCTGCTGACAATTCGGGCACTTAGCTACAAAATCTGCCACATTCTTCTTCATATCGTTCCACCAGTAAATCTCCTTGAGATCATGATACATCTTAGTGGAACCCGGGTGAATGGAATACCTGGAATTGTGAGCTTCTGACAAGATTCGCTCTCTGAGTCCATCTACATCTGGGACACATAATCTGCCTTGGTACCTCAAGGTACCATCATCTCCCCCTTGTTCAAAAGCCGTCGTCTTATGCTTGTGAATCCCCTCTTTCAGCTGCAACAAGTAGGGATCATTAAACTGTTTCTCCTTGACTTCAACGACTAAAGAGGAAAGAGCACTATTCTGAACAACCACACCACCATCCTCGGAGTCCAAAAGTCGAACTCCAAGATTGGCCAAACGGTGAACTTCCTTTGTCATAACTCTCTTATTCACGTCCACATGGGCTAAACTTCCCATGGAATGCCGACTAAGAGCATCAGCTACAACATTCGCTTTCCCCGGATGATAGAGAATATCCACATCATAATCCTTAAGCAATTCGAACCATCTCCTCTGTCTAAGATTTAGCTCCCTTTGTTTGAAGATATACTGCAGGCTTTTATGATCTGTGAAAATATCAACATGCACTCCATACAAATAATGACGCCATATCTTAAGTGCAAAAATTACAGCTGCCAACTCTAAGTCATGAGTCGGATAATTCTTTTCGTGAACCTTGAGCTGACGAGATGCATAAGCTACAACCTTACCATGCTGCATTAAGACACATCCGAGACCAACTCCCGAAGCATCACAATAAACCACGAACCCTTCAGTTCCCTCTGGCAAAGTCAAAACTGGAGCAGAAGTCAATCTTTTCTTCAACTCCTCAAAGCTTCGCTCACAAGCATCTGACCATTCGAACTTAACTTTCTTCTGTGTCAACTTAGTCAACGGAGCAGAGATAGAAGAAAATCCTTCTACGAAGCGTCGATAATAGCCTGCCAGACCCAAGAAACTTCTTATATCAAAAACTGTGGTGGGTCTGGGCCAACTCTTTACGGCGTCAATCTTTTGAGAATCAACTTTAACACCTTCACCCGAGATCACATGGCCTAAGAATGCCACTGATTTAAGCCAAAACTCACACTTTGAGAATTTTGCAAAAAGCTCGCGATCTTTAAGAGTCTGCAACACTATTCTGAGGTGTTCTGCATGATCGGCCTCATTACGGGAATACACCAAAATATCATCAATGAAGACAATGACGAATAAATCGAGATAAGGCTTGAAGACCCTGTTCATAAGATCCATGAAAGAAGCTGGCGCATTTGTCAACCCAAATGACATAACAAGAAATTCAAAATGGCCATAACGGGTTCTGAAAGCGGTCTTCGGAATATCAACTTCCTTAACCTTTAACTGATGATAGCCTGTTCTGAGATCAATCTTGGAATAACATTGGGCGCCCTGCAGTTGGTCAAATAAGTCATCTATTCTAGGAAGAGGGTACCTGTTCTTAATGGTGACCTTGTTCAGCTGACGGTAGTCTATACACATGCGTAAAGAACCATCCTTCTTTCGGACAAATAAGACTGGCGCGCCCCAAGGCGAAACACTGGGCCTAATAAACCCCTTGTCAAGAAGATCCTTCAACTGGGCTTTTAACTCTTTTAACTCTGCTGGAGCCATTCTGTATGGCGGAATAGATATCGGCTGAGTATCGGGAAGTAAATCGATTCCAAACTCAATCTCCCTGTCATGAGGAACTCCTGGAAGATCTTCGGGAAAGACCTCTGGAAATTCATTTACAACTGGTACAGATTGAAGAGTTGGAGTCTGAGCATCTGAATCCTTGACTCGAACTAGGTGGTAGATATAGCCTTTGGAAATCATTTTTCTGGCTTTTAGGTAAGAAATGAATCTACCCCTGGGTACTACTGAATTACCCTTCCATTCTATGACTGGCTCATTAGGAAACTCGAATCTTACCACCTTAGTTCTACAACATACTGTGGCATAACATGAAGCTAACCAATCCATACCCATGATCACATCGAAGTCTACCATTTCTAATTCCGCTAAATCAGCTATGGTTCTGCGGTGATAGACTAGAACTGGGCAACCCCTATACATATGTCTAACTGTGAGTGATTCCCCAACGGGGGTGGACACCTCAAAGGTTTCATACAATTTTTCAGGTTCAATACTAAATTTCTTAGCAACAAAAGGGGTTACATAAGATAGGGTGGATCCTGGGTCAATAAGGGCATATACGTCGAAAGTGAAAACTGTTAGTGTACCTGTGACAACATCTGCACGAGTTTCTGTATCCTAACGGCCTGTCAATGCATACAAACGGTTTCGCCTACCGCTTGTGTTTCCAGACCTAGCTGCATTGTTCCCCTGATGAACTTGATTGTTACGAGGGACTGCTGAATTCGTGGGCTGCGCCACGTTACCTCCGGTACCTGGCCTAGCTGACGGACAATCTTTCCTAAAATGGCCTCTCTGGCCACAACCATAACATATATTCATGCCCAAGCGACACTCACCTGAGTGTCTCTTATTACACTTGCCGCATGTCGGATAAGTATAAGTCGACTGACCCCCACTAGCTTGAGAGTACGAACTTGATGGCCTGAAATTCGGCTTCTTATCATTGCGGAACTTAGGAAGTGGGGCACTTGCTGTGGACGGAGCAGGTACTGCTGACCTGTTCTTAAAGAATTTCCTGTTTCGGTTCCCGCTGAACTGTCCGGTAGACTTGACCCTCTTGTTGAACTCCTTGTCTTTCTCTTTTTGTAAGGTTTCTTCCTCCTTTAGCCTTGTCTCATTGCCCTGTACAAAAGCAACCATCTTGGAAATAGTCATTGTCCCATTCTGTGCAATAATATTGGCTCCATCATACAAATGGGAATCAAGGCCTTCAACGAATCTTCTCACTCTTGCCCTCATATCGGGTAACATGTGTGGGGCATGCTTAGCCAGGCTAACGAACTCCAAATAGTAATCTTGAACCGGCCTGCCATTTTGTTTGAGCTTTAGGAATTGTTCAGCCTTAGCCTCTCTGACCTCTACTGGCATAAAGTGGTCTAGGAATGCACTAGCAAATTCATCCCATGTAGCATCAGGCGCATTCTCACCTCGGGACAATTCCCAAGATTCATACCATGTGTTAGCAATGCTCTGCAGCTGATGAGCTCCAAAAGTAGCTGCTTCGGTTTCTGTAACTGTCATAATCCTGAAGAACTTTTGGAGAGCATCAATGTAGTCCTGAGGGTCCTCATCTTTCTTTGTCCCCGTAAAGACTGGGGATTCATTCTTAGAAAATCCTTCGTCTTAGAAGACTCTCCATTACCTCCTAAACTTGACCCAGATTCCTGACGTTGGGCCTGAGCTGCTACCAACTGGGTGAGCATGTTGATAGCATTCCTAACATCCCTGTCTGAAGCACTAGGAGGTGCAACGGTAGGGGCGGCTGGAGCTGTTGCCTGAGTCGGAATAGTATCTTCGTGAGCTACTCCAGCGGCAGCCCTTTGGCTGGTGGCTGTGTTTTTCTTCTTGTAAGTTCTTTTGTAAGGCATTTTCTGAAGAAAAAAAAACGTACACGCACGAATTAGGAAGCCATCCTAAAATACTGCTCTAACTGCACGATCTAGAATATGAAAGAAATGAGACAATCCTGAATGTCTTGGTGGTCAACTGTTTATATGTGTGGGGCCCTCACACATATAAAAGAGACCCCACTGGACACGGTTTCATAGACTCCCTAAAGATCCTTGAACCTAGGCTCTGATACCAAGCTTTGTCACGCCCCGAACCATGGCCTGGACGTAACACGGCACTCGGTGCCTGACTGCATGTGACCGAGCGAACCACATGGCTTGCTGAATCATCATGATACATAACATATGCGGAATATAACGTGAATGCATGATGAGCCTTTATAAAACATGTTAAGTCATAATACTTAATAAAATACTTGTTTAAACATGAGTGAGCCAAAATGGCTATACGACTCCAAATGTCTGACATGACATAACTGAATTTTCTAGTCTATGAAACCTCTATTATGAGTCTAACTGAAAAACATACTTACTGGGACAAGGCCCCCAGCATACCTTTAGATGCATAATTAATCATAAACAAAAGTTGACTAAACCCCGAATGAGATGGGGCTCACCAATAAGCTGATACGAATGTTGTCCTACTGAGCAGATGTGTCGTCCTGTATATCAGTACCTGCATCGTGAAATGCAGGCCCCCGGGTAATAAAAGGGGACGTCAGCACATTGAATGTACTGGTATGTAAAACAACTTAATGAAATAACATGAGACATGAAATAGCATGATAAGAACTGAAACTGAAAACCTGGACATGAACATGAGCATGAGCATGAGAACATAAACATGAAATTGAAACTGAAACTGAGTACTGGAACTGAACATAATCATGAGTACTGTAAGCATGAGATAATCTGTAATAATCTGTAATGATCTGTAATATTCTGTAATATTCTGTAATACCGACATGAACCACCACGGGGAGAAACGTGGAGTCTGATCTCTGCCCGATCAGCTAAGCCATCTCGTACCTTGCCGGGGCACGAGACATGAACATGACATGAATGGATCCAAATTCCCTCAATGGGGAAAATATGAAGGAATCGTCCTAACTGGGCGGAGCGATCCTTATCCTACGTTGGCATACGTAGTTTCAGGCTATCTGAGCCTTCTCGGTATTAATACAACTCCCGAACATGAAAATAATATAGTTGGCTAAGAAGCCCATGACTTTCGTGAATTAACTTGTACTTGTCTTGAAATCATGATTTCACGAAATAACTTGTCAACATGGTTTCATGAAATAGCTTGTAAACATGCTCTTGATTTATGAGTAATACAATAGTTCATAATCATATATTTGTAATTGACTTGAAAACATGCTTGTAACTTGTAAAATAAAATCATACCGTTTCATATGAACATAATGAGAACACATGAGAAAGAATTCATGATTCATGGAGTAAGCTAGGATTCCTAATATCCGTAATGGAAGGTTAGGAATACAATAACGAACATAGATACAAAATTTATGTACATACATACGTAATTACGGGCTACCAATATGTTGGGTTTAATGCCCTAGGATTTGAACTTCATAGATTTTAAGAAACGGATCATGTGGAAGAACGTAGAGATTCCCACATGTGGATGGAAGTTCTACATACCTTGACTTCCTGCTTTTGAGTGTATCACAATGTCCTTCAATCCCTTCAACTTTAATCTATAGCAATACAGGTCATAGGGACTCTATATTAGCAACAATATCCATGTTTTGTTCATCTAAGCATTTTATCAAGCACTTGGTGGGCATGAAGCTCCACAACCTTCGTTAATGGTGTTTTCTTCCCCCAATCCCCATTCTATTACTTCTAGCTGATTCTACAATCTCAATTAGATGTAATTGACATCATTCTTCATCACCCATATGAATACAACAATCCCAAGTCAACAATCCAAAAACCCTAGCATAGTTCATATAATTCTCTTTATCAAACCCATTTACTATTCTCCCAAGAACTTATCAACACTTTAATCATCATGAAACATCATAAAACTTACCTTGGTTATTGTAGGAATAAGCCTTGAGTTGAAATACTTCACTTGAACAAAACCCTAGTTCCACCTTCTATGGAGTTTCTTGACTTGAATGGATTTGATGTGTTTCTCACACTTAGTTTTGTGGATTGATGAAGTGGATCTTTTGTTTCACTTGGATTCTTGCATATGGAGTGTTTGGATGGCTCTAGAGAACCCTTGAGTCGTGTAGGAGAAATGGGAATGAAAAAAATGGGTTTGGGTCTCTTATTAACATCTTAAAATCTGACCCATCGGGCAATTCTACGCCCATTTTTACGTTCCGTATAATGGTTTTACGGACCGTATAACTCACCGTAAAACCATTTCAGTGATTTGGACATTCTGTGCTCATTTTACGGTGGTATTTACGTCCCGTATAATGGTTTTACGGTCCGTATAACTTACCGTAAAACCATTCCAGTGATTTGGACATTCTGTGCTCATTTTACGGTGGTCTGAGTCAATTTTACGGACCGTATAATTGTTTTACGGACCGTATAATTAAACCGTAAAATTGCCCAGCAAAATATGGTTTTCTGTGACCATTTTACGCTGGCTTGAGTCAATTTTACGGACCGTATAATTGTTTTACGGACCGTAAAACTGACCCTCAAAATATCATTCTCTGTGACCATTTGACGGACCGTATAAATGTTTTACGGACCGTCAAAATGTTATACGGACCGTCAAATGGTCCGTCAAAATTCTCTGCTCGGACAGTCTGTCGTATAATGGGCATAACTCTTTGCACGGATGTCCGTTCGAGACCCATAATATACCGTTGGAAATCTATTTCAAGGGGCTACAACTTTCATCAAGGAAGTTGTCCCAAAATCCAAATTAATAGAGGGGTTATGGGCGTTGGAAGTAAGACCTTCCATAAACTCACTTGCAAACATGCCCCGTAGTGTGGCTTCCAACTTTTCTTTGCTCAAAGACATTTCTTATGACTTAATTGGTTTTCAAAACACTTCCTATAACCCTCATATTGGTTCCATTATATTATCATCTTATGAGTCAAACTTTTCGTCCTAAGTTACGAGGTGTTACAAATTCCTTCCAATGGATTCCATAATCAATCTATCTTTTGTAGACTAGAGGCAAGGTTTTCCATGTCCCCCTCTAGTCATTGTAAGATCATCTTATTAATATAACATGGTATGGGTCAAGCCAAACCTCCCACACCTTAGGCTCACAACCTAAATGGTGATGGCTTATATATGTATTTATTAACCGCCATTTCATAATGCACACATATTGTCACGACCCAACCCCATAGGCCGTGACTAGTGCCCGATCTGAGCACCCGAACACATCTATCAAATGCTATCTCAAATTTTATCAAACGCATTCAAGTATATAGCGGAAGCCGACAAGGCTCTATTTCAAAGTTAGATAATTTCCAGAAAAATTTCGGCAGAGTTTCCTTTGTTTTACAGGCTATCCAAAATAACCCTGCGCACAGAAAATACCAACAAAAGACCACACAGGGCCAACGAAGCAACATTTAAACATATGCGGACCGGCTGCCGCGGCGAATGAGATCGCCCAAACACAACATATAAACGCATTTGTACAGAAAGACCCCAACCCACAAACATGTCCACAGACCTCTAAACAGACCGACAAAATCATATGACGGGACAGGGCCCCGTCGTACCCCTGAGTGACGTACATTTATACAATAGCAGGAGACTGTACCAAAAATATAGGCTCCGGATAAGAGAGCGCCTCAGAATAGCAGAATACGATCCTAAGCGGGCGGATCAGCGAACCTGTCGTATGTACCTGCGCGGCATGAAAATGCAGCCCCCGAAGAAAGGGGGTCAGTACGAAATATGTACTGAATATGTAAAGCCTGAATTACAGAAACAAAATCATAACTGGTACGGAACGTACAGAAAAAGTGAGTAGAAAATCCAAAGTATCAAATACATATTTTCAAAACATGCGGAGTGTGTACAGAAACATATGTCATATCAAATCCGACCCCTGCCAAGGGACTCGGCAGACAGAACGTGGCCACCCTCCCGACGCTGGTGCCACAACACAGAAGAATCAGAATAGGGGCATAACCCCGTAACATAGTATATCATATCAGATGGCCATGGCAAATCATATCAGAACATATGTACATGGCACAGCATACTCCACAAACCCATGTACACGTATACCTGCCCCCTCACATCGAGGCACGGCGAACAATGCAGAGGATTACGCTTGACAACATATCCTGGCCCGGGCTCAGTGTGGGAAACATTGGGTCATCCACGAATAGAGTAGCGAGAAACTAAATGCAGTTAAAATATCATAAATATTTTCAGAGACTCGATGAGGCATATCAATGACAAACCAATTCAATGAAGTCAGACGGGATCATAATAAGTGAGTTTCGGATGTCATAATGAATTACAGAAGCATAACCTTTCTGAAGTCGTTCCGAGTGCCAAAACAATTTATAAGACTTAATGAATTATTTAAAACAATTTTTGTTTAGTAGTTAAAAGAGTAGTCAGAACATTTCTTTCCAAAAACTGCTCGAAAACGAGCCTTAAGTACAATAAGGGTAAAACCGGGACTAGTGGGCCCACCTTGGGACAAGCAAGGCGGTGGGCTCAAATTACGCATTTTAGGCTTATGGGGTCACCTACGAAGGTTCTACGGACATTTTATAACTTTTCATAAAGTTTGGGGAAAGTTTGCATAATTTTCAAGAAAGCATACAAAAAAAGGTTCAATTCTATTGAATGAAAGAGGGATATTTTCAAATGCGGATTCCGATGAGCAGAATATTTTCCGAGGCTCGAATCCGATCCTAGTACACCTAGGACATGCCAAAAGAAGAAAAGGGATAGCTTTACATACCTCGAACGCACTTCCAAGATAACCAATCTAAAGCTAATCCAAATCTACGCCTCGGGCTCCCCAAGGTCTACAATTACGCCAACGAATACCAATCATTAGCTAAGGGCACTTAAGCCATTCATTCCAAACTAATCATTAAATTCTACAGAAAATTCGGCAGCACTTCCCCTGTAAATAGGCCATCCCGAGAATTTATCTCGCTCAAAATCAACAACAACAACCACAATAACCAACCTAGTAACATTGATAACCAATTCGAAAGGCAAAATAATAATAGTAACTCTCTTTTACATCATTCAACAACTTTCATAAATTCAACTCGACGACTTACCTTCAAGCCAACATCGATGCTTATATATTTAAATACTAACCCGAATCCATACCAACAATACTTAAAGACATTCTAAGCAATTCATACAACATTTCCAACAATCCAAAAATTTTCCCTTCCTTTCCACATAATGTAACTCTTCCATTCTAACTTCACACCCTCCAACTAATATCAACATTTTTCCATATTCATTAACTAACTCAAGATTACCCAAACATATTTCAATAACATTTTAAACAATATCCAAGGGTTCGAACCATTCCGCCCATTTCCATATTCCATTCGAAACTTCTACAATTGCAACGAAACTACCAAATCGCATTGTTTTCCTTCCAAATTCATTAATAACAACCATAGTTCACATTTAGCATCTTACTTTCATAATTGCATAAAAATTATATAAAAATCACATAAAACAGTCCATTAACTCCTTAAATCAACTCCTACACGGCTTCAACACAACCACATACAAAATTCCATAATTTTCATTCCTTTCAAACACACTACATCATTCAAACCATCCTTAATACATGTACAAGAAATTCAAACATTACTTCACATAAGCCCTTCACACGGCTAACTTTAAATTTCAACAACATTCAATACCAACATGCACCATTTTATACATATTCACAATGCATCCAACTCATTCTAAATGTAAAAGAAATAACCAATTCTTACCTTGGATACTTGACCCCAATTTGTGTCTTAAATCTTTATACTTGTTCTTGCTTTTCCACCTCTATCTCCTTGTCTTCTCCTTAGAATTTTATTAAGCTACAAACTGTTTTTTTTTTTTTTTTTAAAACCTCAATCTGGCCATGAGAAGTCATGCATCTGCTTTCTTGTTCTTGAAAGTTGATATCCAACAAATGCATTGGAAAATGCCATTTGCACTTTGCCTTATTCTATGTATATGGTTTCCCACCATGTTACACGTACACCCCCACTTAATGATTCAATATTCCACCTTGTCTTGTAAATTTTCAGATTTGATTCCCCTTTTTTTTTTTTGGGTGGGGCCCACATGGCCCTTTAAGCATAATTAATTAATGAAGTGATTTAAATTTTAATCCCACTTAATAATCTAATCATAGTTAATTTACCCCTAATCTCCAATAATATCTTTATACCAATAAAATTCATACACAATTTATGTTTTAATTAAAATTGAAAATTAACGATTTCTATTTCGTATCCGAAAATAATTCCGCCTTTAACTTGAGTCGATTTTCTTGCGGATAATTCGTCATATAAATGTACGGGGTATAACACATATATGGCACCACTATTAATTTCTTCAATATATAAATTCTTCAATAGGGTATAAAAATACACGGTATTTACCAAAACGGAATGACCAAAAATTTATATACCAAAAGGGGTATATCGTGGGCTGATCCACGATATACCCCAAAAAAAAATTCATCTGACACCAAGTCAACGAAAAATTAAAAAAAAAAAAAATAATTGTATAACGTGGACTGATCCACGTTATACAATATAAATTGTATAACGTGGATCAGTCCACGTTATACAATTAAAAAAAAATTCCAGCGTTTTACAAATACTTGGTAAGTCGTTGCCTAAATTTAAATCATATTCGGTTATGTTTTTAATAAAAAACAATTATTGATTTTTTTATTTTTTAAAGCATGATTAACTCAAATAAATATTTTAACACATGCAATAATTAAATGTGTTATATATGCGAACAGAAATAAAAAATAAAATATAAGTTAAATAAACGTCACGCATTAACTGAGTAGTAAATGTTAAATTACATACTAACTATTAAACGGTACAAGACATGTTATATATTCTTGGAAGATTACATAAGGAAACAACGATCGTACAACTTAAGAAAAAACATAAAAACCAACAAGCAACAACAACTACTGATTTCTGTCGGGGCAGCGATTCTTTTATGACCTGTTTGCTTGCACGTACTACACTTCATTCCTCCTTCTAGTTGTAGTCCGCGCTCCTGAAGCCGAAGTAAGTTTTGTTTGAAAAAACTTAGTGTCTGACTATAAGGTTATTTTAGTCAACTTTATATGTCGAGAAAATTAGTCAGCTTTATTTTCAAAAATTGAAACCACAGAAGTGAAATTGACATTCACAGCTACATTACCCCGGGATTTTTACGTTGAAATCTATTGCGTATCATCATCTTATAAGTACATAAATCTGAAAATTTCATGCCAATTTGGGGGGAAATTGAAATTGAATGGGATAAAAGGTGTTTTTTCAAAAATAGGCTCGGCCAAAACGCCTATGGCAGTTTGTCCGCGTAGATCTCAAAAAAATATGCAAGTTAAAAAACAAACGCGTAAAAAGGACATCCGAGCGCAAAATTATGACCATCTAAAGTTTGACCACTTTACAACTAGTTTTCAAACAAAACTTACTTCGGACACCTTTTCAACCCCTAAAATGACGATCAGAACGTCTACGTACCCTTGATGTATTGAGCCTACATTATTGTACGCAGAAAAAAAATATCAGGTTCTATATAAAATATTGACATTTCGGAGTTTTGACACACGACTAATCGTTGGTCAAAGTATGGAAAAATCACTAAATTTTTTCAAACAAAACTTACTTCGGACACCTTTTCAACCCCTAAAATGACTATCCGAACGTCTACGTATCCTTGATGTATTGGGCTGTTATGTCCCGTATTTTTATACATTGGGACAACCCGGAGTAACTATGATAATTTAAGGCCAAGACTATTCCGGGATTTGAAGTCGGGACTTTTGACCTTTGATTTTATTTTGAGACATAAGTTATATATGAAATTGTTGGCATTGAACACTTAGGAAAAATTGGGACCACAATTCATAAAAAATATCTTTCCACAAGGGGCCTTGTAGCTGTGTGGTCCATTAAATGGTCACACACATTGTGTGGCCAATTTTAATTGGTCCAACACATTGTGTGGACCATGGAAACTTGTACAATACATATGGAATTAAAAGAAGACCATGTATTCATCTTTCTCACTTTACACACTTAGAAAAAAAAATATCAAGAGTTGAAGAACTCTTCAACCTCTCTCTCTCTCTCTCTCTTTCTCGGCTAGAAACCAAGAAAACCAACCCCCATTTTTAGCCTTCCCAAAAATAATTCGTTGGTGTAAACCCACTATATTGAGGTCCCTAAGTAGCGTGGAAGTATTGTTTGGATCATCTAATCATTCATTGTGTCCAATTGCAAACCCTAGCCATTTGTGGTATTAAAGAAGAAAGGTAAGTTTTGCTCTTGTTCTATGTGTTGTGAACTCTTATTTCATGTTGTAGTATGTTAATATGGATGAAAATCATGAAATATGGTGTGATGAAGTTGGGCCGTGTGTTTGGTGTTCTAGCCGTGTATATGGGTGTTGAATTGGATTGATGAATTAATTCTTGTAGTATGTTAAATTATTGTAGTGTGTAGGATGACTAAGAATTATATATATATATAAGTAGTGATAGATGAACATGAGTCATGCTATATGCCAAAGGACACACTAATGTCGCTTAGCGTCGTAATGGTTATTAGGATGACTGTTATGTTGGAAGCGAGAGTCTATTGTCCCAAATTGATATAGTAAGCGTTGCGGACTGATTTGGAGAACTTTGTGCACTTAATGAAATCTTTATAGATGAGAACCATGAACATATGTATATGTGTAGTGTGGACGAATGTGGGTCATATAATATGTCGAAGATCGCATTAATATCGCTTAGCGTTTTAATTGTCGTCGTTATGAATTCTAGTTTGGAAATGAGCATTTAATGACTCAAGATTTACGTTGAGATTTTTGTGGGCTGATTTAAGGCTTATTGTGCGTTGATGTAATTTGTATATTTTATGAGAATGATATCGTTATATTGTGGATTGTGGTACAAAACATGACTTGAAAATGAGGAAAGTGAAAAGGGGGCTGCTCTCG
This sequence comes from Lycium barbarum, assembly GCF_019175385.1. NCBI lineage: Eukaryota > Viridiplantae > Streptophyta > Magnoliopsida > Solanales > Solanaceae > Lycium > Lycium barbarum. The sequence continues at coordinate 137,989,828 of NC_083340.1, read as the reverse complement.
GCTAGGGGGCTGTTTTCGGCCATAGATGGAAAAATTGTGGATTGTTGGAAATATTATGTGAATTGTTTAGAATGCCCTTGAATATTGTTGGTAAGGATTCGGGTTGATAATCGAATGTGTGAGCGATATTGTGGCTTGAATGTAAGCCGTTGAATTGAATATTTGGAAAGTTGTTGAATGATGTAAAAGAAAGTTACTATTGTTATTTTGTCTTTCGAATTGATTATCGATGTTGCTAGGTCGGTTATTGTGGTTGTTGTTGTTGATTTTGAGCGAGTTAAATTCTCGGGTTGGCCTATTTACAGGGGAAATGCTGCGAATTTTCTGTAGAATTTAGAGTTAGTTGGAATAAATAATTGCTTAAGTGCCTATGGTTAATATTGGATATTCGTTGGCATATTTGTAGACCTTGGGGAGCCCGAGGCGTAGTTTGGGATTAACTTTAGATTGGCTAGCTTGGAGTGCGTACGAGGTATGTAAAGCAACCTTCCTTCTTTTGGCATGCCTTAGTTTTACATAGGCTAGATTAGAGCCTTAAGGGAATTCCAAATTCGAAATCCGAGCATGATATGATCCTTATATAATTCTTGGCACTCTTATGTATGGTTTGATGAAATATGAACCTTCATGTATTTGAAATAATCGCCTTTCGAACTTTGTATGGAAAGGTTTCACTTTAAAGAATTTCGTAAATTTTGAATGACATATCTTTCACATAAAGACTCGGATTGCTTTGATATTTTCGTATGAGTTTGCATGGCTCATGATGAGTATGTTTTCCATAGGCGGGCCCGACTCGGGTTAATACCTTTCCGTGGGTCCCGCGACTTTCCCTTATGTAATTTGGAGAACTTTTGAAAGAAATTGTTATGTCTATTATTTCGATTTTCAATTATGATCACTTTACTTATGTTTGAATTCATGATAATGATTTTATGCATATGACTACTCACGACTCTACTCGTGTATTCTGTTATCCCTTCGCCGAGTCCCGGGCCGGTTCTGTTGTCGTGCGCACTTTGATATACTCCGGAGTTATGCTGTGTTTATGGTTCACCGAGCTACTCGCCAAGGAGGGTCGGGTTCCACTTATATTTGGTGCTATGTCGTGTATGGTGTTGTGGTGTGTACGGCGTTATGTCGTGTATGGTGTTGTGGTGTGTACGGCATTATGCTGTGTTATGATATGCGACGGGGATTCGGAGATTTGAAACCTTTCTGGTGTTATGCTGTGTTATGGCGCCATCGACAGGCGGGCGACCATATTCTTCTGTGCCCTATGCATGACTTACATATTTTGAAACTAAACATTTTGATATGATTGGATTTGTACTTCTATTTCGTTTCTGTCTCAGATTTTTTTTCTGTATCTTCTGCTTTGCATACTCAGTACATATTTCGTACTGACCCCCTCTCTTCGGGGGCTGCGTTTCATGCCCGCAGGTACAGACGCACAGTTTGGTGATCCACAAGTCTAGGACACCCTCTTCTGCTATTTGGAGTGCTCTTCTCATTCAAGAGCCTACATTTTGGTATATATATTTTGTTCACTGTGTATGTATATATATATATATATATTCGATCAGGGGTACGGCGGGGCCCTGTCCCGCCATATGTTTCTGTTGGTCTGTTTAGAGGTTTGTAGACGTATTTGTGGGTGTGTGTGCCTACTTCTGTTCAGATGCGATTGTATGATCCTATATGGTTATGGCAGCCTTGTCGGCGTGCATTCTGTATATGTTTTGGGTCGTTGTGCCATTTGATAGCCTTGTCGACTTTTGATACATTTGATAGCCTTGCCGGCTTTTTGACATATATATATATATATATATATATATATATATATATATATATATATATATATATATATATATATATCCGCATACGGTTGCGTTGAGATGTATTTGAACAGTTTGGTATGGTTTGAGACAGCATATAGTATTTATGGTTGTATATGCTATTTGTGTATGATTCGATTGAATAAGTACGTCAGGGTGCCCAACTAGGGCGCCAGTCACGGCCTACGGGGTTGGGTCGTGACATGGGCCTACATTATTGTACGCAGAAAAATATATCAGGTTTTATATAAAATATTGACGTTTCGGAGTCTTGACAAACGACTAATCGTTAGTCAAATTAAGTATGGAAAAAACACTTCGGGCATTTTGGTTCCGGACTCCTATTTTGTAAAACGCTGGAATTTTTTTTTAATTGTATAACGTGGACTGATCCACGTTATACAATTTATATTGTATAACGTGGATCAGTCCACGTTATACAATTATTTTTATTTATTTTTTAATTTTTCGTTGACTTGGTGTCATATGAAATTTTTTTTTGGGGTATATCGTGGATCAGCCCACGATATACCCCTTTTGGTATATAAATTTTTGGTCATTCCGTTTTGATAAATACCGTGTATTTTTATATCCTTTAGGCTCCGGACTAAACAAAAAGGGTCATTCAAAAGCGTATATAAGCTAAAAACATAATACTAACAATAACAATAACAGCAATAACAATAATAACTTTGACAATAACAACGATAAGTACGACAACAATAACAATGACAGCAACAACAGCAACATCAACAACAGGACTTGCAAGTTACTCAAGACTAAATTACATTCATAATTGGATTTTTAGGTCAAGCCCTCTAGTCACACACAGACACACAGGTCAAGCCCTCTAGACACACACACACACACAGTGGACTTGTAAGTTATTTAGACTAAATTACATCCATTTATGAGATTATTTATTTAGCATAATATACTCTAATTTCTGAAGAGTATTAAAGAAAGGATACGTTTCATATCTAAAGTTACAGCTCCCCCCAACAACTTTTCCACCTCTATTTCCAGCACGTCTTGGAATAACTGATCAGCTCTAATAAACATTTATCATTTAAAAAGATTTTTATTATTAGCGAGCCAATAATATCACATTCTCAGAAGTACTAAAAGATTTTCAGATTAACAGGGTGAATCTTTCACCAGAGACCAAAATCTAGTAATCAGCCCAATAATCAAATGGACTAAGATAAGACGAGCAACAAATTAACTAACGAAAGGCCCTTTTCAAGATAAATTTTAGTTCAAGTTGGTAAAAACTCACGAATAGCCACTCTTACTATTGCTAGTTGAAAATAAGTCAGAAAATCTACATATTTCTCGACTTCTTCTTCATTCTGCAACTATAGATGAAAGTACTATAAGAAGCAGCTTAGGACCCCATTATAGGTGTATGTAATAAGTAGAATAATAGCTAAATAACTTATAGGAGTATATTGTATAGATTCGGAAGAAAGCCCATTGGGTTCTCTTTTCAGTTTCAATATCAATTTATTTGCTTCTTGTTTGAACATTAAAACGCTTTCTTGTTATTACTATTACAGAGCATTTTTTTAGTACCTGTGAAATTCCAACTTGCACCCTTTTCTCCAGAGGTGGATGCAGTGTTGTATTACCAGCTAGGTTCATCTAAATTCAATATTTTGACGTGGAGAATAAATTTATGCATAAAAATTCACTAAAATATAAACAATTTGTAGGTCTAAATCATTTAGTTTAAACAATGCAATAGACTCAATAATAAGAAGCTCAAAAGTTGAATTTATAGAGTTTAGATCTTGGATTTACTCAGCTTTACCCCATTTTAACTTAGTATTATATTTAAGTTATGGAGATTGGAGAGCACATAAAATATAACCGAGAACTACACATTTAAACAAAATTCACATATAATCTTCACTGATTTACCATAGCTTTACAAGGTCATCAAAAGATATGATGCTAGAAGAGAAACTTAGTTTTTTAAGAACTTCACTTTCCGGGGACAAAGTTTGTGGCATATGATCACGCATTGTTGTTAACTGGGTCAGCAAGATGGTCAGCAAGGTTCTCTAGTGGACCTTTTCCGGTGACAATAGATTGAACGAAAACATAGCAAGTCTACCAGTCTTGACCTCTTTTATCTTGAGCCCAGTGAAAGCCTCGGGATCGTCAGCAAGGCCTAAGTCAAAGCCACCACCGGGATAGAGTGGGTCGATAACCTCGCCGAGAGGGCCACCAACAACACAATAACCCTCAACAGCTCCCATCAATACAACTTGGCAAGTCCAAATGGCAAGAATACTTTGTGCACGGACCAAACTTGGGTTTCCCAAGTAATAAGTCCACCCTTGCTGAAAATCTGGGATCCAGCCTTGAACCATATAGCTTCACCGAACTTGACACCGTTACGGGCCAAGAGCTCGAGGAAGATGCAACCAAGAGCTCCAAGCATAGCCCATCTGCAATGAATCACCTCCAACTCACGATTCTTGGCGAATGCTTCTGGATCAGCTGAAAGTCCAGCAGTATCCCGCCCATAGTCACCTGGAAACTACCAGTCAAGTAGCTTGGGGACTCACCAGAAAATGGACCCAAGTACTTGACACGATCAGGATCATACCATGGGCTGCCAGAGGGGATAGGTTTAGCTTTAGTACGGTCTTCCTCGCGGTGACTTTCCCATTTCCAGTTATTTCAGAGGAAGATGGTGAGAGTTTTATTGCCTTTCCGGCAAATGAAGATGAAGAGAGAGCCATTGTAGCTTCCATAGTAGAACGGTGAAAAACTCTTGAATGCAACTACTACAAAGAAAGAATATTTAATTTCTGGCTTGAGTTTCATGGGCTTGTACCAAGAGTATTTATATGACTCCAAGTCCTTATCGTGGAATATCATTATCAGTTTTCTTATTGCAGGATGACAATTTTGTAACTTCTTGCGTTCCAAGTGCATAATCTATTAGCAAATTTGTGCACCATTAAGCATGACAAGGTTTTTAGACACATTATGGTTAAAAAAGTCTAACCCAATGCAGATTTCATCTCCTACAACCAATCCAAATTTGCCACGTGTGAAGTAGATTATTGCCATATCCACTTGACCAGATCACAAGAATAACTCATGGCCATACAGCAAAAAAGTAAAATAAAGTGTAGGCCCTAGGTATTTCTTGGCTTTCCTACTGACCATTGTAAGAGATATAGATAATGCAGGAAAAGAAATTTTCTTGGATTGGGTGTATTTGATAGGAAGGAAAAAAAAAATCAGAAAATAAACTTTTGTCATATATTGTTCAATCACTAATAGTAATTTATGTACTATATATAAAAGTTCAATATATATAATTTTCGTGATATAATTGGTTTCGCAAGGGGAATAGCAAACTATATACTCCCTCCGTCCCAATTTATATGAAGGTTGACCAATTAATTTGTGGAGTCAAATAATCCTCTCTTTGACTACGATTTTCTCCAACTCATTTCATGTATTGTAAATTATTAATTATGCAGACTTATAATACTTTTTATGTAGTTTTCAAATATATAAATTTTATTATAAAATACTCGAAGAATTTAAAATTGAGTCTAAGAAAAAGTTATTTGACTCCCCAAACTGGTCAACCTTCATGTATTGGGGAAGATTCGTAGAACACAACTGGACGAATTACATGGCGCCACTTGTCAATAGGGCGAGTCTGATCCAAGTCAGCACTCAAGTGCCTCCGAGGGAGATCAAATGGCTCCGGAGGCTCATTAAGACTTGTGTCCTCGGGGGATCATGAATTTGATAAAGCACCTGTTGAAGAGGCCAACGGTCGGCCGTTACAAGAAGACTTTGTATCTCCCTCAAGATATTAATAGGGATTATTGTCATCTTTATTGTCCATCATTATTGCGGCATTATTTTGTAATATTAATGAGGGCATAATTCATGGAATGTTTACCTGGGAGTCCAAGTATAAATAGGGCCTACCATTTCACTGTAAAGGGATCCAAGAGAGATATACAATACACACTTGACACTTGTGTTTTTTTATGGTTTCTTGTCTAAATTCAAATTATCGATATTATAATCAACAGCTTTCCTGGAGACCCTAGCTCAAAGCCTCTCCAAGGCTCAGGCTATCTTAATTCTTTACTTTCAGTCTTATTAGCTATCTTAATTCTTTACTTTCAGTCTTATTTTGTTTATCTTGATTTCAACTGCATATTACAACTATCTTAATTCTTTACTTTCTTATTTTGTTTATCTTGATTCAACTGCATATTACATTGCTGCTTTGATCACTTTAATTTGATCCACGTGTCTTTGACCACATGTACAAATTCAACTGTACCAATTGATGGGTAAACACTTCATATAAATTGGGACGAGGGAGTATCTTTTAACATTTCGAAATATTTAACAATGTTTTAGTAAAAACTAAAAGTTAATAATAACTTTTAGGAATATTTTTAAATTAAAGCGATTTGTAAAGTGATTAGTCATCTGCAGGGGCGGATCCACCCTTTGGGGTGGGGGTGGCATGGCACCCCCTAGATTGATAAATTTTTTATATATCTATGTTGCAATTTGCTTAAATTAGATTAAATATTTGATCTTGCCACCCCCAGTCGCAAATTAGACAAAGGTACCATGGCTGGTAAACACAAGTTTGAATCTATCTTGAACATTTCTGACTCCCGTTTTTCTTGTGCGTTTTGGTTCCTTTGTACCAGTAATTCCCTTTTCGGCTCTGCCAATATTCTATTTATCTTTTTACTATTTATATTTTCTTTCCTCTATTCTATTATTTATCTGTGATCTCTAGCGAGAACACACAAATAGAAACTTCGAATCCCTTAAATTAAGCAATTTCCTTAATCTCAAATCTGTGAGTATTTAAATTGAAAAACTTGAGTCTCAATGGAAATTTTGGATTGAGATCAAAATTCAATTCATTTTTATTTTTTATAATTTCTTTTATTTATTACTCCCTCCGTCCATGTTTACTTGTATATATTTGACTTGGGACACTCTTAATAAGCAATAAATAAAATGAGAAGCGAATTGGAGTACTTAGTAATAAGGGTAAAATAGCTATAAAATGGTAAATTATGTCTTGATTTTTCAAACTATACAACTTACAGGTAAAAGTGAATATATATTTTTAGTATAGTAGACAAATAAAAATGGACAAAGGGAGTGTATTATAAAAAAATTATGCTACTCTATAATTGTTAAATTTAATTTAAATCACTTTACTACTTAAATTGTGATGGAAATTTCACAAGCATTGCTTAGAAAAAATATGAAATTTATGATTTATTTTTGAGAACTTGTAGTTATCCAATTCTACATTTACTTATGGGGTGTAAGTACCTATTGAAGAGTTTTTCTAGTATTTTTCTTATTTTGATTGGTGTAATTCTCTTATTGAAGATGTTATTTTACTTGTGCAAGTTCATTTTTTAATATACATAAAAGATGCAAGTCCCTTGGTGAAAATGTTGATTTTACCTTGTTGTTAATGGGTGTGATTCCTTATTTAAGATGTTAATTATGTTCGTTTCTTGATTTTTGAGATGTAATTTTCATATTTGCAAATAAAAAAAGGCCTATTAAGTTAACCCAAATAAACTAAAAAGAGATGGACCCGACCCAACACGTTCCTAACAAGATGCACATTGAAGAAAATTATGACACTCGATACCTTCAAATCCTAGATCCGTCTCTGATCATCTGCACAAGTCATCTTCATGGAAAGTTTGGTTTCACATTAAAATGATACTATCCGGTTTAAACCATGCCCTTTTATAAGTAGTAGTAATTATTTTTTAACCATCCCATGTTTTGAAAAGTTAAAGAGTGAAGCACAATATAGAACATTTTTATTAATTTCCATTAAAACATGATTACCAGTAGCTCTATTAGTAAAATAGCAAAAAACCACTGAATACAAATAGCCAGAAATTAGACGTTAGAGAAGTCATGCTATGCGTGAGAGGATATGAACGAATTTAAAACAAACGTTTTTGGGTTTTTTGTCGAAATAAGAAGGAATACATGTAATACAGCATTAAGGTAAAATAGTGTCATAGCAAACAAAACACCCAATACCTGAAATGCCACCATGGTCGGCAGGCACACGACGACATGGGCTCTAAATTGTGGCTTTCTTATATAGAAGTAGTAATTTAACATAGCCGTATTTTCCGTTAGCTGATAAAATTGGTTCAAACATTTTACGGAAAAAGGCGCAAATTTGCTATCGAACTATATGAAATGGCTCATTTATGTCATCGCCGTTACCAAAATGGCTTATCCATGTCATTTTTCATTAACACCGATTTTACAATACCAGATATGACACGCGGCCTCCAATTTTTCATGATCAATAACTTCAGGATGAATATGATCATACTATAGGCATATAAACAACTATATTTTGTATACGAAAAAGGCTCAACTTTGCCATCGAACTATCGGAAATGACTCATTTATGCTACTCGTCAATAGTTTGGCTCGTTTATGCCATCGAAGTGGACCTCTAATTGGAGGTCACGTGTCATATCTGGTATTGTAAAACCAGCAGTAATGAAAAATAGCATGGATGAGCGATTTTGGTAACGGCGATGACATAAATGAGCTAAACTATTGACAAGTGACATAAAGGAGCCATTTTCGATAGTTCAATGATATATTTGAGACTTTTCCGAACATTTTATACACGGGTGATCAAATTTGTAGCCAAGTTAACTTGATTATCAAGTAGGGACAAAAATTAAGTGTCACGACCCGCCTAATGGGCCATGACGGGTACCCGGAGCTGACTACCGAGCACCACGCATCATACTACTATCGTCTCGAACTATGTGCATATAAACTCCATAAAGCGTGTAGGCATACACACATATATATATATACATACATAGGCCCTCGCGGCGGCAAAAGAATAATATACAAAATGTGCAATGAGAGTTACCCAACATCCACTACTCACACATGAGTATCTACGAGCCTCTAGCTAAGACACTGAAGTCATTAAGACGGGACAGGACCCCGCCATATCCAAGTATATACACAAAAGAATATATTAGAACTGCACCTCCGGAATATGGAAGTGCTCCTATGCAAGCTGGTGTGGCTCCTAGGAAGCTGGGTCGTCTCCCTGTCTACCTGTGGGCATGAACACAACATCCAAGAAGAAAAAGGACGTCAGTACGAGCAATGTACTGAGTATGTAAGGCATGCATCATAAAATAACAAAGGAACAGAAGGATAAAACAAGAGTAAGAAAACAACTGGTGACTGACTGACTCTTAAGGCGAAATCATGCATGCATGCTCATGAAAATATCATCATATCATATATTGCTGCGGAACGTGCAACCCGATCCATCACCCATATATCCCACGTCCGGGATGATATTAACCGATGTGGGATTTGCCTAAACCGATGTGGGATTTGCCTAAACCAGTGTGGGATTTGCCTAAGGCAAGCCATACACTCACCCCCCCCCCCCCCTTTGGGACTCAGCGTTTTTGCTGAGGTTTGCCCCACCACTGGGTTTTCCCCACCACTGCGTTTGCCCCACCACCGGCTTTGATACCAACTGATCAGGTGGCTATGCGTCTATAGCGCCTCACCTTTTCCCCATGCCCCCTATATACATATACATATCATATACATATATAATATACATAGCATGCATGAGAGCCCAAACAAAAGTGCGCCTTATCGGAGTGACGTAAGGTCGTGAACCTCCGATTACATTATGACATCATCCTCATCGCCACGTCTCACCTTGAAGGAACTAATATTATGAGGCGAGACAACAATGAAGAATGGTATCAATGAAATCATAAGCATAAAAATATCTGAATTATGAAACCATCATTGTCAACCTTATCGTTGCGGAGCGTATCTCGTAAGAAATTCTTGAAGTCCTTCCACTTTCATCTTTAGGGATGCAAAAAGATCATGGAAGTATAGGGAAGAAATTATGAAACAAGAGTCATGCCTTTGAAGAAAAGGGAATAGCCTTACATACCTTTTTCGTTTAACTACTCTATCGCGTGCTTGTTCTCCCTTAATGCTCACGTTCTACCTTCAAGAGAATTCGTATCGACATTAGCTAACAATTATAAGAACGGACTTACTAACGCTAGAGAAAATTGGGCAGCATTTCCTTTGTTTATACTACTTTTCCCTTGTTCTACATTAGTTCCCAAACGTTCATATCAATATTCACAACATTGCAACCAATAATCATCATTTATCTACAATTGCCACAATTCACCGTTTCCATTCAATTTCTCCACAATTACGGTTATAGCTCATTATCGCGTTTTCTCATATACAATACTCATTCCATATTCTATAGGTCATTCATAACATGCTTACAATCTCAACATGCCAATATTCGTAATTCGATCCAACTATTGTTCAACAATGACACTATTCACTCCATTGTGACCCATTTTCTATACTCTTCTATAATCCAAGTGTTTCAACTTATCAATACTTCAAAAATCATGAAAATACCATGAAACTTACCGTAGATTGAGTAGAAACAAGCCTTGAATGGAAACACTCTTCTAGCACCAAAACCTCACTTCACTTCCTTTGGGTTTTCTTGAGATAGATGGACTTTTACTAAGTTTCACACACTTGTTTTCATGGATTTGAAGTGGTTGATCTTGGCTTTCCTTTGATTTTTCTTATGGATGAATGTTGGAGAGAGTATTCTAGAGGTTTATGTGTTCACAAAATGGTAAAATAATGATTGGGTCGAAATTGGGTCTATTTAAAGTGGTCCAGAAAATTCTGGACCGACACAACATGCGGCACACTTTGCTAGACGCAAAGCATGCTCTGCGAGCCGCATGTTGTGTCGCAAAGCATGTCAGTCCTCAAAATTTCACTGGCACACTTTGCTGCAAAGCTGCGTGGCCGCATGTTGTGTTTGGTGGACGCATGTTGTGCCGCAAAGTGCGCTAGAATCTGACATTCTTGCCAAACTCTCTTCGAAACTTAACTCCAATGATCCGACGAGTCTTAAACCTTCCCGAAGCTTACTAAACATGGTTTTTCTCCATTATATCCCCAAGATGAACATGTCTGCCCCCATGACCTCAAAAAAAAATTTTCCTGCTTCCCAAAGCTAGGACAATTCGCATTCGGCGAAACTCAACATACGAAAATGAGAGGTGTAACATTCTCCCCCCTTAAGAACATTCGTCCCCGAATGTTAAACACTCGGGATTCTATTAAAATTTCGCCAGAGTTTCCCCTGTAATATGGTACTACCATCCTGTCACAACAACCCACAATATCACTGCCTCACAGGGCCACTACATAATACCAACATATCTATAGTCACACACGACCAAAAACATGAAAAGTAAGCGTGCATACCTTATATTGTTGGCGTTTCATCTTGAATTTCTCCTGGGGGCTGGAATAAATGCAGGTACGTGGATTTCATTTTCTCTTCCGCTTTCCAAGTCATTTCTTCCCGGTTGTTGTTTCGCCACAAGACCTTGACTGAGGCCACTTCCTTATTTTGAACTCTTCGTACTTGCCTGTCTAAGATGGCGATAGGTACTTCTTCATATGTTAACTTCTCTGTCACTTGCACATCATCTACCGGGACAATCTTTGTGGGATCCCCAACACACTTGCGGAGCATCGAAACATGGAAGACTGGATGGACTGAGTTCAGCTCTGTGGGTAAGTCCAACTTTGCGTACGATCTTGTAGGGCCCAATGTATCGAGGACTGAGCTTACCTTTCTTACCAAATCTCATTATCCCCTTCATTGGAGACACTTTCAAAACACCTAGTCATTGACCTGAAATTCCAAATTTCTACGGCGATTGTCCGCATAGGACTTCTGGCGGCTTTGAGCTGTCACCAACTGATCTCGGATGAGCTTAATCTTCTCAACCGCCTGTTGGATCAATTCTGGACCTATTAATTGTGTTTCTCCTCCTTCAAACCATCCGATAGGCGACCTACACTTCCTCCCGTATAAGGCTTCATAAGGGGCCATCTGGATACTGGTATGATAACTATTGTTATATGAAAATTCAATAAGTGGCAAATGATCCTCCCAATTACCACCGAAGTCCAATGCACAAGCCCGCAACATGTCTTCTAAGGTTTGAATAGTGCGCTCAGCTTGTCCATCAGTTTGTGGGTGGAATGCAGTGCTAAACTTCACTTGAGTGCCCAATCCTTCTTGAAAAGATTTCCAGAATTTACCTGTAAATTGTGTTCCTCTGTCAGTAATAATAGATATAGGAATGCCATGAAGCCGCACTATCTCTTTGAGATACAATTTAGCATAGTCCTCTGCTGAATATGTAGATCTGACCCGTAGAAAATGTGCTGATTTCGTGAGCCTGTCAACGATCACCCAAATGGAGTCGTATTTATGCCGAGAACGAGGTAATCCAGCAACAAAATCCATATTGATCGCTTCCCATTTCCATATTGGAATTTCCATTTCTTGTAAAAGCCCTGCTGGGTCTGATGCTCGATTTTTACCTGTTGACAGTTTGGACATTGAGTCACAAACTCAGCTATATCTCTCTTCATTCCTTCGCACCAATACATTGGTTTTAGATCATGGTACATCTTTGTCGCTCCCGGATGAACGGAATAACGGGAGCAATCAGCTTCTTCAAGAATCTGGTGTCGCAGTCCCGCAACATTCGGAACACATAACCTGTTTCGGTACCTGAGAGTCCCATCTGCAAAAATCTCAAATGGAGACTTCTCGTTTTGGGAACGTGCATTTCTATAATACCTCAATTTGGGATCCTCGTATTGATGCCTTTTCACTTCTGTGTCAAAGGACAAAGCGGCTGGGTTAAGCACGCTAATTCCTGTGCTGCCCGAATCCATTAAGCGAACTCCTAGCTAGACTAGCTAGTTGATGGAGCTCACGAGGTAATTACTTCCTTTCTAATGGAACATCACTTCGACTACCCATGGATTTACGACTGAGAGCATCGACCATTACATTTGCTTTACCAGGATGGTATAGAATATTTACGTCATAGTCCATCAATATCTCTAACCATCGCCTCTGACGAAGAATCAATTCCTTTTGCTTGAAAATATATTGAAGACTTTTATGATCTGTGTAGATGTCCATACGGACACCGTACAAATAGTGCCTCCATATCTTTAGAGCGTGGATGACCGCAACTAATTCAAGGTCGTGAGTCGGATAATTCTTCTCATGTTTTCGCAGTTTCCTAGAAGCATAGGCAATAACCTTGCCGTGCTGCATCAATACACAGCCTAACCCGACACCAGAGGCATCACAATACACCACATAACCTTCTGATCCTTCTGGAAGTGTCAGGACTGGGGCTGAGGTCAACCTGTCTTTCAGCTCCTAGAAGCTCCGCTCACAAGCATCTGTCCACCGAAATTTAGCAACTTTCTATGTTAGCTTCGTCAACGGTGCTGAAATAGAAGAAAACCCTTCCACAAATCTCCTATAATACCCTGCCAATCCCAGAAAGCTACGGACTTCTGTAGGCGTTGTAGGCCTTAGCCAGGTTTTCACAACCTCGATCTTTTGGGTGTCAACCCGAATACCATCGGCCGAGATGATGTGGCCCAGAAAAGTTACAGAGTTCAACCAGAATTCACATTTTGAAAATTTAGCATATAACTTGCGAGCTCGAAGAATTCCAAGGACAGTACGCAAATGTTCCGCATGCTCTTCCTCTGATTTAGAGTATACCAGGATATCATCGATGAATACAATTATAAATAAATCCAGGAATGGCCTGAACACATCATTCATCAGGTTCATAAACACAGCTGGAGCGTTGGTCAAGACAAACGACATCACTCGAAATTCATAATGACTATATATGGTTCTAAAAGCCGTCTTCGAAATATCTTCCTCTTTGACTCTCACTTGATGGTATCCTGACCTCAAATCTATCTTGGAAAACCACTTGGCTCCTTGAAATTGATCAAATAAATCGTCGATCCTCGGAAGTGGATATTTATTCTTTATTGTCACTCTGTTCAGCTGCCTATAATCGATACACATTCGCAGAGATCCATCTTTCTTCCTTACGAATAAGACAGGTGCTCCCCATGGCAACGAACTGGGCCTAATAAATCCCTTCTCAAGTAAATCTTGCAGTTGTGCTTTTAATTCCTTCAATTCTGCAGGGGCCATTCTATAGGGAGGGATAGATATTGGCTCAGTATCCGACAATAGATCAATAGTGAATTCAATCTCCCGTTCTGGTGGAAGACCTGGAAGCTCGTCCGAAAATACATCTGGAAACTCGTTTACTACCGGAACAGATTGAAGAGTCGACGGTTTTGCTTTCGTGTCATGAACTCGAACTAAATGATAAATGTAACCCTTGGCAATCATCTTCCTTGCCTTGAGATAGGAAATAAACCTGCCTCTTGGAGATGCAGTGTTACCCTTCCACTCTAAAACTGGTTCTCCCGGAAATTGGAATCGGACCACCTTAGTCCTACAATCTACATTTGCATAACAGGAAGCTAACCAGTCCATGCCCATAATGACGTTGAAATCCAGCATTTCCAATTCAATAAAATCAGCTACAGTGTGCCGGTCACATACTACAATTACGCAGTCTCTATACACTTGTCTGGCCAATACTGGAGCACCAACTGGAGTGGACACCTCAAAAGGTTTGATTGGCTCGGGTTTCATCCCGATACGACCAGCGATATAAGGAGTAATATATGACAAGGTAGAGTCCGGATCAATTAATGCATAAACATCATAAGAAGATACTGCCAATATACCTGTTACAACGTCAGGAGCGGCCTCCGATTCCTGTCGTCCGATCAATGCATAGATACGGTTCTGGGGACCGCTCGAACTAGAGGCTCCTCTTCTGCCTCTGCCACGACCCGTTGAAGCCCGGAAATCTTGCCCTACGGGGCGCACGGACGACGAAGAACCTGCTACTGAACCTGTGGGTTGGGCCTCATCTCGGCCGCTCCTCACTGGACAATCACGCATTATGTGGCCAACTCGACCACATGCATAGCAAGCGTCTGAGCCTCGGCGACATTGGCCTGAATGTAACTTACCGCATTGACTGCACCGTGTTTCCGGCGGTCTCCTCTGACTAAAATCACCACGATATTGGGAACCTGAAGCTCCCGAACCCTGACTTGGCCCGGAATAAATAGGGCGGTCATACTTCCGGCCTGCAAACCGAGGAGGTGCACTGGATGCGAACTGGCCTGAATATCTGGAATATTGCTGCCCTTGGCCTCCTTTGTACTCACTGCTTGCGCCCGCTGATCTAGTCCTTTTTCCGTGTCCCCTATCCATATCTCGCTCTCCCCTATGCGGTTGTTGTTGCTTTTCCAAGTTCTAGGCATGCGCTTGAATACGCGAGATATCCATCCCTTCTAGTAGTGAAGTTGTCAAACAATCTTTGAATAAGTGTGGCCCTAATCCCCTCACAAATCGATGTACCCGGTCTCCCATGTCTGCTACCATGGCCGGAGCATACGTAGCCAATGAATTAAATCGGAGACTATATTCCCGGGCGCTCATATTCCCTTGCTTGAGATTCAGGAATTTGTCGGCGCGAGCTCGACGAACCTCAGGTAGCAAATAATGCCGAATAAAAGCATCCACAAACTCTTGCCATTTTGGGGGAGGTGCATTTTCTCCTCTGGAAGAAATCCAATTGTTATACCATAAAACGGCTATGTCCCGGAGTCTATACGATGCCAACTCCACGGACTCGGTGTCAGAAGCATGAATAATTCTCAACGGCCTCAGTATCTCATCAATAAAGCCTTGTGGATCTCCATCTGGTTTCGATCCGAAAAATTCTGGAGGATTTAGGCTCATGAAATCACGAGCTCGGGAACTAGTCGCCCTATCACTGGGACCTGCACCATGCCGCTGAGCCTATGCGGCAACTAACTGAGTCAGCAACTGAACGACATCTCGTAAGTCTTGATTTGGAGCAATAAGGGGAAGAGCTGGGGCCCGCTCATGCTCTTCTGCTACTGGAGGAATAGAAGAAGAAGTGGGAGTGGCATGCGAGGGAGTAGCACTCTGAGCCTCGCTATGTCCCAACTCAACTGGGGGTTCTCGACTGGTGCCTTCCCCGGCGGCATTTAATATTGTTCGGAGTTGCTTCTTTCTTGGTGGCATCGCTGAAACCATAACGCACAATTACAAGATGGTCATTATTCCTAAATGCCCCGCAGCCTCTTGTTTATAAGTGTGGCGCGCCTCACACCCATAAACAAGACTCTACTGGACACGGCTCGTAGAGACACCCTAGGACTGAACCGCTCTGATACCACTTTTGTCACGACCCGCCTAATGGGCCATGAAGGGTACCCGGAGCTGACTACCGAGCACCACGCATCATACTACTATCGTCTCGAACTATGTGCATATAAACTCCATAAAGCGTGTAGGCATACACACACACACACACACACACACACACACACACACATATATATATATATATATATATATATATATATACATACATACATAGGCCCTCACGGCAGCAAAAGAATAATATACAAAATGTGCAATGAGAGTTACCCAACATCCACTACTCACACATGAGTATCTACGAGCCTCTAGCTAAGACACTGAAGTCATTAAGACGGGACAGGACCCCGCCATATCAAAGTATATACACAAAAGAATATATTAGAACTGCACCTCCGTAATATGGAAGTGCTCCTATGCAAGCTGGTGTGGCTCCTAGGAAGCTGGGTCGTCTCCCTGTCTGCCTGTGGGCATGAACACAGCGTCCAAGAAGAAAAAAGACATCAGTACGAACAATGTACTGAGTATGTAAGGCATGCATCATAAAATAACAAAGGAACAGAAGGATAAAACAAGAGTAAGAAAACAACTGGTGACTGCTTGCCTCTTAAGGAGAAATCATGCATGCATGCTCATGAAAATATCATCATATCATATATTGCTGCGAAACGTGCAGCCCGATCCATCACCCATATATCCCACGTCCGGGATGATATTAACCGATGTGGAATTTGCCTAAACCAGTGTGGGATTTGCCTAAGGCAAGCCTTACACTCACCCCCCCCCCCCTTTGGGACTCAGCGTTTTTGCTGAGGTTTGCCCCACCACCGGCTTTGATACCAACTGATCAGGTGGTTATGCGTCTATAGCGCCTCACCTTTTCCCCATGCCCTCTATATACATATACATATCATATACATATATAATATACATAGCATGCATGAGAGCCCAAACAAAAGTGCGCCTTATCGGAGTGACGTAAGGTCGTGATCCTCCGATTACATTATGACATCATCCTCATCGCCACGTCTCACCTTGAAGGAACTAATATTATGAGGCGAGACAACAATGAAGAATGGTATCAATTAAATCATAAGCATAAAAATATCTGAATTATGAAACCATCATTGTCAACCTTATCGTTGCGGAGCGTATCTCGTAAGAAATTCTTGAAGTCCTTCCACTTTCATCTTTAGGGATGCAAGAAGATCATGGAAGTATAGGGAAGAAATTATGAAACAAGAGTCATGCCTTTGAAGAAAAGGGGAGAGCCTTGCATACCTTTTTCGTTTAACTACTCTATCGCGTGCTTGTTCTCCCTTAATGCTCACGTTCTACCTTCAAGAGAATTCGTATCGACATTAGCTAACACTTATAAGAACGGACTTACTAACGCTAGAGAAAATTGGGTAGCATTTCCTTTGTTTATACTACTTTTCCCTTGTTCTACATTAGTTCCCAAACGTTCATATCAACATTCACAACATTGCAACCAATAATCATCATTTATCTACAATTGCCACAATTCACCGTTTCCTTTCAATTTCTCCACAATTACGGTTATAGCTCATTATCGCGTTTTCTCATATACAATACTCATTCCATATTATATAGGTCATTCATAACATGCTTACAATCTCAACATGCCAATATTCGTAATTCGATCCAACTATTGTTCAACAATGACACTATTCACTCCATTGTGACCCATTTTCTATACTCTTCTATAATCCAAGTGTTTCAACTTATCAATACTTCAAAAATCATGAAAATACCATGAAACGTACCTTAGATTGAGTAGAAACAAGCCTTGAATGGAAACACTCTTCTAGCACCAAAACCTCACTTCACTTCCTTTGGGTTTTCTTGAGATAGATGGACTTTTACTAAGTTTCACACACTTGTTTTCATGGATTTGAAGTGGTTGATCTTGGATTTCCTTTGATTTTTCTTATGGATGAATGTTGGAGAGAGTATTCTAGAGGTTCATGTGTTCACAAAAATGTAAAATAATGATTGGGTCGAAATTGGGTCTATTTAAAGTGGTCCAGAAAATTCTGGACCGACACAACATGTGGCACACTTTGCTAGACGCAAAGCATGCTCTGCGAGCCGCATGTTGTGTCGCAAAGCATGCCAGTACTCAAAATTTCACTGGCACACTTTGCTGCACAACTGCGTGGCCGCATGTTGTGTTTGCTGGACGCATGTTGCGCCGCAAAGTGCGCTAGAATGTGATATTCTTGCCAAACTCTCTTCGAAACTTAACTCCAATGATCCGACGAGTCTTAAACCTTCCCGAAGCTTACTAAACATGGTTTTTCTCCATTATATCCCCAAGATGAACATGTCTGCCCCCATGACCTCGAAAAAAGATTTATCTTGCTTCCCAAAGCTAGGACAATTCGCATTCGGCGAAACTCAACATACGAAAAGGAGAGGTGTAACATTAAGACAGCCGATTTAAGGGACAAAAATTAAAGACCAGTCCATATGAAGGAAATCCGCGCAATTTTTTGTTTACTTTGTTCTTAATTAATTATTTGTTTTATTTATCCCATGAGCTGGCCCAATCCAATCTCAAAGCCTCACGGGTAGGCGGGCTTGTTCTTAGTTAGACCCGGCTAAAAAGTCTCATTCTTAAATGGACAGAAAAATCTATATCCAAGCCTACCAATTACGGGCAAGTTTGGGCTGGTCCAGCGGGCCTAGCCACATAGTAATTAATAGTAAAACTTACACAAATAACTACCTTTTAACAGCTTCTAACAAGTTATAGCTATAAGTTGAAGATTTACAATTCGTAGTTGCTTTTGGCTGTATTTCAGTTGTATCTCGCGTTTTTGAAATACAGTGAAATATAGCGAAATACAGTGTGGCTGTTGAATTAAAAAAAGGCTATATTTATGGCAATAAAAATCTTTTTCAAATATATATGGTAATTTGGATTAATGGCTCCATGATTCACGCAAACCTTATGAGGTTCCATTACAGCTAACATCTCTCTATCAAAATCAGTCCATTCAAAATTTTTTTGCTGATTTTGTTGTATTCGATTGTATTTCGCGTTTTTAAAATACAAGAAAACACAAAATTTGGCAGAGTAAAAATAGGCTTTATTTATGGAACATATTCTCTTCTTTGATTTTAAATGGTAAATCAAATTAAATCAACCATGTATCACGCAAACGGCTCAAGTTCCATAACAACCCATGTTTCTCTCTCGAAATTACTTCATTCCAAACTTTTAGAAATACTTCCAAATACCGAAAAATATACACTGGAATACAATGAAATATGGTTGATTGTTTAAGAAATATAAAATTGTAGTATGCGTATATACAATGGAATGCAATGAAATGTATCAGAAACTGTTTCGTAAATTAGAAATACATTGAAATATAGCGAAATATACTGAAACAGTACACTGAAATATATAGAAATATACTAAAATAGTACATTGAAATCTAACGAAATATACTGAAAATATACAGAAATATATTGAAACACCACAACCACAAACCCTGCAGAACCACCACAACAACTGGAAAAACCCTCCTCCTTCCTCCGCCGCCTTTCTTCCGATCCACCATCCTGCTTTTCGAGATCTGAGAAAACGCAAACATAGTTCTACATAGAAAATCGTCCAATGTTGGTTTTCTTCAGATCTAATGGGTGATTAATGGGCAATCAAATGCCCCACAATTACTCCAACTGGGTGTTTTAAGTTCAAATGATTCTATGAGTACCGTATTTTCTTTCAAAGGAGCAATTTCACAAACACCTCGTGTGCGTTTCTTGGGAAAATGGGGAAATCAAACAGTATTGAAAGTGGGTTTTTTTCGGATGTAATGGGTAATGAAAATGACCCACAATTATCTCCAGCTTAATCCAACTGGGGGTTTTAAGTTCAAATGATTCTATGAGTATTGTGTTTTCTTTCAAAGGGACAATTACACAAACAGTCGGTGTGCATTTTTGGGGAAAATGGGGGAGATCGGACAGTATTGGAAAAGGGGTATTTTGTTGTACAGATCTAATGATATGGTGGATGATTATTTAGAGAGTTAAAGAAGAAGAAGAGACCATTGTAATGGGGTAAAGAGGAAGAAGATGTCATGTGGTGAGTTGTGAGGAGAGAGATTTTTTTTTAGGGTTTGGAGAAGATGATAAATATTAAATGTGTAGTGAGAGAGAATAGAGAGGTACATGTATTTCAAAAATTACTGGATCAGTTATGAAATGTAATTTTAGTAAAATAAAGCTACAAAAATTAAATAAAAAATAAGGTAGTTATTATTCATAAATAAGTCTTAGAGGTAGCTATGACAAGTAAATTTTACTAATTAATAATAATACCAAAGGTATCTACGCGCGTCTAATCTTTACGCAAAAAGGAAATTTAATAAACCAACTGAGAATTTAATTAAGTTGCAAAACTCAATTCTCTAAATAATTTTTTCCTTAGTTGATATGTTTTGTTACCATAATTTTTACCTTCTTGGTTTTTTGGTCATTAAGTATCTTAGTTATGAAAAATATGGACTTTCAAATTACCTTAATTTGGTTTTATGTTTTAAAACAAGCTAGTGGGACCATGATTGCACTTGTCAATACTATCAAACAAGCAAGTGGGACCAGACTTTGCAGGATCACATGATCTATAGGCTTGAGGAGTAACCTGTATGCCTATATTATTAGCTGGTTTGGCCAAATTTTAAAAATGTAAAAAACGTTTTTAAATGTTTATTTTAGAGAGTTTGGATATTTGATCAAGTTATTAGAGACTAATAAGTGCTTTTGAGTAATAGTAGAATTTATTTTTCAGAGAGCTGAAAAAATAACTTCTCCGCTGAAACACTTTTTAAAATCTTAATCACACACAATTTATTGTTCTAATATTGATACAAGTAATTTTTTTTCCAAATTGATTATATTCTACAAATTTACTTCTTTTGAAAAAGGAAATTTTCGTAACTACAACCCTATATAGAGGAGTAGATTTCATCATCTATAACTATGATTGATTCACATTGTATACTTACAATATGTAACTTTTTCATTTTGTACAATTAATGAATATATATATATATATATATATATATAACATATCCCCTCTTTATCTACATTTTTTTTTTGGGTAAATATCTACAGAAATTATGTTAACCCGTATTAAATACGAAAGTCCATTACTCAAACTGGTCACTCAACTATTCGAAATCATCTAGTAAAGTTATGTTTCTTTTGTTTGCAACAGAAAAATAACTTAATACCTAATTTATCCTTTAAATTATCAATCTTTATCTATTTGAAAGGAAAAGTAACTCTGAAAGTATACTCCACCTAGCTAGGGCGCTCTTCACCTGCACCTTAATGCTACACTTCTGCAGTTAGGAACTAGCCCTTATCATTTCAAAATTTAAGCCTAACCAAATTGACTACATTAATCCAAAGACGATTAATTATCTCCTAGTGTAAAGAAATGGATCATGAGTCTAACTTAACCTCAAAAGCTAGCTTATGAGGGGAGGATTGCCCAAGTCCATATAAGGAGACCACCCATCTCATTAACCACCGATGAGGGAATTTTTTTCATTCTTCAACACCCCACCTCACGCCAGGCCTGGACATCTGGAGCGTGGGCAATTTAATTTGGGGGCCTAACATCGGGTGAGACGGGTCCTGCTCTGATACCATGTAAAGAAATGGATCATGGGCCTAACTCAACCTCAAAAGCTAGCTTATGAGGGGAGGATTGCCCAAGTCCATATAAGGAGACCA
This sequence comes from Lycium barbarum, assembly GCF_019175385.1. Lineage (NCBI taxonomy): Eukaryota > Viridiplantae > Streptophyta > Magnoliopsida > Solanales > Solanaceae > Lycium > Lycium barbarum. Next base: position 137,967,892 of record NC_083340.1, on the reverse strand, counting down.
CCCATCTCATTAACCACCGATGAGGGACTTTTTTTTATTGCAGTATAATATCTTTATATTATTTGATATTTTTTGGTAGCATATTTGTAGAGAGATAATTACCATATATTAGTTAGTTTCCTTGTTTCACTAATTACCATGTATTAGTTAGTTTTCTTGTTTCACTAGGATCTCAGTTTCCTTGTTTCACTAGGGTTCAAGATTGTATCCTATATATATTCTCTCTTGGTGAATGAATGGAATAAGTTAAGATTGTATAGTTTCTACATGGTATCAGAGCCACACAGTTGTAAATTTCCATGGCCGGTGACGCCGTACCTCCTCCACCACCACCCAAAATTGAGTCTAATTCTCTCTATTTTCTCGGTCCTCAAGACCGACCCGGGGACTATATCACGCCTACTCGTTTCAAGGGCGACAATTTTGATGAATGGGCAGCTGACATACAAACGGCGTTGGAGGCACGACGTAAATTTGAGTTCTTGGACGACACTATCACTGAACCGCAGCCTCCTTGTACAAAGTCCGATTGGACTGCAATTAACGCAATGTTAATCTCTTGGATCACAAATACCATTGATGCTGATGTCAAATCTTCCTTGTCAAAATTTAGAGAGGTCAAATCCTTTTGGGATCACCTTAAAAGGAGGTTTGCGCAGACTAATGGACCACGAGTTCAACAGCTTCGGTCTTCCCTGGCTAAATGTGAACAGACCAAAACCATGTCAGTGTTCGTATATTACGGAAAATTACATGCTCTATGGCAAGAATTGGATCATCATGAGCCCCTGATTTCTTGTACTTGTTGCTCCGTCACACGTTTCAACATCTTCACAATTGGCAGACATTTTTACCAAAGCTCTCGGCAAAACTCAGTTTGACTTCTTGCTTTCCAAGTTGGGCATTTTTAATTCCTATGCTCCAACTTGAGGGGGGGTATTGCGGTATAATATCTTTATATTATTTGATATTATTTGGTAGCATATTTGTAGGGAGATAATTACCATATATTAGTTAGTTTCCTTGTTTCACTAATTACCATATATTAGTTAGTTTCCTTGTTTCACTAGGATCTCAGTTTCCTTATTTCACTAGAGTTCAAGATTGTATCCTATATATATTCTCTCTTGATGAATGAATGGAATAAGTCAAGATTGTATACTTTCTACACCTAGAAAAGCAATAAATATCTAAAATGTAGCCTAGTTCAATCGACTACAATGAATTATGAATCATTTCCCAAAAGGTCTCCGTCATAGGTGAGAGATTACCCAATATATTAATCTTTATAGAACAACTGTATAACCTTTATATAAGATAATGGTTAAATACACATATATAAATAAAATGTATGTCATGTGTTTGAATATCGAATTCTTTTATTTAATCATGATTAATATGTACTTTTACTTTATTAAATTAATTAACCATCATAAGTTGTGTTGATTTGGTACAAACACCCGATATGGGTAAAATTTTACGTGGAAGATATATGCTTTAGGTGAGAAACAACGTCAGATAGTTTTGAATTTGATATAGCATATGCACAATCCCTATGTCATGTTTCACAATGAGATATTAAGGATATATGAAAGTGGTATCTAATTTAACTAAGAACTTTAAAAACTGTATGAAATTATAACATATAGTATCTGGTGAGATTTTTTTGAAAATGTTTGTATCTATTATAAATTACTCTTTTCGAAAAATACTTCCAACAAAAAATATTTTATTAAATAAGCAAAATCTAAAAATTTGGTCAAACAATTTATAAGCGACAAAAATCCAGATTCCCTCTCTTTTTTATTTAGATTATTTTATTTGGTCCAACTAATGTGATGTTGGTAATTCTATACCACATACGTACAACTTACTATTATTGTGGAAGAGCAGGTAAAATTTGCAACAAGTAGTTACTGGATGTAGAGTGCTATTGCACTATCCTATCTCTTTGTGACAATGTATATGGTTAACCTTCTCAAAATTTTCAAATTATACGTGTGTATTTAAATTACGAATTTACGACGGTCCTGCTTTTGCTGCCCACAAGCTATACCTCTCTTTGAGAATAGTCATACAAGTTTTCCACCATTTAGGAAGTCTTTTTGAGAGCACATGTTTATCATTATCGATAATGCGTGTTTCGTCTTATTTTTCGAAAAGTGAGTCATATTATTTCATTTAAGCTAATGATGAAAGACAATCTGAATCCTAATTAACCAGCCTTTAAATGAGTTGGGGGTTGGGGGTGTGGCGCGGGGTGGGGTGGGTTGGCGGGCTTTTTATAATTGGGGTGCATCGGACCGCCGGCAAATAATGGGTACGTCCCAGATAGAGTTAGTGGCTCGTGTAATAGGTGACAGACCATTTCACGCGGTATGAGAGACACTTGAGTCAACTGCCCACGCCCGATAGCTATCTTAACCCCCTGCAATTTTGGGGTCAATTCCCCCTTCTAATTACTACTAAAAAATGAGATTCTTTAGAATTCGAGTTTGTTGCTCCAACCATTAAATGACTTTCTTGAAACCGTATAGTCAATATCCAATATGAAACAGTTAGTTGAAGGATCCGAGCTAGTATAAGCATATTAAAGGATAAATAATCTATTTCTAACCTTCTTAGACAGCTAATACGTGATAGCAAGTACGTAAAACCGTTTCTCTAGACCAATTGTACTTGGCACCGTATCATAACACTACTAAAAAGAGTCCGCAACTTAAATAACTCAAAAAGTGATCGGAGGTACCAAAATATCCCAATAAAAAAAAAAGTTACCGAAGTATCTTTTGCGCACTAATTTAGTGCGCAATACCTTTTTAATATACGTCCCCCTCATCTTCCCCACCCCGACTGTCCCCCACCATTTAAAAAAAAAAAAACGACGATCCTTCAAAAAATAGTGGTCCCCACCTTTTAAAAACATCATTTTCGTGTTATTTTTTAATCCAAAAGTCAATATTCTTGGTATATTCAAGGCAAGGAATAAGTTTCAAAACTTTGATTTCGAAATAAAGCGGCGTAGAACTCGATTTCAAAAACTACCTTCAATCTAGGTATTTCACTATGAATTTTCAATTACATTGTTAAATATATTATTATCCTAAGCATGTTTGTTGTGTAATAGTTGCGGATTTCAAAAGAAAAAAAAATACTGCTCTTTTTTTTTGTAGCATATGGGCAGTCCACTGCCACTTTTTTTTCATTTTTTTTATTAATTAATTGTTAATTGTTTGTTAGCTAATTGTTTATTTGTTAATTATTTATTTAGTATTTGTTAATTATCGGATTAGCTAATTGTTTATTTGTTAATTATTTATTAATTATTTGTTAATAGGTTGATTAGTTAATTGTTTATTTGTTAATTATTTATTAAATATTTGTTAATAACTTCATTAGCTAATTGTTTATTTGTTAATTATTTGTTAACTATTTATCAATTATTTGCTAATTGTTTTCTAGCTAATTGTTAATTATATGATAATGAATTGTTAATCTTTATATTTTTATTTGAACATCCTTAGTTTAGGTTTGAACATCCTTAGTTAGACCTTAATATCCTTAATATTATATTTGTTAGTTCATTGTATTTAATCCTTAGGTTAGGTTTGAATATCTTTAGTTTAAGATTTAAAATAGCATTAATATAATATTAGCTAGTTAATTGTAGTTAGCATAATAATTAATTAATAATTATTAATTCGCAAATTGAGATACTTAATATAATTTCCCGTTAAAGTCTTAGTATGTTAGTATAATTGAACATCCTTAGTTAAGGTTTGAACATCCTTAGTTTAAGATTTATAATAGCATTAATATAATATTAGTTAGTTAATTGTAGTTAGTATAATAATTAATTAACAATTACTAAGTCGCAAATTTTGGATAATTAATATAATTTCCCGTTAAAGTCTTAGTTAGTTAGTATAATTGAACATCCTTAGTTTAGGTTTGAACATCCTTAGTTAAACCTTAATATCCTTAATATTATATTTGTTAGTTAATTGCATTTAATCGTTAGGTTAGGTTTGAACATCCTTAGTTTAAGATTTAAAATAGCATTAATATAATATTAGTTAGTTAATTGCAGTTAGTATAATAATTAATTAACAATTATTAATTCGCAAATTTTGGATAATTAATATAATTTGCCGTTAAAGTCATAGTTAGTTAGTATAATTGAACATCCTTAGTTTAGGTTTGAACATCCTTAGTTAAACCTTAATATCCTTAATATTATATTTGTTAGTTAATTGCATTTAATCGTTAGGTTAGGTTTGAACATCCTTAGTTTAAGATTTAAAATAGCATTAATATAATATTAGTTAGTTAATTGTAGTTAGTATAATAATTAATTCACAAATTTAGATAGTTAATATAATTTCCCGTTAAAGTCTTAGTTAGTTAGTATAATTGAACATCCTTAGTTTAGGTTTGAACATCTTTAGTTTAGGATTGAATATCCTTAGTATAATTTTTCGATAAAAGATTACATAATTAATATTACATGTTAATGATTAATTAAAAATGCGTAAAACAGATACAACACCTCCATGGATCCCGCCCCCTTCATTCGAGGCCCTTCGAGCCAGAGGTACTTCATCTACAACAGCATAGTAGGTCCCAGCTAGTATCCCACCCGCTTGGTCCATTCCAGGTTGATGGAACAAGTACGGGATATTTTAGCAGCTCGGCCCCCACATCCTCGCGTCTTAGATATACTATATCAAGGCGTTATCTATCGTTGCGTCCCTGATGGTCGCGTACAGCATGATAGGGCTCTTGTGACGGCCATGATTAAGCGACGGCGATCGGAGACCCATTCATTTCATCTCCGCACTAGTGAGGCCACCATCACCCTTCAGGATGTGGAGATCATTTACGGTCTACTGGTAGATGGAAGCGCTTTGTATATTGAGGAACCTCAACAGATGCCGTATCGGTAGGAGTTGACTAGGCTCACTGGTTTCGCGCCTCAGGAGGTTGATATATCGGGATAGAGTTAGGTGTCGATGCATTCCCTCGTTACTCACTTGTGCATCGTAGCATAAAGCATCCGATTACAGAGGACACGCCTCGGGTGGATGTTGACCAACGTGCTAGTCTGTACCTTATCAACATATTTGGGGGCATCCTGTTCCCGAACATATCGGGTTCCCATGTGAGCTTGAGGTATTTGCCGCCTTTGGAGCATCTGAGCGAGTTGGGATGTTACAGTTGGGGAGTTGTTCTGGCTTACATGTATCGATGATTTTGTCGATCGTCTATGGGCTCGAGGGCCGATGTCGCTGCATTTTACCCGCTCCTTCAGGTAATATATATTAGTGTGTGCAATTTTATTCTAAATATAGCTTTTTGAAATGATGACTAATAATTTTTTTTAATGACCCTTTCAAATATGGGTGTGGATTAGGATGAGACCTTTTCATCCCACTGCTACTGACCTTCCGCTCGACTATATTGTTGAGGATGTGCCATACGCGCGGAGATGGATGAGAGGCGTAATCCGAGATGTGGATACGCACCACAGTATTCTCCCGTTCAGGGATCAGCTTGATCGTATGACATCGGACACGGTAAGTTTTTGTTATTTAACATTAGTATTATTTTTTTTACTATTTTAGTCTTTTATTGGTAAGTAATTCAATTCTTTTTACAGGCTTTTGTATGGATGCCGTATGATCAGGTTTTGGATCAGCTGCCGGCGTTTTGTAAGTCGCAGTGTCCGTTGATACATATGGATATCGTTGGGATAACGCGCCCGACCGCGTTTTACGACAGTTCGGTCATGTACAGAATATACCTGAGCAGCTAATTAGGAGCACGACCATTACACGCGAGACGAGCGTGTGGCTATCACCGATGCATGGCGGGCCTTTATGCAGCTCCAATTCCACCGTTGGGATCAGAGAGTGGCGATGCTAGCGGTGGACGGGCATGCGACTTCGGTCCAGAGGTCCATGGAGTGGTACACGCGGATCACTCACAGCTTGATTGGCAACCCCGTGAGGCCTCATGCAGATAGCTGAGGATATGCAGCACTCGCAGGACAGTATGAGGCGTTGGTAAGTTTTATTAGTCTTAAACTTAATTAATCATTTTATGTATTACGTTACAAACTTATTCAATCACTAATATTTGCAAACAAATGCAGCTACGGACCGTGCAGAGGATGCGCTATGAGAGCTTGGACCATATGGATGACCTCGAGACAGCAGGATATGCAGCGCGGATGGTTTAGCTAGCTGATAACGTCCAAATCCACTCCTCAAAGAGAAAGTGTACACGGTCGTCGCAATATAATTTACCCAACTATGAGTCGGGGTCGATCCCACAGGGAATAATATACTAGGCGATTTAAACAAGTAAGGAATTATCACCAACTAAGCTAAGACAAACACTTTTTCAATTTTTGGTTTTTGATTTTGAAACTACCAAAGATAAAACTAACCTAGAAAGCGAGTAAAATGATCAATGGCCACAAGCATGGATACAAAGAACTCTCAAGTAACGGTCCAATGAATATTATGATTTTACAACTAAGAGCAGGTTTATGTTGATAGATAATGATTTCTAAAATCTCATTGAAAGTCTTCCAACCAAATCAATGAATTTCACTCTAAGCTTTTCCAAGCCTTAGAGTGTGATATTAGGCACAATCAATTTAACCTCAAGTAACTATCGTCTTCCGAGCTCAAGTTATTAGATGGGTTTAATGACTCAGATTCTTGCTAATTAATCTTTCCCAACCTAGATTTCCTCTTCCGAGCTCAATCAAAGTAAATGGGCGAGTCTTAGGGTTAGCTAATCCCTTAAGAAACATTAAAGAACAAGATTAATTAAAACAACAGAGACCCACTTCAATAGCTATAAAAAACATTCAATACATAAGCATAACAAGAGGTTTCATCCAACTTTGCAAATGAATATTTTCATAAACAAGATTAAAGTTATGGAATAAAATTCTACACACTTAGATATACAATACAAAGCAAGGAATTGAAGAAATGAGTAAAGGGTTAAGAAAGTTCTTATCAAAACTTCAAATCTTCAATCCCCAAGTGTGGTGTAGGAACCCTAGTCTCCAAGCTTGAAAATATGGCTAAAGATATGTTTTACAAACCCTAAAAGAGTATTTATAACATTCCAAAAACGGGAACAAATTGTGGACAAAAATGCCCTGCGTGCAGCACATGCTGCATCAAGTGCTACTCGCAGGTGCTGCATGCACAACATGCTGCAGCAAGTGTTGCTCGCATGCACAACATGCTGCAGCAAGTGCTACTAGCATGTGCTGCCAGAAAGTGCTGCTTGTTCTATTTTTGCTCTATTTTGCTCCGTTATGCTCTCCGGGCATCTTATCCTACAAAACAACATAAATACACAAAAAGTAACAACAAAAGTGCTTGAAGAGTCACAAAAGCTTAAGGAATTAGCATCGAATATCCCGTAATTTCGCGGCACATCACTAGTCGAGGGTGGTATGATTCAGGCCCACAAGCTCAGACGTCTCAATGAGCGTGTTCCAAAGGTCCCGCATCAGGTAGTGGGTGGTCGTGGTCATGCCAGAGAGGCTGGTGGCCGAGAGGATAGGGGCAGAGGGGCTGGTGGCCAAGGTGGTAGGGCCAGAGGGGGTGGGGCCAAAGAGGGTGGTGGTCTAGTAGATGAGCGTGACGACCATACACCAGTTCCAACTCCAGCCAGCAGCCTCCGTCGACTTTAGAGATCCCATCGACTTCTCACCGGCCGTCGACTTAAGAGATCACGTCGACTTCTTACCGGCCACCGACTTCAGAGCATCCGTCGGCTCATCTATATACGCCGAATTTATTTTCAGATCACATGTTCTGGCCATCGCATGTACAACCGCCAGTTCGTCATCCACAAGGTGAGCGACCAACTCGTGATCTACAGGGTGGTACAGAGTTGGACTTCGATTAATTATTCGAGGACTTTGACATGTCTCCGGCTCGGAGGCCCGCTCAAGAGACCGCTGAGGAGCCATCTCAGGAGCCTTCTCACCAGCCATCTCAGGCGCCGGTCGACACACAGGTTTTGTGATATTTGGCACAAATATCATGTTTTGTGTCGTATTACAACTTCTTCTTATGACTTTTATTGCGTAATTCATGACGTAACCGTCGTATTTGAACTTATGTCATTACATTTTAATGTGTATAGGTACGATGACGACAAACGATGGAAAATGTGCTTGAAATGATCGTAATTCGTAGCATATGCTGATTGGATGAGGTGACGAGTCGATGACCGCAAAGGACGAACAAAGAAGAAAAAAAGAAGAGTTAACCACTGAAGGGACCTCGCTTTCCTTCCGCATCGCGGAAGGATCGCGAGAAGCTTCATAACTTCAGGCTATCGATCCGCATCGCGTGAAGAAAGCGGAACAACCAAACTCAGACATCAGGTTGCGCGATCGATCTGCATCGCGGGCAAAAGGCGAGAAGCTGCAGATCATTGCGCGATCCTTCCGCGATGCGGAAGGAAAGCGGGACTCTGCGGACGTTTTCCTGATTAGGATAGGATTTGGATTCCTCATTTGTTGTTTTAACCCTAGCCTATATATAGTCGTTTTGATAGCTGAGAACGGTATTCTGGGATTATTCAAGGATTTGTAAGCCACCGTTCTCCTTTTTCTCTCTCTAGGTTATTTTATTTTTCATCTTTTTCAACCCTAGTTTATTCATGGCTTCTGTTGTCTATGATCGAATCATGAGTAGCTAAATCTCCTAGTTTTAGGGTTGTGGCGAAAGACTTGAAAGTTGATTTGATGACGATTATTATCTATTGATTTTCCATATTGTGGGTTGCTTATTTATTCTTGGTTTTAATTGTTTGATTATCTGGCCAATAGTTAAACACTATCTGTGGTGCGTGAATTGAACTTGAGAAAGGGAATTCACGTACGTAATAAGAATAAATAGAGTTTGTTCGATTTAATCGTTTCACTAATGAGTATAGAAATATACCCTTTAGCCCTACTTAGTTGAAAACGGAGAAATAAACGTGTTCTTGTTATCTCTGATGACCATAGAGATATAGGCGTTATGGTAACATCTACAAGCTTGTGAGTAGTTCGAGAGAATATCATAAAGCATAATTAACCCGTTAACTAGTACCCCAGGAAATAAAATAGGTGGAATTGTCTGAAGATCAACTGGATTGTCGAAAGCCATAACCCTAGATCTTTCTCTCATCTAATAATTCTTACAGTCCTTGTCAACATAGTCCCAGTCATAAAAACACCCATCATAAATTGTTTACTTTTCAAGTTTTAGTTTAGTACAACAAACAATCTTGGTTTTCACTTTCTTGAATAGTTTCATTCGAATTTGAATTAGTTTAACAGTAGAATCTAAGTCTCTGTGGGATCGATATCTGGACTTAACTGTCTATATTACTTGTACGACCACGTATACTTGCGTGTGCGTTTGGGAGCAACATTTTGTACAATAAAATAATGTATTAAATTAATTGTTTATGTTATTTTATGTTTAGTTTAGCATAAAAATAAACTAAATTGTTTATATGTTATTTCAGGTTCATTCTTCTGCGCCTGTGGACCCGTCTCCTGCTCCGGCACCATCTACATCTCTGGCTCTGGTGCCCACTCAGGAGACCGCTGAGGAGCCAGCTCATGAGCCCTCTAAGGAGCCCTCCAACCAGCCATCTCAGAAGCCCGTCGACACATAGGTTTGATTTTTTACAATAAAATAATGTATTTATTAATTGTTTATATGTTATTCCATGGTTAGTTTAGCATAAACCTAAACTAAATTGTTTATATGTTATTTCAGGTTCATCCTTCTGCACTTGTGGACCCGTCTCCTATTGAGGTTGAGTCATCTCCTGAAGCTCACATTTCGGCCACCGTTGTCTCACATAGGAAGCATGTTTTGAACAAGTCCCCAAGGAAGGGAACGCAGGATGATCATGCCATAGAGCATGTACGAATTACGAGGAAGAAGAGGGATGGAGATGATGGTGAGGGTGATGGGGTTCGTCTTATGCCTAAGGTTAGTCTAAAGGCTTCCACATGTGGGACCTAGGGGGATGGAAATTGTGTATTTGTAAATAAAATGTACATTTTATGTTAATATTATATATATTTTTTTGGGTATTATTTTCTTAATGATAATTAGTTATCTTAGTTTTTATTGTCGTTTAATAATAACTCGTGCGATATCCTAAATTAATCAAAACCCTATAAAATAAAACTCTTAAATCTAAAGATAACAAGTTTCCAAACAAACAAAACTTACTTCGGGGCACTTTACAACCCCTAAAACGACGATCCAAACGTATAGGTATACTTGATGCGCTGAGCCTACATTATTGTTCGCAGAAAAAAAAATCAAGTTCTATATAAAATATTGATATTCCGGCGTTTTTAAACATGACTAATCTTTGGTCAAAGTACGGAAAAAATGAATTTCAAAACTTTGGCCAATGAATAAGGGGCTGGGACTTTTATTAAAGAGGTGTTGCGCATTAAATTAGTGCGCAAAAAGTACTTTGGTAACCTTTTTTTTAATTGGGGTATTTTGGTACCTCGGACCACTTTTTGGGTCATTAAAGTTGCGGACTCCTACTAAAAAACTTGCAAATTCTGTCGGTTTTTTGATAATTTTTTTTTTAAGAAAATTGACGGACTGCATCAGTTAGTTTTCGTGCAAAAATGCGTGAAAAATATAATTTTTTTATATTATTTTCTTAAATAAGCCGACGGATTTCGTCTGTTTTTTATTTTTTTATTAAAAAACTGACGGTGTCCATCGGTTATTAGAGCAAAAAACAGTATAAATTAAAACAATGTAAGTACTTGAACAAAGAACATGAGTGGTCTAGTGGTAGAGCCCTTTAATGCCAAGGAATATACCCGGGTTCAATTCCAAGTTGTTACATTTCATTATTTTATTTTCAAAAAAAAAAAAAAAACAATGGAGTCCATCGTTGGTTTTCCAAAACCAACGCGACCTAAACCGACTACCCATAGTCCGTCGGTTTTCCCTAAAAAACCGACAAACTTTTTTCTGTCGATTTTTGCCACTTTTTTAGTAGTGTTTAATCATTGGACAAATCAAACCCTCTTCCAACTCCTAGAGTTGTGGTGGATAAATAGATCCCTTTAGTTTTTATCAGATGTTTCGAGTTCGAGCCCTGAGAATAGAAACTTTCTGGTAGGGAGCGCTTCCCCCTTCAATGGGTCTTAAGTGACGTAAATCTAGGTTAATCAATGCTCCAAAATAAAATACCAAACACTGAATACCGAACAAAAATCATTAAAAAAACAAAAAACAAAAACCCTGCCTCAATCATAGTTGCATGGCATATTGGTTTAGTATCAAAAAATTTCTAAATCTGAATATTTATTTGAAAAGAAGTTTTGAAGACTCTTTTCGGAAAGATTCCAAGGCAGATGATTTCTCCGATTTAGCTTTATTTTCAGGTCTAATTAATGTGATCTTGGTAATTCTTAACCACATGTAACTTATGATGCAAAAAAAAAGGTAGTTAATTTTACGAATAACCCATGATATTGTGAAATAGAAGTTAGACGAATCGTTAGCTAGACACAGAAAATTTTATATAATTGGAGGAAATAGTCAGCTTCCCTCACAAAAACTAAAAGAAAAAAAATCAGCTATAGAACGATAATGGTCCATTTCCTAGTTGCAACTAGCAAGCTTAGCTTGTTCTGTCATGTACTTGAAGTATGGCTCGCGCCAACAGTCACTATGCACAAAACTTAAAAAATCTCTTAGCTGATCTCAACTTGAGAACTCCTCCAACAGGGTTCTCCACTACCTCAATGGGGAAAAAACCTGATCGAACACATGGACTTTCTCTATGTCGTGGTGTGTTAAGTGCCGATTGCAAGTCCTGTGTGTTAGCTGCTAGTGAAGATCTTGGAAAACGTTGTCCATACGACAAAGAAGCCATCGTATGGTACGATAATTGTCTCTTGAAATATTCCGACGATTGTTTCCGTGGAGAAATTGACAATACGTACAAGTTTTCCTTGTGGAATCCTGCTTTTGTGAGTAATCCAGAGTATTTTAATCCATTGACAAAGGAATTGTTGGTATGATTGGCTGAAAAAGCTTATGGGGTGCAGAATTTGTATGCAACTAAAGAAATTGACATTGGGAAAAATGAAAAATTGTATGGATTGGTTCAGAGCACAAGGGATCTTTCTAAAGAGGATTGTAAGAAGTGTCTTGACAGTATTATTACTGAACTTCCAAAATGTTGTGATGGAAAAAAAGGTGGAAGATTTGTTGGCGGGAGCTGCAACTTTAGGTATGAAATGTACTCTTTCTTTAATGCTCCTTAGAAATTAGAATACGTTATTAATGCTGAATAAATAATCACACACATACATAAATATATATATGTGTGTGTGTCTGGACGGCTTGACCTAAAAGTCCAATATTGATGTAATTTAGTTTGAATAACTTGCAACTTTTGTTGTTGTTGTTATTATTGCTGTTGTTGTTATAATTACTGTTTTTGTTTTTGTTGTTATTATTCTTTTATGTTGTTATTATTGTTTTTCTGTTTTTAGCTTGTAACACGTTTTTGAATGATCGACCTTTTCTGCCGGTCCTTCTTTTACTGGACTCTATTAGAAGGCACCGTTGAAACTATTACGGACATTTGAATCTAGCTAAAGGGATTTTCTACACATAAATCCACTCATCCAAGCTACTTGCGTCATTGGAGGTTTGGCCCTGACTCCTACATTATTTAAAATAAACAAAAGAATTATCAATAAGGAGGGCGATGCAAAGCGTAACCTCCAAGGATCCTAACTAAAAGTAATAACTATGGACTGAGCTAGCCACAAGGCAGCCTTACCAAATTACTAGAAACAAGAGACCCGGGGGAAGCTAGGAGGCCACTATAGTACAATCCAAAGGAATGCATCACCAAAAAACATGACAACTAGAGACTAGTTCCATAGACAAAAATCATCTATCTACATATATTAAAAGCGTCATAGAGGGGCAGTTCCTCCTCAGAATAATATTAATACTGATATTTCAGAAATTGAGCAAACACCTGAGGGGACTATTAAATTAAGATTTTATGAACCTCCATCTATTTTAGATAAAGCTGAAAGTCATAGTATCAGCACTAGATCTAGACTAACAGGATCAAATTCTTCATGTCATTCTTATATTTCACCCGATTATATTGTCAAAATTCCATCTGAAGCTACTACTTCTCAAGTTAGAGAAACTGATGATAATAGAATCAATAGTCTTAAAATCGATCAAGATAATATTGTTACTGGTATTCAGGATACGGAATTAACCGCGTCTGATATGGATTTTGATGGAATTTAATGGATCAAGTCCAAAAATTTAATTTTAGTCGGGGATCACCCGCAAGAGAAAAAAAATTAGTAATGAATTTTATATGCCCAGATGGGAACCATTTAGAAAGTGGGTTCTTCAAAGTTTTAATAATGATGAAAAAACATTTTTCCGGGAAGACTTTTATAAGGATCTTTCCAAAGTCAATAAAGTTATATCTTTTGTCCCTTGGTTTATGTCCAAATATGTAGGAGATTATACATCTGTTTTAGAACATGAATATAAATTGACTAATGGAGAGATTATTAATACTATATTTCCTCCACAACAATCTTTTCAAATTGGAAAGGATGACAAAAAATTTCATTTTGCAGCTTTTTCAAAATTATTTGAAAACGATACTTTACAAGTTACTGCTAGGCATATTTATAATATGCTGAAACAACAAAATTATGCAAATATTTACAAGAATATCTTGGGTGAACAAATTCTTTCACTACATGATAGAATTGACAAACTATTTTCTCATATAGAAAGATTACATGATTCTACCCTTAATAAAGGGAAAAAGCAGGAAGTTGTTGCTACTCCAAGTATACAGCCTCCACCTGAAATCAAAGATTTTAAATTAAAATATTTTTCAGAATTAGAGCAAATGCTTGATGAGAAATTCAAAACTTTAAATATTAGTCCTTTAATAGCAGAGGATGATGATAATTTTCCTAATATAGATTAAAAGGTCAAGGTTGCAGCAGATATTAATAAACAAGATGAATATTATGCTGATAAACCTGCTCAAAAGATGTATTACTATCCTAGGCCTACTCCTCAAGATGTTTTATTAGAGGAGCATGAGTATATTATTACCAATAGTTATAGTGGTAAAGAGATCTATGAATGAAACATGGATGGTTATAGTGAAAGACAGATTTATTGTACCATACATAGGATGTTGATGTATAGTACGATAAGTAAGGTTAATAAAAATAATGAGCCAACTATCGCAGATATGATTATTGCTGGTTTTACTGGCCAATTAAAAGATTGGTGGGATAATGACTTAACCCAAGAACAGCGTGGTAATATTCTGAATGCTGTAAAAAGGGAGCAAGAATTTCTCAAGAACCAGTTCTAGTTCCAAATGCTATTTATTAATTGGTTATTAATATTATAGAGCATATATCAGGAAGATGGTCGGATAATAATGAAAGTATTAGAACCATGCTTCAGAATTTAAGATGCAAAACCCTTACCTCATTTAGGTGGTATAAGGATGTATTCCTTTGTCGGGTTATGGAATTACCTGAGTGCAATGATACTCATTGGAAATCCAAATTTATAGATGGATTACCCGCCCTTTTTGCGGAAAGAGTTAAAAAAGCTCTTAGGAAAGGAGAAGCTAGTATCAATTATGACAATTATACTTATGGAAAGTTAATAGGCACATGTATGCAGGAAGGCTTAGCCTTATGCAATGAGATTAAGCTGAATCAGCAAATTAAAAGACATGGTCTGAATGAGAGACAACAATTAGGAGAATTTTGTGGACAATTTGGTATGGATATTCCATAAACCAAAGCACCTCATAGGCGCAAGAAAAAAAAGAAAGATTTCCAAGTATGGAAAGAAAAACGCTTGCAAAAGAAAGAAAGGCAGAAAAAAGAATTCAAGAAGAAAAAGGATTTTGTTAAATCCAAAAATCCAAAAGCCTGTTATAAGTATGGAAGAGTTGGTCATTTTTACAAAAATTGTAAAGTCAAGGAAAAGAATAAGAACCTTGATATCGATGATAACCTAAAGAATCTTTATACAAGATATTATTAAATTCAGAACCAGAAGATTCTGGTTTTGAGTCTGATAATTCGGAGGACTCTTCATCAAATGAAGATCTTAGAGTTCTTGAAAATGAAAGTTATACCTCTACCAGTTCAGATGAAGAATGTGCACCATGTCAAATGGGACAACCATGTACTAAGGGTAATAAAGAAGAGGATGAATTTTATAATCTCTTCTCCCAATACCAAGATACCAATATCAATGTTTTAGACGGTAATAACCTTGTGGATTTATTAAAGACCATTAAAGATCCAGAGCTTAGATCTCAAATTATTGATAAGGTGAATGAATCACCAAAGAAGCCAAAAATGCAGATTGGTATTCAAATACAAGAATCACCAGGTCCATACACCATGTCAGAAGTTAAAAAACTTCTTCAACAACGGAGAAATATTATAACTACTCCAGCCACAACCCAAGATTTGGAAAAAGAGATTGATAATCTCAAACAGGAGATTTCCACCCTTAAACAGCATAATATGATTTTAGATGAGAAAATTTCTAGAATCGAGGATAGGGGGAAACAATTTATGGAAATTCCGGCAGATAAAATTGTAGAAGATACATCTGTGGAAGGAAGTACCAGTAAAGAAAGAGAATTTCTGAAAACTCTGGAATTTATTACTTCCCAAAAGTTTTTTTTATAAAAGTTACTCTTTTGATTGATTATAATTTCAAAAAAGAATTTACTGCTCTAGTTGATAGCGGAGCTGATTTAAATTGTATTCCAGAATGATTAATTCCTTCAAAATATTTTCATAAAGCTACCCATAGTTTTAGATCTGCTAATGGGTAGAAAATGGGAATTACTTTTAAATTACTTGAAGCTTATATATGCCATGATAAAGCCTGCATACCAAAAAGTTTTGTGCTGGTAAAAGATATTTCCAATCAAATAATTTTGGGAACCCCATTTTTAAAAAAAATATTTCCTATCCAAAAATGGGATACTAAAGGTATTATAGGAACCTTTGAAGGAAAATCTGTCGAATTTCAGTTTATAACTGAGCCATTTTCAAGGATTATAAATGAAATCAAAGATAGGTTGATGAATAAACATCAACAAGTCAATTTCTTAAAACAAGAAATTTATACTCTTAATATTGAAGAGATTTTGCAAAACCCTAAATTACAGCAAAAAATAGATTTTCTAAAAAATCAATTTTCATTACAAATTTGTAGTGATCATCCTAATGCTTTTTGGGATAGAAAAAAACATATTGTTTCTCTTCCATATGAAGAATCTTTTTCTGAAAATAATATTCCTACAAAAGCAAGACCATGTCAAATGAATTCTGAATATTTAGAATTATGTAAAAATGACATTTCCTTTCTTTTACAAAAGGGCCTTATAAGATCTTCAAAATCTCCATGGTCATGCACAACTTTTTATGTTAATAAACATGTTGAACAGGAACGTGGAGTTCCTAGGTTGGTTATTAATTACAAACCCCTTAATAAAGTTTTAAAATGGATTCCATATCCGATTCCTAATAAAAAGGATTTATTGGATCGTCTCCATAATGCTATTATATTTTCTAAATTTGATTTAAAATCGGGATATTGGCAAATTCAAATTGCCGAAGCAGATAAATATAAAAATGCTTTTAATGTCCCTATTAGGAAATTTGAATGGAATGTTATGCCATTTGGATTAAAAAATGCCCCTTCAGAATTTCAAAAAATTATGAATGATATTTTTATGCCTTATAGCAATTTTATTATTGTTTATATAGATGATATTTTAGTATTTTTCAAATACTATAGAAATGCATTTTAAACATCTTGATATATTCAAGAAAATTATTATTCAAAATGGTCTGGTTATATCTAAACAAAAAATGTCTCTTTTTCAAACAAAAGTCAGATTTCTGGGTGATAACATTGAAAAAGGAAGAATTATTCCCATTAATAGAAGTATTGAATTTGCTTCTAAATTTCCTGATGTTATTACTGATAAAACCCAGCTTCAAAGATTTCTTGAAAGCTTAAATTATATTTCACCATTTTATAAATATTTGGCGAAAGATATATCTATTTTATATGATAGATTAAAAAAGATTCCTAAATCATGGACTGATAGTCATACCCAAGCAGTTCGCAAAATTAAGGAAAAGGTTAATAACCTTCCTTGTCTCGCTTTAGCCAATCCTAATTGGCAAAAGATCATTGAAACGGATGCCTCTGATATTGGGTATGGAGGGATTTTAAAACAGTATTCTCCAGATGATAAATAGGAGTATCTGGTCCAATTCTATTCTGGTAAATGGAATAACAGTCAGAAAAATTATGCTACTGTGGCTAGAGAAATTCTTGCTATAGTAAAATTTGTTCTTAAATTTCAAGGAGATTTATATAATCAAAAGTGTTTAATCAAAACTGATTGCCAAGCAGCTAAATTTATGTTTAATAAAGATTGCAAACATGTTGTTTCTAAACATATGTTTACAAGATGGTGGGCATTATTAGCCCCATTTGATTTTGAAATTCATTATATAAAAAGGACAGATAATAGTCTCCCTGATTTTCTCACCAGAGAATATTTGAGTTCATAACTCTTATTCATCTTATTTGTAGGATGAGGCCCCAATTTAGCCCTAACTCTAATAGAGGAAGGGGAGGTAGAGGAACACCATCAAAAGGAACAGATAGAGGCACCGTTCTAGCCCAAATGGGAAGCAAAAAGCTAATAGCTGATAATATTGCAGGATCTTTGTCACGACCCAACCCCGTAGGCCATGATGACTAGTGCCCGAGCTGGACACTAGTATGTACCTGTTAACTGTAATCATCCGCAACTATCATAATACAGACTTATCAATACCAAGGCAAGACGTCGTCTCAAAACTGTCGCATTATTTAGACGTATCACAACAACCTGTCTCCTGGGGAGTTACAACTTTTAACAGACATTATGGTACATAAGCCGACAAGGCTTTCATAATATATAAGGGAACATCCCCGCCATACACGAGCCGACAAGGCTGCCATTATGAATGGGAATGTCCCAAAACATAAGCCATATAGACACAACTGAACAACATCGATATACAACCCACACATATGTCTACAGACCTCTAAGAGTAACAACAGTATCATATGACGG
Source organism: Lycium barbarum (assembly GCF_019175385.1). Lineage (NCBI taxonomy): Eukaryota > Viridiplantae > Streptophyta > Magnoliopsida > Solanales > Solanaceae > Lycium > Lycium barbarum. The sequence goes on along the minus strand of NC_083340.1, from coordinate 137,949,610 downwards.
GACAGGGCCCCGCCGTACCCCTGAATAGACACATATATACAACAGGAGAATCTGTACCAAAACGTTAAGCTCCAGGACAAGGGAGCACTCCAAGATAGCTGAATATGACTCCTAAGCTGGCGGGTTACCAACGTGAGCATCTGTACCTGCGGGCATGAACGCAGCCCCCCGAAGAAAGGGGGTCAGTACGGAATATGTACTGAGCATGTAAAGCATAAATACAATAAACAGTATCATACTGAAGTGAGGAGTACAGAAAACCAGTACAATAACCAGAAAATCACAAGGCTTACCTTTGAATCATAAATCATGGTGTCAATATCAGACTTAACTCGTTATGAAACTTAATGTCAATATTAGAGAATCATCATGTTTATGTGCATATGTATAACGTGTCCCGACCCTCTAGTGAGGGACTCGGTAAATAAAATCATATCATCATCATGTATATATATATATAATGTGTCCCGGCCCTCTAGTGAGGGACTCGGTGAATAAGATCATCATGTGTTGTCCTGGCCGCCATCCCCATATCATCATATCATCATATACATATACATAACGTGTCCCGGCCCTCTAGTGAGGGACTCGGTGAACAATGCAGTGAAGCTGTGCACGAAAACGTGTCCTGGCCCGGGACTCAGTGAAAGACATATTGAGGTATGCACGAGCAGAGTAGTGAGAAACTATATGCAGTTTAAAAACATTCTCAAAGACTCAGTAGGATAATCAACACGAATTACCATTTGAAAATCAGGACAATAGTTGTATTAAATACCTTTTGAATATCACACGGAACATATTAAACATCCCTTGAATGTCATCATAAGTATATCACAAAGCCTTAAGGATCATAGTCATATGTCACTATAGTATGAAACACCTTACAGAAATCCAGTCACTAGTTATCATAGAGTTCCTAAGAATAGGAACGGATATATATCGACTATTAACCAACGTACAAAAAAACTGAAGAGGGAGGCTCAATCACTTGAGAATTGTAATATCAAGAAGTGAATAAGAATCATAAATATCACTCAGAGCTTATGAATGGAATTTCCCCAAAGTTCATATCAGTCATCACTTAAATCTAAGACATGCCGAAAGAAAGAAAGGACAGCTTTACATACTTGTCGGCGACTATTCGTGAATCCTTTTTGCCTCGTCGCTCTTTTCGCCTAATTATATAAAAGTGACGTTATCGTTAGTAACTACATTTTCTAGTTCGCAAATCTATAGTTCATTCTTTTATAGGACCTACATTTCAGTCTATATATATTCTCGCTTAGGTTTTCTATTATCTAAAATTTTAGCGAAAATTCGGCAGCACTTCCCCTATATGTTCACCTATCCCAAATTTCCAATTGCTCTCCTGTTGACACAGAAATACCAATAACAATATATGGATACAATTATATTTCCAATTCCTTCAATTCAACAAGAACAACAACATGTTCGTATCAACACAATTTCAATTTTTGCTTTCTAAACCCTTCGTCATACAATCCATGATAATCATAACCATAATGCAACTTAAAATAAATTTTCCATGCCTATTTAGAACAGCCCCTACACGGCTCAATTCATCTTTCAAGTTCGACAAGGATAACAACAACACATTCTTTTCTTCCGATTTCATGAACTACACCAACAATCCACACGTTACAATATTATTCATATAAATGTAAGAAACTATATTAACATCATATTAGCTTCTACAACAGCCCACAAACAATTACAACTCCAACTTGAACCATTAAGCCTTCATTCTCACCATGCAATCCATAACAACAACCAAAATTTTAAGTAAAATCAGTCCATTTTTTTTTCCCTAGAACAGTCCACGGCTTGGACAACTTTCCCAACTACACCATTTTTTTTTTACACATATAATTCATGTTTATATATGTTTACAATGCATCCAAACTCACCCCAAAACATATTGGAAGTGATTAATTCTTACCTTACCACTTGACCCTTCAATGGCTAGGATTGCCAATTTGAAATTAACACTTGTTCTTGTTGCCTTAAGGAACACTTTTACATTACAATTGTCCTTCCAATTCAGCTAGAACACCTTGAAAATAAATTAGAATCAAGATCATAGGCTTGCAAGAAAATCAACCATGGCCGAGAGCCATGTTCTCACCATCTCCAAGTTTTCTTTTCCGTCACCTTAGAATTTTTATCAAGCAACAAAATTTAATTTTTTTCCTTCAATAGCCATGCTGGCCGAATGCAGCCATGGCCATATTTTCTTTCTCTACAATTTAATTTGCAACAAATGAATGGAAATGGTCATCTTGTTCATGACTTAACCATATATATATGGTTTCCTATTTCCCTACACGAGCCCCCCCCCCCCCCCTATATTGAGTCACCATTGCATTGTTTCATTATTATTATTATAAGTTTAATTATTTTTTTTTGAAGATTAATCGGGTGGGACCCACAAAAACCGAATTAAGCTAATAAATTCTTAATTAATCATTAAATATTGTCTAATACTCTAATCACAATTAATTAATTCCCAATCTCCAATAATAACATTTTTACACTAATTACAATTTATAAATAATTTATGTTCTAATTAAAATTGAAAATTAAAAGTTTCTATTTCGTGTCCGGGAAGGGTTTCGTCTTTACTCGCGTCGATTCTTTTGCAAAAAATCTCGGCGTATAAAAATATGGGGTATAACAATCTTCCAGTAATAGCAGGAAGCAAATTACATATGAAGAATATTTGGCTTTCATAGAAGCCCAGCAGAAGAAGGATAATATGACACCTTGATATTTTAGTACCCTTACTGACGATGATCATGAGGACACCGATTCATATGAACAAAATGACAATAGCGAGTTAATAATTCTCATAGAAAATGAAGATCTCCAATGGAGAAATGAGCCTTGGCAAATCATGCAAAGGTATTTCGATCAAGCATCATACGCTACAACTACTTATAAATATCGCATGAATTATAAGCTGGTTCTTTCATCTTTAGGATCAGCAAAATTTCAACATTTTTACCCTGCTAATAGCAAAAAGGTTTATAACTTTTCAAAAATTATTATAAAAAAAATTTTCTCTCCAAATGAATGGGGAATCAGTACTTTAAAGGAAAAGGATTATATCCATCCTGAACAAAAAATCCCAGTTAAATTTAACTATTGGGATTATGTTGAAGCCTTTAATAAAGTCTTTTTATATGAAATTCCTAATAGGAAACATTCATGGTTTATAAAAATATGTGCCAATGTTTATAAACAGGGCATTCCAAATTGGTTTTGTCAATGGTGGATCCATTATGGTCCAACCATAAAAATTTTACCGGAACTCTTTAAAAGTTTATATATGAAATGGATTGAAGTTTGTCAAAAAATTATAGACTTGGAGACTAATACTACTTTCTTTGACGGAATTGCTAATATGTATTTCTTCATTGAATTTTCTATCCCATGGATCATGAAATGGTCTGTCGAAGTGGGTAATAACCCACACAATATACCTTGTTTAAACAGAATTTTTTATACCAAATTTTGGAAAAAATTAATTCAAAAATCAAATGATGGCACAATTTCGGGACAAGAGTTAATAAACCAAGTTGAAGCTACCATAGCTAGCTACAGAGATTCCATCCAGTCTAGACAACAAAGGGAAATTCCTAGCCCCTTTCAGCATATTACTAGAAAAATTCAGATGAAAAAGGGAATTATACCCCCGCAGCAGATGATAGCTGCATACATGGAAGAATTGAAAAAGGATTTAATAAAAAATCTTGACATGGAAATCCTTTCCGATGCATCTATGGCATCAGTTGGTCATACTACTGATAATGAAGATGATGATGCAAATGCAGACCGTGTTTTAGCAGGAGAATCTCAAAGTTCGGATAATACTAAAGACTTTTCCCAATTCTAAGTGTTAAATTCACAAGCCAGTAGGAAGAATCTTCCAGCTCAGCCAAAGATAAGGGAAAATCAAAGGTGAAGTGATGAGGTGGATCCCGCCACAAGAATCTGCTTTTATAAAGTATATCTTTTTATAAAAGTAGTTTATCTTTTATAATTATTAGACTGTTATAAAAGCAGTTTGTTTTTTATAAGTTAATAAACTTTATTGATAAAGTAAATTTATTAGGTTGTTAGGTGTCATTATAGCATTTATTAGGTGTAAAATTTTCAAACTTTGCTTTTTTTAGCACTAGGCACGTTTTTAGTCTTCAGACTTTTTGAAGACTTTTCCTTTTAACTTTAGACATTGTTGGCCACTTGTCGGCCGCCCTCTTTTTGTCCGTTTTCCCTTTGATCCGTTATAAAATGATCATTTTGTAAAGAATGGAGGCAGGTTTTCACAGACCACCTTCTCCCTCCACTTGTAAAATATTCTCTAAATAAAAAAAAGTTTGTTGTTTATTATCTCCATCTCTACTGAGCACAATTTTCACTTCTAGGTAATCTTTACTTTATTTTGTTTTACATTTAGATTACTTGTTTATATTTAGCCTAAATGACAGGCTAAAATCTTGTGTTGAACTATATCACACTAGACTACTAAGTATTATGGTGAAAATACTTTAATTAACTAGGATTCACCAAAGATGGTACTGAGATCAGGCAGAGAATAACCCAGGCGGATTGTTCAAACTCAGGCGGTGGTCCTGTTGTTTTGCCCGCTTAGCCGAGGTGGCATCTAGGGCTGTTTTTGGACTTGTCCTGAGTTGAACAACCCCATCACCAGGGTTATTAACCTAGTAAAAGTCCTTCAGGAGCATGAGCATATTATTACCAATAGTTATAGTGGTAAAGAGATCTATGAATGGAACATAGATGGTTATAGTGAAAGACAGATTTATTGTACCATACATAGGATGTTGATGAATAGTACGATAAGTAAGGTTAATAAAAATAATGAGCGAACTATCCCAGATATGATTATTGCTGGTTTTACTGACCAATTAAAAAGTTGGTGGGATAATTATTTAACCTAAGAACAGCGTGGTAATATTCTGAATGATGTCAAAAGGAAGCAAGGAACTTCTCAAGAACTAGTTCTAGTTCCAAATGTTGTTTATTAATTGGTTATTAATATTATAGAGCATTTTTCAGGAAGATGGTCGGCTAATAATAAAACAATTAGAACCATGCTTCAGAATTTAAGATGCAAACCCTTACCTCATTTAGGTGGTATAATGATGTATTCCTTTGAATCTTTGATTTCAGGTGGAAGTTCTATACTTGGAGTAGCAACAACTTCCTGCTTTTTCCCTTTATTAAGGGTAGAATCATGTAATCGTTCTATGTGAGAAAATAGTTTGTCAATTCTATCATGTAGTGAAAGAATTTGTTCACCCAAGGTATTCTTGTAAATATTAGCATAATTTTGTTGTTTCAACATATTATTAATATTCCTAGCAGTAACTTGTAAAGTATCGTTTTCAAATAATTTTGAAAAATCTGCAAAATGAAGAATTTTGTCATCCTTTCCAATTTGAAAAGATTGTTGTGGACGAAATATAGTATTAATAATCTCTACATTAGTCAATTTATATTCACGTTCTAAAACAGATATATAATCTCCTACATATTTGGACATAAACAAAGGGACAAAAGATATAACTTTATTAACTTTGGAAAGATCCTTATAAAAGTCTTCTTGGAAAAATGTTTTTTCATCATTATTAAAACTTTGAAGAACCCACTTTCTAAATGGTTCCCATCTGGGCATATACAATTCATTACTAATTTTTTCTCTTGCGGGTGATCCCCGACTAAAATCAATTTTTTGGACTTGATCCATTAAATTCCATCAAAATCCATATCAGACGCGGTTAATTCCGTATCCTGAATACCAGTAACAATATTATCTTGATCGATTTTAAGACTACTGTTTCTATTATCATCAGTTTCTCTAACTTGAGAAGTAGTAGCTTCAGATGGAGTTTTGACAATATAATCGACTGGTGAAATATAAGAATGACATGAAGAATTTGATCTAGTTAGTCTAGATCTAGTGCTGATACTATGACTTTCAGCTTTATCTAAAATAGATGGAGGTTCATAAAATCTTAATTTAATAGTCCCCTCAGGAGTTTGCCCAATTTCTGAAGTATCAGTATTAATATTATTCTGAGGAGGAACTACCCCCTCTATGACCCATTCTTTGGGGAAATCAATTTCATCCCATTTGATAGGTCTTCGAGTAATAATTTTGGATTTTCCAAAATTAGTTTCTATCACAATAGTTTCATTTTTGAAATCCATAATTTTACACATAGGATTCATAGTATATAATGGTTTAAAATATATTCTATAACAAATACATATTACTTCAGTACCGGGGGCATATAATTATAACCATGTAATTTAACACTTAATATTAAAGTATCTAAAGAACTGCAAATTAGGATAAGCATTAAAATATACAGGGCCATAAGCCAAACTAGTTTGAACTGTCCCTATGAGGGATTTTTTCCAATCTCGGTTCCTACCATCTCTTAAAGCTGCTATAAAGTTTTCCGGTAAACCTCTTAATGTTAGTGGCTTAAACGCAACATGTACTAACCCAATATGCATAAATCTATGGGTTTCCCTATAAGGGGCTAAATCACTTGCAGATAATAATCTAAAAGTAGCATGGTCACTATCAACTGTAATTGTTTCTTCAGTGGTAAAATACCACTTGCTTGAAACTTAATTTCTCAAAAGTACCCATTTGATAAATTAATCTAGGCTGAATTTTAGGAATAGTCCACTTATTAAGCAGATCTAATTGCTGAGGCATATCATATTCCTCTTTTTTACTATTTTTAATAGTATTTTTTCTTCTAATGATATCCATTAGTAGATGTGTGTTGAACATATATCACCTATTACTATTCTTGTACCATGGCTCTGATACCATCAATCGTTGATGATGATAATAATAATATAGCATAACGGTTATTCTTCCATAAAAGCTTACGAATCTCTCTCAACTTTTATCACAATCAAAACTTTTTGAATTCAAAAACCACTAAAGATCTAAAAATTTCCAAATACAGAAAAATATACACTAAAATATAATGAAGTATGGTTTATTGTTTAAGAAATATAAAGTTGTAGTATGCGTATATACAATGGAATACAATGAAATATATCAAAAACTGTTTCATAAATTAGAAATACAAAAAGCAGAAATACATTGAAATACAGCAAAATACAAAAGTTGTGGAAACAAAGTGTAGTAAAAATAGGCTCTATATTTGGAATATTCACTATATTTGCACCAAAAAAGATAAATACATTGAAATACAGCGAAATAATGTACTGAAATATACTGAAAATTAAATATATTGTTTGTTAATACACTGAAATACACTGAAATATACTGAAACATTTTATCAAACACTTGGTGGGCATGAAGCTCCACAACTCTCATCAATGGTGTTCTTATGGAAAAGAAGCGAGTCATCTCAGATTGCTACAAAAAGGACGTTATCTGGAGATAAAGACTTTCAATTGAACTAGTTAATAAAGCTTCACTCTGTCGGCCTTCACCGTTGTTAGAGCTCTTTTTTTCACTCCGTCGTCGACCATGGCTTCACTCCGTCGTCGACCTTCACTCCGTCGTTGACCATGGCTCTTTTTAATAAAGCTTCACTCCGTCGTCGACTATGGCTGCTGCTACTACTGTAGGATTCTTCTGATTTGTAAGAGAAAATGAGATCTAGGGTAGGTGATGGAACATAAGCATATGGAGTTCAGATCAGAAGAACTAGAACCTGAAGGTTTTTTTCGAGTTTGGAGATGGAGATGGTAGTAATAGTGGTGGTGGTGTTGACGGCGGCGAGGGTGGTGGAGATAGAGAAAGGAGGGAAGGGTAAGTGAGGGGAAGGAGAAGAGAGGCTGGAGATAGAGTAAGGGAGGGAGAGAGGCGGTAGTGAGGGGAAGGAGAGAGAGGAGAGGGAATTTTTTTTTTTAGGGTTCGGAGAAGATGATAAATCTTAAATGTGTAGAGAGGGAGAATAGAGAGGTACATGTATTTCAAAATTTACTGGACCAGTTATGCAATGTAATTTTGAAAAAATAAAGCTACAAAAATTAAATAAAAAATAAGGTAGTTTTATTCATAAATAAGTCTTACAGGTAGCTATGACAAGTAAATTTTCCTATAGAAAAGGGATTAGTCTAATACTTCTACAAAAGAGGCTAATATTCCATATTATTCATCATAAATCATCTATATAGGGATTACATAATTTATTCCCTCTTCCTCTTCTACTCACTCAGCCGATATGATAATTATCAGTACTTCAGTAAGTTTTTACATCTAATTTTAACCACTGGAGCCTTTTTTTTCTTTTCTTACATAACATGTGTTTGGTTTACTTTGGGTTGGATTGATTGACAGACTTTTGCTACGTCTTTGCACGCAGTAATAAGGTACACTAGCTTTTCCTACTGCAATAATAAGAAATTACTCGTTGTTGATTGCTGCTTTAAATTAATTACGCACGATTGTGTATGTTTGCTTTACGTTCTACATGTTTAACTTAGGCATTTCTGATCAAATTGATACGGATTGGAGATAATTGGTTAAGTTTAGTTTTTTACACGTCGTGTGGTCATTAAGATTAGTGTGGCTCATGTTAAACTATTTTCATGACGATTCACTAATCCTATCACGTTTCTAATTAAACCCAAATAGTATTTGTCTATAATTAGGTTGGTTAATATTTTGTGCCCCTTGATGAAGCATCATGGGATCCTTTTACACTAATACTCATTGTTGCTTGATGAGTGATGGAATATGGCATGACTACTGAGATGCAAATTAAAATTTCTCCTACGTGGTTAGATGTGTTATGCGAGCTTAAACAACTATTGTGTCATGGGTTGTGATGACGTTCAAGCTTAAACAAATCGGGGTTGAACTCTAGCAACCAAAAGGACTGTATTTTCTTTAGTTCATCATCTCTCTTTATATTTTTAATCTGGTATTGTCTGACCCTTATGCCCTTTTTGACTCAATTTTCATTGTGGAGTTATTGATTTTAAATGTTTTTGTGTCTTGAAAGTTAACACAGAAAGTCATACTCTAGGTAAGTTTCAATTTTTTTAATTTATATTTCTCTCATAATTTCAATAGCTATCCACGCGCTCTATTATATACAAAGTATCGATTTATTTACAAAATTAGTAAGATTATATTTTTTTATAGCTATCTTGTAATTACATAGCTATTCATATATGTACTTCAGGCATGGTTAGACAATTTACTTAAATTTTCTCTAAACACGTCTTTTTTCACGCATTTGAATAATTCACCAAAACACATTGTCTTTAAGATGTGTCGTGAAGAACCATTACAAGATATGAGAATGGAAGATGTCTTAATATAAATAAGTCAAACAATCAAAATTTTGCAAAACATAATTTTAAGAAGTCTCCAACTTGGTATGAAAATCTCCAAAACCAATTTATTACTTGAACTTTTTATCAATTGTTTTTTAGGTAAAATAAATCTAGTTCAATATTTACGGTGTTCAGTCATAAAAAGGCAAAAAAATATTTTGCGATTTTATGAACACCATTTGTCAAGCAGTTGGTTCCTCAACTATGTGAAATTTACTATCTTCCTCTTCTTGTTATTTCCTGAAGAAAAAAAGGTCCAAAAGTAAATTTGCTAGATCGGGTAAAGAAAGTCCGATGGTCACTGTATAGACTATATTGTAAAACAAGACATAAAAATTCTGATAAATAATCAAATCAGAAATAGTAAAAAAGGGAAAGAAAAAAAAATTGAAAGCTAAAAAGGAATGTCACCTTAGAGTCTAAACAGAGAGAGTAATGATTGCTCCAAAGAAATGAAAAGAGAAAGAAGTTTTGTGGAGTTCAATCTTGAAGAATGAAGACTGTTTACATAACTACTAGTAGTAGCACAAAATGTAAAAAGGTCAAAAAAATGTTGACTTCTTAAAATTATGTTTTGCAACTACAATCTTTATCAACCCAAATGACATTTGATCTGAACACCAATGATCTCTAATGTAAATTTATGTTGCACCTGGAACTGGACATGCTCATTTCAATGTTGTGAAACTTGAAGCTTCTTGTAAAGAGTATGGTGGGGAGGTTCCACATGCAAACTTTGAAACTTTGATTGTGCAAATTATTCAAATCGTTCTATAGTGACTTAAAAATGTATGCAATCATGTTTAAAATTGTCAAGATTGCCCTCATGTTTATTACATATGCTATCATATTTTTTTATATCAGCACGTGTTATAAGATTAATTTATATATTGTATAAAGGGTCAAAGTTGTCAATGGACTAAAAGATATGGGTCAAGTTAGGCCTTAAGGCCTATCTTTATATTTCAAAGTTAGTCAAGTTAGGTCTTAACGCATCACTTTAGATTCCAAAGTTAATCAAGTAATTAGTCAAGTTAGGCCTTAAAGCATAACTTTAGATTCCAAAGTTAGTTAAGTTAAGTCTTAAGGCATAATTTTAGATTCCAAAGATAGTCAAGTTAGGCCATAAGATCTATCGTTATATTTCAAAGTTAGTCAAGTTAGGCCTAATGCCTATCTTTGGATTCCAAAATTAGTCAAGTTAGGCCTTAAGGCCTATCTTTATATTTCAAAGTTAGTCAAGTTAGGCCTTAAGGCATAACTTTAGATTCCAAAGTTAATCAAGTTAGGCCACAAGGGATAACTTTAGATTCCAAAGTTAATCAAGTTAGGCCACAAGGGATAACTTTAGATTCTAAAGTTAGTCAAGTTTGGCTTTAAGATCTATCTTTAAATTCCAAAGTTAGTCAAATTAGGCTTTAAGGCATATTTTCATATTCCAAAGTTAGTCAAGTTAGGCCTTACGGCAGAACTTTAGATTCCAAAGTTAGTCAAGTCTTAAGGTCTAACTTTATATTACAAAGTTAGTCAAGTTAGGCCTTGAGGCATAACTTTAAATTCCACAGTTAGTCAAGTTAGGCCTTAAGGCCTATATTTATATTCCAAAGTTAGTCAAGTTAGACCTTAAAGCATAACTTTAGATTTCAAAGTTTATCAAGTCTTAAGGTCTAACTTTATATTCCAAAGTTAGTCAAGTTAGGCTTTAAGACATAACTTTAGATTCCATAGTTATTCAAGTTAGGCCTTAAGCCCTATCTTTATATTTCAAATTTAGTCAAGTTAGGCGTTAAGACATAATTTTAGATTCCAGAGTTAGTCAAGTTAGGCCTTAAGGCATATCTTTATATTAAAAAATTAGTCAAATTAGGCCTTAAATCATAACTTTAGATTCCAAAGTTAGTCAAATTAAGCCTTAAGGTCTAACTTTATATTCTGAAGTTAGTCAAGTTAGGCCTTATGACATAACTTTAGATTTCAAAGTAAGTCAAGTTAGGCCTTAAGGCATAACTTTCGATTCGAAATTAAAATTAGTCAAGTTAGGGCTTAAGACCTATCTTTATATTCCAAAGTTAGTCAAGTTAGGCCTTAAGACATAATTTTAGATTCCAAAGTTAGTCTTAGATTCCAAAGTTAGTCAAGTTTGGCCTTAAGACCTATCTTTATATTCTAAAGTTAGTCAAGTTAGGCCTTAATGCATAACTTTAGATTCCAAAGTTAGTTAAGTTAGGTCTTAAGACCTATCTTTATATTCCAAAATTAGTCAAGTTAGGCCTTAAGGCATAACTTTATATTCCAAAATTAGTCAAGTTAGGCCTTAAGACATAACTTTAGATTCCAAAGTCAGTCAAGATAGGCCTTAAGACCTATCTTTATATTCCAAAGTTAGTCAAGTTAGGCCTTAAGGCATAACTTTAGATTCTAAAGTTAGTCAAGTTAAGCCTTAAGGTCTAACTTTATATTCCAAAGTTAGTCAAGTTAGGCCTTAAGGCATAACTTTAGATTCCAAAGTTAGTCAAGTTATGCCTTAAGACCTCTCTTTATATTCTAAAGTTAGTCAAGTTAGGTCTTAAGGGATAACTTTAGATTCCAAAGTTAGTCAAGTTAGGCCTTAAGACTTATCTTTATATTCCAAAGTTAGTCAAGTTAAGCCTTAAGACCTATTTTTATATTCAAAAGTTAGTCAAGTTAGGCTTTAAGGCATATCTTTATATTCTAAAGTTAATCAAGTTAAGCTTTAAGGCATATCTTTATATTCTAAAGTTAGTCAAGTTAGGCCTTAAGGCATAACTTTGATTCCAAAGTTAATCAAGACTTAAGGTCTAACTTTATATTCCAATGTTAGTCAAGTTAGGCCTCGAGGCATAACTTTAGATTTCACAGTTAGTCAAGTTAGGCCTATCTTTATATTTCACAGTTAGTCAAGTTAGGCCTTAAGGCCTATCTTTATATTCCAAAATTAGTTAAGTTAGGGCTTAAGACATAACTTTAGATTCCAAAGTTAGTCAAGTTAGACCTTAAGACCTATCTTTAGATTCCAAAGTTAGTCAATTTAGGCCTATCTATAGATTCCAAAGTTAGTCAAGTTAGGATTTAAGATATAACTTTAAATTCTAAAGTTAATCAAGTTAGACCTTAAGTGAGTGTTTGGATTGACTTATTTTAAGTTTTTGGGTTTGCTTATTTTAAGTGTTTATTAGCTTTTAAGCACTTTTTTAGTTTTTGTGGTGTTTGACAATGACAACAGTGCTTAAAACCACTAACTTTTAGGCATGAAAAGCACAAAAATTAAGCGAAAAGTCAAAAATTGGGTATTCCCGACTTATGAATTTTAACTTTTAGCTTATAAGCTACTTTTTAAAAGTCAATCCAAACACTCTCCGAGGCATTTTAGCGTTCATTTTATGTTCCTCGCATTAATTTTCCTCTGTACCTTTAGACTTCATTATACATTTCTTTTGCTGCACTTACAACATGCGACATTCTATCCTCTCTCACAGTTTAACTGCTTAATTAAGGTGCTTGGTGGCGGTGCATTTCTTGATACCAAATGACATCACGTTTATTAAACTGTAATAGTAGATATGTAGCAAGCACTGCGATTGTATCTGTTGCTAGCCGTATTAAATGGCAAAGTGCTGCTTCTTTGGCATCTTCCCAAAAATATAGAATTGTTAAAAAGTACAATAAAAAGGGAAGTGTAATTTTTTGGTGACTGGAATGTGCTCTGCACTATGTCGACAGTAATGATATCTCTTCTGCAGCTTTAATGATCTCATTTTTTCGATTTTCTTCATTTTTTTTTTTATTGTATTTTCAGATCTGTAAGTGAGGTTATCTGATTGATTGGATAATTAGTAAAAAAAAAATGTTTGGATAATGCCAATGAAAGCTTCAAACCGTTATAGAGAAGTTGATGACTAAATTTGAAATCCACCATAGTTGATACTTGGAGCTCCTGGGTTTGAAATCTGAAGGAGGAGAGAAGGATGAAGTTGGAGAAGAAGATGAGTTGGAGAAGAAACATAAGCTATATGGGATGGGAGGGATAATTTCATCCACTTATTATTAACTTAAAGGGTTGAAGGATAAAAACTACAACAATAGGAGGGACAAAAATTAAAGACTAGCCCAAAATAAAGGCAGTTTGTGCTAATGACAGTAATATGAACGTTGTAACTTTACTAGGTAAGTTTATTTTCCTTTAATATTTTCTATGTTTAGTTCAAAAAACTTTGTTAATATAGTTCAATAAGTTGACTAAATTACCAGAAAGAAAATGTGAAAGGTGTGAATAAAAAGACATGTTCTCGGAGCTACGAAAGGAACATGAAAATTAGAAAATAGTTGTTTTACCACCTGCAATGAGAATTTTCTTTTTTCCTTTAGTGAACTATGAGTATTGCCTGTTTGTTTTACGTTTTTATGCTATTGAGATTGACTTGCACTGTGTTATTCCAAAGTGATAGTCTCTAGATTTATTGTTAAGGTATTTTAGAGATGTTACCCTTGACATTTTGTTGTTTTTCTCTGATCGGCATAGTCAAATGTGCCAACAAGAATGAGTTCTGATAGATAATTTTAGTGATAGATTATTATTTTCCATTCGACAAAGTTTGTATAGATTGAAGTTAGTTTTGAAGGCTTAATCGTATATTTACACCCAATAATTTTTAACAAGATTCTTTGCATACATCAAGTCTCTTTTTCGTGAATATGGAGCTCAAATGATCTTTTAATTGTAATCCTTTAGTATTTGGTATGAATATCAAATTGATCGGTTCCTATTAAGTCTAAATTTAGTATTATAATCCTTTTAACATATTACTTAAATTACTGCATCACAAAATTGACAACAAATTATACACTTTATACTTACTTTTATTTTATTACATTATTAAGATTTCATACATAGTGTCTAATCAAGTTGCTAGCCTTTATAATCAAACCATAAAAATAATAATGTGATGAACCCTATTAAACTGCATAGTTTGATCTGACTCGAATTGACTAACTGCTCAACAAATTCAGTTTGTATTTTTCCTCTGAAATATTCTTTTACTCATTACACAGATGTATTACTATGATTTATACCATTAATACTATTCACATGGCCGAATACACATGTAAACCACGTGTCCAAATACTAGCTAAAATATAATGAAGAGGTTCCTTTCAAGGTGATAGCCTATAGTGTGGTTCAATTGGGTAGCATGCTTAGCTAGTGCATCAGCTATCATATTGCCTTCTCCATAACAACGAAACAATTGTACTTTTTGTTAAATTTACTTTTCTTCTGCTTCATGATTTAATTGATGATGGAAAGATTTACTTACTTTTTAGTCTAAAAATATGGTAGAACATTTAGGCTCTTTCTAAATTTAGTTACTACATTAATTATAAAATATTTAATTTTCTTTTAGTTTAGTATCTATAAGGAAAATAACATATTTTATTTTATTTTATTTTTTCTATTTTTCTATAAATAGAGATGTAATCTTTTATTTTTCAACACAAGAAACAATGCTTCGATTTTCTCTCTAGCTTTTTCCATTCCATAACACTTTTCTACCCCCGATTTGGTCTTGAATTTTCTCCACATCCCTTTGGAGATGTCATGAGGAGCTAATATTCCATTAATCATTTTTACAAGAAGCATATGTACTTTATAGTTGTCATAGAACCTATTTGGATTGACTTATTTTAGGTGTTTTTAAGCCAGAATAGCTTTAAACATTTTTGTAGTGTTTGGGTAAGATAAATAGTGCTTTTAACAGTCATTTGGCTTAGTTGATTTAAAGTAGCTGATAAGCATTAAGTGTTGATAAGTATTCTTAAGTGCTGAATCTGATTTGATAAATAAGTAGTTACGTGTTTCGATAAAAGTGTTGAAACTGATATTAAGCAGCTAAAGAGTTTTGCAAAAAAACAAAAAATGTTGATAAGCATTTTTCCTGTTACAATGACTTAAATACCCTTAAAGTTGTTTATACTAATAAGAACGTTATTTTTATAAGTTCTTAATACCAAATTCATTAAAATACGAATTAATTTATGCCTCGTTTTATTTTTAATACATAATTAATTAGATAAAATTATTTCTTATGAATATAAATTATTTTATGATAAGCTAAATTACAATCATAAGCTATAAAAAATAGTTAATAATTACACTAAAGTTTGTTAGTATAACATACTCAAATAGTACACAATATTTGAACAAAAGAAACACATATGCAATTAATGAAATTTTGTTTACTGCTACCTAAATCAAACTATTCAACTATTATAAATATCTTGAGCACTCAAATCACGAGCAACCATTCAAGGATATTATCTCCTTGATTTTTTGGATTTTCGATGTTTGCATTTATGAAATTCTCGTATGTTTTTAATGGTCTTAGAGGAGAGCTATTGGGTTTTAAAGAAGTGGGGTGAGGAAGTAATGTGATGGAGAGGGTTAGGATTTTATTAAAGTAAAGGTATTTCAGGGATTACGAAATAATATTAGGGATAGAATAATAAAAGTTTTGGTCAAACCAAAATTGCTTACAAGCTCAAAAATAATAAGTTAGGGGAGACTAACTTATGACTTATTTTTAGCTTATAAGTACTTTTATTTTTACCAAACGCGGAGATTAACCGAAAAATGCTTATAAGCTTAACCAAACACCCTCTTAGGCACTTGTTTTAAGCAAATATAATAAAAATAAGCTAAAAATCATAAATTAGAATTCCTAACTTATAAGCCATAAGTTAAAAGCCCATCCAAACAGGCTTGTAGTGTTGGTCACTGCATCAAAGTAACAACAAACAAAGCTGCCTGAGTGTCACAATAACTGTTAGCGGAGAATTGAAGAGGATTAGCAAATGCCATGATGAGTTGCTAATCTCTATCACGCTACTTTCATCAGTATGAACAATGATAGGACTATTAAGTTTGTTGTTTAAATAAATCAGTTTGCTAGATAGCTTGTGCTTGTAGTTGAGGACAATGTTACAAGAGTTAAGATAGAAAAAGGAAAAAGGAAAAGGCATCTTGACTTTGAAAACTCAAATGGCAAGCAAGGGAAGTACTAGCTAACTAATGACAAGGATAGGAGATAGAGACTGATGAAGGTGGGAGAGGAGCTTGGTAGCTTGTTCTGAGACCTAAGTAAGACATTCTCTTCGTCAAGAGAGATCGAGTAGCATAGAAGCTTTGACTTAAAGCTTAGGATAAAATAAAAAAGGAAACTAAGGAAACTTTTAGGTTCAGGGAAAGAAAAAGGCTAGTGAAGTCCCAGTTCTAGCTATTGTCCATAGTGCTGAACATTTTTCTCACTCATATATTAAGTTGGATGAGAGTCTGATGCCAGACTCTTGCCAAGGAAATATTTTTGTGGCCATACTTCTTTGCACATTTGGCCTTCCATATTTTTCAGCATACAATGCTGGGGTAATCTGTAGAAAGAGCCTATGCACAACATTATTAGGCTTACCATTCCACCAGCTTTGAAGAAGAGCATTTATATTCAACTTACCTAAGGACAATCTCTAAGTAGCCTGATATCATTCTCCAATTTCTGGAGACTTTCTCACCTTGACCAAATACATGATTGATAGACTCCTCCTTTGCAGTTCTGCAACATGAGCAATTTTGAGAGGTATTGATCCCAAATATCTGTAAAACCTGATCTATAGGGAGATTATTCTTCAACAGCCTCTAAATAAGAAAAGAAATCTTGAAAGGAAGTTCTTTAATTCAAACTTTAGCAAGATGAGGGATGGGTTGCTTCTTTGTTTGAAGTTCTAATAGGCACTGACACAAGTGAAACTCCCATTAGGATTGAGCACCAAATTGCTTTGTCCTTTCTATGGGTTTGATTGGTATCACTTCTCTAAATAACAAGGGCTGTGAAGAAATGACCTTTTGTAGTTGATTAATATCCAATCTGCTTTCATGAATGAACTAATTGTCTTGGTGTTTTCGCTTTCCGGTGAAGTTGAGTTGTTGGAAGAGGGGCCCAGAGTTTGTACATTTATACCACCAGAATAGAGCCTAAGTAATTGTCTCCTATTTTCCAGAGTATGTTGGCCTCCACTAGCTTTCTAGTATCAGTTAGATGTTCACAGCAAAAAATTTTTACCACGATAGATTCTGAACCAACAAAAGTTGTGTGAGGCTCCACATTTGCTTGACAAGTGGAATTTCTGGGTCCCATCAGTACTTTTGCTTACCCACACCTTTCTCTCTCTCTTTTATTTTTTCCAATTATCTTTTTGCTCTCTCATTTCTCTCTTTCTCATAGAATGTAAAGCTTTTTTTTTTCTCTCTCTCTCTCTGGAAAATACTAGTTAATACAAAAATATTTCGTTTCTATTTTTTTAGCCGAGTATGGAACTTTTGACTTCACTAATGCACAACTGTTATCAGAATTCTAAATATGCAAAATGTATATTAAAATGCATGCGATATACTATACATGTGTTTAAAAGTTAATTGAGGTTATAAAACGTTGAAAGACGATATTTAGCTTCACTCAGATTTATAAAATATATTTATAAATCACATTTCTAAAATAAAAAAAGGCTCCTGGAGCACTAAGCTCCCATATACAACAACAACAACAACCTAGTGAAGTCCCACAACGTGGAGTCTGGGGAGGGTAGAGTGTACGCAGACCTTACTCCTACCAAGGTAGGACAACTGTTTCTGAAAGACCCTCGGCTCAATAAAAAAGCATAAAAGAGGTCAGATAAGGCTAAGAAATTCAAAGCGATATGGAAATGCAAATCATGAAAGCGACACAGATAAAATAGGATAATCAAAGTACATGAAATAACAGATAATAGCAGAAATTAGAGCACAAGAAATTATACTGCGATAATGCGCCTACTAATAAGGAAGGATAACGAGACTATCTACTAGCCTACTACCCTAATCTGGGTCCTCCAAACCCTCTTATCTAAGGTCATGTCCTCGGTAAGCTGTAACTGCGCCATGTCCTGTCTAATCACCTCTCCCTAATACTTCTTCGGCCTACCCCTACCTTTTCTGAAACCATTCATGGCTAACCTCTCATACCTCCGCACTGGGGCATCTGTGTCTCTCCTCTTCACATGCCCAAACTATCTCAGTCTCGCTTCCCGCATCTTGTCTTCCACCGAGGCCACTCCCACCTTGTCCTGAATAGCCTCATTCCTAATCCTGTCACTCCTAGTGTGCCCACACATCCATCTCACCATTCTCATCTCGACAACTTTCATCTTTTGAATGTGAGAGATCATAACTGGACAACATTCCGCCCCATACAACATAGTCGGTCTAACCACCACTTTGTAGAGCTTGCCCTTAAGTTGTGGTGCACCTTCTTGTCACATAGCACTCCGGAAGCGAGTCTCTGTTTCATCCACCCTGCCCCAATACGATGTGTGACATCATCGTCAATCTCCCCGCTGCCTTGCATGATAGACCCAAGATACTTGAACTACTTTTCTTCTGGATGGCCTGGGTACCAAGCTTCACTTCCACGCTAACCTCCTGAGGTGCTTCACTGAACTTGCACTCCATATACTCTGTCTTGGTCCTACTCAGCTTAAACCCTTTAGACTCCAAGGTCTGTTCCAACCCTCCAGCTTAGCTTTAAATCCGCTACTAGTCTCATCGATCAGGACTATGTCATCCGCAAAAAGCATACACCATGGCACCTCACCTTGCATTTGCCGCGTTAATACATCCATCGCCAAGGCAAATAAAAATGGACTAAGAGCTGATTCTTTATACAACCCCATCACAACTGGAAAGTGCTCTGAGTCTCCTCCTACTGTCTTTACCCTGGTTTTGGCTCCCTCATACATGTCTTTGATCACCCTAATGTACGCCACAGGTACACCTTTAGCCTCCAAGCATCTCCATAGGATCTCTCTTAGAACTTTGTCGTAAGCCTTTTCTAGGTCGATGAATACCATGTGTAAGTCCCTCTCCTTCTCCCTATACTGCTCCACCACTCTCCTCATAAGATGGATGGCTTCTGTAGTTAAGCGTCCCGGCATGAATCCAAACTGGTTCTCTGAAATAGACACGCCTCTCCTCACCCTTATCTCCACCACCCTTTCCCACACTTTCATAGTATGGCTTAGCAGCTTGATACCTCTATAGTTGTTGCAACTCTAGATATCCCCCTTGTTCTTGAATAGAGGGATCATTACACTCGACTTTCATTCTTCGGGCATCCTTGCCATCTTAAAGATAACATTAAACAACCTAGTCAGTCACTCCAAACCTACCGAGCCCGCGCTCTTCCAAAATTCCCCAGGAATCTCTTCAAGTCCGGTCGCTCTTCCCCTGCGCATTCTACGAACAACACCCTTAACCTCCTCAACCTTAATACTCCTGCAATACCCCAAATGGTGATACCTCCATGTATGTTCCAAATCTCTCAACACAATGTCTCTCTTTCTTCATTCAAGAGTTTGTGAAAGTATGACTGCTATCTCCGTCTAATGAGAGTCTCCTCTACCAATATTTTGCCATGCTAGTCCTTGATGCACTTCACTTGATCCGCATTCTGTGCCCTTCTCTCTTTCGCCTTGGCTAGCCTGAACAATTTCTGATCCCCTCCTTTCTCCTCTAGTTCAGCATAAAGGAGTTCAAAAGCTGTCGTTTTTGCCGTCGAAACCGCCAACTTCGCCTCCTTCCTCGCTATCTTATAAAGTTCCCTATTCGTCCACTTCTCCACCTCATCCTTGCTTTCTATCGACTTCACATACGCCACTTTCTTTGCTTCCACCTTCCCTTGAACTTCTCCATTCCACCACCAGTCCCCTCGATACCGACCACGACTACCTGTTGAGACCCCCAACTCTTCCTTTGCTACAACCCTAATGCAACTAGCCGTCCTATCCCACATACTGGTCGCATCCCCACTACTATCCCAGACCCCCATATCCTTCAATTTCTCTCCCATCTCCAGGGCACTAGTCGTGGTCAAACTCCCCCATCTGATCCTAGGTCGGTCATCCACGACCCTCTTCATCCTCGTCATCTTGATCCCTAAATCCATCACTAAGAGCTTATGTCGGGTTGTAAGGTTGTCGCTCGGAATAACCGTACAGTCTTTACACAGACCTTTATCATCCTTCTTAAGAAGTAAAAAGTCTATCTGAGTCTTAGCCACCGAACAACGGAAGGTTACCAAGTGCTCCTCCTTCTTTGGGAAACTCGAATTGGCTATCACCAACCCAAAAGCTCTTGCAAAATCCAAAAGTGACACTCTTCCTCCATTCCTGTCCCCGAAGCCAAAGCCTCCATACACATCATTATAACCTCCTAAAATAGGCCCGATGTGCCCATTGAAATTCCCTCCCACGAAAAGCTTCTCAGTAGGCGGTATACCTCCCACTAACTCGTCCAAATCCTTCCAAAAGCGCCTTTTCTCCTCCTCGCCTAAGCCCGCTTACGACATATATGCACTAATAATGTTCAAAGAGAGCCTTTCAACGACTACCTTAATCGACATCATCCTATCAGTGACTCTCCTAACCTCTACCACCTAATCCCTTAATTCACTATCTACCAAAATGCCTACCCCATTCCTCTACTTCGACCTACCAAAGAAGCAAAGCTTATACCAGTCTACCTCCTTAGCTTTAGGACCTACCCATTTGGTCTCTTGAATACAAGATATATTAATCTTCATCTTCTTAAGAATCTTAACTATCTCTATGGACTTCCTCGTCAACGTCCCAATGATCCAAGATCTTACTCTCAGCCTAGACGCTCCTTTAACACACTTACCCCTCCTAACCCTTGCCCCCGTCCCCGAACGAGAGCATGACCCCGGTCTACTATCAATACCCAAAGCCATGAAAATGAGTATGAACTAATAAATTATTCAAAGGTCTAAAGTCAGCAAAATGTAACTACAAGTGTATGAACAAAGAATAGATATGGCAACCGGAGGTACCAACTCCAGTTGAACCGAACCTGGTCGCCGCTGGAAAACACTGTTCACCGTCGAAGGTACTGTTCACTGTCGAGGTACTGTTCACAAAGACCTGAAAGGGAGAAGAGAAAAGAGGGGAAAGGAAAGAGAAAAGGAGAGAGAAAGAGAGGACTAGCTGGAAAATGATGCTGAAAAAGATCGCCAGCGACAGAGCAGCGGTGTTCTGGCAGAGCCAGAAGCAGATAAAAAGGGGGAAAAAAGGAGAAAAGAAGAAGAAGAGGAGAAGAAGAAAAGAGAAGAGAGAAGAACAGTAAATCTGGCAGGAAAAGTGACCGGCGTTACCTGGTCGCCGGCGCTACCTGAACGTGACAGTGGCCGGAAAACCGTTACCTAGGTATGAACAGTAAATCTTACCATTAGGTTGGGTAAGCAGAGGAGAGAGGAGAGAGAAAGTCAGAGGAGAGAGGAGAGAGAAAAAAAAGAAGAGGAAAACATTTAAATAAGCACTAAGTTCCCATATGAAAAATATAATTTATTAAAAGCAATTATTGAATAATTTATGTCGTTAACAAAGTGGTTATTCCAAAATAATGTAATAAATGATCAATCAATATTTTAGAAATGCATTAACTATTCCTTATATGTTGTATGCCATTTACAAAATTCACACAATTATGTATTGATAATTGGTCAATTGTCAGTTTCGTACATTTTAGTAGATGAAGAGAAATCAAAAAGATCCATTTATTTTGCCGATTTATGTTGATTTATTCTTAGCATTAAAATAATGTAATATCTCTGATTCAAAATAAATGTCCACTTAGCCTTTTTCACACCCTTAAGAAATATTAATTCCTAGAAAAAATAGATATTTTGACTAAACTACCCTTTATTAATAAGATTCTTACCTATTTATTGCCTTGAGTAAATAGGGGCAAAACTGAAAAAATAAGGTTAATTATTTCTTGATCATGTAAGTAAACACTTATTTTGAACCAAAATAAAAAGGCTAAGTGGAAACTTATTTTGGTGATTTACAAAGTGATTTTTAGATATACGATTTATAAATTGCATTTGAGAAATGCAATTAATAAATTTGATGTTTAGAATACGATTTAAGTTAACGTCATACGCGTATACGTTTTGCATATTCTTAAAAACTTTGAAAATAAAATTCTTCCTTTTTTTTTTTTTGTAGGAGCGAGTGAGAACTGGAAGATAAAATAAGAATTAACTTGCAGTTTAAAACTAAATATTTGTTGGTTGAACTATGAAATTGTATGACTTAATTTAGAAGAGAAAATTATAAAACTAAAATTTGTGCTAAGTTGTGTAGGAATAGTAGGCAAAATGATAGAGTGAATGATTAGAAAGAGAGAGAGAAAGGTGTGAGTAAGCAAAAGTACTGATGGAATCCAGAATTTCACTTGTCAAATAAAGGATGGAGCCTCACACAATTTTTGTTGGTTGAGCTTCTACCATGGTAGAAATTTTCTTTACGTGTGGAGTTTTTAACTTTGAAAATGATTTTGGACCTTGGGCAATACTTGGTTGTCGTGAAATTAGCCCAAAGATTGTTCTCATTTAGCACAGGAAGCAATACCAATATCTATCAATTTTTAAATCCAACCCCATCATTCTCATAAGGATAGTACATTTTTTCCAAGTCTTGTAGTCTGATAAAGTTCAGTTCACTCCCCCATTTATTAAAACTCTGTCAAGCTTTTTGTTACTCCATCTGTCCTAATTTATGTGATAATTTTCATTTTGCGAAATTTAAAATGCATGAATTTTGATCAAATGTACTTTTATAATAATTTTCATGCAGTTTTCAAATATATATATATTTTAATCTTAAAATAATGAGTTATCTAATTTAATTTAGCTTGAAAGTTTATTCAAATTGACTCAAAAAAAGCAAAAAAATGTCACCTTAATTTGGACGGGGCGAGTAATTCTTTTCCTTCTTTTCTTGCCATGCACCATGTGAAAGTGTTTCATGTGCATCCACCATCAGTCAATTCACAATCTTCTATGCAGTTCATGAAGTCTAGGCTCCTGCCTAGTGCCTAGACTGTGTTGTACTCCACCTCTTTTTTCATCAGGACTAAGGATTGAATTAAAGCGTCCAAATACATAACATGGACCCACCACAATACTGTGAATAGTCCTTAGTGGATGCCATAATCTCCGTCTTCTCACTGCCTTATTAGTCTTGGCATAGACCGCAATGTGTCAACAGTTGGTCGTATAAGCTTCCGTCGTTTAAAAATAAAGCAAATTTATACCATTTTAGAAACGTCGAGGGCATATTTGATCTCAATTATTAACAGAGGGAAAATCTGTCTTATTTCGCATAGTTCGAGGGAAATTTTGACCCCTTGCCCTATTATGCTTTAAGTTTGATTATATTGTAGAAGACAAAGTGATCGATGGATTTTTGATAGTTATGGTTTTTGATAAATTATGTAAATATTAGTTAGAATATTTTGTAATCTCTTATTTTAGGTTAGAATATTTTGTAATCTCCTATTTTAGGTCAGAATATTTTGTATATTAACCAATTCAAGGAATAAAAGGAGATACGAAAAATATTTCCTAAATGGTATCAGATTAGGGTTTCTTTCTTCTTCCTCCTTCCGCTACCCCCTAGTCCCTCTTTCTTTCTTCCTCTTTTTTTTTGGTCACCTACTCTCTCCACTACAGCCGCCATGGCCGAGGCAACACCCACTCCGGCTAAGTCCTCGTTCCACCCAGCCCTTCGCAGTCTCGAATATCAAGAATCACATCTCTGTTACTCTTGAGATGGAGAGCTCCCAATACGGAACATGGGCCGAGCTTTTCAAGATTCATGCCCGTTCTCATAAGGTCCTTCATCATATCATTCCTCCACCCAAAGGTAAGGAGAAGCCGGCTCCCAAAACTGATGAGGAAGTCCAATTATGGACGACCATTGACGCCACCGTGCTTCAATGGATATATTCGCTAATTTTGAATGATCTGTTAAACACCATCATCGAACCAGACGCTACTGCCATGGACGCTTGGGTTCGCTTGCGTGCTATATTCCAAGATCATCAAACCTCTCGTGCGGTGAGTTTCGAACAAGAATTCACGACGACTCGTATGGAGGATTTTCCCAATGCCTCCGCCTATTGTCAACGTCTCAAGAGCCTTGCGGATCAACTGAAAAACGTCGGGGCTCCCGTGACGAATAGCCTCCTTGTCCTTCAATTGGTTTCGGGTCTCACTAAAGCGTACAAAGGGGTTGGGACACAAATTCGCCATGATAAGCCTCTCCCCCCATTCTTCGAGGCTCGGTCTTCCCTTGTTTTGGAGGAACGTGAACTTGCAGCAATGGTGTCTCATGGGTCTGGTTCGGCTATAGTAGCCGCGGTCGACGACGTGGCTCCGCCCTCTGAAAACACACGCTCACGCCGAGGGAAAGGAAAAAATTCTCACCGCCAAAATTCTGGGACTGCCCGTCACAGTGGTTCTGGTCGCTGCTCAGGCGGTGAAAAATTCACCGCCAGCGGACGCGGTGGTACTGGCCGAAGCAGCGGTGGTCCGCAGGCAGCGGGTTCCTCTTCCCCACCGTGGACTGCCGGCCAGTTTGGTCACTGGCAGTGGGTTCCGCAGCCTCGCTGGGTGGCTGCTCCTCCCCCCGCCCGTACCCGACTGCTTCGTGGGCTCATCCACCGCCTGGCCCGCTACGGCAGTAGGGTATATTGGGCCCTCCTCCAGCCCAGCAGCTCTACACGGCAACAGTGGCGCCTCATGGGTTGTATGTTCCAACCGACATCGAGTCCGCAATGCACACCATGACCTTGAACCCGCCCGATCCGAATTGGTACATGGATACCGGGGCCACTTCTCATATGACATCCTCGGACGGTAATCTCTCATCTTATTTTAATTTGAGCAATCAAAATAATGGTATTGTTGTGGGAAATGGTCATTCAATTCCAATTCGTGGTTGTGGTCATACTAGTTTGCCTCCCCCAAACCCCCCTTTATCCTTACGGAATGTCTTACATGCTCCTAAACTCATTAAAAGTTTAGTTTTAGTCCGGAAGTTTACTGTAGACACGTAATTTTTTACCCTCCCGGGATGTTTTCATTGGCTTATTGATTAATTTTTTTTTTTTTTTGTCTAATCTTGGATTTTAACTATTATTTCATTTTTAGTAGGTTTGTTTGTGAAAATGAAAAAAAAGGACAAAAAATATTCGCTATTTTCAAGGCATAAGTTTTGTGTTTAAAAGAAAGAAAAATTACAAAAAATAGGTTTCTTTTAATCTAGTTTTTCTAAGTTAATTCTATCTTTTGGTTTTTCCTTAGTCTATTTATTTAATTTTTTTTCTTAGTTTTTGTTTAAAAATAGTTGATTAATATATTTAATTTGGTATTTTATATATCCTTTTAATGGAAAAGAAAAATAAAAATGGAACCAATGGCCCGCCACTTGTCAAAATTTCACCCTATCCACACAAAAAAAGGCACAATTCATTTTGGGAAGGAAATATTCCTTTCATCCTTCAAGATATTTTTATTCATGTGAGCATTTTAGGAAAAGCAAAAAAGGAATAACACACTCAAAACCCTAGCCTAGACACCCTATAAATATCTAATTATAGAAACCTAGAGACTCTACCTGATTTTCCATCCATATACAGCCGCAATTCACTCGAAGAAAAGAAAAACTTCCTCTCACGTTCCTCATTCACCATTTAATATAAAACAAGATCATGCCTTGGTCACTACCATAGACAGTTATGTAGAACCTCATTTTTACCGCACAAAGGACCCACTGAAAAGCTCCAAAAGCCAGCTGAAAACAGCTCGATAAACTCATTGAAAAATAGCCCTTAAAACATCATTGATACCCAGCCAAAACAGTCCGACAAACCACCAGTTTCGGGTTCAGTGAGGTTCGTCAAACTCGGGTGAACAGCCCTATTTTCAAGTTGGGTCAGCGTGCTTTTGTTTTTCACTGTAAATCGACGCTCGGGTCCGTTATTAATATAACGAAGAAGGTTTTACTCCATTAAAGGTCCATCGTTTACTCCTTTGCTTTTAAATTTACCATGAATGAATGCATATCTTTGAGATTCCGTAATTACTGCTAATTGAATTTGAGTACTACCTTTAATGTATTGGCATGTTAGCTTCATTTTGAGGTGGATTGATAATTTCTTTACATTGTTAATTTGAAAGTTAGCATGAGAGTTCAGATTTAAAAAGCAAGAGTTGAGTTGGCTGAAAACATGAAAAATTAAGAATCCTTTTTTTAGACTAAAAACGTTCTCTGTTGATCTATGATTTAAGCGAGCAAATGGTTGAAAACACATGCGACGTGGATTAATATTTAGAAATCGTGTTCGTTTATTTAGTTAGTTATAGGTTTGTTTCTTTTGGCTTGATATGAGAGACTTGGGTTCCCAGCATGTTTTCTTTGTTTTGTGGAAACAAGTAAGTTTGAGTAGGGATAAAAATATTTTACTGTTTGCATCGTATACTTTTCGGTGCCTTCAAATGAGTGTTAATATTCTGAGAATGACCCTTTGAGTTTGCATGATTGGATATTAAATATAAGGCAATAATATTCTTTAGATTCCATTCATAGATTGCCTATTTTGATTTGCTTTGATTTTAAATTTTTCTTCAGCCTTTATTAACTTTCAATGGCCTAACTAATTAATTGAGAGCCCGAGCAAGATGGGATACGAATTTATTTCAAATCCCGTCGCAAAGTTGAAAGAAAAGAGTTGAAAAAATAATTTTAAGGGAGCGAGATAGGTTGTGAACACGCTTTAAGACCCGTTGTCAAAAGAGTAAAAAATAATAATAAGTCTCGGATTTTAGAGACAAATAATTGCCTTTAACGCTAGATGAGCTTTAGGCACGTTTCAAGACGTTTGTTTCGATTAAGAATGCGGTTACGCATCTTATTTCGAGACATTTTTTTTATAACTCAAGGATGCGGCTACGCACCTTGGCCGAACTCGTTTTAATAATTAATTGTGTTTCGAATAAGAGTGCAGTTATGCATCTTACTTTGAGACGCTTAAAAGATTCGGAATGCGGTTACGCATCCAGACGCTTAAACAACTCAAGGATGCGGTTACGTACCTTGGCCAAACTCGTTTTAATAATTAATCTTGTTTCGATTGAGAATGCGGTTACGCATCTTATTTTGAGACACTTAAAAGATCTGGAATGCGGTTACGCGTCCGGATTAAGATTAATAAAAGTTCAACAATAAAAAGTACAAGCAAATCAAGGCTCGGGACATAATTTATCCAAAAATAGTTTAAGCTAAGTATAAGTCAATAAAGCGACCGTGCTAGAACCACGGGACTCGGGGAATGCCTAACACCTTCTCCCCGGTCAACAGAATTCCTTACCCGGTCTTTTGTTTTCGCGGACCAATAATAAAAGAGTCATTTCCTTTTGATGGGGATTCATAAGGTGACTTGGAACACCAAAACTCAATTCCAAGTGGCGACTCTGAGTAAATAAATAATCCCTTTTCAAAACCGTCACTTCAGACGGAAAAACCCTTTAATAATAAAAAACTTACGCGTTTATAGCGCGGGGGCGCAAAAAAGGGGTGTGACATCTCTGGCGACTCTGTTGGGGACTACCAGATTTCGAGCTTTGTGATATTGCCTTATACTTGGCTTTTATTATCATTATTTGGGTTTATTGTGTGCTTTGTTGAGCCTAATGTGCTAACTGCCGCTCATTTACCGCTTTGATATTGTTGAACTGTATTTTAAACTGTTTTCTCTCGCGCACCCTTCTGAATCTCTGAAACACTTCACACACGAGCACAGGAATGCAGTTATGCATCCTAACTTTCTGTCAAGATAAAGCCGGAGCGTCTTGGCGCCCGGTGAAGGATATTAGTCACACATGTTAGGCGGGACAGGATAAGCAATGAAGTCGAAATAGCACTGCTACCGACAGTATTGCCCCTCCCCGGCTCGAGTTGTCCGCTCGGGTTAGCCAGTCTAGACACCGTTTTCCATTAGGTTTTAAACCTAGCAGAACTAAAACGCAGACATGATTATCCCTAATAGGATCCGCTTATATGCATCACTTGCATTTGACTTAGTGCGACTCGGCACAGGGGTCGGGTCCGTCTAGGACGGGTATCTCTTTTTCTGACCGACCTGTGCATCTCATGTGCTATTTGCAATATTATTTTTAAGGCTTGCTTGATTGTTGATCGGCTTTAGGCTAACTAGTGAAATAGAAGAGAGAGAAGCATTCATCTGACTTTTTACGCACCCATTTTTCCTGAAACCTCTAAATCGCCTGGCTCTTGCCAAAAATAAGAAAAGAAGAGTTCATTTGAGACGAGTTTATGTATTTATTTTTCAAAAGACAACTTAGCAGTCCAATCTGGACGAACTACGCACACCTGATTCCCGTCCCTCGAGGCGATGATACGTAGGCAGCCCATATCGGGTTCGGTGATCCTTATTCAAAAAATTTTTAAAAAAAAGTGTTTTAATTTTGTATTAGAAAATCCGAAAAACAAAGGAGATAGTTTTATAAAAAAAGATAATAATAAAAGGGGGAGATTCCTTTTTAACGCTCTATCCAAAAGAAAAAGGAAAATGCAAAAATATTTTTTTTTTTTGAGTTTTTGTAGTTTTTTCTCTTCCTAAATTTCAAAAAAAAAAAAGAGAAGAGAAAATTCGAAACAATTTTGTTGATTAATTTTTGCCGAAACTTCCCGAACTACGCAAAGATCTGATTCATGTCCCAGCATGATACGGAGGCAACCCAAGTGGGGTTCGATCGAATTATTTAAAAAAAAAATCCAAAAGAGTATTGAAAGAGCGGAGAAGAAAAAAAAGTGAAAAAAAGAGAGATAATCATAAAAAGAAAAAAAAGATGAGTGAACCGAGAGGTGTGGAAAGCAAAAAATGAAAGAGAGGAAGGCCAAATCAAGCGAAAATGGGGACGATGACAAAATGACATTGTTACTCTTAGAGTCATTCTAGAACTAATAATCATGGATATGTGACTTGCACGCGATTCCCTAACTCAATCGTTTTTATTCATGATATTTGATTTTAGAAGGTGGTTGGTTTGAGGTTTTAAAACTGGCAACTCATCCTTACAACACAAGGTCGAAAACCAAAAAGACAATGACAGCCAACGAGGACACCGGGTTGGTTGACGTGGATGCTCAAACACAGTTGATTGACCAAAATTCGGGCTTAGCTGAAGAAGTGAGAATGTTAAAACAACACATGGCAAACATGTATCGGGCTTGGATGACTGGTCAGGCACCACCTCCACCGCCACCTGGCTTCCTCGACATTTCCCCTAATATGCCAACCTCAACCCGAGCTCCACTCACTGTGCCTGGTGATCCATCTAACAGTAGGCCCTTGTTCAAAACCCCTGATGCTCAACCCTATACTCAAGAACCGACTTTAAATGTCTCTGACCCATATGGTTATAACCCTCACCTTGAGCCTCCCGTTAACAGTGAAAAACTTGATAAGACCGTGGATGATGAGGAAATGACTAGAAAGATGAAAAGCTTGGAGCAATCCATAAGATACTTGCAAGGTCAGGAAGGTCATAAGAGTGTTTCATACAAAGACTTGTGCATGTTTCCTAATGTTCACTTGCCCTCTGGTTTTAAGACTCCAAAGTTTGACAAGTATGATGGGCATGGTGATCCTGCGGCCCATTTGAAGAGGTATTGCAATCAATTGAGAGGAGCTGGAGGTAAGGACGAAAAACTTATGGCCTACTTTAGCGACAGCTTAACAGGAATAGCCTCGGATTGGTTCACTGATCAGGACGCCATTAAGTGGCATATTTGGGATGACATGGCTCAAGAGTTTGTGCGACAATTTCAGTATAACATAGACATTACTCCAGATAAAATGTCCATGACCAAGGTGCAGAAGAAATCTACAGAAAGTTTTAGGGAATTCGCCATTAGGTGGAGAGAGCAGGCTGTTAGAGTAAAGCCTCCAATGGCAGAAGGTGAGGTGGTGGATACTTTTCTCCAAGCCCAAACTGAAGAATACTATCAACACATGCTCCCGACACTGGGCAAACCATTTATTGAGGTCATTAAGATGGGGGAAATGATAGAAGATGGAATCAAAACAGGACGTATCATGAGTTTTGCTGACATGAAAGTAAATGCTGAAGTAACTCAAAATGGTTCCGGAAGCCTGAGCGACATGAGGGAAAATGATGATGTAGCCATGATTATACCAGAATCACGACGAGGTGTGAGGGGTCGATCTCGCTCATATACCTAGCCACAACCTCAAGTCTATTCCCAAACTCCATACACTCAACCTCAACATTACTTCCCTCCACAAGACCCTCAATATTCTATGCCACCTCTCCAATACTTTGCTTGTGGTGCACAACCATATGGTCAACCACATCCTTACCAACAATGGTGTGCACCAGCTCCACGAGGTTCTTACCCTACCCCACAAGCTTACCGACCTCGTACCAGCTCCAACTTTCGACCTAGGCCGGAATATAAGAAAGATAAACAATAGAGAAGAGAGGCATCTGGGAAACCTCTCGGGCTATCAGTCTCAGTTCCAGAAGTTGATAAGGATGAATTGGTTAAAGGGACCCAGAACTTGTTTGCTGAGAATAATTTGATTAAAATTGATAATGGTTCAAGTAATGCTTATGTGCCATTTAGTGGCTAAGATGACAGCTTTGCAATTGGGAAGTCGCTCCCCTCCCCTCTAGGAAGGAGTCTTGGTAGTTTGTTATGATGTTCTTTCTGTTATCTGGGTAATTTTAGGGTAGTAATCCAAAGTTTATTTGCTTGTTTTAATGCCAAAACCCTTCTATCATTTTGTTTAATAATTAAAAAAAAAAAATTGTTTTGTCATTTCCTAGTATGTCTTCTTTAGTTTTTCTTTTGTACAGTTCTTTTCAGGCTAATTCTAGTGACATGACATGCATACGGATATTTTTCGCTAGATCTTGAAGGCCAGTTTAATTATTAAAGAAATGCACCCAAAAGATTGAAAATGGTGAAGAAAAACATGTGAGGAAATATTAGAGTGCTGAAACATTTTGAGAGTAAGCTGAAGTCTGGCTTGAATGAAACTAATACGATCACTTTGGGAATCATGAGAATGGCACTAGTGTATAACAAAATGTTGATCCCAAGTGATTTGAAGCGGGCCAATATCAAGAGAGGTCAAAAAGCAAGTCTGCTACAATTAACTTGAGTCATCCATTATAAAGAGATACCATATGATTTTCACTTCTCATTCTCGAATCGCATGCTTTGTACTTGATATTTTAAATGATTGGTATGACGAAGGCATTTCATTCTGCTATCTGAACATTGTGTCACCCTTTGCTAGCCCTTTTGAGTCTTAGTTTTATTTTCTTTCATATCCCTCTTTTGGAATCAAAGTATAGTACAAAAAAAGAGTCGGAAGAGAAAAAGTGAAAAGGTAAGGAGAAAGTCAAAATGAAGAGAAAAGAGTTGAAAGAAAAAACAAACAAAAAAAAAGCAAAAAAAAAACGAAGAGAAACACACAAGAAATGAGCTTCATGAACTACGTTTGACCTGATTCTTGTCTCGGCAGGATACGTAGGCAGCCCTATTCTGGGGTTCGGTCCAACCAAAGAAAATCCAAAATTTCCCGTTTCGAAGAAACTGGGACAGAAGTTATTGTTTTCTTTTGAGTCGATTCCAAACGTTGTAAGTCTCATCCCTTATTACTTTTTTATTGTCTTTGGGCCTCCATGCCACCCTTTATTTCCAACCCTCTCCAAAATCCACGTTACAACCAAATAAAAGACATTCAGATCAATCATTAAGAATGTCAAGGCTGAGCAAGCTATGAGTATAAGGCATTTGCATCATTGGCATCACTTGTGGCATCAGCATAAGGGAAATGGAAGAAAAAATGAAAATGAGAGTCTTATTGGTGAAAACCCTCACGGGCACCGTAAGGCGATGGTGAGTTGAGAGAATTGAAAATGAGAGAGTCTTATTGGTGAAAACCCTCACGTGAAACATAAGGCGATGGTGAGTAGAGAGAAAGAACCAAATGACAGAGGCTTATTGGTGAAAACCCTTCATGGCATCACTAGCCGAAAGAGGTTTGATGATAGCGATGTAGTTTTTGGAATTTGGAAGTCTAAGTGTATGACCCGAGTTGAAGGTTAGATTGGTTGAAGAGGTCAAGCCATTTAATCCAAAATGCATGTCATGATCATTGGAGTCGGCTACCACATTCAGAAAAGTGTCATTTCTTAGTCTTTCCCCAAGAGGGATGTCTCTTATTGAATACTATTTCTTTTAATTTCTACATCAATTTTTTCCTCTTTCTTTGTTTCTTGAGTCAGTCCATGTCAAAACAAGCAAGAAGGGACTTCAAAATCCGCTACCAATTTCTCTAATTGTATAAAGCAAAATTTGGCCAGATCATTAAATTGACAAGATTCAAGCAAAAGTTATATGCACAACAAGTTTGTTGACGATTGATAGACATTTGGATTCATGGTTAACACAAAGGTCCGGTGATTGTTGAAATGCGAGTACATCACATTAATTGTGAGGTTGGAGGTTTGAAATGTAAAAGGTTATCGAGATAGGTTGAAATCAGAGCTGTATGGGGCAAAGATCCTCAAAGCCAAGGCCACAAATCAACCACCATGCTTTTAAACTCACAAATTTTCTTTGTTTGAAACAGGATTGGGTGTTATCTTCAAATCAGAGGCTTTAGAGCCCGAATATTCCAAGGGCGCATTTCCTCAAATTGCCAACACCAAAGGAAATGGCACAACATAGGTTTGCAAGCAACAAAAATTAATCATTTTTTTTTTCAATTATTTATATTGTAACCCCTAGGAGACGCACTTCCTAGCCTGGGTCTTTCACTTTTTGCTGTTAGGAGACGCACTTCCTAATTTGAACCTTTACTCCTAGGAGACGCACTTCCTAGTCAGAGTCTGTCGATTTTAACCCCTAAGAGACGCACTTCTTAGTTTGGGTCTTTCAGGTTTTTTCTTTCTTTTAGGAGACGCACTTCCTAAATTGAACCTTTACTCCTAGGAGACGCACTTCCTAGTCAGAGTCTGTCGATTTTAACCCCTAAGAGACGCACTTCTTAGTCTGGGTTTCTCAGGTTTTGCTTTTAGGAGACGCACTTCCTAATTCAAACCTTTACTCCTAGGAGACGCACTTCCTAGCTAGAGTCTTTCGATTTTAACCCCTAAGAGACGCACTTCTTAGTTTGGGTCTTTCAGGTTTTTTCTTTTAAGAGACGCACTTCCTAAATTGAACCATTACCCCTAGGAGACGCACTTCCTAGTCAGAGTCTTTCAATTTTAACCCCTAAGAGACGCACTTCTTAGTTTGGGTCTTTCAGGTTTTTCTTTTAGGAGACGCACTTCCTAAATTGAACCATTACTCCTAGGAGATGCACTTCCTAGTTAGAATTTTCAGTTTTACCTCTAGGAGACGCACTTCCTAGTTAGAGCGTTTGATTTTACTTACATCATTGAATTATCTTACAAAGAGTTTATGATTTTGCTAACACTCACAAAAATTTTCCTAGTGCAAACTGGGGCAGAAAATGTTGTTCGTGTTGTTTGTCTTTGATGATTTGCAGGACCCGCCTGAAAAATGGGAAGTAAGTCAGGACCCGCCTGAAGAATGGGAAGAAAGTCAGGACCCGCCTGAAAAATGGGAAGCAAGTCAGGACCCGCCTGAAGAATGGGAGAAAGTCAGGACCCGCCTGAAGAATGGGAAGAAGTCAGGACCCGCCTGAAGAATGGGAAGCAAGTCAAGACCCGCCTGAAGAATGGGAGCAAGTCAGGACCCGCCTGAAGAATGGGAAGAAGTCAGGACCCGCCTGAAGAATGGGAAGCAAGTCAGGACCCGCCTGAAGAATGGGAAGCAAGTTAGGACCCGCCTGAAGAATGGGAAGCAAGAAGTCAGGACCCGCATGAAGAATGGGAAGAAGTCAGGACCCGCATGAAGAATGGGAAGAAGTCAGGACCCGCCTGAAGAATGGGAAGAAAGTCAGGACCCGCCTGAAGAATGGAAAAAAGTCAGGACCCGCCTGAAGAATGGGAAGCAAGTCAGGACCCGCCTGAAAAATGGGAAGCAAGTCAGGACCCGCCTAAAAAATGGGAAGAAAGTCAGGACCCGCCTGAAAATGGGAACCAAGTCAGGACCTGCCTGAAGAATGGGAACAAGTCAGGACCCGCCTGAAGAATGGAAGCAAGTCAGGACCCGCCTGAAGAATGGGATGATCAGCAACCCGCCTGGAGAATAGGGCCACCTTTCAATTTCAAGTTCAGGAACCCGCCTGGATAATAGGGACATCTTTCAATTTCAAGTTCAGGAGCCCGCCTAAAGAATAGGGTGTACTTTCAGTTAGAAGTAGCAGGAGCCCGCCTGAATAATAGGGTCAACATTCAACTGCTTTTCAATTTCAAGATCAGGACCCCGCCTGAAGCATGGAGTTTACTTTTAAGTTCAATTCGAGATCGAAGTGTTTATTTCACACTTGGGAAAACATGAAGATTTGGGTCAAGATTCAAGAGAAGCTTCATAGCTAGGATCATGTGCTTGTATTTTCTTTTTCACTTTTGTCTTTCATTTGAAGTAATAATAGGACCGCGTACCGAAGCCTCGACAGGACCTCGCTCGACTATTCACCTCAATATGTTTCATCTCCCTTCTTACTTTTGAACTACACGTGACCTGATTCCCTTATAACCCGGGATATGTAGGATGCCCAAGACCAGGGCTAGGTCACATTTTTGTGCTGCTCCTTTCTCTTCCTTCAAATAATGGTCGGGTCCAAATTTGTCTCGTTGTCTACGTCTTTGTCTGAGAACGCTTCGCGTCCCCAACCAAAGAGGGACATGCTGTAGACACGTAATTTTTTACCCTCCCGGGATGTTTTCATTGGCTTATTGATTAATTTTTCTTTTTAGTCTAATCTTGGATTTTAACTATTATTTCATTTTTAGTAGGTTTGTTTGTGAAAATGAAAAAAAAAAGGACAAAAAATATTCGCTATTTTCAAGGCATAAGTTTTGTGTTTAAAAGAAAGAAAAATTACAAAAAATAGGTTTCTTTTAATCTAGTTTTTCTAAGTTAATTCTATCTTTTGGTTTTTACTTAGTCTATTTATTTAAATTTTTTTCTTAGTTTTGGTTTAAAAATAGTTGATTAATATATTTATTTTGGTATTTTATATATCCTTTTAATGGAAAAGAAAAAAAAAATGGAACCAATGGCCCGCCACTTGTCAAAATTTCACCCTATCCACACAAAAAAGGCACAATTCATTTTGGGAAGGAAATATTCCTTTCATCCTTCAAGATATTTTTATTCATGTGAGCATTTTGGGAAAAGCAAAAAAGGAATAACACACTCAAAACCCTAGCCTAGACACCCTATAAATATCTAATTATAGAAACCTAGAGACTCTACCTGATTTTCCATCCATATACAGCCGCAATTCACTCGAAGAAAAGAAAAACTTCCTCTCACGTTCCTCATTCACCATTTAATATAAAACAAGATCATGTCTTGGTCACTACCATAGACAGTTATGTAGAACCTCATTTTTACCGCACAAAGGACCCACTGAAAAGCTCCAAAAGCCAGCTGAAAACAGCTCGATAAACTCATTGAAAAATAGCCCTTAAAACATCATTGATACCCAGCCAAAACAGTCCGACAAACCACCAGTTTCGGGTTCAGTGAGGTTCGTCAAACTCGGGTGAACAGCCCTATTTTCAAGTTGGGTCAGCGTGCTTTTGTTTTTCTCTGTAAATCGACGCTCGGGTCCGTTATTAATATAACGAAGAAGGTTTTACTCCATTAAAGGTCCATCGTTTACTCCTTTGCTTTTAAATTTACCATGAATGAATGCATTTCTTTGAGATTCCGTAATTACTGCTAATTGAATTTGAGTACTACCTTTAATGTATTGGCATGTTAGCTTCATTTTGAGGTGGATTGATAATTTCTTTACATTGTTAATTTGAAAGTTAGCATGAGAGTTCAGATTTAAAAAGCAAGAGTTGAGTTGGCTGAAAACATGAAAAATTAAGAATCCTTTTTTTAGACTAAAAACGTTCTCTGTTGATCTATGATTTAAGCGAGCAAATGGTTGAAAACACATGCGACGTGGATTAATATTTAGAAATCGTGTTCGTTTATTTAGTTAGTTATAGGTTTGTTTCTTTTGGCTTGATATGAGGGACTTGGGTTCCCAGCATGTTTTCTTTGTTTTGTGGAAACAAGTAAGTTTGAGTAGGGATAAAAATATTTTACTGTTTGCATCGTATACTTTTCGGTGCCTTCAAATGAGTGTTAATATTCTGAGAATGACCCTTTGAGTTTGCATGATTGGATATTAAATATTAGGCAATAATATTCTTTAGATTCCATTCATAGATTGCCTATTTTGATTTGCTTTGATTTTAAATTTTTCTTCAGCCTTTATTAACTTTCAATGGCCTAACTAATTAATTGAGAGCCCGAGCAAGATGAGATACGAATTTATTTCAAATCCCGTCGCAAAGTTGAAAGAAAAGAGTTGAAAAAATAATTTTAAGGGAGCGAGATAGGTTGTGAACACGCTTTAAGACCCGTTGTCAAAAGAGTGAAAAATAATAATAAGTCTCGGATTTTAGAGACAAATAATTGCCTTTAACGCTAGATGAGCTTTAGGCACGTTTCAAGACGTTTGTTTCGATTAAGAATGCGGTTACGCATCTTATTTCGAGACATCTTTTTTATAACTCAAGGATGCGGCTACGCACCTTGGCCGAACTCGTTTTAATAATTAATTGTGTTTCGAATAAGAGTGCAGTTATGCATCTTACTTTGAGACGCTTAAAAGATTCGGAATGCGGTTACGCATCCGGACGCTTAAACAACTCAAGGATGCGGTTACGTACCTTGGCCAAACTCGTTTTAATAATTAATCCTGTTTCGATTGAGAATGCGGTTACGCATCTTATTTTGAGACACTTAAAAGATCTGGAATGCGGTTACGCGTCCGGATTAAGATTAATAAAAGTTCAACAATAAAAAGTACAAGCAAATCAAGGCTCGTGACATAATTTATCCAAAAATAGTTTAAGCTAAGTATAAGTCGATAAAGCGACCGTGCTAGAACCACGGGACTCGGGGAATGCCTAACACCTTCTCCCCGGTCAACAGAATTCCTTACCCGGTCTTTTGTTTTCGCGGACCAATAATAAAAGAGTCATTTCCTTTTGATGGGGATTCATAAGGTGACTTGGAACACCAAAACTCAATTCCAAGTGGCGACTCTGAGTAAATAAATAATCCCTTTTCAAAACCGTCACTTCAAATGGAAAAACCCTTTAATAATAAAAACTTTCGCGTTTATAGCGCGGGGGCGCAAAAAAGGGGTGTGATATTTACTACTGATAATTCTGTGTCTGTTGAATTTGATCCATATGGGTTTTCTGTGGAGGACTTCCAGACGGGGATGGCACTAATGTGGTGTGATAGTCGGGGAGGTCTTTATCCAATCACCACTATCAAATATCCAACCACCACTCCATCAACCTTTATGGCGTTGTCCTCTCTTTTTTAGCATGCTCGTTTAGGTCATCCGGGAAATTCTATTTTAGCTTGTCTTAGGCGTAATAAAAGCATTGAATGTAATAAATCTAGTCATTCTAGTAATTGTCGTTCTTGCGTTCTTGGTAAACATGTTAAGTTTCCGTTTGATTCTTCTATTTCTAAAACTTTAATGCCATTTGATATTATTCATAGTGATTTGTAGACCTCTCCCGTGTTAAGTTCATTGGGTCATCGGTATTATGTTCTTTTTTTGGATGATTTTTTGAAGTTTTTATGGACTTTTCCTTTAGCTATGAAATCCGATGTTTA
This sequence comes from Lycium barbarum, assembly GCF_019175385.1. Classification (NCBI taxonomy): domain Eukaryota; kingdom Viridiplantae; phylum Streptophyta; class Magnoliopsida; order Solanales; family Solanaceae; genus Lycium; species Lycium barbarum. The sequence goes on along the minus strand of NC_083340.1, from coordinate 137,911,360 downwards.
TGCGAAATTCTTGGTTTTAAAAGCCCACATTCATACCCAATTTGAACGTCATATTAAAAATGTCCAATGTGATAATGGGAGGGAATATGATAATGGACAATTCGGGAAAGTTTCTGAGTCTAATGGGATGTCCTTTCGGCTTTCTTGTCTACATACGTCATCACAAAATGAGAAAGCCGAAAGAAAAATCCGATCTATCAATAATATCACTCGGACTCTCCTTGCTCATGCCTCTCTCCCCCCTTCGTTTTGGCATCACGCCTTACAAATGGCAATATATCTTCTTAATATTTTACCAAGCAAATTATTGGGTCATGTTTCTCCTCTTTAAGTGCTATATCAAAGAAAGCCATCTTACTCTCATCTTCGGGTTTTTGGGTGTTTATGCTATCCCCTCTTTCCTTCTCCGACTATCCACAAATTGCAAGCCCGGTCTACACCGTGTGTCTTTTTGGGGTATCCTACGAATCATAAGGGGTATAAGTGTTATGATTTATCGTCCAACAAAATCATTATTTCTCGTCACGTGATTTTTGATGAGAACGTTTTCCCATTTTCCAATTTACATTCTCCCACTTCAACTACTTATGATTTTTTGGACGATGGGATTTCGCCATTTTGGTTGCATCATATGGCTAATGATCTCGTTAATCTGCCCAGCCCACCCCTCGCTGCACCCGTGACCCAGCCAACTGCCACCCCTCCCACCGTGGCACCCGTCACCCAGCCGACTGCCCCCCTCCCACCGTGGCACGTACTGCCCAGTCCCCTCCGTTGGCAGCCGCCTCCCCTACCGCGCCTACCCCTCTCCCCTCTGCCTTGGGCCAACAACCGTCGGCTCCATCTCCCTTACCCGCACAAACATCACCCCAGCCACCCACTCTACCAATCCGCCCCGAATGGTGACCCGGAGTCAAAATGGTATTTTTAAGCCAAAACCTAGGTTTAACTTGAATACCATGGTTATGAAATCCCCTCTCCCTCGTAACCTTGTGACCGCCCTTCGTGACTCGAATTGGAAAATGGTTATGGCTGATGAATTTGATGCTCTTATTAAAAATAAGACATAGGAGTTGGTCCCCCCGTCCACCTAATGTTAATGTTATTCATTCTATGTGGATTTTTACTCATAAAGAAAAGTCTAATGGTGATTTTGAAAGGCGTAAAGCCCGACTTGTAGGTGATGGCAAAACTCAGCAGGTTGGCATAGATTGTGGTGAGACGTTCAGTCCGTTGGTGAAACCGGCAACTATCCGCACTATTCTTAGTCTATCTTTGTCCAAGCATTGGCCTATACATCAACTGGATGTAAAGAATGCTTTTCTTCACGGTGTGCTCAAGGAAACTGTGTATATGCATCAAGCTATGGGTTTTCGGGATCGCACACATCCTGATTATGTTTGTCTATTGCATAAGTCTCTCTATGGACTTAAGCAGGCTCCATGTGCTTGGTATAAACGATTTGCAGATTTTGTGTATTCCATTGGTTTCTCAAATAGCAGGTCCGATAATTCTTTGTTCATCTACCATACGGGGACTGACATGGCATACATTTTACTATATGTTGATGATATTATTCTCACTGCATCCTCAGACACTCTCCGTCGTTCCATTATGGATCGTCTTGGTTCCGAATTTGCTATGAAGGATTTAGGTCCTTTGAATTATTTTCTTGGCATTGTTGTGACCCGTCACAAGGGTGGGATGTTCCTCTCTCAACGGAAGTATGCCGAGGAAATCATTGATCGCGTTGGTATGTCTTCTTGCAAGCCCTCTCTCACTCCGGTTGACACAAAATCGAAGGTCAGTGCTACTTCGGGTGCTCCTTATGAGGATCCCACTCATTATCGTAGTCTCGCAGGTGCTCTTCAGTATCTCACTTTCACGAGACCAAATATTTCTTATGTTGTACAATAGGTGTGCTTACATATGCATGATCCGAGGGACGATCATATGCATGCTCTTAAGCGAATTGTGCGCTACATTCAGTGCACTCTTGACCATGGGTTGCATCTCTACCCCTCCTCAGTCACCGACCTTGTCTCATACACAGATGCAGATTGGGGTGGATGTCCGGATACTCGTCGTTCTACGTTGGGGTATTGTGTATTTTTGGGAGACAACTTGATTTCTTGGTCGTCAAAGAGACAACCTACTCTTTCTCGGTCTAGCGTTGAAGTGGAATATAGAGGTGTTGCTAATGTTGTTTCTGAGTCTTGCTGGATTCGCAATCTTTTATTGGAACTACATTGTCCGGTTCGCAAGGCTACGTTGGTATATTGTGACAATGTGAGTGCCATATATCTTTCAGGAAATCCGATGCAACATCAACGCACCAAACATATTGAGATGGACATTCATTTTGTGCGTGAGAAGGTTGCGCAGGGACAGGTTCGTGTTCTTCATGTCCCGTCCTGATATCAGATTGTGGATATTTTCACTAAAGGTCTTCCTCGGGTCCTTTTTGAAGATTTTCGAGACAGTCTAAGCGTTCGTAAACCTCCCGTTTCGACTGCGGGGTGTGATAGATTATGTAAATATTAGTTAGAATATTTTGTAATCTCCTATTTTAGGTTAGAATATTTTGTATATTTTGTAATCTCCTATTTTAGGTCAGAATATTTTGTATATTAACCAATTCAAGGAATGAAAGGAGACACGGAAAAAATTTCCTACAGTTTTGAATCTAATCATTGAAAAGTGTTTGGAATTGGTATTAAAACGTTTAATATCAAATATGAAATCATTTAGAGATGATTTCAACTAGTTTGGATCAATTTTGAAGCAACAATGTATTGTTGAAATCTTTACACTACAAGTTTATGGAGGTTCGCCAGAATCATCAAATTCTTTTGACCATTTTCTGGGTTTGATCAGCTTTTCAAGTAAAAAAAAAAATCACTTACAAAATATAATTTATTTTCAAGTTATATGTATATCCAAACATAAAATAAACTTCGAAATGCCATTTTCAACATCAAATACTACTTTTGTTGGATCACACCATTCATGTCCAAACGCCTACTTAGGGAAAAGTTCAAATAAAAGATCTAAAAAATTTAATTGGAAGAAAGGAATGCAGCCCCTTAGGTCCTTGTTTGGTATACATTTTAATTGTTATATGATCAATGCATCATCTTTCTATCTGTTTGGAGTAGGTCTTATGATTTATGAATTTGAGTTGGTTAGTTCAAAATCCAGCCATGACCTTTGAAAGGGAAAAAGGGCAATTAAATTGATAACAATAAATATATAAAATTATTATCATAAATCAAAAATTAACATTTGAACAGTTCCATTATTTAGCAAAATAGTCAATTTATAAATAGCACTAATTAGAACTTGGACGTGCATCCACCGATATGACAGCCTCCAAAAGTATGCATTGCTTCTTGGTCAACAAAGTTATATCAACCACTCCTACAAATTTTAATAAGTTAATTATTTGAATTATTTTCATTCTCAGAAAGCCGTTTTGTTGTTTAATTTATCCCATGGAAAACATATTTATATATTAACTAGTCGGTACAAAAATGTGACCGTTCTTCTCATTGTCTGATTTGAAGGGTCTTTAACATAGTAGTTATACATTGAAGGCGAGAAAATAAAATGCAGTAAGGCAGTGGTATCAGTGCCATTACAATCCAATTTAGACAAAATATCGATCATGCGAGCCTCTTAATTTATTTGAATCAGAAAAAGATAAAGGATTTTTTTTAAATTTAAGCAGAACTATGATAGAACCAAAAAAAAAAAAAAAAAAAATGTATTGAAGAGGCTTTTTCTCAACTTGTTCATCACATATACTGAGAATATATTTCAGATTCTTTATCTGAGTGAACCATTCCCTATTCATGTTCTTTTGATATATTGGACTTTGTAGTGTCAATAACGTGTAATTGCACTCAAACGAATATACAAATCTAGTCTGCTCTTACCGAGTTAAGCTTATTTGTGATACGTCAAAAACAAATGAAAGTTGCAACAACAACTCGAATATTAAATGAAAATAAGCGCAGCCAATAATATGGTCCAACCGTCAATGAAACGGGTAAAAATTATAGAATATCAAAGTTTAGGACCGCCTGGCCATGAGAATTTTTAACTTTTTTTCCTGAATTCTTTTTCACTTTATATGAAAATCAGCGTGTTGCCATGAAAATTTCAAATATAGCTTGAAGTTGTATTTACATTTGGAAAACACTTAAAACTTTGTTTTCACTTTTTCAACTTTCAGTACATTCAATCAACCAAGTATTCTTTGCAAACCAAAAACAAACAAAACTTCATCGTCAACTCCAACTTTAAAATTCCAAATAAAGTAAAAAATAGTTGATTTTCATGCCAAACGCCTACTAAGTTCAAATGCTCCGGGATTTGTTTTTCACTTTTTCTTTTACCCTTTCGTTCCATTTTGCGCATTTTTCTCCATTCCACGTATATTAATTTGTTTCCTACACATATATAACATAATTTAGCTTAAAATGTTGCAATGGGCGCTAAAATTTGTGATAAAGTGGTAAAACGTGAGGTAACTAGCATACAATTATTTTACACTTTCAGAGTAAAACGATAAGTTATTACTTTTGATACCTCATGATGCGCCGGTGATAGGTAATAGCTATCTAGTGAAATCGTGTAAGATAACTTTGACTTCTTAATCAAATTGCATTAGAAAAAAGATTAAAAAAACCTAGTTAATCTCTGCAGAACTATGATACAACAAAAAAACACTGTTTTTTTAAGAGACTTACTGAAACAGGGGTGATTTTTTTCAGCGTCACCACTGCTCGGCAGTCAGCGTCACAGTCAACTTCAGCCTTCGCACACACACTCACTTTTTAACACTTAGATTTAATTTCGTGTCAATCACAATAAAAGGAACACACACAGTTTACGGGCAACACCCAACCTTTTTATTATCTCTCAGATATACAAAAGGACTCACGAATTTGGAGGCTTACAAAAACTGATCCATGCCTTAGCCAAATTCTGACTACATACAAAACCTGTCAGGGGCAGTTACAAGGGGAGGGGCGTGCATGGCATGTGCCAGCAGTTACATTGGGGATCATGGCAAACATTCCAAGCCTAACATTTCGCCCATGTGGGCAAAAGCTTTCAGAAACCGTGCATAACCGTCGCACATGCCGCGCACACTCCTTAACCGACGCATGTGCCGCGCGCATGGCCCTTCTGCATGTGTCGCGCGCGTGCCTCGCTCGTGTGCTGTGCACCTGCCTCGCTCATGTGCCTCGCACATGCCTTAGCCTGATTTTCGCCTCATAGCTTCGCCCAACACTTAGAATATTTTTAGCCCATCTTCATGCCAATGTCGTGCCAACACCATGCCAACCCTTTGTCGTGCCCATCTGCCTTGGCCCCAGCCAGCCCATGCAATGCCCATGTCTGCCGGTGCCAACCCACTGCCTGCACGCATGCCCGTCTGGTGCCATGCGCCTGTCCGTGCCACTGACATTCGTCAAGCTGCTTTGCCAACACCCAAGCTCCTTGACTTAGCTGCACACCATGCCTTAGGCATGCAACCCCGCACATTGCTTTCAACACCCACATAGGTTCATGTCAAGGGGCAATGTACAAGCCCTTGACACCGTCCTAGCCCGCATGCGTCTATGTCCGAACTTGGGGGTCTAACAAACCACCCCCACCAGTTGCACTCGACGCCCTCGTCGAGGCTGTTTTCAAGTAGTCCTCCAATTACTTGTCGAACTGCCAAAGCGACTTTGTCTTTTCCCAAGTAGCATCAGCTTCTTGCTTACCCTTCCACTGAATCAGAAATTCTGACCGCCTATTCTTCTTGACACCAAGCACCCGGTGATCCAATATCTTTTCAATTTCAGCATCAAACTGTGTGCGCACCACAGCCGGTGCTCTCTTTGACTGGTTCCTGTCCGGATCATCAGCATCTTCATAATAAGGCTTCAGGAAGCTCACATGGAAAGATGGGTGTAATTTCAACCTTTCAGGCAGCTTCAACCTATAAGCAACTTCACCAACTTTCTGGACTACTTCAAACGGACCATCATATTTTGGGATTAAACCGCGGTGCCTAAACTTACTTGTAATCTGTTTCCAAATTTGGGGAGTAAGCTTGAGCAGCACCCTATCACCAACATTAAATTCCAACACTCTTCTACGCTGGCCTGCATACTTTTTCATCCGTTTCTGGGCCTTGCGCAAACTGTCTTGCGCTTCTACAAGCACTTCCTGTTTGTCACGCACATAACGATAGGCAGCAGGGCATTTCCCTTGAGTTTTCTGCTTAGCAACATCAAGCGGAGTCATAGGCTATCTGCCTAGGACTAACTCAAACGGGCTCATCTCCGTGGCCGACGACTTGTGCAAATTATAGCAAAATTGTGCACTGTCCAATAAGTCCACCCAATTCCGCTGACTTGCTGTCACAAAGTGCCTCAGATATTCCTTCAACAAGTGATTAATTCTTTCTGTTTGCCCATCAGTTTGAGGATGGTTCGCCGTGGAAAACTTCAAATCAGTTCCCATCATATTAAACAAAGCAGTCCAAAACCGACCTGTGAACTGAGTATCCCTATCACTGATGATATCAGCTGGCACACCAAAGAACTTAACTACATTTTTGTAAAACAACTCTGCAGCAATATCCGACGAACACACAACTGGGGCAGCAATAAAAACAACATACTTTGAGAACCTGTCCACCACCACCATGACCGATGCCATACCGTTTACCTTCGGAAACCCACCAATAAAGTCCATCGAAACAGACATCCAAGGCCTTTCAGGAATAGGAAGAGGCTGCAGCAAACCTGCTTCCTTCTTGCGCTCAGTTTTATCTAGTTGACAAACCAGACAAGTTTTCACATAAGCTTCAACATCATCTTTCATCTTTGACCAGAAATACACTCTAGACAGCAATTCCAACATCCGTTCAACACCCGGATGTCCAGCCCAAGTAGTGTCATGCGCCTCTTTCATTAACTCTTTACGCAATCCACCACCTTGTGGTACCACGATCCTCCCCCCTTTGAAATAGAGCAGATCGTCCTCGATCCAATACCTCCTCACTATCCCCTCTTTAACTTGACTCATTAATTTAGTGTATAATGAATCATTTGCAGCACACAATCTAATCTTATCAATAAAATCATACTCCAACCGAGAAATTTAATATATAGCAGCAAATACCTCTTTTCTACTCAAAGCATCGGCAACATGGTTGTGTTTCCCCGGCTTATGCTCCCACATGAAGTCATACTCAGCCAAGAACTCTTGCCAACGGGCCTGCTTGGGACTCAGCTTGCGTTGCGTTTTAAAGTAAGTATTAGCAACATTGTCCGTCCGCACCACAAACTTTGTCCCTAGCAAATATACACGCCAAGTCTGCAAGCAATGCACCACAGCAACCATCTCCTTCTCATGAGTAGAGTATCGCTGTTCCGCTTCATTCAACTTTCTGCTTTCAAAGGCCACGGGGTGACCTTCTTGCACCAACACGCCTCCCACAGCCTTGTCCGAAGCATCAGTGTGCACTTCGAAAGGCAATTCAAAATCAGGCAGCCTTAGTATGGGTTCTGAAGCAATGGCCTCTTTCAACAAGTTGAATACACCATCACATTTTTCAGTCCACGCCCACACCGCATTCTTTTTCAGCAAATCAGTCAAAACAACAGCCTTCTTTGAATACCCAGCAATGAACTTGCGATAATAGTTTGCCAACCCAAGGAACGATCTCAAGTCCTTCACACTCCGCGGCGCCTGCCAATCAACGATAGCCTGCACCTTCTTTGGGTCCATCCTTACTTGGTTCTGGCAGACCAAGTGCCCAAGAAACTTGATTTCTTGTTGAGCAAACTCGCATTTCTCCATCTTCACATAAAGTTTGTACTCCCGCAACCGAGTCAGTACAATTTTCAAATGGCTTACATGTTCTTCCAACGAGCAGTTATAGATTACAATGTCATCTAAGTACACCACAACAAAATCATCTAGGTACTCAAATAAAACATTGTTCATCAAATTACAGAAAGTAGCCGGGGCGTTAGTCAGCCCAAACGGCATTACAAGAAATTCATATAAGCCATATCTAGTCACACACGTTGTCTTCGACTCATCACCCTCTGCTATCCGTACTTGCCAATAACCAGACCTGAGGTTTAGCTTGGTGAACCAGCTTGCCTTGCACAATCTGTCCATGAGGTCCTGCACCAATGGGACAGGATACTTGTTCTTCACAGTCACCTTGTTCAGCGCCTGATAGTCCACACACATTCTCATCGACCCATCTTGTTTCTTTTGGAATAAAACAGGTGCACCATAGGGAACCTTTGAGGGCTGAATCAGACCCGCATCTAGCAACTCATTCAATTGTTTCCGCAGTTCAGCCAACTCCTTAGGAGCCATACGATAAGGAGCTTGTGCAGGAGCAACAGAACCTGGCAGCAACTCAATCTTATGATCAATATCCCTCCTTGGTGGCAACGTTTTAGGGAGTTCAGGTGGCATAACGTCTTTAAATTCCCCCAAAACGTGTGCCACGCAATCAGGCACCTCTACCTTGACATCAGGTTTTATCTCAACCAAAGCAGCAAGGAAAGTTTCTTCACCTTTCTCAACAGAAATAGCAGAAATAATGGGACTCTTGTACTTACTCAATTTTTCTGCCTCGCCATATGGATGAACAACCTTTATAAATCCAGCCATCTTTTCTTGCATCACCATCACTCCGTCCAAGTGGGGCATTGGAACGAAGCAATTCTTCCTCAAGAAATCGATTCCATGGATCATATCAAAATCTCCCAACGGAATCACCATCAAACTGTGTTTTCCAGCCCAAGGTCCAGTAAGTACCCTCACGTCATATGCCATCCCCTCAATCAATTGGGCCACCTGGTTCACAGTTTTCATATAATTCGGGCTCTTTGTCAATTTAAGTCTGAATTTGGCAGCAAGTTTGACATCGATAAAAGTGTGAGTAGCTCCAGTATCCACCATTGCCACTAACACTTTATCGTCAACTTTCATCTCAATGTGAGGATTTATAGATGACTCCCCCGCCGTGTTCACTAATGAAATATGATTGTTCAAGAGTAAACCAAGTGGGTTTTCCAAAGCAGCAACTACACCACCTTCCTCGTTCGCATTTGCATTCCCCGCAAGCATAACATTCACCCTTTCACGATTTGGGCAATTCTTGGCCAAATGAGCCCCTCCACAAGTCCAGCAACCTTTGTCACTCGCTGAATTTTTTTTGTTCTTTAAATTTCCAGCGTCCGCAACAGCCTTTCCTTTGTCAGCACCTTCTTTCCGCCCTTCCTTCCTCCACTCCCCCTTCTTTTCAGTCTTTTTCTTGGACTTAGAAGAAGTAGGAATTTCAAATCGAACACGTGTTGAGCGAAAATCTACCAACGAATCTGCCGCTGCAATTGCACTTGGGAGATCTTTCACATTCTGTCTCCTAAGTTCGTTTTGGGCCCATGTTTGCATCCCAAAAATGAAGTTGTGCAACTTATCTTCATCTGACATATTTTGGATATCCAACATCAAAGAAGTAAATTCCTTGATATAGTCACGAACAGAACCTGTTTGCCTCAATCTTTTCAAGCGATCCCTAGCAATCCAAGATGCATTGCTAGGAAGGAACTGGTCACACATTTCCTTCTTCAACTTGGCCCAAGTATCAATCCTTGGCCTACCAGCACTCATGTCATCCGCATCCCTGGTCCTCCACCATAATTTCGCATCACCAGTCAAGTACATAGTGGTGATACTTAACTTGTCATTTTCAGCAATACGGGCAGTTGTGAAGTACCGCTCCATATCCCATAGGAAATTTTCCAGTTCCTTTGCAGATCTTGAACCAGTAAAGGCCTTAGGTTCAGGGATCTTTACCTTGGAACGCTCTGCTTCATGGCCTGCGTTAGCACCAGCAGCCATTGCCCTCCGCAGCACTACACTTCCAAGTTTAGAATTTCGTTTGCCTTCTTCAGATCCTCGATCTGAACCAAAGCTTCTTCACGGAATTCATCATATCCCGTCGTTCTTGTTGTCATAATCTCACGAAACTGAGCAAGTTCCGTATTCAAGCCATGAATGCGACTAATTATGGATGTCACATCATCGGCGTTTTCAGCCATTCCCACCAGCGCCTCTAGGGCAGCCACTCTGTCCCTCAGTTCATTGTACGTACTACTTCCGCCAGCCATCGTGCCACGAACGTAGCCACGCTCTGATACCAGTTGAAACAGGGGTGATTTTTTTCAGCGTCACCACTGCTCGGCAGTCAGCGTCACAGCCAACTTCAGCCTTCGCACACACGCTCACTTTTTAACACTTAGATTTAATTTCGTGTCAATCACAATGAAAGGAACACACACAGTTTACGGGCAACGCCCAACCTTTTTATTATCTCTCAGATATACAAAAGGACTCACGCATTTGGAGGCTTACAAAAACTGATCCATGCCTTAGCCAAATTTTGACTACATACAAAACCTGCCAGGGGCAGTTACAAGAAGTTACAAGGGGAGGGGCGTGCATGGCATGTGCCAGCAGTTACATTCGGGATCATGGCAAACATTCCAAGCCTAACATTTCGCCCATGTGGGCAAAAGCTTTCAGAAACCGTGCATAATCGTCGCACATGCCGCGCACACTCCTTAACCGACGCATGTGCCGCGCGCATGGCCCTCCTGCATGTGTCGCGCGCGTGCCTCACTCGTGTGCTGTGCACCTGCCTCGCTCATGTGCCTCGCACATGCCTTAGCCTAATTTTCGCCTCATAGCTTCGCCCAACACTTAGAATATTTTTAGCCCATCTTCATGCCAATGTCGTGCCAACACCATGCCAACCCTTTGTCGTGCCCATCTGCCTTGGCCCCAGCCAGCCCATGTCAATGCCCATGTCTGCCGATGCCAACCCACTGCCTGCACGCATGCCCGTCTGGTGCCATGCGCCTGTCCGTGCCACTGACATTCGTCAAGCTGCTTTGCCAACTCCCAAGCACCTTGACTTAGCTGCACACCATGTCATAGGCATGCAACCCCGCACATTGCTTTCAACACCCACATAGGTTCATGTCAAGGGGCAATGTACAAGCCCTTGACACCATCCTAGCCCGCATGCGTCTATGTCCGAACTTGGGGGTCTAACACTTACCAACTTGTTAATTGATTACATGTGCTAAGAACGCACTCAGATTATTTACCTGAATGAAGTGTTGACAAAACCTTGTACATAATACATAAATAATGCACCGCATTTTAGCATGTTCTTGTGTCACATACATTTGACACCATGATTAGGAGTCAATAACGTGTAATGATTCTTAGCCAATATACAAATCAAATATGCCCTTACCGAGTCAATCTTAATTAATTTTGGTACGTGAAAAAATAAATGCAATTACAAGAAAATAACACAAATCATAAAATAAAAGTAAAAACGTATACTCTATACACTGATAATGTAAAAAAAAAATTGTAGTGTAAAGATTTTTTTTTTTTTGGTAGTATCCATGTAATAGCATGTTCACCATCATTTTATATGAGGTCACAAATTAATATTTATTATAAAAATTTATCGGTAATTATCATATAATTAAGTGATGTAATTGTGTATATATCCTTTACACCATATAAAACGAATTAAGAAATAAAAGGATAAAATGACGCGGAGAGAAAAGGAAAATGGTGTATTTGAGAAAACACCGTCATTGGCGCGTTTGGATTATAAAATACGATAATCTTAGTCAAATTATTATGTCCTCTTTCAATATAACTACATATAAATAGCAGAATTCTGCTATAAATAAGACACCAATTCTCAAAATATAGCCAAATTTACAAGTGTTGTAGCAATCTGGTCATCCTAATTATAACATTTTGGTGATTAAAATGGCAATGGTTAGAATATTAATGAGCTTGGCTACCATAGCCTTGGTTCTTGGTTCGGCCGTGGCTGCAAATCACACAGTGGGAGCTCCTAATGGTGGATGGGATCAGAGCGCTGATCTTAAAACATGGGCTGCATCCGAAACTTTCGTAGTTGGTGATAGTTTGAGTAAGTTCATGGATTTCTATAGGGATCTGAAGTTAATACTATAATAATAATTGAGTTCATAGACAAATATTTATACATAATTCGTGAATTTCTTAGTATAGCGTCGGGTTTCTTGCTCTTGGTTGGCCTCCTTCTTAGGGGGCCAGGCTGCGGAGTGTTGTTAGGTGAAATTTATTTTGTTATCCGATAACAAGGTGAGGTTGATGTCAACTCTCATTCTCATAGTCAAAGTTTTGGTTGACGTAATCCTCTCTGAAACCCACCCTTCTTCGCACTAAAGAGCGGTTGACATTCTTGTCTCGACCCTCATCAAATTTCTCTCTTAAAAATGACTAGTCTTTGTTATTCTCTATCACTCCAAGAACCAACTGTGCGTGTTTTTTTTTTTTTTTTTAAATTTACCCGTGTTTGGTATTCACATTGCGACTTGACTAATTTAGATTTACAAAAAAAAAAAAAAAATCCATATACAAAGCTCGAAAGCCCTCTGGTTATTTCGTGCATGTTGGTTTACTTACTTCAGATGTGACACAAACCTCTGATCTTAGAGGTGGAAGCAATTTAACATTCAATGAACCCTTTTTGGTCAATTATCAAACTAAGGTTTTCTAACTTTTGTTTTTTCCTTTGACAGTTTTTGCATATACTCCAAACCATGATGTGCTTGAAGTTACAAAAGCTGATTATGATTCCTGCCAGACAACAAATGCAATATCAACAAATGGTGGAGGAATGACTGTCATTCCTCTATCTTCATCAGGCAAGAGATATTTCATATGTGGAACAGGTGGGCATTGTGCCTCAGGTATGAAACTTGAAGTCAACACACTTGCCACAGTTCCTCCACCAACATCAGCCCCTGCTAAATCCCCTGCTTCATCATCATCTCCTAAATCTTCGGCGCCAACGCCAAAAATTGCACCTAAAATCTCTCCTGTTTCATCACCAAAAAATGCACCTAAAATCTCACCTGCAACTTCCCCTGATGCTAGTAGTCCGTCTCCGATAACTGTTGAGGCTCCTTCAGTGCCTCCTAATAATGATTCTGTACCAACATCATCTCAACCTTCATCTGCTGATAAAATTAGTGTCGTTGCTAGTTCCACCATGGGATTTGGTGTTGTTGTTATGATGTTGTTCTTTATGTAATTCGTTGATTTTTTAAAAATTATTGTTTCGATTCTATATTGTATTGGATTTGTTCAATCATGGTTGAGAGGCATTCTTGTTTAAACTGTCTAATTTTGATGGATCTTTACATAAATAGCCAGTCGTGTTCATTGTTTACTTTCCTGCAAAATCCTCTTGTATTAATCCATGATCAACAACCGTTGGAAGTTCCTACATTGCCTCATTCTGGTGTTTCTGTACCGACATCATCTCCTCCATCATCAGCTAGTAAAATTAGGTTCATTGCTAGTTCCACCGTGGATTTGGCGTTGTCGTTATGATGATGTTCTTTATATAATTATAATCCATTATTTTATTTTTTTATATTATTGTTTCAATTCTATTTGGTCTCTGATATTATTCAATCCTGGATATCTTGACCGAGAGAAATTCTAGTTCAAAATGTCTAATTTTGATACAGCCACATGGTATATATATGCACTTGTGACACAACAAAAAAAAAAATCGATTGCTGGCAATTTTCTTCTGAAATCAAAACTATCGAATTCCTTATTCGCATGGCCGGCTCTTAGGTGAAGCTAATGAAGCAGCTGCTTTACACCCCCAATTTTGGAGGGCCCCATTTTTAGTAATGGTGGGTTTATAAGTTTTCTTAAAAAAATATTAAGTACTAATAGTAGAAAATTAATCTTTTTCACGTAAAAGAAAAGATAAATTTTTAACTGTGAATAAAGTAATTATTGACAATAATATTTTTGATCGTGAATAGCGTGTTAATTCCAATTCTTGAATCATTGTCACGTAGGAAAAATCGTATCGAAAGTATTGAAGCAATAACATTTTAAACTCCACCTATAAGAGATGCTTTTATTGAACTTAGTAGTTGTTAGTTAGGAACCAAAAAATAAAAGTAAAGCTAATTGTTTAGCAACATACGCATTTGAAAATTTTGAATTTTTATTTGGTATGATGTATTATTTCTTAATAATCCCGTTAGCAAAAGTTTACAACAAAAAAAATTGAAGTGTATGGAAATATTTTTGATTTGCTATTTGGTGGTAAAAAATCGAGATCACTAGTGACAAGAATTTTAAAATATTGTCTTATCCTTGATGTTTTATAAAAGAGAGTAGTCACTCACTCACTCACCCCGATATTGATGGTGTAGACTTATTTTATGAATTGAAAATGTTAAGAGAAATCGTAGAAATAGAAGATAATATTCTAATCGATATACTAAATCAAATAAAAGCAAGATTCTTTTTCAAATGCTTATATTGCTTATATGAAAATGTTAACAATTCTATAACAGTTGGCTCAGTGGAAAGATGTTTTTTCAAAATTAAAATTGATAAAATTATCCCTAAGATCAATAATGTCTCAAGAAAGATTAAATGGATTGACTATATTAACTATTGAAAAAGAATTTTTAGAATGAGTCGAGTATAAGAAATATATTACTAATATATTTGCATCTCAAAAAACTACAAGAATAGGCTTTAAAGTTTAAATCAAAATATATATTAAAGATTTTTTATTTATATAAGGCCTCCCATTAAGTTATGACTTTAGGCCCCAAATATGCTTGAGCCGCCCCTGCTAGTTATTCGGTAGAGCAACAATCTAGGGAAATATAGAAGTCTCCACAACCCCTTGATTTCTTGAAAAAGTGGAATAAATAACAAAGATGGTGAAAATCCAATAGTGAAAGCATTACTAGCTTATGCTCTGGCCCTAATAGCAATGCGCACGTGGAATCCCATATGAATCACCCAAGACCACCTTACAAAGCTAAATACTGCTGAGTGACCGATAGTGAAATAGTATCTTGAGGGATTATATGATTACAATATCGAACTTCTCTATTACTAATGATGTTATATATAAAAGTGTAAAGTTATATAAACAGACTCATCAAGGATGAACATAGAAGGTTCTACGTATTTTGTTCAATAATCAGAATTAACCACTTGAACAAGACTCTTTCATCTCTTCCTAGCTAGCAAAACCGAAGAATAAACAGCGTGATTAAGTACAAGCGCAGGACATCGCGCAAGCACAAATCTTAGCATATATTCCCTCCGATCCAATTTATGTGACACGATTTTACTTGACACAAAATTTAATAAAAAAAGAAAGACTTTTAAAATTTGTGGTCCAAAACAAGTCTTAGATATTTATTTGGCTGTAAATCATCTGATAAATTTATATTTTTTTTCTCTAAAAATGTGACATTCTTTTTGGGACAAACTAAAAAGAAAGTGTGCCACATAATAAATTGGGACAGAGGGAGTATATTACTGTGTCTTCAAGAAACTGCGAGTGTAAGTAGGTCTTCAACCGACCTTACAAAAATAGCACTCTATGTCTTTCAATTTATGTGGCATTGTTTGACTGAATATGGAGTTTTTAGAAAAATAAAGACTTTGGAAACTTTGATCTAAAATAAATCATAAACATTAGCATTTGACTATACATTCATCTCATTAAAGATAGGAAAAAGGAAAGTGGTCACACAAAATGGGATAGAGGGAGTAATTTTTGGTCCACAAAAAGAAATCTATCAAAAACAGTAAAAAAACAAAATGGAGATGCGGGGTATCGATCCCCGTACCTCTCGCACGCTAAGCGAGCGCTCTACCATCTGAGCTACATCCCCTTTTGATATTTACAATACTGAACTTCGCTTATAGACTTTGCCATAGATGTTATGGGTAGATTTTTTTTTTTTTTTTTTTTTTTTTGGATTTTGTTCACTTTCTTAGATCTATAAATTGACTCCTCTCCAAAAAATAGCCAAATGAAACCAAAGTTTGAGAGGAAATTACGCTTACTTGTTTTTTTAATTATAAGTAGCTACTAAATTTGCTATGACTTTTTATTATCGTCCAACCCAGTTATTACGGTAATGAATATGAGTGCAATTTATATTCATGGGGAGTTATATATTTGTGTATTGAAAAGACCGTTTACTATTTCTTGAAGCTCATCAATGTGAGAAACTTTGCTATTTCGGTCATCATGGTCGTTCCCTAAAATTTCCTCTCAAAATTACCTTTCTTCATTTTAGTGTTCATCCCCAACTACCCCTTTAAAAGTTTATTTCGTGTTGATTGCATTATTTTCTGTGATTAGATAGCATGAATTTTGTATCATACTAGAAATGAAGTTTTGTTTGAATGTCTGAGACTCAGACCCTTAATTGAATGCATATCATTGTTTTAAAAGGCAGTGTCAGGACTCACCCCGGGGCTCGCCTCGAGGCAAGGCAGTGGCAAAACGCCCTGGGGCTAACGTGCAGGGCTTAGTTCCTATGAGGCTTACGCCCTAAGCGCCCAACCGTACGCCTTAAACACGCCTAACGCCCAACGCCCAGGGCTCGCCTAACAGTTCTTACACAAATTATATTTTAAATTCCTTAATTAAAATCATTCACCTCATAATTGTTTACCAAAATAATGATACTTAATAGTTTTTCATCTATAGAAATAGAAGATTGGGTGTAACTCATATAACAAGTCGTAGTATTGGATATTTACTATTTGAGAACTTCGTGAGGGTGAATATCACTTATTTAAAAAAAAAAAAAAACACATAGCGGAATTGTACATTTTCACTTGTCATTGGTCATAAGTCTTATGTATCAGAATTATCATATAATTTTATTTTTTGTTCATGAAGAAATTATGTTTTAATTGTAATATTGATAAATTTTATTGATTATTTGCTTATAGGGAGATAAAATGAATAGTATGATAGTAA
Organism: Lycium barbarum; assembly: GCF_019175385.1. NCBI lineage: Eukaryota > Viridiplantae > Streptophyta > Magnoliopsida > Solanales > Solanaceae > Lycium > Lycium barbarum. Next base: position 137,894,406 of record NC_083340.1, on the reverse strand, counting down.
TAATGTTTTAAGAAACTGTGTTTTTTTTTTTGTGTTTGAAAGTTAAAATGTTAGAATTGTTTTGCATTTCATAATAGCTTTTATTTCATTGTATTGTTTATACTTGTAAAATTATGTTATATATAATTATAAGTTATAAGCGGTGTATAATGGGCTTTGATAATTTTTTTGTGAGGATCAAGCACACGCGCGCGCTCACACACACACACACATATACATATATATATATATATATATATATATATATATATATATATATATATATATATATATATATATATATATATTTCATTTATTTACAGTTTTCTTTTATTTTTTTATGTAATTTTACCTATTTAAAAATATTTATTGTAATTATATTATTTTAAGAAATACTAAAAATTAAATACCCATGGGGCTTACGCCCCGTGCCTCGAGGCGTATGTAAAACGCCCCGCCTTACGCCCCCGCCTTTTAAAACACTGATGCATATATTAAAATAGTTAATAAACTTCTTCAAATCAATATATATGCTCACGTCAAGAACCCAATACTTTTTCAAATTAAGGATTCTTTTCCTACGTACTTAATTAAGTTCCAAATTAATAGCATTTGTACAGATTCAAATATTTAGATTCATGGTGCAGCTGGACTGAAATTACATGAACAATGAGTAGAATTGGTGATAAAATTAGTTCAAGAATATAGAGCTAACAAGTTGAAAATAGCTTTCTAGATTAAGTATAATTTTAAATTTCGCAGCAAGTCCATTATAACATGCAAGACTAAAAACAAGAATTTCATTGAATATTCTTGTTGGATATTGGTTATGGGTCGCGGGTCGTACATGTGGACTGACCCGGCCCGGTTTTTTATTCTGAAGTGATAAGATGAAAATTAACTTCCCTTGAAAAGTTACCAACACAAAAAAAAAAGAAATGTGATAATGGGATAAGATTATGGGAATGTGCTAGTGTTGGTTTCTTTCACTTTATCAACCGTAAAAACATAACCTCCTCTTTTATATATGAAAAATACTCTATCATTCTCCAGAGATACACAGAATAGAATAACACACAGTAAAGAAAAGAGAGAAGTAAAAGACATCTAGTTCGTGAAAAAGTACTCCGTTTCCAAGTGAGACGAAGTCAGATTTGGGGCAATTTTTGTAGTGATCTTGTGCAAAACTTCCGCTGCTAACAGGTACATCATCTTTGTTCTTGTTTCAAGATATGAAAACCTTCATTGGTATCAGAGCTACTGTTAATTGTTCACAGTCTGAGTATTTTTTTTTCTCTTGAAATATCTGCGTTGTTATTTTTTTTTCTTTCGATATAATAGAACGCTACAACAGATTTGCTAAGAAAAGAATCATTGTTGCATTTTTTTTTGCTAATCTATCACAAACAAAGAGAGAGAAAGAAATTGCTTTAAAATTGGTTCCCGTGTTTCCTTTTTGTTTGTTTGGGTGTGAAAAAGAAAGTGTTGTTCTTCAACAAATTGTGGTCTTTACTTTGTAAAAGAGTGAAGTTGCAGCACTTTATGGAAAAAGTGAGTGTTCAGAAAGTAAAATGTGTGGTTGTCATTGAATTACGTGTGGTTACCATTGAATTACTAAGGCCTATATGTCTATTGAGTATGACATGAACAGAAAAAAAAAAAAAAAAAAAAAAAAAAAAAAAGGAAAAGAAAAGTACTTTATTGTACTAGTACTATTTGCAGAGACACACTTTAATAGTAATGTCATTTCTTGACTTAGTGGTCCACTTGATTAATGTATTTCTTTAATTGTGTAAAAGATACAACAAGTTTTTTTTGAAAAGTCATGTCATATTCTCAATACACATTAGTGTAAGGAGTTTTCTACTATTGAGAAATCACCGGGCATTAACGTGACATCAGGGGCAAAGAACTTGCCTAAATATAATAAAATTATTTCCTTTATTCGATGAAGTTGCTAAATGTTACATCCCGTATTTTGAACGTCGGATTATTTGTAAGATGGGGTGGGGCCCACACGTCAAGATTTTTTTTGGAACATGTGACAAGTCATATGAATCACATATGTGAAGTTAAACACAACTCAAGAAGGACCCTTGGGCCAAATCAAAGTGGAAGCCCTCCAAACGAATATTTTTAAGAAAACGTTTTCGGGTGATCTGACTTCTAGGGGCACAAACGGTATTATAAGTTTGGCATTTGGAAAAATACCAAGAAATAGAAGTTGTAGATAATTGAATTAGCTTTCCAACCATAGGTCGTGGGTTCCCAGGTGACGTCGGTACAGGGAGATATGGACGTTTTAAGGTCGAAAGGTCAGTGGGCTAGGCTCAACTCGGGACCAACCGGGTTGGCCCAAAAAAAGAAAATGAAGAGAAAAATTAGGCCCAAAAGAGGGGTGGCCGGCCATACAATGGCCCAAGCCCATGGATTCTAATTAATTTCCATGTGATAATTAAATAAAAGGGGTCATTTAGTTGTCTTGAAACATATAGAAGTTTCAAGAACATTAGAAGGGGAGAAAAACAAAAATATGAAGAGCAAAGGAGACATGGCATACGGCCATGCTCTCCAATTTTTGTCCCTTTGAAATCTTCTCCCAAAAATTATTTTCTTGTGGTATTCCTACTAATTCAAGGGTCCTTTACAACTTGGTGTAATTATTTTGGAAGAAAGAGCACTTGTTTCTTCAAGTTGACAACTTGGTCAAGTGAAGAAGATTGTAGAAAAAGGTAAGAATTAATTCCTTTTTATTATGTTATGAAGGTTGGTTTATGTTGTAGTATGTAGAAATGAGTAGAATTTATGGAAATATGGAAGTTTACAAAGTGGGTTTGCATGTGTACATGTGTATGTAAGGTTGTATGAATAAGATGAGTTGAATTTTATGTTGTATTCTAGTTGTAGTTGTGATGGACCTTATATTGGAAATGGAAGAAAATGGTTCAAGTTGGCATGGAAATTTTTTGGAAATAGTTATAGGAAATTATGTGATTTTATTGAAGTTTTTATGTAATTATGGAAGTGGAGTTTTAAATGTGAATTATTATGTTAATTGGTGAATTTGGAAGGATAATAGTCCATATTGGCATGAAAGATTGGTTGTTAAGTGGTTATGAGAAGTTTTGTGATTTTATGGTAGATTTATGTAATTATGAAAATGAAATTGTTAAGGTGCAAATTATGATTATGGTTGATGAAATTGGAAGATGGAAATATGTTATGAATATGTAGATTGAAGATTAGAAGTTTTGGATGGATTATGGTTTTGGTGGAAAGTTTGTATATTTTGTATATCTTGTGAATATTTTGTAGAAATGATATGAAATGCTTCCGAATTATATTGTAATGATCTTGATTAGTAATGGATGTAAAAACATTGAGATTGGTTTGGAAATGTGAAGTTGGAATGAAAGCTATTGCATTATGTTGCAAAGAAGACTAGTTGTGTTATATTGTGTTTTGTAGTCATGGTTGTTGTCATTGTGTTGATAGTTTGGCCGGGTTGAATTTCCGGATTGTTGTTGATAAAAAAATTGGCTAAGTTGAATTTTGGGGATGGTGTATTTATAGGGGAGATGCTGCCCAAATTTTTGTAGACAAGTATTGGTTAAGATTGAAATCTTAAAGCCTTACAATTAACATTTGGTAATTGTGACCAAATTGTAGATTTGGCGAACTTGAAACTTGATTTTGGAGACGTGTATGAAGCGGAAAAGGTATGTAAGACTTCACCCTTCCTTCTATGGCATGTCTTAGACGTAATAAGTTGGATACAACCCTCGGGGACAATTCTATTCTCCGGAATCCGCACCCAAAGTTTCCCCTTTTTCATTCAGTAGAATTGAATTAAATATTGTATGAAATGTTGAAAAATTGCCTAAACATCTAGAACTTGCACAAATAGGACCCGACTACCCTAAAACCCTCACAAGTAACGCCATGACATGTAACATATGCAAATTGTATACGCTACCTCATTCGGCCCGAGGTGGGCCCGTTGCTCCCGGATTTTTCCTTATAGTTCTATTTGACTTACTTGAGGTTGAATCCAAAGGAAACCTTTGATCCTGATTCCGTTACCAAATGACAAGTACTATAACTATTCTAACGAGAATACTTCTATGACGATAATGATAACGACGATGTTAGAAAAGAGAATATGCCTATGATAAGTATGACCAAAATGATTCCATGACTAAGACTTCTAAGCTAAGGATTCAATGTGAAAATGAAGGTGATAAACTAGTTCTTGAACCTTATTTCTATTTCCTAGCTATGACACTATTTTCTAAGGATTTCAAAGCCTATGAATTGACGTCTATGATGCCCATGATTTCATTCTATGTTTACTTCTAATGCTATTCTCCGTTGGTGGCCTCGCCTTAAAATACTTGTTCCTTCAAGGTGAGACAAAGCGACCACGATTGTTCCATAATGTAATCGGAGGTCACTGACCTTACGTCACTCTGATGGCTACATGATTTTTCTTTGGGCTCTCTTGCATGCTTATATGACATATGTATATAAGATATGTATATGAACATGGGATGGGGGGAAGGTATACATGGGGGAAATGGGAAGGGAAACATGTTTCATTGCCACCTGGTCAGTTGGCTTATCATCCCGGACGCGGGATGCCCGGACGCGAGATATATGGGCGAGCCGACGTATTTCGGCGCTATGTGGGCGAGCCGACATTGTTCGGTGCTATGACATGACATGATATGCTATGATATGACACGACATGATATGACATGATATGCTATGACATGACACGATATGATATGATACGATACGATACGATACGATACGATACGATATGATAAGACATGATATGATATAAGTTCTATTTTCTATGTCTATGAAAAATAAATATTTTTACAAAAGGAAAGACAAGCATGCATGGTACTCGCCCTCAGCGGCACTCATATGTACAGGTCACTCTTTTATCCTATGATATGTTCTACGTTTCCATGCAGTTATTATTCATACGCATATTTCTTACTATGTTACAATTTATGCCTTACATACTCAGTACATTACTCGTACTGACCCCTCTTCTTCGGGGGTTGCGTTCATGCCGCGCAGGTACACCCAAAGGATGCGAAGTTAGCATAGAAGATGTTCCAGCGGAGTTGGTAGGCTCCATTTGTCCTGGAGTGCTGCCAAGTCAGAGTATATGTACTATGACGCTATGTTCGAGGTTAGAGACTTTGCAGACAGAGTCGTGGGTATAGAGTGTCAGCTTTGTAGACGTCTTCGCCAGTCGATATGTTATTATGTTTCATGTCACGGGTCCCACATGATGATAGACTTTACTTATAAAAAAAAAAAAAATTGGAGAGCTTGTTGTGTATTTGTTTCTTAATTGATTCACAAGTTTATATGTGTAATAAGAGTCAGCGGGTTCGCTCGGCTCCGAATATGGGGTCGGGTGCCCATCACACCCTAGTAGGATCGGGGTGTAACACTAAAGACTAGAATGGTTGCTGTTTTAGTAATTTTTTTTTTAACCTCCTAATAGCCATGCCATTTTATTGGTATATGATCCTTGACGTAATTTTGTCTTCTACGAGTAATGTGGCATGTGTTGTCATATTGAATGGTATGTCTATTCTTATTGTTTCATTGTTCCCATTTCAGACATGGCTGGACAGGGACAAGCTCGAAGTACTCCAAGTGGGAGTTCCCGAAATCGAACAAGGAGACAATATAGAAGAGTACGTCGTCGTGGGACACATTTCCATGGACGTGAAGTCATAAGGAATAATGTTCCAAGGGCGACCCAAAATCTACTAAGGGATCAAAGGGCTATACGAAGGGAAGGAGAGAAGAAATTTAAAGAGTTTAAAGCTTTTAAGATGTCTCCTAATGCTTCAGTGCCTGAACATATTGAACTCTTTTGGTTGCAACGAGAAGAACTGGCTAATTTTATTGAAATCTCGAATTTGGGAAGCTTTAGCAATTTTAGTAGATTCCCTCCGAGAGCCTTGGAGTGGTATTTTAGTTAATATTTATCACGATTTCTTTCTAAGTCAACCTTTTGAGGTGTATGTTCAAGAACTTGAATTCGAGTGGGAGATTATGAACTTGTAATTTAAATTGTGAATTTTTTTTAATATATGGTTATGTTGTTTAAATTTCTTTTATATTCCATTTATTTATTTATTTATTTATTTTTAAATAGGTTGAGACTTAATTGAAAGTTATTAAATAAATTTCACGCTAAGTTTTTTTTTTTTCCATTTCTGATTAAACATTTAGACTGTAGATGATGATTGGAAACTTTGTGACCTTTCGATTTTATACTAAATGTGAAGTCATTTATGGAAATTAATTGCTTGAGTGTGAATATCACATGCATAAATTTATTAAAGTAAGTATTGATGAATAAGAACTTGCTTAATTGTCTCAATCAACAGATATGACATCTAAGAGTATCATTGCTGACTTAAACAAAGCTGAAAAACTGAATGGCGAGAATTACGACATCTGGAGTCGTAAAATGTGGTATGTACTAGAAGAGCAAGATGTTCTAGAAGGTATTAACCATGTTTTGGTTCGCCCAGAAGAGGGTAACACTGCTCAGCACAGAAGAGATCTGGAAACTTACAATACGTGGAAAAAGAAAGATTCTATTGCACGTGGAATTATTGTAAGTTCTGTCGTTGATGATCTCATTCACGAATGTGAAGAATACCCTACTGCTCATGCTATGTGGGCACACTTACGAGAGACTTATGGGGGTACCACTGTGACCCGCCTTAGACAGCTGACTATCAAATTTGACACTTACAAGAAGCGTCATGATCACAATGTCAAGCAACGCCTTAGGGTGATGTCTAACATGATTGCTCAACTCAAAAGTGTTGGTCATGTTCTCTCTGATGAGCAGCAGGTTCAGGCAGTGATCCGGTCTCTTCCCAATAGTTGGGAACACTTGAAGGTTAACTTAACCCATAATGATAGCATCAAAACTTTTTCTGATGTTGCCCGTCATGTCGAGCTTGAAGACGAGCGTCTTGGTGCTACCAAAACTGTATCTAATGCCTATGTGGCAGAATCAAGTGGCACAAAGTCTTCTGGCTTCAAGCGCAAGAAGAATTGGAAAAATGACGGAAAGGGTAAGGAGACCGGAGAAGGACCTTCCAAGAAAAGGAACAAGCCTAATCCCAAGAAGGGAAAATGGTTTTTCAAGAAGAAAGACAAGAGTAAGATGAAATGCTACAACTGCCATGTTCCAGGACATTTTTCTCGTGAGTGTTTCGAGCCGAAAAAGGTAGCATTTCAAAACGCATCTCTAAGTGCTACATATGTTTCTAGCACTGTTTTACTAACTGAATCTTATCCTGTGTGGATTGTAGACTCAGGGGCCACTGACCATATGAGTCGTGATCGAGAAGCGTTTGTGGAGTTTCGTCGAGTCTCACCTAGATCAAGGTGGATATATGTAGGAAATAATGCAAAGCTTGAAGTCAAAGGGATAGGCACTTGCAAAATGGACTTGCATGGTGGCCGAACTTTGATGTTGGATGACGTCCTATATGCTCCAGAGATCCGACGTAACTTGGTATCTGTGTCTGTTCTTCTAGATTTAGGTTTCGATTTAAAGTTTAGTCGCAATGGTGTTAGAATTACTCAAGACAATGTTTTTTTATGGTTTTGGACTTCGTTATGATGGTTTTATTGTTTTAGATTATAATCCTTCAACTTATGACTATTATGTTGACCGTTGTGTAATGACATGTCATTCTAGTAACAGTGATGTTGATATTATTACATGGCATGCAAGATTAGGTCACATACGACAAGACCGGATGAATAGATTGGCAAAGGAAGGGAATTTAGGTCCTTTCTCCAAAATTAAAATGCCAACGTGTGAAAATTGTCTTGCCGGAAAGATTACGCGTAAACCATTTGGGAAGGCTAAGAGAGCAGATTCCCCGTTACAATTAATCCATTCTGATATCTGTGGTCCAATGAATGTGAGGGCAAGGTCTGGTGCTTTGTATTTCATTACATTTATTGATGATTTCACGCGCTTTGGTTATGTCTATTTGATTTCTCATAAATCTGAAGCACTTGAATGCTTTAGAAAATATATGAATGAAGTTGAGAATCAATTAGATAAAAGTATAAAGACTTTAAGAACCGATAGAGGCCGTGAATATTTATCAAAACAGTTTGAAGAATTATGTGATGAAAAAGGCATTACGAGACAGTTAACTACTCCTTACACACTTCAACAGAATGGTGTAGCAGAAAGAAGGAATAGAACATTATTGGACATGATAAGATCTATGATGGCGCAGGCAAATTTACCTATCTCCTTCTGGGGAGATGTATTATTGACTGCAGCCTACATACTAAATAAAGTGCCTTCTAAACCAGTTACTTCCACTCTCTATGAGTTATGGACTGGTCATAAACCGAACTTGAATGATCTACGACCTTGGGGTTGTGCTGCATATGTAAAGGATCGTTTTGGTAAGTTTGGAAAACTGAGTCCAAAAGGGAAGAAATGTATCTTCATAAGATACTCAGAACACTCCAAAGGGTATGTGTTCATTGGTGAATTAGAAGATGGACGTATAATTGAAATTGAATCACGAGATATCACTTTTTTAGAAAATGATTTTCCCAAAAAGGGCCAAATAAAAGAAAGAGAACCTCTTTACGAAATGTTAAATTCAAATGATCAAATAATGTCTTCGGACATATTTAATAGTCAAATAGATCAAGGATCGTCTCCTGGTCCAAGTGGGAGTTTTGAATCCCAAAATCCTTTAGAGGAATCTGAATTTCAACAATGTAAGAGTACCAAAAAAAGTGTACCTAAACGATCTTATGAGATTGAAGATTACGTTTTCCTGGTGTCTCCCACAGAATTGGATGAGCCTAATTCTGTGACTGAGGCTTTGGCAAGTCCTGGAAAAGATGAATAGATGAAAGCAATGAAAGAAGAATTGGAGTCCATGAGAACCAACAAAGTCTGGGATCTTGTTGACCTTCCTTCTGGGCGTAGAGCCATTGGGAACAAATGGGTTCTCAAGGTTAAACGTAAAGCGGACGGGTCAATAGAAAGATACAAGGCACGATCGGTCTCAAAAGGTTTTACCCAACAAGCTGGAATAGATTATGAGGAAACCTTTTCACCAGTTGTGAAGTTTACCTCAATTCGGTTACTTTTGGCTATTGTTGCACGTTTGGATCTAGAGTTACACCAAATGGACGTGAAGACATATTTTCTCAATGGAGAATTAAACAAGGAAATCTACATGGAACAACCTATAGGTTTCATCGTTAAAGGCCAAGAAAAGAAAGTTTGCAAATTAAAAAGATCTATTTATGGCCTGAAGCAATCTTCAAGGCAGTGGTATTTGAGATTTCACAAAGAGGTGATTTCATATGATTGGACCATGATCGATGAAGACCATTGCATCTATGTGAAGAAGTCCAATGGAATGTTTGTAATTCTTTCCCTTTACGTGGATGATATTTTATTAGCCGGAAATAATTTGGAGTATGTGAAAACTATCAAGTCATGGCTTTCAAAGTCATTCGACATGAAAGACATGGGTGAAGCAGACTATATATTGGGTGTTAAGATCCAAAGAGATCGTTCCAAGAAGGTTTTGAGTCTATCTCAAGAAACTTATATAAGGAAAATTTTGGAACGCTTCCGAATGAATAGTTGCAAACCCATGGATACTCCAATAGCAAGAGGTGAAACTTTAAGCCTTGAAATGTGTCCAGAGACTGAAAAAGAAAAGGAAGACATGTCTCGAGTTCCATATTCTAGTGCTGTCGGGAGCTTGATGTACGCTATGATGTGTACTCGTCCGGACATTTGTTATGCTGTAGGTCTGGTTAGCAAGTATCAGTCCAATCCTGGAAGAGATCATTGGAAAGCTGTGAAGAGGATCTTCCGATACCTGAAGGGAACTGTTGATTATTCACTATGTTATAGTGGAAATGATTTACACTTGAGATGATACACAGATGCTGATTGGGGTGGTGACCGGAACGATAGAAAATCGACATCCGGTTATGCTTTCGTACTTAATGGTGGTGCTATTTCATGGAAAAGTAAGAAACAAACTTGCACGACTCTTTCAACTATGGAAGCTGAGTTTGTGGCTTGTGCATCTGCAGTACAAGAAGCTGTTTGGTTAAAAAGATTCTTTGAGCATTTGGACGTAGCAAAGAATCTCAAGGATCAATGATTTTACATTGTGATAGTCAAGCGGCTATTGCATACACAGAGGATCCTACGTATCACAGCAAAACCAAACACATTGACATCAAGTATAACTTTGTAAGAGACATAGTAGCAAGTGGAGAAGTAACTTTACAATACATACCTACGCGAGAAATGATAGCTGATCCTTTTACAAAGGCGATATCTAGAGACCTATTTGAGAAACATATTATGGCTCTAGGTTTGCGTAGGATATGATTATATTTTTGTATTGTATAATGACTTGGTTGTTAAAATATTTTCATCAACATTTGACTCTTGAATTTGTGTTCATATCTTATATGCATGTGATGATGTAATTTTATTGATGAAGTGTGTCGAACAAGTCGTGTGATTGGCTCTCTCACACGAGCAATCGCCTCTTACTTTGAGTAACGTGAAGAGATAAGTTACACCACCATGTTATGACTTGTTTTGTAAGACAGATATGAGTTTCTCTAAGAAGATGGATTTGAGGATCATTGAAGAGAGAAACTCGGGTTAGACATTTTGGAGATGTCTAGTTCAAGATTTATACGGTGTTGAATGAGTAAAAGAATGAGACACACGCGCCAATATAAGGTGAGAACACCGTAGCACGTGTTTCATACCACGTGTGCTAAGCGACCAATGGGTTAATGGAGAATGGATCCTTGCTTCTTCATTGTGTGAGACCCGAAAAGTTACATTAACTTTTCAATGGAATACCCTTTGACCTTTGCCTGTTTCTTGAAGTTTCAATCAGTGTTGCTACTTTAGCATGTTACTAATAGCCATGAGTGATTCGGCAATGCAGTGCATGTCTAGGAAAGCAGTTGATTTGAAACAAACAGATTCAAGTAGAAAGGGAAGACAATTAAAATTATTAATTTAACTTCTATTCATAGGCCGGACATTGCACTTGCCATACGGTATCAAGTGTAATTGTGGATATAAAGTTAAACATGAACTCGAGTTCACCTCTTTAGAGGACGAGGGATCGGATAATTAGCTACTGGAGTAGCGAATGATATCTGGCGTATTGCGAGTAATAAGATCCTTGTGTTAGTAGTGAATCCCTTCCGTATGTGATTGGATTTCTATGTAGAGCTCTTGTACAACCTTAATAGGTTTGGAATGCTATAGCTCTTGAAGCTCGCAGGTCGCACGAACTATTTGTCAGTATGAATTATGTGTGTTATTGACATGGTACTGATTTGAGTCCAGTCCACCATGTGCGAAGTGGGAGATGTTGGATATTGGTTATGGATCGCAGGTCGCACATGTGGACTGACCCGGCCCGGTTTTTTATTCTGAAGTGATAAGATGAAAATTAACTTCCCTTAAGAAGTTACCAACACAAAAAAAAAACGTGATAGTGGGATAAGATTATGGGAATGTGTTGGTGTTGGTTTCTTTCACTTTATCAACCGTAAAAACATAACCTCCTCTTTTATATATGAAAAATACTCCAGCATTCTCCAGAGATACACAGAATAGAATAACACACATTAAAGAAAAGAGAGAAGTAAAAGGCATCTAGTCCGTGAAAAAGTACTCCGTTTCCAAGTGAGACAAAGTCAGATTTGGGGCAATTTTTGTGGTGATCTTGTGCAAAACCTCCGCTGCTAACAGGTACATCATCTTTGTTCTTGTTTCAAGATATGAAAACCTTCAATTCTTTTCAAGGATCCATATTTAACTTCTAGTCCCATTTTAAAAGAGATTGGCAGATGGCCAAAACATTTCCATCTCCTCTTCTTCCTTCTTCTTAATATGTGTTGTAGAAAATTGAAGGCTCCTTGTTATTTTTGAAGGGTTGATTTCAATTGGTTTGGTTGGCTTTTTTGAGTTTTATTATCAAAAAAGATAAGTAGGTCTATTGATTTTTGAAAGTTTGGGTTGAATGTAATTATTGAGAATTGTCGGGACGGTATTATTAGAAGGTCGGATATCAGGTTTAGAGTGATTAGGAATAATTTTGAAGTAAAAATATGTAGGTGTATGTGCAAGTCCGACAGTCAATTAGGATTTGTGAAACGGAGCATGAAGAAGCAAAATGAAAGAGATTTTAAGTAGGCATTTGGAGATGAATTAAGTGATATTTAAAAGAAACAAAAAAGGTATAAAAGTTGAAGTTGTGCTGGAAATGCATTTCACTTGAAAATAACAACATACTCAGTGTAATCCCACAAGTGGTGTCTGAAAAGGGTAGGATGTACACAGACCTTACCTTTGCGGGGTAGAGAGACTGTTTCCGATAGGCCCTCCCCTCAAAAGGGCGTAGTTAATGCAGGATTGCAAGAAAAATAAGACAACAAAATATCAAGATACAAAACAGATGACACAACGTAGTAATTCACACATAAACATTTCACTTGAAAAATATTAGATTTTTATGAGGAAAAAAAGGGAAAAGAACATCAATGTCTGCTGTAAACAAAATAATTACCCTTCCATCCCCCCCCCCCCCCCTCCCCAACCAAACCCCCCTCCTCCCTAACTTTCATAACCCCAAAACTATTTACCATTTCTACCCATTGTAGCTTTTTTAGGTAATTGTCTCTTTTTTATTTCTCTACTCCTTATCTTCTTTTATCCTTTTCTTTTTTCTCTTTTTTTTATTTTTTTTCTCCTCTCTTTTTTCTTCCCGGATCATACTCTTTTTTAATTTTCTTTTTTACCATAATTGATTCCATATTTAATTCTAACTCCTTTCTTTTCATTTTTTTTTTCTATTTTCTTTCTTCTTCTTTTTTCTTGTTCCTTTTTTAATTTTATTATTTCTTTTCTTTTTATCTCCATAATCTATTCATTCACTTTTTTTTCTATTTTTATTTATTCTTATTTTTTAATTTCCGGTGATTTTCCTTTTTTCTTCTCCTTTTCTAATTTCATTTTTCATTTTTTTTTCCTTTTTTTTTCATAATCTAATTCTACACACTTTTGGCTCCTTTATTTTTTTTTCTTTTTTTTTATATAAATAAAAAGGACACCTGATTATTTTTTTTATATATCTCAAAAAACTAATTTATTCTCGCATATAGTATATCAAATAAGTAGCAGTTGAAGTAAACTATTGCAGTATACTATGCTACCCAAATGATATATATCATATACTAATAGGGTGTCATACAAGGCTGATAGTTTATTCCTTCAAGAAAATCACTCAATCCTCTATGATACCAACCTGGTATATATCATATATCGAGAGAGTATCATAGAAGATTGATTCATCCCTTCAAGAAAAATACCAAGCAATCATCAATGATACCTACATGGTACATATCATATACTGACAGAGTACCAGAGAGGATTGATTCATTCCTTCAAGAAAAACACTCAATCCTCTATGATACCAACCTGATATATATCATATACTAATAGGGTATCATAGATGAAAGATTCATTCCAACACTACTCAGTCTTCTATGATGCCACATGGTGTTGACACCTATTTTTTGATCTCCCATAATTTATTTTAATTACCCAGAGTCCTTGGATATCAAACGGAGTTAAAGTATTTTTTCTACAAGTCTAAATGATTTTATAAAATTATTTCGATAATATTTTGCCATTTCATTTGGCAAAATAACTTCAATGAATTTATAAATCATTTAGAAATTAATTTACATGTTTTTATAATTAATATGGAACATTTACTAAACTTAATCAAAAATAATTTAAAACAATTATTTATTTAATTGTTAAACTTATCAGAAAATCAATTAGCAAGCATTTTACTCCGTTAAAATTCAAGAAATATGATTAATTAAATGAATAAATGATTTTACCCCTCAATTCCCATTTTTGCATGTTTAATGTGCAATTGTACAATTTATTGGAGTCAATCATAATTAATCAAGTGTTTAATTCCATAAATTGTTCATTGTGTGGCTAATTGTGGCTACAATTGAAATAGTCAATTGTTGGTAAATTCTTGCCTTAATTGCAATAGCCAATTTCATGGTTTGTGCTAATTGAGTTTATTATTGCAATTTAGTCCTAAATTGTTTGATTTAACCAAATGTGGCTCTAATTGAAATGGCCAAATCCATGGTTTAAGTTCAATTAGGATCGTAATTGCAAAATTGGACTCGTTACTTGATTAGTCGTGCCCTTATTTTGGTTAATTGGCTAATTAATCACGATTAATGACGATTAAGGAGTATGATTAACTAGATTCTTAAATTACGGCTGGTTAGTTAAATAATTTTAAGCTGTCCCGCGTATATTTACAAGCATATACACAGATATACATGTGTATACATGTATATCATGTGTATATGTGTATATTATCTCCCTTTTTTTTTATTATTATTATTATGTTGAGCCGAGTCCAGCCCAATAAGGCCAGACCTGATCCAGCTCGTCACCAACAAAACACAGCAGCAACAACTGCATAACCAAACGACCCCAAAAAATGAAAGGCAATGGTTTTCATAACAGAAATCCTAGCGCCGCTTCGCCTCACTTTCTCTCTCCAACATCATACGTTGCCAGAAATGGCAAAATTAAGGGGTCCGCATTGGTGTGGTGGTCTTTGTGTATTTAAGAATGGCAAGAGCATTTATTGCTCTGCCATTTCTCAACTAAAACCATCCAAACCCGACCCAAACAAGGTATTACTTTGCTTTTTCTTTCACTTTTCTGCAAATCAACGGTCAACTAGTACGTTTTTCTTAATGATTTTTGTCTTGAGGTGATTTTGAATCCTCAAACCTCATTGGTTCGATTATAACCATGAGGATCCATTGGGGTTGGCTAAAGTTTGACCCTTTATTTGTTCTTTGCCCCTAATCTGAGCCACACGATGATTGATTGTAAGGAACAAGTCTAAAATTTTGACTTGTTCCACATCAGTGAGATTAGGGTTTTTGTTGCAATTTAAGGTACTATAAATAGAACCCCCAAATCACATTGTTGGAAATGGAATATTGTTATGCCCTATTTTTAACGGGTTAAAACTAGTTCACAACTTATGACTATGTATCCTCTGGTTTTGAAAATTTTCAGAGTCGCCACCTAATTTAGGAAATATTAGGAAACCATTTGTAAAAAAATTTAAAACTCCATTTTTAGTCTTTGAAACCTATGAGATTCTAAGTAAAGGTTTTATTTACCCCGAGGCGAAGGTGTTAAGCATCCCTCAGAGCTTATCCGAAGACAGTTTTTAAACTTAGTTTAATTGACACTAGAGGGGGGTTATTTAATTATTTCTTATTTTATTATTACCTATTTTTTAAAGTAATGCAGAAAAGAAACTACTCTCTTAAAAAGAATTGTTCAAAAAATGGATTTTAAGGTGACTATGTTATGTAAAGAAAAGCACATTTATAAAAAGTAGTTAATGATAATGCCTGTAGAGGAAAAAATATATATGATATTTATTTTATATAAGAAAAGTATTTATTTTCTTGAGCCGAGGGTCTTCCAAAAACAGCCTCTCTATCTGTCGAGATGGAGGTAAGGTATGCGTATATTTTATCCTCCCCAGACCCCACACTGTGGGATTTCACTGGGTATGTTGTTATTGTTGTTGTATTTTATATAAGAAAAGTATGTGTAAATATAAGATAAGAAGATGTATGTTTTTTAAAAGAAAATAATATATATGTGACATGTATATCGTAGGTGATTACTTAAAAATAGTTATTGATGACATGATAATACTTATATATATGCATATGATGAAAAGACGACTAAGGGAATTGATGAAAATAAGATAGTATAGGTATGATACGTGTTTATGAAAATATTATATAGGTATACTCATGGTAAAGGAAAATAGTTACTACGAGATGTATATGTGCATGTGATGAGAAAAATCATTAAAGGAATACATGAAAAATAATATCTTTGCATATAAAGTAGAGTATATACCTTATAGTTCTTGAAAATATTTGGGTCACTATACTTAGGCCCTAATAGGAGTCCTTGTATTATATCTAAGCCTGCTCAAAGTGTTAGTACGAAATGAATTTTGAAAAAATAAAGATGTGTTTGGATTTTTATCTTTAAACATTTCGGCCAGATCCATTAAGGTGCAAAAACTCACTTTTTAACGAAATTTAGAGCCACTGAAATTCTCGTTTTTTAATCCTCTAAAACCGGTGTTTTTCTTATTTCTAAAAATCCATGTGTGGGCCTTTGCATAGAATATGCCTAGCTCTTGCTTGAAACACTTAAAAAAACATTGTTAGCAAATTCTTTATTTTGAAAGAAGTCTCCAGTTTCACCTTTAAAAAAAATCTGATTTTCTTACATCCTAAAAAAGTTAGACATCATTTATGTGATTACTCTAATACGCCTAATCCGAATAAATACACTAAGTTCAATATCTAAAAAAGAGCGTAGGGAAGATAATGACTAAACTTACTAACATACTTAAGTCAAGTTACGAGTTCACAACAAAACTACAAAAAAAAAAAAAAAACAAATTCATAAGGGTGTTAGCCAAATAATATAAACAGCATATATAAACCAACACGAAGGCGTGAAATTTTAAAAGAGGAAGAAGGACGGAGACTCGAGACGTGGACGAGGTAGGATCGCTAACTTGAATGAAACCGCTTTGAATGTTTACTCCTAACTCCGGGCTGAACTTGGAGTTACCATAACTCCAATATTCTCCCAAATGTGTTCATGCAAAAGAAAGAAGAGAAAAGGATTAGGAGAAGTTTTTAATAAGAAGAAGTTGATATAACTTTAACCAATAGAAAACTAGATAACATAAGTACATAGGCAAGGTCCCCCACTCAGGTTCCCAAAAAAAAACAAGACAACACATTTTAAGAGAAGGTCAATGTAGCCCCAATTATTACTCAACATTCGAATGCTTCTGTTAAACTTTCCAACTAGGAGTGCAGTAAAACCTTTGGATAAATTAAGGTTTATTTAAGTTCCAAAACATTACTCTCATATTCCCAAAAAAAAGTACTTCGGAGACGGGTAACATACTACTTATTCAAATTTCAAATAGGAAGTCAAGCTAAGGTCATATTTAACACAAGAAACTTGGACGCAACAGCCAGTTGCTCCTGGGTTTTATTTCAATTCCCAGTATTCTTGAATTCAAAAGGTCAAGCCATCAAAGTAAAAAAAAAAAAAAAAAAAAACAAATTCAGTTTTCTTAAGTATTCTAAGAGCGAAGTAAAACACTCCAATCAACTCATATCCTTTTTAAAAGAAACGGGGTGCACAAGTAATCAAACTACAAGTATACTCTTAATAGTTTTAGGAAACTTGGCCATAATAATCCATAAAGAAATCCAAATTACCAATAGAATCTAGTCTCAAAACAGGTATGGAAATTGATTTCCTTCAGGTGTTATACAACAGCCCCAACCGAGAAGAGATGTCAATACGAATAAAATTGTAGTTCATATTATTATGAAATAGATATACCACTTCTTTATAAAGGCTAAAATTTCTGGGACGAAACACAAGTTTTAGGTAATATTCCATTAAACAAAAAGGTAGGAGTTTGCAGAGTTTTTTTTTATTACTTTTTTTTATTTTTTTAAGAGACAAACTTAAGAATTCTCCAATTCCTAAAATTAATTCTCCTGAGAGGTGTTAACTAGAGATATCACAGAGGGACTATGTTAACTTAATATTTCATTCATGATATAAGAAAACAATATAATTCACTGTCATGATTTCTAGTTCTTTTCAAGTAAACACATTAATAGACAGTTCCCAAACAGGCAAAACAAAGCAATTACTTAACTTATGTGCGGACATGCATGTTCACTAGATTAATATCCAAATAACTGGAAACTACAACCATACTACTTAATTACTCAAATAGGTTCCAATTATTCTACTTGGCAGAATCAGATGAGGACTAGAAACAGCGAATCAACCTTATCAGCAACCAACAAGTTTAATCCATAACGAAATCGCGATACTCTTTCAGGCAAGCATAACTAGTTCTTCAGAAAAGATTAAGATGAAACAGGTTTGAAGAAAATGAAATCAGTGGAAAAAAAAAAAATTAACTAGTACCTATTAGTCTTCTTTTTTTCTTTTCCAAACAACAATACATTCACTACATTAAATTAGACAAAATGCAGTCCCAATGAACATGATTTTTTATGAGGAGATATTAAGCATACAAATTCTGGTACGTACTTAAAACAGAAATTTAAACGAATAACAAGAACAACTTGACATGGCTACGTCTTCATTTTTACCAACTAAAGCCGGATACGGGTCATGCACTGACTTGACTCGACACACTGTGCAGCTAATGCAGAACAGTAACAAAAAAAAAAAATCCTTTAAGCTTCCACATAGTTGGATATGTATAAAATGAAGAGAGAAAGGGGAAACACTGCGGAGGTTTAAAGAAGAAAGTGCAATCTCAACAAGTAGAATTAAACTAGACTCAAATTAAACATACATGAATTGAGGTCGAATTTTAGAACCAGATGTAGGAAAACCATAGTTTAAACATAGACACTATCTTTGAAGAAATGAGTCACTTAATGTAGACATAGAGACACCTAATCTAGGACATATATAATCATCATTATTACTGACCTCTTTTTATAGTGATTTTTTCTTAGTGTAGGACATGGCGAAACAATCTCCCAAGACTGAAAAAAAAAAAAATCTGTAAGGCCATTAAACGGGTCAATCATCTAATCCGGCAACTAATCAGAATTCATTCTTCGCAAAAAAAAAAGCAATGGTTTTATATGTAGTGCCTCGACTCTCATTAACCTTTTAAATGTTAAAAATGGCAAAAACAGGAAGGTAAATGATCGACATAGCCGTTCACATTTTTGACAAATTAATAGATGTTCTCCTTAAGTGTGGTTAATTCATTATACTAAATCATAGCAAACAGAGAACCAACGGATTAACACAAGAAGAATCTGATCAAGCAATAAAAATAATAGAACGACTACATTTTATTCTACGAATTTAAAGACAGAATTTTAAACATACAAAGTGGGAGCCAAACAGCCCTTTGTTTTTCAAACCTCTACATCAGTTGATTTTTTTTTTTTTTAAAAAAGTAAGGCTAGAGAACTGGTTCATGGAATACATAAAATCCTACAACAAAGATAGAGGTGTAGCCAGTTATTTTCAGCTGCAAACAGTTATCAACTTACGCTAGAATTTCCATATTCGTTTAAGTCTCAAACTTTAAGACGGAGGAAGGCTTATAGAACAGTTTCAAACACATAACCTAAGCATCTTCTTTATCATACAGATTATGTAGAACCAGTCATCTAACAAGCATTTAAAATGACATTCAAACAAGCAACACAGTCATCTCCATATTCTACACTTTAATCGATAGTTCCTTCATGAATTCTTAGCTATCTTTTATGTGCTGATTCAGACACACGGCAGCAAAACAAGCTCAAATAGGAAAAACTGCGGAGAATTATTTAACAGCTACATCGATATATACTCCTAACAATCGAAAACAAAAGTAAAGCAAAGGCAACCACTAACCTTTTCCAGGACAGCGAACTGAGGCTAGTGTCGTCGTCAAGTCTCCGAATCCCCTTAAAGCAATCCTTGCTTTTCAGATGTATTTGAAAGCTACAAATTCGTTGGGACTCCGAATTTAGTGGATTCTTCATGGTTTTAGGCTCCAACGGACTGAAACGAGCCTTTACCCTATGGATTGTTGGAAGATCGGCCTAGAAACCCAAAGATCCTTGCGTGCTTCTCGATTTGGGAGGCTGATTAGACTTGGATGAGTTGTTCGAAGCTCTGTTGCTTGAAAAGGGACTGGGGTTGATGGGAGATGGTGTCAGCGATGCCGAAATTGGCTTTTATTCGCTGGTCCTTCGGTGGAACCGGCGGTGATGCTGATTTTGGTTAAGATTTTCTTTTGGTTGAAGAAGAAGGGGTCGTTTGGTTTTGGTTAGATTCTTGTTTGGTTGAAGATGAAATAGCTACTGATTTAGGGACTTACCCTCTGTTTGATGGTTGTTTCCCGTGCTTAATTAATGTACAGTATGGTATGGTATGGTATAGTATGGTATGGTATGGTATAGTATGGTGTTATATTGTATTGTACTATATTAATGAACACAATGTTTGGATAGACTGTATCGTTTGTTGTGGTTCAATAACATTTGTATTGTTTGATTTGATTGTATGGTACTGTATAATAACTTATAAGTTTACTAAAATATCCTTAACTCTTAATTAGAAATTAGTTTATATATATTAATAAAACTCAGGTAAAGAATAAAATAGGAACTTTAAAAAATAAGTAGGTAGTGGGTGGGGGTGGAGTGGGTCGTGTGAGGTGGGTCGTTGTGGGATGAGGGTGGGGGTAGTGGGTGTAGGGTGGGGGTGAGTGGTTGTAGGAATGGGGTTGGGTGGTGGTGAGGGGTAGTGGGTGAGGATGGTGGAAGGGTGGGTGGTCGTGGGATGAAGGTGGGGGTAGTGGGTAGTAAGGCGGGGGTGAGTGGTCGTGGGATGAAGGTGGGGGTAGTAGGTGGTAAGGCGGGGGTGAGTGGTTGTGGGGTGGGGTTGGGCAGTGGTGAGGCGTAGTGGGTGGTGGGTGGGGTGGTAGAGCAGTGGGATAGTTGGGGGTGGGGGTGAGTGACAGGGGTGGGGTGGGGTGGAGGTGAGTGGTAGGGTAGGGTAGAGGGTGGGGGTAGAGTGGGGGTAGAGTGGGGGTGAGTGGTAGGGTGGGGATGGGGTGGGGTGGATAGTGGAGGATGGGTATAATGGAGAAATGAAATACGTAACCACGAAAAAACCACCAAATCCGTGGTTACAACAATTGGGACTTTTCATGGTTATATAACCATGGGATGAACCACAGGTTTAGAACACCATACCACATAATTTTAAGAACAATGAAAACAAACATGGTTTCATAGAAACCATACATTAATGAACCACGGGAAACCACCATCCAAGCAGGGGGTTAGGGGTTGCTTAGTTTAGGTGGATTTGGGCCGGATCGGGGCATTTGGATATTGGGCTTGCGGGGGGGGGGGGGGGGGGGGGGAGGGGGGGGTGTTATGGGCTGCTGCTTTTTGTAGAGTAGGAATAGGATTTGACCCAAGTTTTAGGTAGATGAATTATATCCCTTCTTACTTCAACCAATTAATTAAAATATGCTTCTTTGTCCTAAATAATTCCCAAAAAAATATACACCTATATAAATTACAATACAAGTAATTTAATATACGTATTTAGTTTAAAAATAGAGTAAAAGATGATTAACATAGTAATAAGTAGGATTAAAGGAAAAATGTCAACACCAATATTGATATAAAAATATCAACATTATTTTTGAGTCATTTTAATTATAAAGTATGATGTTTAGTAATTTTTAATTATAAAGTATGATGCTTAGTAATTTTTAATTATAAACTATGATGTTTGGTAATTTTTAAGAAACAATAAAAGTGTTCTTAATTTTAGAGAAGTATATCTCGAAAAATAGTGTAATAATTAGCGAAAATATTCCAAAATCATTTATTGGGGAATTTTCACGACTGAGAAGCATAGTGAAATTAATTAAACAGAAAGGAGGGTCAAAATTGGGATGTCAACAAATATCATACACATTCACCAAAAACTTGAATTACCTAGGGTTTTAGCATTTTGCTGAGACCTTTAATTATTCAATTTAAAGTTTTAAATCATTGTTTCTTCTTGTTTTTGTGGCTGAGTATTGAGAGTAAGGAGCAAAGGAGGCCATCCAAGTTCATTCTCGATCAGGGCTGCACAAGAAAAAGTTAATATGCTTCCTTTTCTCTGTATATTTTTAGAGTTTAAATGTTTATGTGCTCAGTTTGATTAGTTAAGCTAGTATTTGTTTGTTTAGGTAATATATGCTTAGTTTTTTTTGTTGGTTTAGATTTATTAGTTGCTTAAGTAAGTTATGATGTTAGTCATGTGTTAATCTAGGATTGTAGTAGTTCAATTATGTTCCATTTTAGTCTGATCATGTTGGTTTGTGAATTTATTTGAGTTTTATGACCTGATATCTTGATATTGTTTTGTTTTGGGATGTTTTAAGCTAGCATGACTTACTTAATTCCTGAAACTAGCTATTATGTATTTGGTATGGTTTAAATTTGTGTTTCTTAGTAGTTAATGTGATTTAGCTAGATAACTATGGTATCCTGTTAAGCATAATGTATCTTTTTATTCATACAAAGGAATCTGTGTCTGATTTAGAGGTTAGAATTTGAGATCTGTTAGTTGATAAGTAAGTATAATTGGTTTGGTTTGTTGTTTTGGTTTATGTGAAGTTGATTAGTTACATTGTCTCACCTATTTGTTGAATAATAGTTTATCACTCATAAGACACAATGAATAAGCATGTTTAATGCCCTTGAAACTGCATACACTCATATCTAGGCTATAAAAAAAATGAGACTTAAGTAACTCTAGGCCTAGTGGGGTATCTTCCCACATTAGTTTGGATAAGTAATGTTTAAAAAGAGTATGTGCTGGTTTAAATTTTGAAAGTATTGCATAAGGAACTCACCTATGTGTTAAACTGTGCAAAATATGACGAGCCTAATTTGTTAAAAGTGATATAGATCCTTAAGTTTGATAAATGCTTTTTTGTTGGTTTAAAAGGAACTTCATATGCAGTGTCACTGTTTTGTTGGAGTTTGGAGATTTTTTTTGTTACCTTTCTCAACCCCCTGTTTAAATGTATTGTTGCTTGAGTACCCTGCATCTTGTACACTGCTTCTCTTTGTTTGGGACTTCAAATGAGCATCTAATCCCTATTGTTCATCAGTTAGCATCTTATGTGTAATGAGCTTAAAAGGTGGTATGCTTGGTTCAATATGTGATCTCCAAAGCTCTGTGTTGTTTGTCTGAGGCTTAGTACTTGATAGCTTAGTGTTTTGTTTGCATACTTGAGCATGCTCTTCATCCTCTAACTCCTATGAATAATATGTAACCTGTCCTGATCACATCATGAACCTACTATGCTTTTTTTTTTTTTTTTTTTTTGTGAAGTTTGGTCTAAGTCCAAAAAATAATAAGAATGCCCTGCATGACTACTACTGCTTGTGTATAAAATTCATGTTTGTTGTTTCTCTATGGTCATGACACACCGTGAGCAAAGGAAAACTATTCTTAATGCATGTAGTCAAAGTAAACCATGAAAAATCTGATTTTTTGCCTCTTGGGCTGTTTGCATTCAGTTTGGCTGTGTCAAAACTCATGATATGTCTATGTGGTCCTATATGTCTAAGCATCTGGTACATTACCATGTTAAATAAGGATCCTTTGTGTACATATTTTGATTGATATTATTGCTGAGTATTGTGCCCCTTTTTTTTGTTTTGTGAAATACTGTTTTAGCCTTATAAAATATGTCTAATAAACTGAAATATCATGCTGCTTATGTCTAGATAAGAGTCTACACCTGAATATGTGGGGGATATACTCAGGTATATCTAAAATATACAGTCCTTGTATGGCTTTGGGATACAAGGATCTGTACATTAAGGCATACATGAGGTATATCACTAGTGTTATGTCTTGAAATTGCTTTTGTATCCCTTTAAATGGTAACAATAAGCTAAATAGAGTAGTACTTGCCTCTGAACTGAAAAAATATTGATTTCTTGCTTACAAAAAGGTTGAATATACAGATGATATAACCAAATATACTAGGTATATGCAGTGCCTGTATATTTTTGGTATATACGAACCCGTATATTTAGTATAAAGGTAATATATATCCAAGTGGGCCCAAAGTCACAAATCCCTGTATTTTTAGAGGTTTGGGCTTACCTCTCTCTATGTTTTGTTATTGGGCTTTGCTTTTATTTTGTTGTTTAACTCTGTTTGGGCGGCAGCTCTTGGTCATTATTACTTTAATTTGGGCCCGCAAGTTTGAATGTTCTGTTGTATATGTTATTTTGGGTTGGACTCTTTAGCATTATGCATGCTAACTGCCTGAACATATATTATGATGCAAAGTGTGTTTGTAATTTTAATCTAGTTTATATTAAGTGAATGATTAAAGTCCAAAACACTTATCTGACCTTACCATTAGCGTTAAAATTTACAAATTAACGACATGTTTTGCATTCATTAGTCTGAAACAAACATCAGATAACTTGTTTACATAATGAAACTTCTTTATTGCACTGTATATCCACCTCAGCTTTTTAAGGCAAGATTTTTCGTTCAAGGACTTGATTGCCCGATGTTTCACATTATTGAGCATTATTTCTTAATGAAAGCAAACATAAAAACTCAGTGTATAGATTTCTTCAGCAATCTGAGAGTGTAAGTAGGTCATCAAACCTCACAAAATTTGTACTCTATCCGTCTCAATTTATTTAGTTTGTGTGTCACAATTTGATATGGAACAATTTTTAAGGAAAAAAAAAACAAGAAGTTGAAATGCATGGTCTAGAACAAAACATAAATAATATATAGTTATAAAGAATCTAATTAAGAATAAAATGAGAATATTTAAGTTAGATTGTATCAAAAAATGTAACAAACTATGAGAATAAAGGGTCACATAAATAAAATGAGGAGGAGTAATTTATTTCTCCACAAAGAGAAATCTATTCATAACAGAAAAAAAATAACAGACAAAGAAGTGGAGATGCGGGGTATCGATCCCCGTAACTCTCGCATGCTAAGCGAGCGCTCTACCATCTGAGCTACATCCCCCTATTAGTTATTTTACTATTATAATAGATAACATTCAATTACTATAATATAAACAAAAAATAATTGTATGACTTTAGTACTATATATTTAGTGGATAAAGTTCATTAATCGTACGTGAAATTAACTCACACTTGTACGATGGGTAACACACATGCAGGGGTGGAGGCAGAGCAAGAGTTAATTTCAATTTTATGAGTTCTGAATTTTAGAACTACGTACGACTTCAGTACTAATAACTGGATTCTAAATTTTATGTGTGTACATATTTAACAAATTTATTAATACAAAAGAATTGTTTGAGAAAATATTAATGGATTCGGACGAACCCGTAGTTATAGTTTTACCTCCTCCCCTGCACATAGACATAGACATGCAATATGCTGCTCAAAAAATAATTATGCAATTGCCATTAGTTTAAAACATCAAACAAACGCCCTGGATCAGTCATCGTCTCCAAAACTAATTCTTACAACTTTGATGTAAAGCGATAGTTATCAGCACATACATCACCAATCTTTTAAAGATCAAACAAATAAAAACGGAAGTAAAATAAAATAAAAAGCGTTGTAAAGTAAACTAAATTAGGAAAATGTGACACTATGCAAGTGTGACAGTAGATGTGGCATAGAATGCTATGGAAAAGATGGCATGCGCAAAACACAAAACTCCACCAATTGAGAAGAAATGATGATGTGATAATCCACATGAAGCTCTTGATTTGTTGTTTGCCATTGTCCCAATAACAAGCATTCCCATTCCTACTGCCATTATGATCCTGATCAACCCAGTAATTCAAACACATTAGCAAATCATCATGATATAGACTCATATTACTTAACGAAAACGAAGATATAAGACAATTACGTTTCCTCACCTATATGTGTCACGCCCCTAAAATGGACTGGGACGTGATTGGCAGTCGACCTATTCTCCCCATTGAGTGAACCCTTTGGTAATCGGTTGAAATCTCAACTGAACTTAGCATGTCAATTACGTCCTCCCCATAAATGGTTTTACTATTACATGTTTTTACTCTCATTTTAAAATGTGTCTTGCTTTTCTTTTTGATCCGTAATGATAGTATAATTTTTAATTTTCACATCCATTAAAATGAATTAGAGAGTAGTAATATCTTTACTTTTTGTTTTCTCAATTTTGGGTTATACCAGCAATTGCCTCAAATCACGGTAAAACATCTTGATTAGAGCAAGTTCCTTTATCCCATCCCCAATGTAGTGTGGGGCTCGAAGAGGTAAAAGGTCTCTATAGTGTCTGACTTTTAATTAGTTGGCGGTAGGGGTGTAACTGGATCGGATTGATTCGAATTTTTTAAATATCAAATCAAATTAATTGTGTCAAATTTTTAAATTTATACATCAAATCAAACCAAGAAATTCGGATTTTTCAACTTCGAATTTTTCGGGTTATTCGATTTTATCGATTTTTTTTAAAAAAAAAATCGAAAATAATCTTGATACAAAACATATAACTTTAGATTTACTTAAATATTTTAGCCTGGAGAAATCAGGAACGAGACAATACAAGTTAAATTTACACTTGAATATTTTTTAAAAAGAAAAAGTTGTTGCCGTTTCATTTTTCGGTGAAGAAAAATTGATTTTCCGATGAGTTGTATTTCTGGACAATCAACACATAGTTCAGTAATCTTAATGAGATAATAATATTTTTTAATTTTTTTATAATAAAATAAAATAAAAAATTGTGACTTTCCTAATAACTGATAAAATTAATCACCACATGTGAAATTATGAGCAATAGAGAAAGTTTAATATGGAACTGCTAAAATTTAAAAAAATGTAAAACAAAAAGTGAGAAAGTCCGTCACATTCAAGTTTGATTTTCGAAATGAAAGATTGAACAACTAATTAATCACGTACCATGTGAAAAGAAGACAAGCAAGTGATAATTGTCTACTTGGAGGTGCTTTTTGAATGTCATCACCAGTGCAGTAACAGTAGTTGCAACCTCCAACAAGGTTAGCAAGAATATGAGCAGCTAATAGAAGACCAGCAGCAGCTAAACCTAGAATAAATGCATCATGGCTTGGCTCTTTACACTCGAAAAACCATAGCTTCAAGTGTTTTTCCTTCAATACCACAAAAGATAAAGAAAGAATTTGATTAAGTTCTGTCATAAACACGAGTTTGACATATAATAAGATAAATGATTTCATTTTTATAAAAAGCTATTGAATTCTGCCGAATTCGTAAAAAATACTTTGAGCTTATGAATTTGAATTTTTTAAAAAGTACTAGCTTACTAAGTTCTTTGTAAATTATTTTTACATATTAAGTGTACTTTTAAGCAAAAATACAGGACTTGGACCAACACTATTGAATTTTGCCGAACTTGTAGGTAGAAGTAGAAGGAAGCCTCACTATATTTTTTTTCCTAGTGTTGCAATTTTTGGTACAATAATGAGATTGCCATGAGATATTACCTGGTTTTGAGCTGCTTCAGCTTTAATTCCAAGAAGCCCAGCTACAGCATCTAAAGCCACAATAACTAAGCATGCAAATATCCCAAAAATCTTTGCCATTTTTTCTTGAACTTCAAAGATCCTTCCAAGAGGAAGAAGAAATAAACTGACTAAGGTTTTCAATAACCAGCCCTCCACTCTATGTCTCTCGTGTGAAAAAATGTAAAAGCAAAAGATAGCACAAGGTGGATAGTTAAATGAGATGGCCTACAGACTACACTACAAGTAGCGAGCGTAATTGAGAAACGATTTTAAGTTAGGTTAAAGGAAAAAAAAAAAAAAAACTATCCGTCCCCGGCCCTACATCAAAT
This sequence comes from Lycium barbarum, assembly GCF_019175385.1. Taxonomy (NCBI): domain Eukaryota; kingdom Viridiplantae; phylum Streptophyta; class Magnoliopsida; order Solanales; family Solanaceae; genus Lycium; species Lycium barbarum. The sequence goes on along the minus strand of NC_083340.1, from coordinate 137,866,739 downwards.
TATATTGATCACTATAGTTGAGTCACAAATTAAGATGACATTTACTTGTTCACTTTAAATTTTTCATGCTATTTAAGAAATAATAAATAGAGTAAATAATTTACCAATATACTCTTATTAATTAATGCATATTTTTATTAGATTTGAAAAATAATTTGAAGTGAATAATTATTACTATGGATAAAATAGAAAAAAAATTATCTTCTCTTAATATGCTAAAAATGATAACTAAAAATAAAAATTTATTTTTAGAATACTGACAAATAAAAGTAAACGGAGGAAGTACTAATTACCTATGATTTATAGTGATAAAAGTGTGTCCGAAGATATGTATCGTTTCATTTAGTAATTAGTAGATTAGTACTGTCAGATGTCTCAATAATAATGTAACATTTCACTATAACGATTAAATGTTTTTTAAAACTATCTTTTAATGTTATGTTATATATTTTCTATAACAATATTCAACTGTAGTAATCAAAAATATTCTGACAAACATGTTTTCCTAGAGAGGTTTAATCGTAGAATACTGGATGCGAACAATTTTTTTATAATTAGTGATCCTACAGAATCAGTACCCGTACATTGGATATTTATAGCTTTATAGGAGACAATTCGATGATAGCTGATTAATTCTAGGGAAATTTGTCCATATGATTCTAGTTTCGGTTTGGCCTTTTCGTCCACTTTTCTTTTATCTTATCTAGGATTCCTTTTAGTGGGGAACCAAGAAAAGTTGGCTCTAAACCAGCTAAGAAATTGTGTGGCGAAAGTCATCAATCACAGTCAAAAAGGTAAATCGGTGAGTGACAAAAAAATGTCCTTTAGTTTGAAGTTAATACTGACATAACTTCAAAACCACACACTCCCTCACCCCGATCGAGTTTATGAGATAGTACAATTATCCTTTTAATATATGTCTAATGTCTAATAGAGAATAAATGTTATATTGTTAAATAATCAATTTTAGACTTTTTAGATCATATATGTCTCACTAGATATCGAAACTCATGCCGGGGATCAACATATATTAATAATTTTATCTCTATGCAATTATAAGAATCTTTCGACATATTGTATGATTTTTTTTTAAAGTTACATGTGAAAAATTATAAGTTTTGAGAGCAGAGATTTAACAATTTATGTTATGGTGTATCTATTTATTTCAAATAATGAAATTTCTAATTATTATTTTTGAAAGAAATATGTTAATAATCATTTTTTAAACTGCTAATCAAACCTTGACTAACATTTCAAAACTAATTGAACTTTAATTACTTTTTTTTAATCCGAGAACATCATTTGAACAATCATACTCCTAAATTAAAACATGAAAATCAATAAACTTCACATATATGCATAACTTGAAATACAAGGACTACATAAAATATTCATAGAAACAATATTAACACGGTGCATACTCCAAAAATTGTTAACAAAATTTCAAATATACAATTCAATCTCTAGGTATTTATTATAACTGAATGTCTCATATATAGGGTAATTATATGAGTCTATGGTGTCATATAACATGGGAAAGGTGATATAAAATACTCCTTCTATCCTTATTTTCACTTGAACTACTATCATAATTATGTCTTTACTAATAAATTATTTTGGCTATTTTGATGCTTCATAATTAGAAACTTAATACATTGGAATATGCCTTTTTGATAATGTAATATTTATCTTAATTTCTTGTTAGAATATTAAACATTGCAATCAAATTGTAAACATATTTAATTAATTTGATCACAAAATTACAGCTAGTGGCGTTTCTTAGTTAAAAAAATAATTTTGATAAAACGGAAAAGGCTCAAATATGCCATCGAACTATCAGAAATGGCTCATTTATGCCACTCGTTGAAAGTTTGGCTCAAATATGCCACTGCCGTTACCTTTTTGGCTCATCCATGCCATTATTCACTAACGGTGGTTTTAAAATACCAGATATGCCACGTGGCAAAAATTTATTGGTCCACGTCACTTAAATGAAAACCAGCCAAAATAAATCCTAATTAAACCAACGGAAAAGGCTCAAATATGCCATCGAACTATCAGAAATGGCTCATTTATGCCACTCGTTGAAAGTTTGGCTCAAATATGCCACTGCCGTTACCTTTTTGACACTCAAATAATAATAATAATAATAATAATAATAATAATAATAATAATAATAATAATAATAATAATAATAATAATAATAATAATAATAATAATAAAAATAATAATAATAATAATAATACAAAATTCAGTTAGAATACATTTTTTTTACAACCATGGTGTCCGGCCAGATGGAAAGAAATCACCTAGTATTTTTGCCTTTGCTAAAATTTGAACCTGAGATCTCATGCTTCATTGACCACTAGACTGACACGCTTGAGTGCCACTTAGAATGCATTTTATCTTCAATCATTTCATCAGCCTTATTACTTTAAATTTGCTTTTTGACAAATCAACATTGACGAGATTACAATTATGTTATATTGCTCAAATATATCTATGAACGATATATATAAGGTAATTAAAATTTTACTTGATTTTAAACTCCTAAATTTAGTACTTCATATATATAGTCAGACCTCGCTATAATATCATTTTTATATAACAACTCACTATAAATATCAATTTATTATCGAATTCAAATTTTATGTTATATTTTTCACTCTATAATAACTTTTTACCTACGGAAAAAGGTTTAAAAAATGTTCTTAACACATTAGAAATGACTCAAAATGTCCTCCTTTTATTTATTGGATCAAATTTGCCCTATCTTCCACCGATCAAAAATGTCCTTATATGTATTCGAAATGACTCAAAAATGTCCTTCTTCAGTTATATGACATTAAAAAATGATTCAATCATATGATCATATGATTTTTTTTTTTTTTTTAAAAAGTAAACAACCAGTATAACGTAATTTGAAAATAACAAGGCACAAAGTGGCTCTAAAAATTCGTCGTAACTGGAAAATGTAGAAGTTTGTCAACAATTATTTGTTTGAACGATTATTTTATAGTGCTTTAATTTGGACACGGCCAACAATGATGAAGGTGCAAACAGTTGAGCTATTTGAGCAGTGGCATAAATAAGCGGAGTGTCAAAAAGGTAACGGCAGTGGCATATTTGAGCCAAACTTTCAACGAGTGACATAAATGAGCCATTTCTGATAGTTCGATGGCATATTTGAGCCTTTTCCGTTGGTTTAATTAGAATTTATTTTTGGCTGGTTTTCATTTAAGTGACGTGGACCAATAAATTTTTGCCACGTGGCATATCTGGTATTTTAAAACCACCGTTAGTGAATAATGGCATGGATGAGCCAAAAAGGTAACGGCAGTGGCATATTTGAGCCAAACTTTCAACGAGTGGCATAAATGAGCCATTTCTGATAGTTCGATGGCATATTTGAGTCTTTTCCGTTGATAAAATGAATCCCTGCCCACCTTTCTCTGTTTATTTAAGACACTAAAAAGCTACATATGTACGATATTTTTTACTAAAAAACTTGTGGAGAGATGGACAAGTAAAACCTGCAGATAAAAGTTTAAGGTGGGGCCCACATTTTTTGACAGAGTCATTTGAAAAAGCTGTAGATGCATCGTGTAGCGTAGAAATTCTAGTGTGGACCCATCTTTTAGCAAAGTAACTTATGCACTTTATTGTCAAATGAAGAAAAAGTACACACATATAACACCTAAGTACAATATCTTTTAACCACAAAAATTTAAAAATGTCAAAATTACCCCTCATCAGCAAGCATACATGACGACCTTCAGCCGCCTAAGTTACTCTGACTCTCCTAAAATGTCATCGGGTGCTGTCGGATCCTTCAAAAGTAGTGTATTTTTAGAGAATTCGATACGAGTGCGGTAACACTTTTGAAGTTTAGTCAGCAGCTTCAGGACTCTTTTATATATTAGGAAAATATCTTCATTTTTTTATTAATAATTTTGTGTCAACCAGTGTTTTAAAAGGCGGGGGCGTAAGGCGGGGCGTTTTACATAAGCCTCGAGGCACGGGGCGTAAGCCCCATGGGTATTTAATTTTTAGTATTTCTTAAAATAATATAATTACAATAAATATTTTTAAATAGGTAAAATTACATAAAAAATAAAAGAAAACTGTAAATAAATGAAAATAAAAAATAATAATAATAATAAAAAAAAAATATATATATATATATATGTATGTATGTATGTCTATGTGTGTGTGTGTGTGAGCGCGCGCGCGAGCTTGATCCTCACAAAAAAAATGATCAAAGCAATCCATTACACACTCTTATAACTTGTAATTATATATAACATAATTTTACAAGTATAAACAATACAATGAAATAAAAGCTATTATGAAATGCAAAACAATTCTAACATTTTAACTTTCAAACACGGAAAAAAACACAGTTTCTTAAAACACTATTACTATCATACTATTCATTTTATCTCCCTATAAGCAAATAATCAATAAAATTTATCAATATTACAATTAAAACATAACTTCTTCATGAACAAAAAATAAAATTATATGATAATTCTGATACATAGGACTTATGACCAATGACAAGTGAAAATGTACAATTCCGCTATGTGTTTTTTTTAAAAAAAAATTAAGTGATATTCACCCTCACGACGTTCTCAAATAGTAAATATCCAATACTACAACTTGTTAAATGAGTTACACCCAATCTTCTATTTCTATAGATGAAAAACTATTAAATATCATTATTTTGTTAAACAATTATGAGGGTGAATGATTTTAATTAAGGAATTTAAAATATAATTTGTGTAAGAACTGTTAGGTGAGCCCTGGGCGTTGGGCGTGTTTAGGGCGTACGGTTGGGCGCTTAGGGCGTAAGCCTCATAGGAACTAAGCCCTGCACGTTAGCCCCAGGGCGTTTTGCCACTGCCCTGCCCCGAGGCGAGCCCCGGGGCGAGTCCTGACACTGCCTTTTAAAATAATGGTGTCAACTCAAACTATATCACATAAATTGACAGAGAGAAAATAGAATTATTTGAAAATACTAAAATAGTGTTTGCAAATTAATGTTCGTTTCAACATTTCATTGGTTATTTCATTTTCAATTGACATAAAGAATTCAAAGTTGAGAAACTAATTTGAAGAATATTTCAAGTGAAACTATAATGGTGTCCAAATTGCAAATTGCAGTGTGACCCACATCTCGGCAGCTTCGATAATAGTACATGTCCCTAGGGCTGATCACGATTTTGGTTAAAATCAAAATCAAATCGAAAATTTAATTAAATCGAATAAAAAAATTGACATTTAGTTTGGTTTGGTTTGATTTGATTTTAAATTTTAAAACCGATAATATTTGGTTTGGTTATGATTATATTAAAAAATAACCGAATAAATAACCGAACCGAACCAAACCGATAAATTATATACATAAAGTTTATAATTATTTATATGTATAATATTATTTTTTCATAAATAATTATAAATATTTTATACTTTTTAATCATTAATTTGATTTTTGGTCTACTTATTTCACATGATTGTTTAAGGCTCATGTTTTTAAGAATATATCCAAGCCCATGTCTTTAAGTCTTTTAACTCTTTAAGTGTTAAGTGTAAACCTACTAACATAAGCTCACGTTAGAGTGTAATGTCTTTAACTTAAATTTTTAGCCTTTCTTTGTCAGCCATTTGATTTTAGGTTGTTTCTTTTTTTCCCCCCCGAATTATACCTTTCTTTTTTCTTGTCTGAATGGGTCCTAAACTTCTAATATTTTTCATATGAAAAGGACAGAGGGTGTAGATTTGGAGGTTCATATAGAAGATACTTCAGTAACATCAGCATTTGCTGCAACTCAAGCACATGGTAATGCCCTAATACTTCTTCCGTGGGTAATCCTCCTAAAAGGCAGAAAAGAACAACTCTTTGTAGTCGAGAGTCTAGCCTTGGGGATAATGATAGAAAAACATCTGAAGTTTGGGATCATTACAAAAAGTGTTTTTAATAAATGGGAGAATTGAGGACAAAATGCAAGTATTGCCCCAAAGTTTGGGATCATTACACAAAGTTTTTTTATTTCATATATTTTCATTTTAATTTTAGGTAGTCTTTATGTTTAATTAATATGTATGTTTGTAACAACAACTAAAAGCTCCTATGCTCTACTTTATTTCCAGGTATGTGTATTAAGATGACAAAAATAGTGCAACCACTACTTAATTAGTTTTTAGCTCTATATGTAATAGTTTAGCAACGTTGGGTAACTTGAGTATGACACTATCACTAATAGAGAAAATATTTCTATAATGTATGTTCCACCTTAAACGATAAATAAAAGATATCGGTTGAACAAAAAAAAAAGACATGTCTTTTTCAATTTTTTAATGTTTTACTGATAAGTCTCATGGCTGCTAGTCATAAACTGAAAAATCCAACCAAACCGGTGGTTATTATTTTATTTGGTTTGGTTATGGTTTTAGACATTTAAAAACTGACTAAATTGATTTGGTTATGGTTTTAATCAATAACCGACCCAAACCGAACCATGAACACCCCTACGTGTCCCCAGTAAAAAGGAAGAAAAATAGAAGTGTGAATTTGTTTTATTTTAGCTCCTAACATCTTACTATCTTTAAGTGCTGGTTCAATTTCAGAAGATTGCATGTTGTCTCTAATTAAGAAGTGCAATTTCTCAAGTAATTACACCCGCGAAGATAAAGGCTTCATGGATGATTAAAGAATGTGGTAAAATGAATAAGATTTTTATCCTTAATTAAATGTTTCAAGTTTAACTCTAAGAATGAAGAGTAAATATACAATGGACAGATCCATAATAGAGGTTATGTACGAGTTTGGGATAATCAGTATCTTTGACTCAAACCTTATGTTTCTAATAGTAAAAGATTCACCTAATATGTATGAATAATTTATTCAGATCCAGTAAACGAAAAAAGTTATGGTTCGGTGCCCATAAATTTAAAATCTTGAAACCTCCTATGGTAAATGCTTATTCGGACCTGGTGCTTACACCATACCAATTCAACTTACCATGATTAAGTGATTTATTTAAATGATAATATACGTTAACTGACCACGATTAATTGATAAGTGTACATGTATGTTTAAACACATTTCATGTATCCATTGATCATTTCGTGTAAACATCCGATACTAATAATTTTTTTCCAGAATAAAAATGTTCTGCTGATAGGGAGTTTTCCTCCTTTAAATGAGCCTTATATGATGCGCAAATTTAAATTAATCGATTCAGTGAATTTTAAACATCAAACCATTAATATTAAAAGTTACAAGCTTCCATGCAACTCAAGAACTAGTTACTGACGGTACTAGACATTACAACATGCTAGCGACATCTTTTCTCATTTTATTTGGCATTTAATGGAGTGTGAATGGGGGGCCGTAATCCTAGACTTTCATGCTACAAATGAATTCAGCCTGACGATATCCGGTGGCAGTAAATTTGCTGTTGTGTAATATTTCCTCCGTTTCCATTTATGTGAATCTTTTCAGAGTATGAAGGTCAATCTATATAACTTTGATCTTAAATTTTGACATAAATTTTTCAAATTTATAAAAATAAAATTTATATATTTAGAAACTACATTAAAATTACTATGAGTCATGAAAATAATTTAGAAAAAATATAAGGAAAGCGCGATCAATGAACCACCTCGTAGACTCCCCAAATAATAAAAAACTTCACATAAATTGAAACATAGGGAGTATTAAAAAGGGGAAAGGGTCACATATATCCCTATATTCTGTTAGTCAAAGTAGTCAAATATATTCCTCCGCTAGCCAAAATATACACTTATGCCCTAATTCTCAAATCAGTCCAAATTAATCATTTAACTAAAATTACTCATGCCCCGTAAATTAGATCCGACCCTACCCAAAAAATAACTTGTGGTTTAAGGATGCATCTAGCTGGATCCTTCGCTCACTTACTTTGATGTTGTCACTCTGCAATAAGAAACCAAATATTAGAATGCAGTCGCCATTTTTGTCGTAATACTACATCTTGACAAACTGAAACTGTGCAGAAATGATCTATTTCACATTTAGAACCGAATCGAGTTGTTAACAAGTTAAAAGCCCTTGACGTGAAATGTCACCTAAAAACACTTGGAACTTTGATAAAGTACAATGAAATTAAGAAATAACAAATTGAACAATTAAAATGGAATAGCATTCAGAAAATAAAGAAAATATTAAATCAACGTTGCTCTCCTCCAATGTTCTCTTGTTCACAACCTCATAATGCCTTGTGTGAAGGAAAAATCACAGAGTTTGATTAATTTGTGAAGAAGATAATATTTCTTTCTCCTAATCCTTTCAGCTGTTTGGGTACTTCATGACATCTTGGTTAACCAATTCTCACGTGCCTTTAGAAATTTCTGTGGAAGGCCTCCAGTATCAAGCTACGAAAGGTGATTGTTAGATTGCTAGGGAAAGTTAAGTAGCTATGAAACAAGAAAGAAAACAGTCAGGCAGTTTAAAATGATGGTTTTTGGGTCGGGTCGGGTCAGGTCTAACTTATGGGACACGAGTAATTTTAGTTAAATGGTTAATTTTAACCGATTTGAGGTTTCTATTTGCTCAGGAGTGTATGTATATATTTTGCCGGTCTTAGCTAGCAAGTGTATGGACTCATCCTTTGAGGACTCCCTAGTGTGCCAGCTAGCTACTTTTGTCCCGTTTAAGCTGAAGCATAAGAATGACGGAGTTGTGTCCAGCGTGTGATCACAACCTGTACCGCATTTCTTTTTTCTTGGGGGGACTAATTTGACTAATGGAAGAACAAAGTTGACAAATAAACTAAAATAGCGAGGTATATTTACCCATTTTCCCTATTAAAAATCTGACTTTAGTGTAAATTTTGAAAAAGTGTCGTAATTTATTGGGATCTTACATATACCTTAGATTCGTTATCTGGTCTGTTTATTATGTAACTAGGTAGCTAGTGCATGTGCAAGCACGGGCCCAATAATAATAATGCGCAGAGAAACAATTAAATCAATTTGACAATATTGCATTACACACGGGCTCTAAAATGCGGAACCATATTACCTTTCATTTTGGCGCGGATTGCCCTTCTTTTGGGGTGGTCTTTAATTTTCCCCCTCAAATTGGTGGTCTTTAATTTTTACCCTTCGCCAAATATCTTGAGATTCTGGGTTCGAATTCCAGCTCAGTAAAAAAAAGAAGGAATTTCGCAAGGCAGAATTTTACCTTCAAAACTATCTTAAAGCATAATTTTGCCTGAAATTCTGCCTTACGGTAGAGTTTTAACTTTACTTTAAGTTTTGAGTAACACTCTGTCTTACGAATCTAAACTTCTGTCTTGCGATTTTTTTTTTTTAATTTTTGATTGAGGGAGGGGGGGGGGGGGGGGATTCGAACCCGAAACCATGGGGTTCTAATGAAAGCCAAAAATTAAAGACCACTCCAAAATAAGGGCATTCCTGCGAATTGCCTCTTCCAATATACTCTATATGTTTCATTTTATTTGACAATATTGCATTAGACACGGGCTCTAAATTTAATATTTTGATGTGTATTAAGTAGAGCAATGTAAGGAAACATTAATGAATATTATTAGCAAAATCATAATAACACATAGAACTTTTGATAGTAAATTTAAACTCTGTGATTTCAACTTTAAGGTGTTTAAATTTGAACTTATTACTAGTTCATATCTAACTTTAGTTATGTTGCAATTTTAATAAATTTTTATATATAAATTATGCATCACGTAAAAAGTACATAGTCACCTAAACCCGGTAATTAAAGCTAGCATCCGGTCCTAACATAACATGTTTGATAGTAATAAAAGGAATGAGAAAAACATGTTATGTTAGGACCGTAAGTGTAGCTTTAATTACCGGGTTTAGGTGACTATGTACTTTTCACGTGATGCATAATTTATATATAAAAATTTATTAAAATTGCAACATAACTAAAATTAGATATGAACGAGTAATAAGTTTAATCTTAAAAACCTTAAAAGTTGAAATTACAGAGTTTAAATTTAGTATCCGTCTATAACTATTAATAGTTGCCATCTTGAAGGTGCGGGCTCAAACAAGGTTTCAAGCAGATTTTAGATAACCAAAGAAATTATAGTGTAGGCAACGTTTTAGAACTAGAGTTAAGTTGTTGAAAAATAAAATTAGTACCCTGACAACAACGTTTTACAATGGGCGGGCGGACATCATGTCTTTTGCCCTTTGAAATTTTTGGTTAACCAGAAATAAAAATCAATTTAGAAATGGAGTAATAAAAAAAGAGATAATGGTAAAAAACGCAGTTGAAGTATTACTTTTTTGTGAGTTTTTTATTTGGACTATCAGGTGTTTGCGTTATCCACCTGAAATATCACCAACTATTTATCAAAACACACCTGAACTATTAAGTGTTTGCGTTTCCTATCTGAACTATCACCAACTATATATTTATCAAACCAAACCTCAACTAGTATCTTCATATGTGTTCCCGACCATTATCTCTTAAATTTTCTTAATTTCCAATTAATTCCTTTAATCATATGTGTGGAGTGTCATTTGACGCCATTTTTAAACAAACAGAAAAAAATGTACACCACACATCATCATGTACTAGTCGACGTGTGTTTTGATGAATAGTTGGTGATAGTTTAAGTAGAAAACACAAACACCTAATAGTTCAGATAGAAACCTCACAAAATGTTGATACTTAAAGTGTGTTTTTGACCATTATCTGTTAAGAAACATTTTTGTCACAACGTGTTGACCGCTATATGATATTCTATTGGCTTACCAATGCCAACAGAAAGGAAACGGATACTATCACAATTAATGTCAAGTGCGGATCTCTGAAACATGATCACTACAAACTCAATATTGATGGCTCGGCTCTGAAAAATCCGGGGAAAGGAGGGTTAGGGGGCGTCATTCGAGACAACAATTATCAACCATTAGAGATTGCGAAAGACTATAAATTTCCTACCAATGATCACCAAATTAATTCCATTATTCTTCATGAAATACAGGTACTTGATAACATATTGCTGGAAGACCCTGAGTTGAGGCATACCTACAAGGTATTAGTAAGAGTTAATACGTAGTTAGTACAAGGTGTTAGACCCCAAAGTTCGGACTTAGACGCATGCGGGCGAGGGCAGTGTCAAGGGCTTGTACATTGCCCCTTGACATGGGCCTATATGATGGTTGAAGGCAATGTGCGGGGTTGCATGCCTATGGCATTGTGTGCAGCTAAGTCAAGGTGTTTGGGTGTTGGCAAAGCAGCTTGACGAATGTCAGTGGCACGGACAGGCGCATGGCACCAGACGGGCATGCGTGCAGGCAGTAGGTTGGCACAGGCAGACATAGGCATTTACATGGGCTGGCTGGGGCCAAGGCAAATGGGCAAGGTAAAGGGTTGGCATGGTGTTGGCATGACATTGGCATGAAGATGGGCGAAAAATATTCTAAGTGTTGGGCGAAGCTATGAGGCGAAAATCAGGCTAAGGCACGCTCGAGGCACATGAGCGAGGCATGCGCTCGACACATGTAGAAGGCCCATGCGCACGACACATACGTCGGTTACGCAGTGTGCGCGGCATGTGCGACGGTTAAGGTCGATTTTTGAAGGCTTTGCCCACATGGACGAAATACTAGGCCTAGAATCTGTATGCCATTATCCCAATGTAACTGCTGGCACATGCCATGCACGCCCCTCCCCTTGTAACTGCTCCTGGTAGGGTCGTAAAGTAGACAGAATTTGGCTAAGGCATGATTCAGTTTTGTAAGCCTCCATATTCGTGAGTCCTTTTGTATATCTGAGAGATAATAAAAAGGTTGGACATTGCCTGTAAACGTTGTGTGTTCCTTTCATTGTGTTTGACCCGAAATTAAATCTAAGTGTCAAAAGTAAGTGTGTGTACGAAGGCTGAAGTTGGCTGTGACGTTAACTGCCGAGCAGTGGTGACGCTGAAAAAAATCACCCCTGTTTCACATACCTACAAGGTATTAGTAAGAGTTAATACGTAGTTAGTACTAGTTAGAGAACGAGAGATCCAAATGTGTCAGAAAACTCATGGTTTAATTTATTTATTTTTGTCTTTTTAGGAGAATCAATAGTGTTCTCACTAACCTTTCGAGTTACTTGAATCTAATTCAATGAATCCGTTGGTAGTAGAGGTAGTCTACAAATGGAACAAATCTCACTCGTTTGTCTAAGCATTTTAATCAAGACTACTCTAAGAAACAGAACCAGTATTTGAAGTACTGTATGGGTTTGGATTTTAAGTAATTTGAGTTACTCGGTTCTAAATGAATAATTCGTACATATAGAATAAATTTCTTAAGGCATATATAACGTTCTATTGAAATCCACATCCGCTTTTTGATATAATAAATGGGAGACGCTACTATATGGTAAGGGTGGGCGTTCGGTATTCAGTTCGGTATTTTTGAAGTTCGGGATCGATAATTCGATAATCGGTAATTGAAAATAGATACCAAATATCGAACTTTCAAACTTCATTTCGGTAATTCGTTAATAGGTAAATCAAACTTCGGTTCGGTACGGTATTCGATAATACCATATTGAAGTCGAAGTCCACTGTATTACATCACAGGAACTTCACTGCTTAAGGTGTCAAACAAGAAATTGATTAGGTTGAAGCCTTCATATACACACATTTTTTGATTACAGGCTTGATGGAACCACAATTAACAAAGACACACGGAAGTGATTCAATGGGGATAAATTTTGAAGTTAAAGGACTTAGTTAGCCAAGCCTTCCAGCCTCCTTTTCCATTATGAGAAATCCCATGTGCCCGCCCTTCTGTCATCGGTAGCTGTTTTTGCTTCTTACAGAGGATGAAATTCCTCACTCCTACTGATCCTATCGTCTGATGGTCCCACGATTGCTAATTGTTAATGACGCTGGGAGTAGGGAACGAAAGATTTGCCATAATGGACTGAACTGATGGCAATGGGTAATTGCTAAATGCTATTGTAATGGGATTAGGATTGGGCTGGACTAAATTAATGAGCCTTTATTTAGTCTGTATTTCGGTAATTCGGTATTGGTAGTAGCGAATTACCGAACGGTATTTTTATTGCATACCGAATCCGAAACCGAATACCGATTTTTTTAAAGTTTATTACCGAAAACCGAACCGAAAACCAAAATACCGAATATCGAATTACCGAAATCCCAGGTTTGGTTCGGTAATTTGGTTTTCGGTGTTTTATGCCCAGCTCTACTATATGGCGCAATTGCAACTTAGAAAAAAAAAACTCGCATCCGACACTTTAGTTCCGCCCGTGACTACCCTCACTCGATTAACTGACGAGCATCTTGGAGAATCCATACAATTTAGCCATGTTCGCAATTAAAATCATAATAATGAAACTTACTTGATAAATGGATCTATATTCAACTTCTATTGATATAAGGGAATTAGGGGTGGCAAAAACAAAATTTTTTTGCGCGGATTGCCCTTCTTTTGGGGTGGTCTTTAAATTTTGCCCCTCATATTTGTGGTCTTTAAATTATGCCTCTCATATTGCTGGTCTTTAATTTTTGTCCTTCGCATTGCAACACTGAGCGTTCACGCAGAAATCATGAGGTTCTGAGTTCGAACCCCCGCTCAAGCATAAATTAAAAAGGAAAACTGCAAGGCAAGGTTTGGATCGCGTGTATGCCGGAACCGGCATACACTTATGAAGGAATTACCAAAGTTATGCCGGACCCGGCATACTCATGCCTTATGGGCAGACTTGGTATAAGTATGTCGGGTCCGACATAACTTTGGTAATTCCTTCATAAGTTTATGTCGGGTCCGACATAACTTTGAGATCTCATGTCAACTTTTTACAGATGTTGTGACATCAAAATGCTCTATTAAAATTCAAGTGGTTTTTGTGTCAATGTGGCCTAAAGACTTTCTTTGCTACATTTCCTGTATTGGATATATTATAACTGTTGACACCCAATTTTGTCCCTCCTTTATTTTAATTTACTCAGGCTTTCTAAATTTACTGACGAGCTAAATACTTTATTTTTTTATAATATTTTATTGCTACTGCTGTTAATATCACTACTTTTATTTTTAACATTATGAGCATTACTTTATCACAAATTTTAGACGGTTAGTCATCGTTTTCGTTTCAGGTTCGGATTCGTTAAATTAATTACAAGACAACACTTTGTAAAATCTTTATTTTTCTACATATTAATTATTAATTGTCTTCACATAATAAATATTGTACTAGTTATTAAATTAGAAGCCCGAAAATAATTAAAATAGCGGAGGAAGGATCAACAATTTTCAGCCAAATTAATGACCCGAAATACAAATACAATATTATTTTCCTACCCAAATAAACAACCCACATTTTCAGCCCAAACGGACCAGCCCACTACCATTTTAATTTCAGTCCAGCCCATACCTTTGCCCGACCCGGTCCACTTCTTTTCCTCTTCTCCTTTACCCTAAAACTAACCCATTTCACTCCTTTCCCTAAAAAAACTTCATCACCGCCGCTGCTCTCTCCCCCTTTCTTTCCTCTCATCTTCTCCGCCTCCTCTGTCCTCTCTCCATGTTCCCTCTCCCTTTTCCCTAATTTTCTCCTCCATCTCACCCGCCTCCCTTTCTCCTTCCTTCATCGCCATCTCCATTTTTTCACGTCCACGTTCTCTCTCTGCACTTCCATATCTCCTTGTCCCCCCACGCCTTCGTCTCTCTCCTCACGTTCTCCCCACACCCACGCCTCTGCCATCTTCCCTGACACTCCCACCACGCCTGTTCCCCGCTTCCTCTCTCTCATACGCTCCCCTTCCATTTTTTTAAAAAAAAAACAATCGCAATCCTATAAGAAGAGGAGAAAAAAGATCGAAAACCGGAATGAACAAGGAGCCGAAACCGCCGAATACCCTACAAATATAAGTTTTAACCATCAAAGATTACTGGAAAAGATCAGCCAACGATTACTCTAATTTTTGGTTGGAAACTTTGTTACTTTAATCGATTTCTTCGAGTTCGAGTACGAATCCGAGACTCATACCCACTTCACTGCACCCACAAAAGGTCGGTGAATCCTAAGCTTTAACATTTTTCTTTTTTTTTCTTTCACCGAGGAATCTGTCTGTTTGAAATGAAATTAGAGTTTCTAGTGTAAAAATCATGCCTTCGGAATGTGTTAATGTCATATATGTGGTGCTTGTGTTGATATCGAATATCTGTTATATTGGTGTATTGTGAAAGTAGACATGAGCTTTGCTTTTGTCGACACCTGCATCATTTGGACTGAATTCATTTTTTTAGAAATCATGTACTAGGTTTGCTGTTGCTTTCTGCTTATTTAAATTTCAGAGTTCTGCTGCCATCTAGATAATTTCAATTAAATTTTAGCTTTGCTTGCTATTTGTTTAAAGTGCGACATGGTTTGGTCGATTTGATTTTATAAGCATATTAGTATGACGCAGTTTTGGTATGCAAATTTGGAAGCATGAATCATTTATAGCTTTTAGTGTTCTTTCCATCTGTTCATAAATGACTTAGTTTGAAAAGATATTCAAAGTGTGGGCTGTTAGGTAATGTGATTTAGCCTTCGAATGCATACGTATTTAGCTTCGCATTTCTGTTTACATTTGAGTCTGTTCTTGTCTTCAGTTAAATAGACTGCTCGTTATTTCCCCCCCTTTGCCAAAGAATCTTGACTTAATTGTTGGTTTCCTATTCTCCATAGCATAGCATTCTTTAAAATTTGATTAGGAAACCCTTCTCTGTACCTGTTAAACTTGTCAAGGAGATCTTGCACATATAACTGCTTCTGCTGGCTTTTATTTCTGAATATTGTGTATATCATTCGTAGCCTATCTCTTAAATGGCTTCTGTGAACTTCTTAAATATGTAGAACTTAGAACTCTCAATGTTTTATAAATTGTGCTGTAGGGACTTTCTTTACCTAACAGGGCTCTTTATAATTTTAAATGCTCTGTTTGAGATAGTTGTTGTGAAGTGAATCACTTGTTTGGTATAAACCTTTGGGCCTTGTTAGTTTGGTGTGAGTCTTTCATTAACTTTCGCGTTTAGTTGAAGTCATAATCCTTTCTAATATGCTTTTCTTTTGATTTGTTTTCATAACATTATTTTGATGCTACTCGAATTTAGAATGTAAATATTTTAACTCTAATCTAAGGACACCAGTTAAGACCCTTTCAGTTAGTAAAGGTCAATGCATTTATGTCTCTTGTTATCATAATATGTGTAAGTTTTTTGGTTTGTTTGTCTAAGTGCACTATTCTCTAGCTTTTACTTTCTTCTTGTCTTCCATAATTCCTGCCCTTCAAATATACTGTAGCCTACATGCTTTCTTCATCATGGCTGCTGCATACCCAGAACACTTTGTGTCACTGTTTCCTTCTGATTTCTGCATTCCTGCTTATTTTCTATTTTTCTTTAACTTGTTTCCCTATGTGTTCTCTCCTCCCCTGCTTCTTGTCCTAGCTAAAACACTCTATATGCTTGTTCTGTGTAACCACATGGCCTCCAAGGTATCTCAACTTGTTTAGTATTGTGACCTGCATCTGATCATGCATGCTATGACCAAAACTTTACCCCTGTATTGCCTGCATGAATGTGCTGTGCCTCCCCATACCTGAGAGTATTTACCTTTGCATCCTTACTGTGTGAAGACATTATCCTACTTTGTTTGCATCATGTTTGATATGGTTGCCAATCTACTTACCTTTGCCAATCTTGGCTGAAGAATTATACTACACTTAGCCTGATTCAATTTTAATAAAAGACACATCATTTGGCTTGGTTGTTGTAATTGTGATCATAATCTAAGCTGGAAATGACATGTCGAGATCTTTTTTTTTTTCAGTCAACTGCTACTCTGCCTGTCTGTGTTATGAACTTATGACTGTGAATCAATGCTTTGTTTCCCTCTTTACATTTTCATGATAAGTGAGAAACTGATTATAAAATGTGAACTAAGAAATGATGATTAAATCTTAGTGTTTTCTTTTGCTTTGTGAAATAAAGATTAATCAAATCTGTTTTGCATCCTCGCATGTTCCTACCTGGTCAGTCCTGTCTATACGCGAAATTATGAAAACAGATTATACAATACAATTTCCATGTGAAGAATATGAATTTACGGGTCTAAATATTTCCTTAGAGGTCAAGATCTGGACACGAACTTATGGATGCTCGTCGATTCTTTAGAACAATTTCTTCGATAACACATAAATTGTTTAGATCGTGTGAACTAGGCTACTGAATGCTGTCCTGTTTGTCTGCAACCTTCAACTTCTTCACCTGTAAAAAAATGGAAGATTGGTATTTAGACAGTTATTCTTTGTTTCATTGTTGTAGTAAAGAATATAACGAATTCGTGGCTTGAGTTTTCTTTGTTCCTTATCACAAGAATGTTTATGAATCTTGCAAAAGGTACATGTTTGTAGCATAGCTTAATACGTGTTTGGGGCTGTTTTAGAGAAAATTAAGTTTGCTTTGTGTGTTATCATCTGGATAGGTCAAAAGAAATAAAGTCATGTGATGTTCCCTAAATAGCAAATAAATTAATCGCATTCTATATGATTGTTTCTTGGTAAATTTGAATCTGTTTGTGCACGTGAGGACATTGCACGAATTGGAATGGTATGCTTTTTCTTGCAGAATGTTTGTTTCGACTTGGATGAGAAGAAACTGCTCGACTTTCTGCCTGTTTACGTATTGTCAGTACATATATGTGGTAGTTGAAGACTCATATCAGTCTTAATTTGCTTTAGTTTACATTTTTCTTTTTCGTGTTTGACGATCAGATTGCTTCTCTAATGCTTTTTCCTGTTTTATTTTCTTTGTTCACATGGCGTATGGAGCCGCAAGGAGTCCCTCTATTAGGACTCAAGGCCACAACCTGCATTGCTCACACAATCTTCATCTATTGCCTACTGGACATGGCTTAGTCCAGCATTCTTTTGTGCGTAAACGGAGTCTAATACGACAGTGGTGAAGCTGAAACCCATAGCAACAATAGCAGGCGGCAACATCCCAAAATGGGACAAACCCATTTGAAATCCGTTCTATTTCCGCCATTCTATTATCTCAATGTATTTGATTGTTTGACTAACACTTCCTTTTACTTTGTTTTTCCTTAGCTTAGATGAATTGTAGGAAATTAGTATGGATAGTTTTAGAAGTCATGGGTAGTTAATTTAAGGAGAACCAACGATTAACTCCATAAATTTCATTTCCACTTTTTTATGATAAAACTACTTATAATACCTATATCGTTATTTCAATTGATTTTCAAAAATAGCGACTACATATTTTGAGCAAAAGGAATCATGACTCACTCTTACTATCTTAGAAGTTTAAAACATCACAAATCTTACACTAACGTTAGCTTATTTTAAGAAATAAAAAGCAAATTAGTTTTAACGAATAGCTTTTCACTTTAATCCTTTTCCAACATATTGAAATACATATTTATCTAGAACAACTTTTAAAACTTTATTAAATAACTCTTTTAAATTTTTGTCATTTCCTCCACATATAAACGTTACATGTCCCGCTTTCTTTTAGTTCATTTTTGACTAAACTCTTTTATGCAACTATTACTTTTTCACAAGTATTATTTTAAACAATACATTTATACTCTCGTTTAAAATTTTAACAACGTTTATAAGTCGTATTTCAAAATAGCATTAAAAATACTCTTTTGTACAAATTATTATTATTTTTTACAAGTTCTATTTTAAATAGTATTCTTACATATTTATCTATAACTTTAGCCATATTTACAAAATTACTTTCTTTTTCTATAATATTATATTTACATTTAGCCTAACTAATCATAAGTCCGGTCGGTTAACCATTGTTAATGGGTCTTAAAGGGTGCATAATACCTTCCCTTTAGACTAATTGAACCCTTACCTAGAATCTTAAGTTTCGCAGACCTTAAACAGAGTTAACTTTAAACATAACTTTAATAAACTTTAGGTGTCCTAATTCACCATAAATAATTAGGTGGCGACTCCTTAAAAACAACAAAACAGGAATCTCCAATATGTCGTACTTCTAATTTTAACCTCCGGGTGAAAATGGGGTGTGACAATAACTGCTCTTGTTAATATATTATGGGGCAGTGTTAGAAAAGAGTAGTTGTCGTGATTTTGCTCCATTATATCTAAGCCTAGTTTTTCATGAGTATTAACACGATGATAATTGTTGACATCATTTGGATGACGATGAGTGGAAGAGGCCACACACAAAGTTTTTACCATGAAGCCTTTAGTTCTGTAATAATATTGGAAGGAGGACAATGAAATTCTTCCTAGGTACCCTCATTCGGTGGGGGCATACTTTTAATGGGCAAACTTTGATGCTGGACCCGGTATAAACTTGTGAAGGAATTACCGAATTTATGCAGGTCCCGACATAAGTTTGGTAATTCCTTAACAAGTTTATGCCGTTGGGGGCATACTTTTAATGGGCAAACTTTTATGCCGGATCCGTCATAAACTTGTGAAGGAATTATCAAAGTTATGCCGGACCCGGCATACTTATGCCAAGTCTGCCCATAAGGCATAAGTATGCCGGGTCCAGCATAACTTTGGTAATCCTTCACAAGTGTATGCCGGTGGGCGCATAGCGAATTTAAACTCTGCCTTGTGAATTTTTTTTTAAAAATTTTAACTGTGTGGGGGTTCGAACCTGAAATCCATGGGGTTTAGCCGAAGGGCAAAACTTAAAGATTTCAAATATGAGACGCAAAATTTAAAAACCACCCCAAAAGAATGGCAATTCGCAGAATTGCCCCAAAAACAATCTAATGTTGCGTAACCCGCCTAACCCCTCCAAATTTAAATGGGTTGGGTTCTTACCACAAGAGCTAATGGGTAAGAATGAGTTGAACCCAATTAGACCCATGACTGTATTGGGTCAAAATAGGTCCAACTGGGTTAAAAATATAACCCGACCCCGCAGGTCAATTACTGTTATGCACTTATGCTCTTCCTATTTCGATTTTTCACACCCAACCTTTATTTGTAATTCTCTTTGACTACTCTCTTTAATATGCTGCACTGCAATTGAAATTGCACTTGAATGTTAATGCAATTTCGACATTGATGCTTTTTATTTTATTTTAAAAAAAAAATAGAAGTTATGTATTTACATATTACGAAAAATATTCCACCTATTTAAAAAAGAATACAAAATTTGTAATATACCCTATTATTAGTACAAACTTTCTATTTTGAATTTTCAGCACTTTTTCCATCAAAGGATTATCGCCCCCCTAAGGGTGAGCCTCACTGATTTTGAGTCGGCTCCTCCTTAGGAGGGCAGGTTGGGGTAATTTGTGACTGTTTTCTTTCTTAGGTTTGATTCTGACAAACTAAAATTTGAATTGTAGAAAAGTTTCCACGTGATTTAGCAAGAGTGAATAGGTTAAAACACACCTAAACTTTAAAACTTTTACGAGTTTCATCCTTTAACTATCCAATGTTCTCATTACATATCTAAACTACCACACATTATATATCTAACTAAGAGTAAATGGGGATACTAAAAATAAATTATTTCAAAAGATGGATCATTCCTTTTGCAAAAAACTAAAAAAGAAAAGTAAGTCACATGATATGAGAAGGAAGAGTTATTTATTTCTCCACAAAAAATATCGCTCAATATCAGGTGCAAAAAATAGATGGAGATGCGCGGTATATATATATATATATGATGTTAAATATACTCAGTTATGTTATATCAATTCGTTTTATATCAAAATCACGTCAAATGCATAGTGAGAATCCTGTATCTCTTCAGATTATAAAGAACTCATTTCTTAAATATAGATGAGTTAAAATTGTCGTACTACTCTATATAGCTAATCAAATTAGATTATGAACAATAACAATGCTAACATGTTGAAAATGGCTTTCTAGCTGAAGTATAATATTTCCAATTTAGTAGTAAGTCCATTGTAATAAACTAATAATAAAGTCATAGAACTAGTAAAGCTTTCTAGCCCGTTGTGTTGCTGCCTCGCTACCTCACCAGTTGCCATTCTTTTTTCTAAACAGGAAATTTACGACGAGGGTGACTCAATAATAAAGTTAGTAAAGTCTTTCCTTTAGGCCCTCAAAATTTTTGCCCCCAGTGTATTTTTAATATGAAATTATGATTTTATTTTTGCTTAAAAAATATGAAAGTTTGTAATAAAAAAAAAAAGAACAAAAGTATAAAATCTTCATATTAGTAAATAAAGTTCTTTACAACAAAATTTAAGGTAATATATTGCAAGCACATGGCTAGCATTTTATTAATTTGAATTACCCCTCCCCAATATAAATAATAACATAACTATGAGATGTTTGTTGCAAACTTAAAACTTTATATTTTCCCTTATAACAAAGTAATGATTCTTACCTTTTCCCTTAAAAAAAGGGTGATAGATTTAAAGCTGATTGTGAAGGCAGGGTCTTATGTGAATGTGATGAAGAACATGGTGCTGCGTGCCTCATAGAACATCTAGCTTTTCTTCCCGTGATTGACACTCACGAGCATTCTATCACAAGTTATGATGACACTACTTATAGTTTCTCAGTCAAGAACATTAAGGACGCGGGAAAAGTAATTCTCTAATGGCTAAAATTACTCGAGAGTTAACTTTTATTGGAGCTACATTAGAATGGGCAAAAGAAATTTTAGTAGAGATAATTTCTTCTTGCTCCCAAGATAAAGATAGTATTTGTTAGCAGGCTTTAAATTCACGGTTATATAGAGGAACAAAGTATGCTAAATCTACTCGTAGCACAAGGGAATCAGTACAAGGTTTATTAACAGTTGTTGTAAAGGAGTTCTACATAAATTGGCACATCCCTTGTTGTAGGAGACATAGCTGATACACAGGTTCATGAAGTAGTTAAATGGATTAAATGTTTTTTCGGAAGCAAGAAGAAAAAGCCAATCCACAGATTCTAGAATTTCCCTTTCACAGATGCGATGAGCCTAGACTATTTGCCCATGTGGATAATACAGTTGCAAAGTTGGGGCGGTCTGAAGTGTATTTCACTTTTATGTTGGGGAAAATAAGGTTCAAAACTCTGAACGATGTGTTCATGTACTACAAATGTCTACTACTAGTGGAGGTTATGCTAACCAAATTAAGAGAAAAATTTCCAAGGATGAAGAGGGAACATATCCAATATCAAACACAAATGTGTTACACATGTATTGTTTGGGTAGACTGTGAAGAATCTTTATAAGAATCTGGTTACTTGAATAAAAACAAAAAAATAATGCGAAATCGAAATAAGAAGATTAACGACAGAATTTAAAGATACGCGAAATTCGAGAATAAAATCCCCATATTTCTAGATTAGGTGCTAAGAATCCTAATTGATCTTAGTATTCAAAATTAGTGGATTAAAGCTAATTATGATACTAATGGAGTCAATTCAAGAACTTAGATAAAAATTGTGATCTAGAACCCTATTTCAAAGAAACTAGAGACAACAATTAATATAAGACGAATTATCTTCTTTAATTTACGAATAAGAACCGAAGATATCAAGTAGAATTAATTTTACCACTTAGAAGAATCGTCTTATAAGGTTGCAAGATAAATATCAAGTAGCCAACACGTAAAGGTATGAAGAAAACAAACTCTTAAATAAAAATAATGTTGTCTAATAAAACATAAGAAAATCCACCCCTATATGGAAACCTATCCAGCAAATAGCATGGGATTCGGATTCTGCTTTTATAGAAATAATAAATAGTAAAACCTAACTAGAAAACTTAAAACTAGGAAAACATGTAAAATTAATGTCAAATTTCTCAATTACAAAACAAGGAAAGGTGACAACTTATGACCAAAAATCACACGCCTATTCCAAGTGAATTGGTAGTGACTGTCCACCAATTTTGGGTGAGAATTCAACTCATATTTTGGGAAGAATTTTCAGCCACTAAACAATCAATGTTTTGGGCTTGAGTTGCTGCCACCATGGTCGTGAGTTGCAGCCCATTTTTTGGCAGAATTTCTGCCCCTTTGTGGGCTTGATTCTCAGATCTTTGGACTCTCCTTTGGGTCTAATCTTTCTTTTCTTGGATTTGGATTTGGGCCGCTAAATACGATAGCACTTAGCCCACTCTTCACAATAATTCTTGAACTCATTCTTGGACTTTTCTTCAATCATAAGTATATCTTCTTGATTTCCCATTAAAACCCGTCAAACTTTAAGGAAAGTATGCCACCGTGGATGCTATCAGACCTGAAGCGTTAAGTCCTTAGAGACATTTAGAGCCTGCTTGGATGGGCTTATGCCTAAAAAAAATAAGTTAGTGTAGTCTAACTTATTTTTTTTGGTTTATAAGCTATTTTCAGCTTATAAGCTGCTTTAGATAAGTTAAGTTAAATGAATCCAATTATTTTTTTGAGCTTATTTTAAGCACAAAATGACTTTAAGCTGGCCAGCCAAACACTTAGAAAAGCTGGAAACAGCTTATAAGCAACTTATAAGCCAATCCAAACGGGCTCCTATTCTCGAGATTACTCTAATGAGAGTCTAGGGAATTCAAGAAGAAGAACTAACGCAGGAAAGAGAATCCATTCTGAATATGTTGCACGCATATCTGGATCATCATGACAATAGTTATGGACATTTGCTGGAGCATCACAATACAGACTTCATGTATAATGATGTTTTACTTAATGCACCACTCTAAAATTTTTGATCCAAAGTATTCAAATCGAAGATACCAAGAGCTATAATCAGAAGTTTTTTCAGAGATTTCAATATTTCAGTTATTATAATTCAAAACACGTTGCGTTCCACATGAAAATAATAAAGTTATTGTAATTCAAAAACACATTGCGTTCCACACGAAAATAATATTGCTCTCTCGATCGCAATCTCTCTTTGCAACAAGATGCAAATTTTCACGGAACGTGGTTGGGGTGTCAGTCCCTCTTCCGATGGGTTCTAGAGGACTGTTCCAATCGATTGTATTTGTATTTGATGACGGTATATGTGATGATGATTTTTGGCGTTGTACTTGTTACTTGGGGAGGATTGGCGGAGTTGCACGGTAACCCGTCAGCTTACTTCGTGGTGCCAACCTTTATTTTGCTGGGACATTAATTATCTGTATTCACCACCGGTGGAAGCATATACTCTTGTGAGAAATGTACTCCTCTTCTTTCTAACATTTTGTGTCAAGACGTTCCTGACGGGCGTGGTGGCTGTCAAACTTTTGTGAAAGACAAGCGGAATGGACCATTGCTTACTCTTCACTATTGTTAGGCGTGCGAACAAAGTACCATATTGATAGCTGAAAAGAAAAGGAGTTGTTTATAAGGAGTTGAATACTCTTAATGATGTGAGGCCTTTTGGAAAAAACTGTGCTGGATTGGCCCAAAGCGGACAATATCACATCATGTTAAGAGTATCTTTGGGCCGTTTTAGTCCAACAACTGGTATCAGAGCCAATGGTTTGGCGGGACGAGTATGAAGATGACGGAGTGTGGCGTGGGGCCCAGCTTAGTGCCTTTGCCCGTCTATGGGCCGGTTTACGACCTTTATCCGTAGCTTTGAAGACGCATTCACAGCCTTTGGGCTTCAGTGACCGTAAATACTCTGACAATGTGGGTGGCACACAGACATGTTGAATCTTTGACCCGTGGTATGATAATGAGCCACGTGGAACTTAGTTCGAGGGGGAGATTGTTAGGTGTGCGAACAAAGTACCAAATTGATAGTTGAAAAGAAAAGGGAGTTGTTTATAAGAAGTTGGATACTCTTAATGATGTGAGGCCTTTTGGGAAAAACCGTGCGGGATTGGCCCAAAACGGACAATATCACATCATGTTAAGAGTATCTTTGGGCTGTTTTAGCCTAACAACAACTATATCTGCAGGGACAGCATTGTCCATCGTGTGCTACGTAATTGGGGCTTTATTCAAATCTCGAAGATTTTATATCTGGTCCTCTATCAGATGCATCTTGATTTTGGCAATAGGGATTGTTCTGGCAACAGAAGTTCAGAAAATGCACAGCAACCTTTGGGCATCCACTAGTATGTTGAAGCCTGCTTTCACCATCATGTCAAAGATGATATACATGATGGTTCACACAATTGGTAATGTTACTCATTAGTAATTAGAAGTAATGCCTGAACGAGATCGATACATACTTGTGATTTTTTTTTTTTTTACAACACATACTTGTGATTTTTTTTTTCAACACATACTTGTGATTGCATCATTGATCTTTATAAGGTAGTATATAGAGAAGATTCATTTCAGAATTTGATCGTCTTCTTTAACTCAATTCTTATTCAAGCTAATGAAGCTACCCTTATCTAAGTTAAGTTCAAATAATTTGTTTGGAGTTGGAGTTGTTTGTAGCAGTTTCCTTCATTCTTCAAATATAATACAAATATGTACAGTTCCATCCAAAGATCTTATATAATGGTTTTGTATTCTTGGAAGCTAAGAGGCAGAAAATTTCATTTTCGTACATTTACTTGATTGCTCTAACTACGATACTTTGAAATATTTACAAGTCATGGCTTGCAAAGCTCATACGACTTTTGGATTTGTTGCTTTGAAATTCAGTGTTGCTGCTTATTTTTAAAGGTTTTCTTTGTAGTTTAATTGCTCCAAGGAAACGATCTTATTGTTTGCTAATTACAAATTTGATATTGATATAATTTAATTTTTTAAGCCATATAATACGTAACTTGACATACACGTGCAACACACGTGTTAAGAGACTAGTATATATATTAGTGTCATTTTGCCCGTGCCAAACCGATCTTACAAAATTCAGTATGTAGATATTTTGTAAATTTTCTCTGCTATTGCTTCTTTGTTTTTCTAACATCAATTTGACACTTTTAAAAGACTTCTAAAATATTAAAGTATAAAACTGTATCTGAAAGTTAAGGGAAAACATTTTTTTAGTTTCTATACTAGATTTAAAAAATAATAATCAAACATTGGCTTTTCTAATTGCTATGTTACTTACATTTTTTAGATTTAAATCTCCGATGATCCACTCGGCTTTTCATATGTTAAATTAATTTCATTTGTTTTTTTGAATTGAACTTGCTTATTTTTGACCAAAAAATATTACACTATTCGATTAACGTCAAAAATATATACTATGAAAATATTGTTCTATGATGAAATCAATAAATTTTTCTTATAAATAAATATAAATAATTAAAAGCCTTGGTATTACAAGAAATTTTTGTAGATGTTTTCTCAAATTAAACACACGAAAAAATATTGAAAAATCCATAAATTGAATTTTTCTTACTTTAAGCTTTCATTTTCCTTCCAAAAGATGCATGTTAAAGATTAACATTTTTCTATTCTTCTTAATTTAATAAATTAATTTATGAAATCTACATTGCAATAACCTTTTCACGTTGAATTTAACTATCTTGTCTTTGATTATACAGTATTTTACAAAATATTTTAATATTAAAAATTTAATTAATACACTCCACTTTTTGCAATTGTTTGGTATTATTATTGTTTGGTTTCTTTAAATACAGTGTTTTTTTCAAACACAAACACACACACACACACACACACACACACACATATATATATATATATATATATATATATATATATATATATAACATTTTATAGTTCCTCTTTTAATATAGTAATTTATTAGATAATTTTGAAGTTGAAAGGGTGCGCACGTAGAATTTGATTAATAAACTAACGTACTTCGGACTATAATTTACAAGTTTGATTCATTTTCAAGTATATTTAACAATTATAGTTCTATTTGTATCTGTTCTTTTAACTTAAAGCTTAATCCTACCTTAAGTAAAATCTTTGTTAATTACTTATTTTTGCCTGCATGTACAACACAAAATTATAGGAGAAAATAAAAAACTCTACGTATAACCGGACGAATAAAAATTTAAAATAGCAAATGATAATTGGTAATTAACATCAACAATTAATAAATAGTATTATAAGAATAATATTTTAATTCAATAATTAAGCCTATATTAAGATAGAGTTTGAATGACATGATAATATATTCTTTAAGTGTCTATAATAGATTCTTGAGAAAAAATATAATTTTAAACAAATTTAATATATTTTCTCATAAAATACTCAAATATGTATAAGCATGCTTTGTGGGAACCACTAATCTTTTCCATGACATGATCATATTTTGTGGCATAAAAAAAGCTCTTAAAGTTCTCAAAATTTACCAAAATGTGTGAGAAATTCCCAAAGTAATACAAGCTTCAATTAGAGGTAAAAAAGATAAAAACAAAATCATGTGAAGACTACAAAACATGTATTCTCTCTTATATATAGTAGTAATATGAAGAGAGAGATAAAGAGAGAAATATGTCATTCTTTTTTTACTAATTGAAAAGGAAAGAATATCACTGAGATGGAGGAAGTATTGTCTTAATATAATCTACTATAAAAGTAATAGAAGAAAAAGAGACCTCGAATTTCCCTCTCTAGAATATCGCTTCCAATGGTAACAATATAATGTGCAAGGAGTGACTCTAAGCTCCACCAAAATGGACCCTAAATTGGCAGAGAATCGGCAAGTATCATGCAGCCAAAGGATCCGCCGATAGACCACAACACCAAGAAATAAGCGAAAATTCCAAAAGGCTCTACATTGATGCTATAACATGTGTTCCCAGCTCGAGAAAATCTAATGAGAACTCTGTAATCGCCAGGTAGACTACTCATAACGGCAATTCAGCTATAATATTTAAAGCCCCGTATTGCTATGACGTGATGGCTAAAGAATGTAAGCGGGCGCTTGTCGAGAAACTTACAATGGGTAAACCTTGCATTGAACTAATTCGATCAAAATTTTGCGAACAGACTCCCTTGAAGGGTAAGGTAAGTATTAAGGCTTATGATTATCAACATGGCTTTATTGATTTTAACAATGAAGTAGACTTCTATTTCATCTTCTTTCAAAGATTTATAGCACTTACTGGGTCTTTAATGCGTAATGTTCAAGTTGTCTCCGAACTTTGATCTGAATGAGCTCGAGGAGACCTCTTTAGCCCCTATCTGTAGCCTAAACTCCTCTACCACCTCTTTAAGTGGGATTATTTGAAATAATTGCTTGAATAGATTACAACTCTTTAAAAAGAGAGTGAAAAGGCACCACAAGGGATGGGAACAACGTCTAGAGTAAACAAGAGTTCGAAACATCCTATCATTAAATCAAGACCACACCTTGCCAAAGTTCGTGTGGAAGTAAATCTTTTGAAAGATCTCCTGGATTCTATTTGGGTTGGCGTTTGGGGGGATGGATCAGTACTGAAAGGTATGGACCAAAAACAGAAATACGGAAGAGTCCCAGTTTTTTGCAAAGTTCTGGCAAGGAAAAAGAAAGCGTTTTAGCTGAGAAGGAAAGATTGCAATAGGATACTGTATACAGTAAAAACCGAGTCAATGCATGACCGATGAGGCCGTAGCTAAAGACATGTCCAAATGGGTACGAGCACGTTCAATCTTTGCTCTACACCGGGGATGTTGTACCGGACAAAGCTGGCCTGAACCAAAATAAGCGTGTCCGTTGGTCCGGATTGTCTTAGCCACGGTGAGCGTGTCCGTTGGTCCGGATTGTCTTCGCCCAAATGAGCGTGTCTGTTGGTCCGGATAACCTGTTG
This sequence comes from Lycium barbarum, assembly GCF_019175385.1. Classification (NCBI taxonomy): domain Eukaryota; kingdom Viridiplantae; phylum Streptophyta; class Magnoliopsida; order Solanales; family Solanaceae; genus Lycium; species Lycium barbarum. Next base: position 137,838,038 of record NC_083340.1, on the reverse strand, counting down.
TGAGGTTACCATGCGTCATAAAATTGTACCGTCATTTGCGCTGACAACCGTACGGGTGTCAGACTGTACGGATTAGCCTTATCTTTTCTAGGGTTTATTCATAAAGGCTTTTTGTATTGTAATAAGGCCCATAAGGAAAACCTATAAATAGAGGGCAACCCTTCCTTTTTTCAGGTTAGATTTTTTCTCATAATATATCATTGTAATCATCTGAAATATAAAAGCTCTCTTCAAAGTATTTTGGTCCGGATTCATATTGTTCATCAACAACTGCTCTAATCCATCTTCATCGTTTAGGCATATTTGGCTCGTATTATCTACTAATATTTTTTTATACACACATATATAAATATAATCATATACACATCCATAGACGTTTCGTACCAACTAAAAAGATTAAAGTTCATCCACATATCCTATTTCACCACTTATAAATCTAATTGATACTCGTAATTCGGGGTAAACAGTTTGGCGCCCATCGTGGGGCTTAGGATAATAGTGGTGGTTTAATCTTTCCTACTTTTTTTTCACCTGCTGATCAAAAAATTTGTGGATTTAAACAAAAAACGTACGAAATGGCAAGCAGCGGTTACTCCGGTCATGTGAGCAACAACGAGATAGTAGCTGAAAACGAGAACTGGGTTATGAAACCCACCTGCGGATCCAGCCGATCCAAATGTTGTCGACTCGAGAGAAGGCCTCAACCGACAGAATACCGTTAATCAGGAAAATGCTGCCTTTCCGGCCACCGATCTTTTGAATACTCATAACTCAATTACTTTGTCTCGGGCTCAAGGCCGGAAAACACCAGACACTCCGGATGAGATTAACTTATGTTTAATATTTGAAATGTTGTAGGAACAAGGGACCGCCATAGTCGAATAAGGGATTACCATAACTCAGCTTCAGAGAAAGGGTGATAAGGTAGCGCCGGCAAGGCCACAAAGAGCTACCGAACCAAAACGGGAGGAAGCATGGATAGTCGAGAGCAACGAATCCAGAGCCGGTTCGTCTACCGAGGTTTTGAAGATGCTCGAGATTTTGGCAAAACGAGTGGATTCAACGGAGAAGAGGATGGAAACATACAACTCTCGGGTGGACTAGATCCCGGGGGCTCCACCGATTTTGAAAGGGCTGGATTCAAAGAGATATATTCAAAGGCCTTTCCCTCCGAGTGCGGCACCAAAGCTAATCCCCAAGAAGTTCAAGGTGCCGGATATTCTAAAATACGATGGTACAATGGACCCGCAGGAACACGTGACTTCGTACACTTGTGCCATAAAAGGCAACGATGTCGAAGAAGATAAAATTGAGTCTGTGTTGTTGAAAAAGTTCGGAGAAATACTCTCGAAGGGGGTGTTAACTTGGTATGACCACCTGCTCGAGCATTCTATCACCTCTTTCGAAATGCTCACAGATGCGTTTATCAAAGCTCATGCCGGAGCCAAAAAGGTGCAGGCCAGGAAGGCGGATATATTTAGAATGGCTCAAAGAGATGATGAACTACTACGTGAGTTTGTGAACCGCTTTCAAAGGGAACGAATGGAACTGCCCCCGGTTCTGGAGGAATGGGCAGCGCAAGCTTTCACCAAGGGACTCAATCCCCGAAGCTCGACTGCCTTATTTAAATTGAAGGAGAACTTCTTGGAGTACGAGGCTGTAACCTGGGCAGATGTCCATAATAGGTACGAATCTAAGATTCAGGTAGAGGATGATGAACTCGAATTTCCCCGGGACCCATAAATATGAGCAAAAACTCTGAGAGATGAGAAAAAATTATGAACCGGAGATGAGACCATCGAGGGAAAGGTACCGACCATATTCTCAATTAGAAAAGCCTAGCTTCAGGTCAGATAAATCAAGGAGCGGCCCCAATCACTTCTCTAGTAGGGGCGATAAACGAGCTGAGCGCCCGTCAAACAGTCGAGGCCTGTTATTTAGAAGTGATGCCGACAGTTTGGCTAGCAATAAAGACATACCAAGGATATCGGAGTACAACTTCAACATCAATACCTCAGACCTCGTCTCGGCTATCGGCCATATCACGGAGGCTAGGTGGCTAAGGCCTTTAAGATCTGACCCGGGTCAATGGGACCCGAACGTGATGTGTGAGTATCATGAGACCCATGGGCACAGAACTGAAGATTGTCGTCAATTAAGAGAGGAGGTGGCTCGTTTATTGAAAAATGGCCACCTTTGAGAATTTCTGAGTGAACGAGCCAGGAGCCATTACAAAAAAAGGGAGAGTCACAAACAAGCCGAGCCGGTGGAACCTCACATGTGATCAATATGATAATAAGGGGAATGGATGCACCACAAGGACCGGTGATGAAAAGAACAAAGGTCTCAATTGTGCGAAAAAAGTGGACCCGGGACAATGACCCGAGGGCTCTATATCTTTCAGTAACAGGGATGAAGAAGGCATCATTCAACCGCACAATGATGCATTGGTAATTTCTATCCTTATTTTTAAATCACAGGTTAAACGTATTTTGATTGACCCAGGTAGTTCAACCAATATTATCCGATGGAGAGTAATGAAGCAATTGAAGTTACTGGATCAGATTATTCCGGTATCCCAGGTACTCAACGGGTTCAATATGACAAGTGAGACTACGAAGGGCGAAATTTCCTTGCCGGTCAACATTGACGACACCATACAGCAGACGTGTTCTACATCATCGAGGGAGATATGAAGTATAATGCTTTACTTGGCAAACCATGGATTCATAGCATAAGAGTAGTACTATCGACACTACATCAGTTGCTAAAGTTCCCAACCACGGAAGGGATAAGAACTATTCGAGGCGAACAACCTACAGCAAGAGAATTGTTCTCGGTCGAAGAAGAACCCCTCTTTACAAAGAAACCGGTTCAAAGAGGCGATGAATCAATCAAAGGCAAGGACACTAAATAGTAATCAAAGAATACGGGTTCGAAAGTGGAGCAGAAGGAAATGGACCCGACTGGTAAAGAGGTCGATTTCGGCGTGCCTAGATCATTTGTATTATCGGATGACTCGGATGCAGCCAAAGCTATCGTGGAGGAGCTGGAACAAATCATTTTGTTCATACATCTACCAGATAGAAAGGTATAACTAGGCACGGGGTTAACCTCGGAGCTCAAGAACAAGTTAATTAAATTTCTTTAAGCTAATTTCGATTGTTTTGCGTGGTCGCATATAGACATGACAGGTGTACCACCAGAAGTAACAACTCATAAGCTTAGCCTCGATAGGAAATTTCCCTCGGTGAAGTGAAAAAAGAGACCAATGGCCGAGCCAAAACATGCCTTCATAAAAGAAGAGGTAACAAAGCTTTTAAAAATAGGCTCTATCCGGGAGGTAAAATATCCGGATTGGCTAGCTAACGTAGTTGTGGTGCCAAAGAAAATTAATAAATTTAGAATGTGTGTGATTATAAAGACCTAAAAAAATCATGCCCGAATGATTCATTTACCATGCCTCACATCGATCGAATGATTGATGCGACAGCCGGGCATGAGATGTTAAGTTTCCTCAATGCCTATTCCGAGTACAACCAGATCCGGATGAACCCAGAGGACCAAGAGAAAACTTCTTTTATTACCCAGTATGGGACTTATTGTTACAATGTCATGCCATTTGGGTTGAAAAATACCAGTGCAACTTACCAACGCCTAGTTAACGGAATATTCGAAGAACAGATACGGAAAATAATGGAAGTATATATTGATGACATGCTAGTCAAGTCCCTGGAAACAGAGGACCATTTAAAACATTTGCAGGATACCTTTGATGTACTTCGCAAATATAACATGATAATGAACCCGGAGAAGTGTGCCTTTGGTCTCTGATCGGGTAAATTCTTGGGCTTCATGGTGTCGAACTGAGGAATTGAAATCAACCCGGACAAGATCAAAGCCATTGAGGATATTAAAGTGGTGAACAATGTCAAGGCCGTATAGAGGCCCATCGGAAGGATAGCAGATCTGAGCCGTTTCATTTCGAGGTCTTCGTATAAATGTCACCGTTTCTTCTCATTACTGAGGAAGAAAAATGACTTCGTCTGGACACCGAAATGCCAAAGGGATTTATAGAAATTGAAGAGGTACTTATGGAGCTCGCCCCTGCTGCACATACCGAAGGCAGACAAACAACTAGTTCTATACCTTACCATATCCGAGGTAGCGGTAAGCGGTGTTTTGGTCTGAGAAAATGCAGGTATGCAATTTCTAATCTATTATGTGAGGAGGACCTTAGGGGATGTGGAGACCCGTTATCCGCACTTCGAAAAGTTATCTTTGGCATTGGTAAGTGCTTCGAGAAAGCTAAAACCTTACTTTAAATGACATCCCATATGTGTAGTAACTACTTACCCGCTAAAAAATGTCATGCATAAATTGGATTTATCAGGTAGACTGACCAAATGGGCCGTAGAGATTAGTGGGTATGATATCGAGTATAAGCCTAGAACAGCTATTCAATCTCAAATCTTAGCCGATTTTGTGGCAGACTTTACCCCCGCCATGATTCCCGAGGTAGAGAAAGAGCTTTTTTTAACCTTGGGAAAGGCTTCGGGTATCTGGTCTCTATATACAGACGGGGCATCAAACCTGAAAGGTTCCGGGTTGGGCATTGTTCTTAAGGCCCCCGCAGGTGACGTCATTAGACAATCGATCAGAACTATAAAATTGACTAACAATGAAGCCAAGTATGAGGCTATGATTGCAGGTTTGGAATTAGCTCGGAGTTTGGGAGCCGAAGTAATCGAAGCAAAATGCGACTCTCTCTTGGTCGTCAACCAGGTAAATGGCTTCTTCGAGGTCAAGGATGAGCGAATGCAAAGATACTTAGAGAAAACTCAGGTGATATTACACCGGTTCAAAGAATGGTCAATGTAACATGTACCCAGGGAGCAGAACAACGTAGCCGATACATTGGCCAATTTGGGCTCTTCGGTAGAAGCAGAGGAATTCAACCTCGGTACCATAGTCCAATTGTTGAACGCGGCGGTAGAAAACGGGTAGGTCGAGATAAACACAATAGGTCTAACTTGGGATTGGCGCAATAGATACATCGGCTACTTGCAAGATGGGAAGCTCCCGAGCGACCCAAAAGAATCACGATCACTCCGGACCAAAGCAGCTCAGTTCTGCTTTGTAGATGACCACTTGTATCGCCGGTCTTTCTTTGGACCTCTGGCCAGATGTTTGGGTCCCGAAGAAATAGATTATGTGATGAGAGAAATCCACGAGGGTACCTGCGACAATCACTCTGGAGCGGAAGCCTTGGTTTGAAAAATCATCAGAGCAGGTTATTACTGGAATCGAATTGAGGAAGATGCAAAAAATGTCGTCTAGAAATGCGATGGTGGCCAAAGGCACGTACCAATGATTCATAAACCCGGAGAGTTGTTGCACCCAGTGCTATCTCCATGGCCGTTTATGAAATGGGGAATGGATATAGTCGGTCTCCTGCTATGGGCCCCAGGTAAGGCTCGTTTTATTTTATTTATGACTGTCTACTTCTCGAAATGGATTGAAGCGCAGGCATTTGAAAAGATTAGAGAAAAAGAGGTTATTGACTTCATATGGGACCATATCATTTGCCGTTTCGGCATCTCTGCCGAAATAACACGTGATAATGGCCCTCAGTTCCTTGGCAACAAGGTTAATAACTTCCTCGAGGGGTTGAAGATCAAGAAGATTGTGTTTACTTCGTATCACCCTAGTGCAAATAGACAGGAGGAATCCACGAACAAAACCAAAATTCAAAATCTGAGGAAACGACTTGAAACGTCAAAACACAAATGGAGGGAAATGCTGCTGGAAATATTATGTGTTTATAGAAAAACGTCAAAATCAAGCACCGGGGAGACACCATTTTCGTTAGTCTACGGGGCCGAAGCTCTAATCCCCGTAAAAGTTGGAAAGTCGAGGCTTTGGTTCCAGTACGCCACCGATGGCTCAAACGGGGAAGCTATGGCCGTAAAACTTGACCTAACGGATGAACTACGCGAAAATGCGCTGGTCCGTTTAGCAGCTAAAAAACAACGAATGGAAAGATACTACAACCGGAGGGCCAATCTTCGACATTTTCAAGTTGGAGACTTGGTACTTCGAAAAGTTACCTTGAATACCAAGAACCCCGATGATGGGAAATTAGTTCCAAATTGGGAAGGACCATACAAGATAACCAGAGTAACGGGCAAAGGGTCGTACCAACTGAAAACCATAGACGGGCAACAGTTGTGCAACAACTGGAACGTAGCTCGTTTGAAGAAGAACTACTGCTAAGAATTAATATCAAGACAGATCCCGAGGGATTAGATTTAGGTCTGAAGACATGTGTTGCACTTTTTTCCTTAGTTCGGGTTTGTCCCAAAGTGGGTTTTCCGACAAAGTTTTTAAGAGGCAACAAGTACAACGTGTTACTTTATGAAAACAGGGCAGAGTGTCCGAAAGCCAAAGGCCTATCATTCACTGGGGACTAGATAGTGTTTTCCCGCTCATACTTCACGGATAAACACAAGGGGACTATCATACCCACATCGAGGCTAGAAAAAAATCATACTCACATCGAGGCTAGAAAAAGAGTTCAGCTTACCGAAGCAAATGAAGAAACGAAGAAACAAAGTCTACTTTGAAATGGTCTTCGAAATTTGTGCTTCCTATTTTTGTGTAAACCCGAACCTTCTGTATTAGGCTTCAATGTAAGGAACAAACGATCAAACGAATCGTGTCCGGCTAGAAAAGAAGGAGTCGGATGAAATCCTTAAATTGTGTATAGACATTTGCAACATGAAGAAACGTTATGAAAAAATGCGTCTTAAATATGTCTTTTCATTAGCTACCCTATACCGGGGACTATTGTCGAAATTCAGCATAGGCAAAGAGGTCACATTGAATCGAGCCCAAAATCTTTTAACACTCTCGAATGGGGACCGCCGTCATAAGATTGACAAAAGGGCATGGATTCAGGTATCCGAACCTAATCTACAAACGGTCAAAAAAGGTTCACATTATTGAAAGACCTGGACCCAAAATGCCTAAGGTGATTCGAAAACGTCTGAATTCACAAAGCATCAATAAGCCCTGCGGGCAAATCATTCGATTAAATCCTCGGGTAAAAACAAACCGAACGAAATAAAGCCAAATAACCAATGAGTTAAAAAAAAACTTTTAAGGGAAGTATCAAAAAATACACTCAGATGAAGAAAACAATGGCCAAAAAAGAAATATGCATTTCATATATAAACCAAAGCTTTACACTTAGATTTTTACATGATAAAAAACAAAAACAAAATGAAGGCCCGTGCAGGCCCCAGTCAACCCAGTATGATTGGAGTCGGAATCCTCATAAACTGTCTTCTCGGAGTCGTCGTCGGAGCTAGCATCGAGGGCTTTTTTGTCCTTATCCTCGATAGCTTTGGCTTCAAGTATCCGAGCCCGGATGTCCCCCAAACCCCTTTCTATTTGCTCGAGGGTAACTCGCCGGGATTTTCAACATTCATACTCGATCGAAAGCGTAATGTGAGCCTCGGCAACCTCCATATCTTTGAGAGACTCTTCCAGATCGGCCTCAGCTTTTTTCAAGTTCTCTTCCAATATGAACTTCGCCTCAAGTATAGTGATTTGAACCTAGTTTATGGATTCTAGCTTGGTCTGAAGAAGATCATTGGCCACAGTAGCCTCCTCGAGCTTGCCCTTAATTTCATCAACAACCCGAGCTCGAGTCTTGAATTTCTCCTCTAATACCCTCAGGTTCTCTCTTTCGGTGGCTCTCTCGGTTTCGAGTTGGTGATTTTTTTTGCCATCTTTTCGACATCAGCCTTGACGGAGTTAAGATCACCTCGAAGATGGGCGATAGTAGCCTCAAATTCCCCGAGCCTCATAGCAAAATTGGCATTACCTCGGCCAAGGTTTATGTTATCCTGTTCCAGGAGCCGGTTGTTTTCAACCGCCTCATCAAGTTTAGCCTTTAAACGGAGGTTATCAGCTTTAGCTGCCCCAAGCTCGGATTGAAAGTTCGGAGGAGGGACTACCCGGCTCAACTGGTCCTCCTTTTCCTACAAAAGCTGCTTAAACTTCTCAGTTTCCCGGCTCTAAGCATTGAGCTTACCCTTCAAGTCCTCTACTTCGATTTAGGCTCGATCGAAGCCTTCATTTATAAGCACAACACTCTGCAAAAGAAGAAGTAGTGAAGTTATAAAATTTATTAGCGAAAACGGACAATCGCACATCAATGCTGTAAAAATGCATAAGAACACTTACCCGATTACTCGTATGCATGCTCTCATTTATAAGGCATTTCCATGGGATTCCCTCCATCTTTTCCTTGTCTGAATCTGAAATAAGAAGTTTTAGGTAACTTGCAACCCCCACGGGACTCGATAAAAAGATGCAGTCCTTGGGGATGATGACCACAACCGACCTAGTCCTCCTCGGCTATACGCTCGGGGCTAGGAAAATGTTAACAGGTTTTGACCGCGCACCTGTTTCAGTGGACCGGTTGGCAACCTTCGTAGATCGTGGCATATGAAGATGGCCAAAACCTTAGGCTTCGGCCGTGGCAGGAGTAGTACCGTCGAGCATATCATCAAGGTTATCGGGCCCTGATGAAGGAGTAGGAGGAGAAGCCGAAACATCTCTAGCAGTGTCAGCAGTTGGAGGTACCTCAGTTGCAGTGGCTGAGTCGGCACTAGATGACGGGTCGGCTGTCGTAGTAACTTCAACTTCTGGGATCGTTTTAACCCTTTGGGAAGGCTCTAATTCCAAGGTTATTTCGGACCATCTAGGCCTTTTCACCAAATGCGCCGCCTCGGGTGAAATATTACCTGAAATGTCAATAAATTCAATTGACCTTAGAAGAATCGCAGCTTGGACATACTCGGTAACCGGTGGAAAAGGAACTTCATCCTCCACCCCTATAGTCAAGGCTGGAATAGTAGATTTTTCCTCGGGAACAGAGGCGGTGAAGGGACCCACACCAACTCTTTGAAGAATAATGTCGGGCTTGGTTTCGTCCCTCAGGGTCCGAACATCAGTCCTTGACCTTTTATTTTGCTTCTGCCCCTTCGTCGAGGGTTTTATTTGCCTCTTTTCGGCTGCGACAATAAGCTGGGATGATCCCGCCGTATCAAAGTCAGAATCCGGTGTGGCAGGCTCAGCTGTTGGTACGGTTCGTGGCTCCACAGATCCCTTGGGAAAACCTGAATATCAAAAGAGTTATAAAAAGAAAAAGAAAAACGGGAGGACGCGATGAGTACCAAATCAAGGGGAGGATTATCGTGGTTCTATGCAACCCATCGGCCACGGGACAGATCTGCCCATGTTCGATCATCATGCCTCGGCTAAAATATTGAACAAAGTCAAGTAAAAAAAAGAGAGAAGAAAAGAAACAGGTAAGATTGAACACAGGCGGAGGAAACACGTTTGAGAAACTTACGTCTATTATTTCACTTTTCCGGAAAGGGCATGTACTCGGCAGGAATGATGTCTGCAGTCCTTAACCGGACATATGTTCCAACCACCCTCGATCTCTATCCTCATTGAGGTTGGAGAAGATCGGGTTTCGACCTCGTTTTGGGACCTTTATAACGCCTTCTCGAAAAATTCTCGGATAATACAACTAGATAAAGTGTGTCAGCGTGAACTCCTTTTTGGCATTATTTGCCAGTAGACGGAGGCAAGCCCCGATCCTCCAGATAATCGACCCAATTTGGGCTAAGCACATATTGTAGGTCAGACATATTTCGAGAATAACCGGATCGATTGGGGGTTCGAGCTTGAGTGTGAATGGGTATATATAAACGTACAGAAATCCATCCTTGTAATCAATGATAGATTCGTCAGCGCGGGGGCAAATACTTGAACCGATTGTTTGTCCTATCCACAGTCGGCTCGAACCCGAGAAAAAAGATCCTCTGTAATTGACGAGGGGTACCGTCTCACATCAAAACCCCTATCCGCAATTTGTACTGCCTTCTCAACTGAAAATTCATGGTTATAATTGGGTTTGGCTGGTATTATATCCATGACAGTTGGCTCCACAAGGGTTTTACCTTTGGGTTTAGAAATTGGCTCGGCACTCGGAGATGAAACCGAGGGTACTTCCTGGGAAGCAGAGTCGGTGTTGGCTGACATTTTTAGTCAATTATGAATTTATGAAGAAGTTGGTATGAAGATTTGAAGATCGAGATGAAGATTTGAAGGCGAAGATGAAGGAATAAGCTTGAAGGTTTGAAGGATTGAAATTTCGGGTTGAAGATATGAAGGTTACGATTCAGAAAAAGATGAAGATTCGAAGAACGAGCAAGTTGAATTTTAACCAAGGAGTCGAAAATTTAGAGAAGTGAAAAGTGAAAGGTAAAAGTACAACTGTAACTTTTATATAGACAGTTCACCGAGGCGGTTACCGAAGTCGGCCAACCGAGAGGCGGCACGTGTTCGAGAATTATTGAGACGTGACTTGAAGCGATGTGGGTTGAGGCGGTTTCCGAGGTTGGCCATTTGGAATGTGACACGTCGCTGAAGTCAGAAGGATGTGGCGTCACGGTTCCCGCCTATTTTGAAGATAAGAATGAACTTATGAGACCACCGGTTTGAGACTCTTCCACTTCCCGTCACTCCGGTGAAACTCTGATCCAGAAAGTGTGGGGACTAATTATATACGGTAAAAATCGGGTCAACGCATGACCGATGATGTCGGAGCTAAAGATAGGTCCAAATGGGTACGAGCACGTTCAATCTTTGCTCCACACCGGGGATGTTGTACCGGACACAGTTGACCCAAACCAAAATAAGCGTGTTCATTGATCCAGATTTTCTTAGCCAGGTGAGCGTGTCCGTTGGTCCGGATTGTCTTCGCCCAGATGAGCGTGTCCGTTGGTCCGGATAACCTGTTGTGAGGTTATCACGCGTCATAAAATCGTTCTGCCATTTGCGCTGACAACCGTACGGGTGTTAGACCGTACGGATCAGCCTTATCTTTTCTAGGGTTTATTCATAAAGGCTTTTTGTATTGTACTAAGGCCCATAAGGAAAACCTATAAATAGAGGGCAACCCTCTCCTTTTTCAGGTTAGCTTTTTTCTCATAACATATCATTATAACCATCTGAAATATAAAAGCTCTCTTCAAAGTATTTTGGTCCGGATTCGTATTGTTCATCAACAACTGGTCTAATCCATCTTCATCGTTTGGGCATATTTGGCTCGTATTATCTACTAATATATTATTTATACACACATATATATAAATATAATCATATACACATTCATAGACGTTTCGTACCAACTAAAAAGATTAAAGTTCATCCACATATCTTATTTCACCACTTACAAATTTAATTGTTACCCGTGATTCGGGGCAAACAGATGCACGAGGGAAAGTGGATGTATATAAAATATACGCAAGCAGACTCTTAAGGCCAATGAGAACAATGCCAGTACCTCTAATTTGATAATTTTTTTTGTTTGTTTCCTGGATAACTTTATGAATTTATATTACATAAACGGATAGTTTGAATATTTTTTTTTTGCAAAATTAGTATAGTTTAATATGTTATAAGTGTAGTATTTGAATCGTAAATATTAATTAAGATACTTACGAATTTCTCCTCAGCAGAAGCGGATCTGCAGGGATTACGTGGGTTGAGATTATTGTCTTTCGAGGTGGCATTCCATTTCAATAATAAAGTATGTTTAAATGGGTAAAATAAGATATTGAGGACCAGTTTATTTTGATGCACAAATTTGAGTAAGCTCTTCAACTATAAGAGCATGACTGAGACCTTTAAACGGAGCGCAAATTTGTTCTAGAACAATAGTTAAGGAGTAAATTAAATCTGAGTCATTCATCAATAATAAAGGGATATTTAGAACTAAATTCAAAAGAGGTCAAAATTATTCTATCTTTCCATAATTGATAAGCATTTTTGGCCTTCTTCCCTAAAAGAAAAGCAACATTTTATGGTCCAAGGCAATATTTTAAGAGGCAAAGATTGGAGAAAGAAAAAGGGTAGATCTCGAAGCAGACACCAATAGGTATTTGGTCAAAAGTCATCACCGACCAATTTAAATTTTTAACCCATACTTTTAATTACTTGTTAACTTTATATATATATATATATAAAGATAGTTATGTATTTTCATGTGAAGTTTGACTTATCACATCTTTGTTTAAATAAGGGTTCAATGCATCAGTTCATTTATTTTCAGTTTTTCCTCTCACCATATTCACGAGCTAGCTATTAACTGTAGGGCGGCTAGTGCATGGCGTTGGAGCTACACTATTAGCTATGTGCTCGAACAAATTCAATAATTTTATTTAAATCGGGTATTTACATTTAAAATTCATTAAATATCATGTATAAATATTTAATCGTGATGATATAAATACTGAATTTCAAAGAAGAAAAAGCTAACTAAGACTAAGCTAAAACTATACTTAAGAGAGCTAAAAGATAGTTTTTCATTGATAGTCTCTGAAAATGACAAACTCGATACATATAAGGGAAATAAGACCTTGGGGTCAAAGTAATATAATAAAAGAAACTTAGGAGAAATAAAATAACTACTTATTTGACTCAAATGTAAATCTAGTAATTGATAGGCAAATAACCAACTCAACACCCACGTACACTTCCGAAAACATAAAAGTACTACTTCCCACAGCTGCTGTTTTTTTAACTCGTATCACATGAACCCAACTACTAAATGGGATAATGACTTTGATAAAAAGTTCAAAACTTATAAATTCAAAATTTTGGCTCGTTACATGAGCAGAAAAATAGAAAAAAGAAATTCAAATTGGTGAGTTGACTTGACCTTTTCCAAGTCAGAATTGACTTTAGTCTCTTAATTGGGTTCACACTTAAATGAATTTTACCTGCCATAGTTATTTAAAAAAAAAATTGTTGTGCCAGTGGAAGTGTCCTTTTGTTATTTACTTTCAACTACTAATTACTCCTACAAGTTAGTCTAAACTACTAACTACCACCGTCCAACCAATTGACCAAATAATTAACAAAAACACTGCTCTCGTCAATTGGTCTAGATTGCAATTTCCAGCTGAATGCAACCAATAATTTAAATAAAATTTAGCAAGAACACATAACATGAATGATATATTAACAAAATGTTTTTTGTGATTTTCTGCTTCAGCTTGCGGGAATTTCCACTTAGGGTGTGTTCGGTATGGAGGAAAATGTTTTCCAAGAAAAATGTTTTCCTAGAAAATAAGTGAATTTCCAAATGTTCGTTTGGGTTGAAAGAAAATGTTTTCCGGAAAATGCTCATCCAAGCCTCATCAACTCCAACCCAACCCCATACCTACCACCCCACTCCCACCCACCCACCTACGTCCCCACCCCCCTTCAAAAAAATTTCTTTTGCTTTTTTTTTGTTTTTTAGTTTTTTGCACCCCCACCCCAACCCTCACCAACTCCAACCCAATCCCATACCCCCCACCCCACCCCACCCCACTCCTACGCACCCACCCTTACGCCCCCCTCTATTTTTTTTTTATTTTTTGCACCCCCACCCCCAACCATTCCTGTAACCCATACACCCCCTCCCTCCGCACCCTACCCTCCACCCCCCCCCCCAACATTTTTTTTGAAGTTTTTAATTTTTTTTTTGAATTTTCTACAGGACCACATCCCCCATCACCCCTCCCCCCTTGTGTGGAACCCATACTACACCAACCCCCCCGCCAACCCCAACATTTTTTTTTGAAGTATTTTATTGCCTTTTGCGGGTTTCTACACCCCCTCTAAAAGTTTAAATTTTTAACCACGCAAACATTCAATTTTTATAATTGTCAACTACAAATTTTTTGGGAGGGGGGGGGGGGGGGGGGGGGAGAGAGAAAAAAACCAAAACAAATGTCAAAACTTTTTTTTTCAAAAAAAAAAAAAATGTTGTTGGGGGTGCAAAAAACCAAAAAAAATGTCAAAACCTTTTTTTCAAAAATATTATTTTTTTTGTGAGAAGAGGGGGGGGGGGGGTGTAAAAAAAGTCAAAACTTTTTTTTTTCAAAAAAGTAATTTTTTTGTTTTGGGGGGGGGGGGGGTGGAGGGTACGGGGTTTGGGTGGGTGGGGGTGCAAAAAACCAAAAATAATGTCAACTTTTTGTTCAAAAAAAATTATTTTTAGGCGAGGGGGGGGGGGGATGGCATGGTGGGGTGGGGTTTGGGTGGTGGGGTGGGTGGGGGTTGGGAGTGGTTGGGGTTGAGTTGGGTGGTGGTAGCGTGGTTGGTGGAATGAATTTGTGAACTTGTTTTTCCTATTTTTATTAGGGAAATTATTTTCCCTAATTTTGAGGAAAATGTTTACTAAAAGAAAATGTTTTTCAAAATTTTTGACCAAACGAACACACCCTTAGTCTTGTCTTGTTTAATTAATTCATTAATATTGTTAGCATGTTAGCACGACAGTAGATGGTGGTTAGTGATGAGAAGCACAAAATTTTAATCCATCAAATGGCATATTAAGTTAAGAGGCCTTCCTTTACTATAGAAATTAAATTCACGTGCAACATTCTGAAACTTCCTAACTCAAGAAATGCAAGATGAAATATTAATGCGGTTCTAGAAAATGTACTAAATTTAAGTGCGGTTCTAGAAAATGTTCTAAATTTAAGTTACATATACTAAAAATATAAAGAATTGTACACTCTCGGCTTAATTTTATTTAATTTTACGCTATTACTTGGCGCATATATTTATGAGAGTCCTATTATGAATATAGTGAAATAGCCGAGGTGCATGTAAACTAATTCAGACACCATAAAAAAAATATATGGTGTGTAATATTAGTGAAATCGAGTCGAGATCTACCTCATGCTTTTTCTTATGAAGTCTACTACACACTGCTTTTAAATAATCTAATATTGTAAAAGATCTTAGATGCCTATACCTAAATCCAGAAAATTAAGTAGGTAAAGATAGGCTAGGACGAAGATGACCGTTCAAGTTCTTTAGAACCATAGACCCAACTATTCTAAATTATAGCCACATGTACAAAGATACTTGAATGAGTAGAACGGATTAACTGCCTAATTTGATCCAGTTGAAACCCAGCAATGGTTCCAGGCAGCTAGTTGATAGGAGGTTACTTCACTGTGACGTGATTGCTGCATCACAATCTCAATAACCTGGAGCTTTTGCGTACGACAAAGCCAGGATCAGAGGTTTATGAATTTTGAATTTGTCACTGGATTCATAGTTCATTTTAATTATTGGATTTATAATTAAATGTTCATGCACATTTAATTGGATTTCTAATACAATAAAACTCTTAATAACTGAATTTCTAATACAATAAAGCTCTTAATACGGTATCATCATGTCCGCATATTTTGTTTTATTACTATAGCAAAATACTGTTATAGAAAACATATATTATAACATAACATGAAAATCGGTTCAAAAAAAAAAAAAAAACTTGACAGTTAGAGTTGATGTTGTTATAGAGGATAGTCGTTATAGGGGCCTGACCGTAGAAATAGAGGGTTTAAACCAAAATTATTGAGTTCGTTCAAATGTATCTAATATTGTAGGTTCCGCTCATGCTTCTAAGTGAGGCGGAATTAGAATTTGAATTGTATATATGAAGTTGAATTTTCCGCTGAACTCATATATATATAACTTATTTGAGTTACTAAGTTCGCGATTATATATTTATACATATTTAATTGATTTCCTAATTATACAAATATAGGACATAAGTAAAAATTATTGTGTAGGTTTGAATTATCGCCCTGTTCTAACAATTCTTAGGCATAATCATTAACTGTTTTTGTAGCTTTAATTCAATTCATCTTGTGCACATTATATGGAAATTACCATCTCCGTTGGCTCTGCGTCACTGTGTATCATGTAAGATAAATTCATCTTATTTATCTGTTTTGTTTGAATATTTGAATCAATTGGTCGCACCTTCAAATCATTGTTTGTCTGCTAGAGGATTATAATTTTATTCAAATTAAAACTAAATAGTCGGTCGTGCATGGTCTTTGAGCTTTGACTCAGAGTGCAGTTTGTGTTCCTCGAGTAATGAGCCAGCAATCAAATTTTATTGCTATTTTATTGGACTCTTCCTAGCAATTATACCTGAGCTTTCTACATCATTTTAATATTTTCCCGTAGGAGGGGTGGTAAAGTGAATAATTAAAAAGTAGGGAAAAGACGAAAAGGGGGAATCTTGGTTATATTAATTTACATTGTATTAATAGTGATTTATAAGGTGAAATCAAACCAATATGTTGCAAACTTAATCCCTAAGCTAAGGTGACTCTCAACGTAAGATGCCCAGAGCTAACAAGGTTCTTTTTACCTCAAAACTTACAAGCGTACTTAAAGGAGTACCATCATGCACTTTAATTCCCCCCTCCTTAATTTTCTTAAGACAACCTTCTCTAAGAAGGAAAAGAATGTTCTTTGTAAATTAATTGAACTCAAAAAATTCCTGACCACTCTCTCCATTGCAGTATATGTGGTACTCCCTCCGTTCACTTTTACTTGTTCACTATGAACTTTGCACAGCTCTTAAGAAATAATAAATGAAGTGCATATTTCACCATGATACCCATATTAATTGGTGTATGACTTCTTAATGGATTTGAAAAATGATTTGGAAGGAGTTATTAATGCTAAGGGTAAAATAAGAAAAATAAATTGTTTGTCTCTTGATATGTAAAAACGGACAAGTAAAAATGAAAATTTATTTTTGGATTAGTGGACAAGTAAAAGTGAACGGAGAGAGTAAAATTTTAATATAGACGGAGTTTAAGAAAGAATAATTTTTTTTTGAAACTTCTATCCATAAATATCTTATAACTTTTGTGTGGTTATAAACCTTTTCAAATTTGTGATTTTAAAACACTTCATAATAATATTAGTGTCGTTATAAAAATTTCTCATTAAAAATGAAATATGAAGTTTAAGTAAAATTATAGTTATCACTCATCCAATAACAATAGAGGAACAATCAACTTTTTCCTCCTTATTTTACCAATAGTAAGAAGGTTTTATAATCATACAAATATTATGACATATTTAAGATCATAAATTTTAAAAATCATTATTTACATTTAGATTTTATACCAATTTAAATTATGTCATGTAAATTGAGACAACTAAACGAGTTACTTCCGACTGCAACACTGCTTGGTCATTAAGGTTCATTTTCAGTGAAAAAGTACCCCCACATATACCCCACTTCCTCAATATATTTTCCAGATCTACACGCACTTGGACTATTTCATAATTCCCCTGTATATATACACTCAGCTCACAGTTCTTCTTAACACTTTTCTAACACTTTTCAAAATATAACCACAAAGATTCTTCTACTAATATCTTCATACACTTTCAATTGAAATAATGGCCAGATTGTTAAGATTTATTCTCTCTTGCTCTATTTTACTTACAATCTTGTTTTTGCAAGCAATGGCAGAGAAATCCAATATTTCTCGGCCATATCCAAGAAAGCTTAGAACTGCAAATCCACCATTTTCGAAAGGTAGAATTGCAGAGTTATTAATAGAAGGAGAAAATGAAATTGGCGAAGGACCATATATCAGTGCTGAAGGTCCGGAGAGTAATAATAATATTGTGAAAATGGAGCATCATCATTCTGCTGATAAGTCTGTTGCTGGAGGAGGGGTTATTATTGGTGGACTTGTTACTGCTATTTTTGCTGCTGTTTATTGCTATATTAGAGTCACTAGAAAGAAAGAAAATGTGTAAATAGGAGTATAGTTTTAGGATTAGGAAAGTTTGGGTGTTAAAAATAGGAAAATTAGAACTTCTTTCGTCCTATTTCATGTGAAGGTATTACTGCTTGGGGAGTCGGATAGTTTCTTCATTGAATATAATTTTCTTTAACTTTTTAAAAAATATTTTAAATTATTATTTATATTGACCTGTAGTAGTCTCATCTAGTTTTCAAATATGCAAATTTATTTTAAAAAATATGTATTCGAATTCAAGGTCGAAATTAAGTGTTTTTACCATCCGAACCCTTCACGTAAATTCGGACAGAGGGAGTACCAGTTAAAATGCAAATAAGAGGAGGATTTAAGGTAAATAAATTTGCCCAGCCTCTCATGTACTGGAGGTCCCTACATACTTGCAATTTATGATTCCACACATAGTTGCAACTTATGATTCAACACGAGCATAAATTCAGGGTAGAGCCCATTCACCGCTTCGGTAGAATTCAATAGCGTTGGCTTTGACATTGTTTTTTGTGTATAAACATCCAATTGATAAGTATAAATAATTTATGAAGAATTCAATAAGATTGTGTTTTCTAGAATTCAGAATTCTTAAACTCAAAATTCTACTATGCCTTTACCATCGAGCATAATACCTGTATTATTCCAGCTAACAGACCATTAAATAGTACTCCTTCCGTCCCATTTATGTGATAATGTTAGAATTTTCAGAGTCAAATGAATTACTCTCTGACCGTAATTTTTTCATATGTCTTTTAGATATTTTGAATCATTAATTATTGTAACTTATAATAGACTCTTTAGGTAGTTTTTAAATATGTAAATTTTATTTTGAAAATTAAAAGATTTTATGTTCAAATGTGATCAAGATTAAGAAGTTTGATTCTCAAAAAGAAAAGTGTTGCATATTCCGGTATGAATTCCTGCTTCGATTCATTGATCTTTAAAAATTGTAGTACCTGAATACATACATAGAAAGATCACACAGAAGTACCAGAAACATATTTCTTCTATTTTGGTAGTGAATCTTCACTGTCTGACATATCACAATTATAATTCATATGTCATGCCAACCCTTAGCAGCCTAGTCTGAGGAATGGCCATAACTTTCTCCCCTTGCCTGAAATTCTTGCGCAAAAAAGTATACGCATAGTTGACAACAAATTTCTTCAATAATGAAGAATCTTGTTTAGTCACCACTTCTGCTTCTCCCAACAAATAAAACACCCCTTGCGCCTTAGCTTTCTCGACAAATTGCATCTCTTCTTCCAAACTTGGTGACACAATTTGTATTCTCCTTGATGAATGATCAGACTGAACTGATCGAATCGAACCTGATGATGATGATATTCTAGAATCTACTTGTTGCTGCACCTCTTCCTCCGCGTGGACTCCACTTGACGATGATTTTCGAGCCACTTGTTGATCATTTTGAGCTGCAAGAAAATAATGTTCGTCTTGAATGATCTTTTTCAAATTTTCCACCAATTGGTTTTCAAGGTCCTCTGGATTCCCAAGTAGATCGTTGTACCCTAATCTGACTACACATCTGAATACCTTGTATTCTCTAGGCTCAACATATCTGAACAAGAAACGTTCCTCGAGTGCTACTTTACTTACAGGAATGGATTTAATTGACACGAGAACTATGATAGAGTGGACAGACGGAATATTAGAGACAAAATGAGGAAAAATAGGTGGAATTCCTTGTACTAATTCAGAGTAGAGTAGTCCAATTCCAGGTACTCTTTGGATGTCCGGATTTTTGGCCAAGTCCCTAATGTAGTCACTCGAGACCTTGTTATTGAGCTCGAATTGGTATCTATGTTTTTGAACATAGTGCCAAATTCCCATGATGATCACAAGCAAAAATGAGAAAGCCAAGGGTAAAAAACCACCTTCTGCGAATTTTGTCAGCTGAGCGGATAGATATGTAGATTCTATGGTAACGTAGACCGCGTAGAACAGGGCTATCCGCCATATGCTGATTTTCCATATAAGAAGCATTATTAATGTCACCATATTTGTGGTTATTATCTCAGCAATAACCACACAAATACCGTAGGCATTGCCCAATTTTTCGGTGGTTTTGAAGCAGAACACATGCAACCATGAGGAGGTAATTGAGTTCAGGGATGTAAACTTGTCCCTCATGTTTTGCTGATGTGTGAACTACCTTCACTCTTGGGAAACAACCTAGGCTTTGTGCCTGAGTCACAATAGAAAAAGCTCCAGATATCATTGCTTGACTACCAATAATGGCTGCGACAACAGCCACTACAAAAGTTGGCCAGTAAAGTGGACCTGTAAGTAGCACGAACAAGACCAATTATATGTGGTGTTATAGATAATGAAAATATAAATGATTCTATGATTAGTTTATCTGTTGCAGTCCAGGTCCAACTGTTAAGGTATTGTTTGCAGATGTCCAAACTTTGGATGACCCATTGGGTTTTAACCCAAAAGGTGTCTCAACAGTAGAATCCAAAACGCGTGCTTATATAACATATATGTAGGATCTGCCAAAGCTAAGTTTTATGGCGAACCCCTTCCGCTGGCAATGAACTCGAGAAGGTTCATTAGAAAACTTGCCTTAGTTAAAAGTGTGACTTAAGGATCCAATGGTTGAGGTGCCTTTTGAGTTAAAGCACATGGGCTCCAAAGATTGGGTAGAGCAAACAATACCTTGACAGTTGGGTCTGGACTATGACATTATGAATGCTTATTATTAAGTGTTGCTTGCAAGTGTACCTTTTACTTTATCCGATTGTATATGTATTTTTTTAACATCATCAATATATAACACCATAAAATGAACATAGTAATATTTATATCATCAAAGTGAGAAGATTAATGTGGTAACGGGTTTCCAGAATGAGAAGAGCAATACAGAATAAAAGAGGTATGTGGACTACTTATTTTTTATTTTTTTTTTATTTTTGATCAAGAAAAATACATGGACTACATTAATCATATAGTACTGTACTCTCTGTTTCCAAAATTTATTGAGGGTCAAGTTTATTCAACTACATTTCCCCAAATAATTGGTGCAATTAGCATTACAAAAGTGTAAGTGTAATGAATTTATAAATTGTCGCATTTAATTAGGTAATATGGTATATTTAAAATATATGCAGGTAGGAGACTTGCCTGGAACAGAGGCATAGAAAGCATTGCCCGCCTTTTCGGGGAATTTAGAGAGATAAGCAGCTTGCCCAATGTAAGCAGAGAGGATAGATGGAAATACGATGCAGCTGAAGCATATCTGCGATATATATTAAATACACATGGTGAGTTCACTTAGATTGACAAAAAGAAAAATTAGAGAAAGCAAAGGACAAATTAATCCTCAATATTTCTTGGCTATAAAATGGTACTATGAGGTTTAAAGGTTTTCCTTAGAGCTTTTTCTTAATCAACCAATGGCATATAGATAATAGTGTCTTTATTATTTGTGTAGTAATAAAAACATTGCATGCATCTGGTATCCGAAATTTGTTGGTTTGATTAATTTGACTTCACGCTAATTACCTTGGCCTAAAGGCTTGATCCCACTTACGGCAGAGAGAACTGCATGCAAAAAAACATCAAATTAAATGAGGATGTAAATAATTATATTTACATTGATGAAGTAAATAATTTTACATAGAAAATTTACATCCTTTTGGTTCGATAACCAAAATTCACTGATCCAGCCAATTCAAATTCGCATTATGTAAGACTTATTATAGAGGAAGTACTCCTAACCCGACTCTTTTTTTGTTACTCAGCGTTGAGAATGTCAAAGACTAGGAAGAAAATTAAGGAGATTTCCTCTTTAATAATCAGTTTTTCGATGGTTAAATAAAGAAATAATAGAAAAACACGAATTCATTAGCATCCTTTTAATTTCTGTAGAACTATGTATAAACCTTGGCCTAAAGGCTTGATCCCACTTACGGCAGAGAGAACTGCATGCAAAAAAACATCAAATTAAATGAGGATGTAAGTAATTATATTTACATTGATGAAGTAAATAATTTTACATAGAAAAATTACATCCTTTTGATTCGATAATCAAAATTCACTGGTCCAACTAATTCAAATTCGCATCGTGTAAGACTTATTAAAGAGGAAGTACTCCTAACCAGACTCTTTTGTTGTTACTCAGCGTTGAGAATGTCAAAGACTGGGAAGAAAATTAAGGAGACTTACTTGAACAGGCTGCACGTTGAAGTGACCCAAATCAGCAAACATAGCTTCGGATCCTATATATATAGTTTCAGAAAACAATATTTCAAAACACAGACGAGAAAATTTAATTAAAGACAATTGCTGATCTAGGATTTAAAGACAATTGTCGGTCTATGATTTAAACATTATAGGTTCGATCTCAAAATTTTCCACTTTATTTATTTGGTTCGAAATCTATTACTAATATCTAGTGAATTTTTAACATATACTCCTAGTATAAAGTAACATGTTATACTGTAAATAAAATTCTAACCTGTAATGCAGAGAATAACTCCACCAAGGGAAAGCCATCCTTTTTTACCATTTCTTTTGAAGTAGTCAATAATGTATTTGGGATAAAAGGCACGTAAGACGCCCACATCAAACTTGAACAAGTTGTAGAGACCAGTGCCAATTATTAATAAAAACCAAACGCTTGGTGCAAATGTATATCCCACTTTGTGTGTACCAAAACGTTGAACACAGAAGAGGGCCACCAGTATTGCAATAGAAATACACATAATTGCTTCTGCAAGGATCATTATCCCCCCCCCCCCCCCCCCCCCCCGAAAAAAAAAAAAAAACGTTTTTGTATGGTTAAAAGAAATAATAGAAAAACACTAATTAATTGGCATCCTTTTAATTTCTGTAGAACTACGTATAATTACCTCGGCCTAAAGGCTTGATCCCACTTACGGCAGAGAGAACTGCATGCCAAAAAACATCAAATTAAATGAGGATGTAAGTAATTATATCTACATTGATGAAGTAAATAATTTTTTGCATTATCAGTTTAATTTATACTGTGTTATAGTCGGCCGTCTGTCTTAACTTTTAAGTTATTAGTTTTACTTATTATAGACAATTAGCTTATGAACTAAACGAGCTAATAGGACCATCTTTTTTACGTCCCCACATTACCCCATGACAACATGGAGGCGAGAAAAGGGATTTTTAACTATTATGGATGTTGTTTGTATTAGTATTGAGATGATGAGTTTTTTTTTTTTAACTATTATGAAATGTTGATTAAAATGAAATAGTAATAAGAGGTAAATCAACTAAGAGCCCGTTTGGCTTAGCTTATAAGTTGCTGAAAATAATTTATAAGTTGTTTTCAGTTTTTTTAAGTGTTTGGCTGGTCAGCATATAAGCTATTTTGTGCTTAAATTAAGCTCAAAAAAATAAGTTGGGGTAGTCCAACTTATTTTTTTTGACTTATAAGTTGTTCTCAACTTATGAGCTGTATTTTTTAAGCTAAGCTAAACGGGCCCTAAGGAGCCTAAATCACAGGCCTCCTACTAGGGGCTTTCTTATGCCAAATAAGAGAGAAATCCGATCCCTCTCCTTTTAGCAACAACGTGTAATAGAGTTAAGTCACTCAGTATTTATAGATTGACCTGTAATATGATACTAATATATGATAATGACATAAATAATTTTTATAATGCTAATATGATTTAATTTCACTAATCGTATACAATTACCTCTAATTATCTTTTAGGCATTGTAATAGTGTAAAAATTCAATAGGAACCTGAGATACAAGGAGTGAGCACTCCATCTCCAATGACCATAGATGTTTCAAGAATGGCAAGGAAGCAAAGAACAATTTTAGCAAAAATACTCTTCTCCAATTTATGTCTGATGTTTTAGGCCCTTTTAAATGGACTGGATGGTATGTCCAAAAGCAGTGGCGGACCCAGAATTTATTACAAGCGGGTTCAGTTTGAGACTAAGACTGAACCACCACGATGATCATTCGTAAGAGCGGCAGTAAACGCGCCAACCGAACTTATTTTTACGTTCATATAGTAGCCTCAAACGTCATTTGAAACTATTTTTTTTCTTTTTCAAATGACTTGGATAAAAGTTCAACAAAAATCTATTTATTTTAACAATTTATCTACTAAAGGTCATAATTTTTTTTTTAAAATTTGAACAAGTATTATTTTAATAAACTATTATACGTAACAATTTGGCAAACAAAATAACTCTCCTCGCTTGTGTAAACAAATCTATATATAATATAAAGCTAGGCATAGACAAGGTGATGTGGCACCTCTCTATGACTAGCATTCACAATTATCTTTTTTCTCCTTTTTTTGGCATTTGTTGGGTTTTCTCCTCATTTTTTATTCAATTATTCACTCTTGATCTCATTAAAAAAATAGCAAGGTTTAATTGCAGCTCTTTAACAGCAGTAATTAGTAATATAAACAAAGAAAGAGACAAAACGTACAATTTTCAAAATCATTTTATGACCCCGCCGTTTCAAATCAAAACCAGCTATTAAATTGTACATTGATTTTTATAGAGAAAGTGCCACTTTCTTAGGAGTAACAGTGAAGGTATATCAACAGACCCTTCTTTTCTTCCTTTTAGGAGTAAAGAACATGTACACTATATAAACAAACATTGTCGCACAAACTAGATGAACAATACGTGGAAGAGAGCCTCACAAGCAATAATATTATGATGACAGAGGCCGTGTGATAGAGGCGAAACAGCGGAGGTTTAGCAACGATTGGTTATCCCGCATGACATTTTGGTAATCTTAGTGTCAGTGTTGTTGCATGTAATAAATAATATGAATGTGTAAATTCGGGTCTTGCAAGTCAATCTTTTCTCTCTATACTCTCATATACTCTCTTTAATTACTCTTTCAGTCAAAATTTTAACTATGATGGCTCTAATTTTGTTCCTCTGGGTTTTATCTGGAAGAAGGTAGTGAAAGTTGTGATCGGCAAAGATGTATTTTCTTAGATGAATACTTTTAAGATATTTAGCATGCAGAGAATAAGAAATTCTCCTATAAGTAGCGGGTCATAAGGATGGAGGAGAAAGGAAATAAAGAGAGAAAGAGAGAAAAAAAAAATAGGAAAAGAAATCAAAAGATATTTCTAATTAGTAGAGCAAATATAAATTTATGCATTTGCAGTATCTAACTTGCGATTTGTGAATGAATACTTAAAACAAGTAAGTTATACAATTTAGAATCGATAAAATTCATATCTTATATTCTTTGTCTATACATTGAAACAAAAAGAATCTATAAAAGTCTATCTTTGAAATAGGCTTTTCATATTTCACTTTAAATTGTTATAGTTTAGGCTACACGTAAATATTTTTTGATTGGGTATAATCAGTATAGAATCGTAAATATCAAATGAAGTAATTCACAATAACATCTTTCTAAATTGTTTATTCATGTAAATAAAAAGTCTCGGGAAATTTCCTATATCTTGTATAGATTGTTTCTTTTTTCTTGTGCTTAATTTATAAAAATTAAATTGGAATTTCTAAAGAATTCTTTAGGTGACCTAAAACACTTAACTAAATTTATTTTTGTTAGGTGACGGTTCCAAATCAGAATACCGGTAGCATTGTTTCCTTTGTTTGTATTATATAAAATTAAAAATGATGCTTGTATAGTTTGAAGGGTAAAATTGACTTTTAAAAATATTAGAAGGTAATATTAGTATAGAATTTTAAGATTTCAAGAAAAGGTATACAATATATACAGGTTTTATATCCAAGAACATTATGTATGTAAATATATGATACGCAATTACACTTGGGATAAATATTAAAGAATTAATTGTCTATGGTAACCAAATATTTATTTATAAAATAAAATTGAAGATCCAAGAATCATGTCAAAAGTTTATGAATTGAAGGAAGAGCTATTTTTTTTATTTTTTTATGATCAGAACAAAATAACAATCAATAGGAGTATTATATACAATTCAAGGTCTCAAATGATCTCTAAAATTATATTTGAATACATTAAAATTTTCATTTCATAAATAAGAAATTTCTCATGTCGCGCGAAGCGCGGACAAATTCTCTAGTGAGTTATATAAACGAACCTCAAAAGAGTTATAAACCAAGATAGACTTCAGAAGACAAACTTAACAAAACAAACATTTAAACCAAAATGACCTTTCAAATTAAATAGCTGCTTCAAAATAGTTCTATATATACAATAAAACAAACATTATAGACTTATAGTATAAACCAAAATAAACTAAACTATAAACAACTAATATACTTGAAGATACTTTTGAATTTCGCAACAAAGTCTGGTTCGTGTATGCTGATTGTCTTCATAAAAGATACTCTTTCCGTCTCAATTTATGTGACACCGTTTGACTTGACCCAAAATTAAAAATAAAGGAAGACTTTTAAAATTTGTGATCTAAAACAAACCTTAAACATTTGTGTGGCTGTAAATCATTTCATTAAGGGTAAAAAGGGAATTAAAGTTATGTTATTTCTAATTATAGAAATGTGATATTTTTTTGATAGACTAAAAAGGAAAGTGTGCCACATAAATTGAGACAGGACGAATAATTGCTAATGAAAAAGGGAGGGAAATGTTCAAGGGAAAAAAAAAAAAAAGGGAAGACAAAAAGTCAGCCAAGAAATAAAATTATGAAACTATGCCCTCTCCAGTTCCAGTTTGAAAGACAGATGAGTAATGTAGATGGTTTCTTTCCCTTAAAAGAGAGGGAGGTCATACAAAAGAGGTATAGAAAGAATTAAGAAAAATGATCGAATCGAGTTTCGAACGCCAGACGTCAACTAAAATTGAATCCACTTGAACCACTGCGCCACAATCTTCAGTTTGGCAAGAGGGTTCAATTTTTATTTACTTAATCATATTTTTGGTTCTCTACGGATATTCACATATACAAAAATGTAAAATATTTTGATGAAGTGGGTTCAATTGAATCCGCTTGCAACCACGTAGGTCCGCCCCTGTCCAAAAGTGAAAGCTCCCTGTCCTCTGGCTTCTGATTTGGAAAGAGACTCACTTTTGCATATGGACATATTAAGGAATACAATGCAAATGCTCCTCCTGTGTGCACAAAAGAAGCAAATAATTAAACATGTGGGGGCAAGGAGGAGATCAACACAAACAGTATCTACACCTAATGAGATGTGAAGGTATTCGAAGTACTGACGATTAAAACATTTACTCCTTAATTTTGTTCCATTTGGTTTGGCACGTTTGGAAGTATACGAATTTAAATTACTTAATTTTTCGTGTGAATTCAAACATAGATTTTTCAAGTTTTTGAAGACAAAATTTGTACATTTGAAAACTACATAAAAAAGTACTATTTATAAAGTCAAAATAGTTGATAATTCGAAAAATATTTAAGTAAATGTGGTCAAAGAAGAACTTCTTTGACTAAATAGTAAATGTGCCAAACAAAGTGAAACGGAAAAATAAGTTCTTGTGTGAACCCAGGCATATATTTTTCAAGTGTTATTTTTTTTAAGAAGAAACTTATATATTTAAAAATTACGTGAAAAATACTATTCATAAGTCTACATAATTAATAATGTAAAATATTTAAGAAAAGTTGATTTTTCTTTAAGTAAAGGCAAAATAGTTTGACTCTCCAAAAAGCAATATTATTACATAAAATGGTATTTGAAAAACAATTAACTAGTACTCTTATTACTCACCATTGCCATTGTCGTTGGCCCATAAGACAGTGAAGACATATTTGGTCATAGGTACGAGAATTATTGTATATATGATGAGTGACAATACTCCCAAAATGTCATCCTTGTCTTCAATTTTATGAGTAAATGTACTTTGAAAAACATAGAGAGGAGAAGTCCCTATGTCTCCATAGATAACTCCTACCGATTGCCATGCTAAACTCAATATTGTCTTCCAGTCAGCCTGCAATATGTACCAAATTTTTTGATTTACACAGGGTGACAACGCAAATTTAGACTGATTTTATAATAATCAGTATAAATTTAAAAAGTTATTACTTACTATATATTCATTATATCGTTTTTAAGATAGACAGTTACTTATAAGTTATAACCACATTTATAGCGACCTTATTGTATTGAATATTAATCTTGTTTTCACACGGTCAGCACTATATAAAAGTGAAGTATACATATTAATTGGGAGTTTAATTTTTTACGCCATCTAATAAAGAGGGCATATAATCTCTATTTTTTTTCTCTACTATAAGCATGATTTACTAATAAAAAAAATAATGTAAATGATTTTTATAAGAAGTCAAGATGTATCAACAAGGGGCACAACTACATTTAGGGTGTATTTGGCACGAAGGAAAATGTTTTTCTATTAAATGTAAGTATGCAAAAATAAATATGTTTTTTCTATGACAAGAAAACCCGTAGCTGCTATCCTGTGGGTGCTCACAGAGAAAATTCCGATCCTGTGCAATATTCCTCAAATGATACAGGAGAGATAACTCGCACTAGACAAACCCTGTGCGACAAGCTCGACCTAGAAGTATGCAAAAGATATTTTGTCAAGAGTATTCATATGTAATCTAGGAAAATACTGCGGGTTGAGATGAGGGGGAGTGGGATGGTCAAGGGATGTCAGGGATAGGGGTTGGGTCGTCGTTGGGGTGGGGGAGGGAAGGACCCAGTAATCTTAGAATGATACTTTTGAAATTTGTTTTTCCTAATTTTTTAAAAGAACTTTTTTCCTAAAAAATCTTTTCAAAACATTTTTATCAACCTACGTACCAAACATACCCTCAGAAATTCAAACGAATCTCTTCATTCCGAATTTTATAATTGTATAAACAAGCAAATGTCGTAAAACAAAATCTTTCTGATGAAGTGGTAAAAGTTGTTCATAGATTACAAGTAATTGGACTTCTAGCTTTGACAATTGAAATTCTTGTAATTGTTTTTGAATCTTTTTACTAGAATATTTATGCCATCGATGTTGATCAACAATATAAAAATCAATTAGAATAACAGTATAAGGATCTTGGAATATCACTTATGTACGGAAGAACTTGTTCCCCCAAACCTCCATACAAAACACAACCCTCGCCGAAGAAATTCAAATAAACCCCTCCGAATTAAGAAATAAGCAAATGTTATAAAACAAAATCTTTTCTAATGAAGTGGTAATTATGGATGGCAATCTTAAAAAAAAAAAAAAAACGAAAGATGGCTAGAAATTAGTTTATGCCACAAATTAAAGTTTCAACTATCGAACTCTTATATCTTTTTGAATCCCCTAATTAAAATTCAGTGACGGATCTAAGGTTTCACTCAGGAGGTTAAAAAAAAAATAACAAAAGCTAAATTTAGAAAATAATGTTGTCAATGGGAATTGAACTTAGGACACGTGACAATTTTGAATATCCTGGACCGCTTGAGTTAGCCTTTTGCATTTATTTAGATGCTCAAAAGTTAATATATGTACAAAAATACAGAAAATTTATTCTAATTATACACTGCAATTTTTTGCGAAACACCCTCGGCATGCTATAAATCCGCCCCTGAATATAAGTTAAATCCGTACCTGAGACGCGTGTCCTAACGGAGTAAAAGAAACTTTTCCAGCTTCCAAATTGAGGGAATCAACATGACGTAACTTTGCCCATGACACTTTGCGACCTTTTAATAACTGCCCATTACTGCTCTTCTTTTCTACAACCTCAACCTCAACCTCAACCTCTTCTATGTGTGTGTTAAGATCATTATCTGAACTTGCCATTTCGATTTAATCACGAAGGCTGCCTCTTCTTTTTCCTTATATGGGCCCTCAAAAAATTACACCTAAGAAGTTGATTAGATACATTTTCCTTTCTTCCTAAGTAATACCACAATTTGTACTCCTACCTGGCAACAATTATGATACTAATCTTTAACATATATATCCCTCCATATTTTAGGCGAATATGTTTGAAGATATTCCATCCGTCCTTTTCTATTTGTCTTGGCATACTCTTTAAGAAGTAATTAATAAAATAATAATTTATCATATCACCCTTTAAATATAATAAATTTAATATTTTGGGAAATGATTTTATTTAATAATCAGGGTACATTTGAAACTGAGTGATAAATTTTGTCTTGATTTACTAAATTGGACAAGTAAAAGTGACGGTATTTATGACCTAAAGCTAACATTCGATGAGAGGCGTTAAACTATATATTCGAATTCATATTTTCAAGTTGACATATTTAAATACTATGAAGTAAACTAACAGAAACATAAACTATTAGATAAAAATAACACTTCAAAATTTAGACTAAGAATTTGATTAAAAACGAAAATCAGTAATTTGATTCCAAAATATCTTTTGGCTGCTCAATAACTCCTCTTTGAAACAAAAGAAAAAACATAAAAGAATGCAATATATTTGTACAAAAGTAGTCTTAACCTATATATATATATATATATATATATATATATATTAGATTGGAATTCATAAAAGCAAGAAAGATAGTATACGAGTGTCTAAATGTTATATAAGAGATCGACATTCTGGACAAGTCAAGAAAGAGCATAGTATAAAAATGTATTCCATCCGTTCACTTTTACTTGTCCACTGTGGATTTTGCTTAAAAAATGATAAATGAAGTGCATATTTTATCAAGATGCTCATATTAATTGGTATATAGTTTTAATAGACTTACAAAATGATTTGAAATGAGTAATTAATGATCAAAAATAAAGTATTCTTATCTAAATAAGCGAAAGTAGACAAGTAAAATGAAAATCTATTTTTGATATTCATTTAAAAATTATGCTTTTCTACTTACAAGTACTCATTATTTTCCAAAAAAATAAATAAATAAATAAATTAATTAACCTATTGTTGGCAAAAAAGATGAGGACACACAAATATGGTGGGGGCCTAAAGCTCGAAGCTTTAGTTGCTTGACCCTAAGGCTGACTCTATTTTAATAAAGTGGTCGAGTAAAAATGGACAAAGGAAGTGCTATATTTTGTACTGCTTGACAGCAATCATGATAATCTCTAACATACCCATCCTTATTTTATTTGAAGATCTAGCATTTAACACGAGTTAAAGCATATGCAAAGTATCCAAACTGCTCTTAATTACTATCAATAATTAAATGAGTGGTGTGAGTGTTGCACGCTTTATCTCCTCCACTAAAAGAATGAATTCGTATATCAAAATGAGTCTAAAGAAGTCAAAGTCTGGAAGCTAAAATGCATTTTGTTCAACCAAAAACGGATAAAAAAGAGGTTGCAAAAAATGGGAGTTATAGAAACGGGTATGTCACATACCTATAAAAACTTATCCACATAGAGTGTTTACAACAAACCAAAGTAATTTACTATAATTAAGTGCTTTAATGAAGAACTTTGGTTAAGTGATAATTGTGTATATTCATACAGATTACATACATTCATAAATTTAGTGTAAACACTCGATGCGGGTTAGTATTGGGATAAAGAAAGAATGTCAAATATCAAAATTTGCCTTCGTGTCAATAATTAAATGAGCGGTATCACTGGTATGTGTGAACATTGCACGCTTTATTTCTCCCATTAGAAGAATGAATTCTTATATCAAATGACTCCGGATAAATCATGTCATTAATTAAATTTTTAATTAATTTCCAAATTAAAAAAAAGTAGTATCAATTTAATTTTTATCGCGGTTTTAGAATATCTTGCAAAAATAAGCAGGTTTATGTTTTTTTTATTTTTTATTTTATAGACAAGATCATTGACCTTTTGACCCTTCCACTTTCCCGTTTCTTTTCCAACCTTTTTTATTTTTACAACTTTGCTTTCTCCAGTGTTGGATGAGAGAGATTGTTTGTTCAACTATAAATCAAATTTTCAAAAATTATACTCCGTTTCAATTTATGTGAATCTATTACTATTTGGAGAGTCTACGAGGTGGTTCTTTGACCACATTTTCCTTATATTTTACTTGATTATTTGAATTATAAATTATCATGACTTATAATACTTTTTATGTAATTTCTAAATATATATAAATTTTATTCTTACAAATTTGTAAAATTTATATCAAAATTTACGGTCAAAGTTATAAAGTTTGACCATCATATCCGAAAAAATTCACATAAATTGAAACGAAAAAGTACTCAAAAACAAGTAGTCTAACTGTAGAAAACTGTTTGATTTCATCAAAAAGATTGTGGTGTCAATTAACAACTTGGAACTTGGAATAGAGGGAAGAAAGGGAATATATAATACATTTCCAAACAAATATTAAAGAGTACAGTTACATCACACAAAGTGAAAGCTTCCACACATTAAAGAACCAAAAAGAAAAAGATATATAAACTACGGAAATCAATGGTATATTTTGCACTTCACTAATCAACTATTTCTGTCGTCTCAAATTATTTGTCATTTTTATTTTGTTTTACATGCTCTTTAAGAATATTAATTAGGATGTGTATTTGACTATTTATACCCTTATTTATGTCTAAATTATAATCTCTCTCCATTAAATGTTTATTCGATTAATGTTATCTTCTTAATAAAAAAATTCTACTAAGGATAAAATGAGAAAAAAATAATTAATTGTTTCTTGAACTTCTAAAACGACAAATAATTTGGGACAATTAATTTTTTATAACCACAATAAATAATTTGAAACGGGAGGAGTATATATTATACGTACATAATATCGATATCTATCTAAAGGTTCCACTTTTTCTTTCCAACTGTTGGTGCTTCTCAAATATTAATTATTGTGTGCCTTTTCAAAATGAGAACAAAACCTTAATTACTGTTTGGTGCCTTTTCACTGTTTGCTTTTCATTTTGGCTGGAGATAAAGAGAGAAGCATCTTTTGAAATGTGACACCATTAGGTAAACTAGAAAGTCAAGTTATTTTCTTTTTTGATGCTGAAAAGAGATATGACTTCATTTTGGTATGTTTTTTGTTAGACACTTTGACGTTTGACATTGCTGGTATGTTTATTTGCATACTTCATTTGTTTTGAAAGGTAATTATAATATATTGCCCCAAGAAAATAAGAGAGATATATTTATACGAGGATGCCACATAATTTTTCACAGATGTAAACAATATAGAAAACAGTTGAATGTACTTTTCATTTTGTCTGCAGAAACTTCATACACTTGATTTGTTATCAATATTAATTACTGATACACTACTCATAATCTCTCTCTCTCTTTTTTTTTTTTTTTGCTGTCATTGTTAGCATTCCTATGATGGAGAGCAAATCCCACAAAATAATACTCTTTAGAACATTAAATTGTATAGTGAAATGCATCAGCAAACAATGTGATTAATTACCCTATACATCAATTCATTTAGTCAATTCTATCCCCAGTTCAAGCACTTTGTTTGTCCTATAATTTTCATCTGGGTGCTGCTGTTCTAATTTTCTGTTTAACTAAGTTAGGTTTATTAAGCACAACACATGTTGCTTTGTTTCATTGTTCGAACTGCTTATTGAGATCTAACCTAATAGTAGTTGCATTCGTTTGAGGAATGAAGAGAACAGTTGTAGAATTAAGAAACATATATTCACTATTAATCTGTTTTTTAAAACTACGTCTTCATAAATGACATCCAAACCCGTGAATAATTCCTTCGCAAGACACAAGGCCAAGTTATTTCAACTTTAATTATTTACATTTGTTTGAATAGCATTTGAGAACCGAACCAGTTATTTCACTCCTCTTATTTCCACAGTATTATCGGTCATCGAACCAGTCAAATGTAGTCCTATTCCGCATTTCTTTAGGTCAATTAATTATGTCTTATGTTCTCTTTTACACTAATGTCTACTTCCTGGTTATTAGCCATAGAGTTTTCTATCCAGTTCACTCGCTAAGGTATGATGCATCCACGGAAACATACTCACCACACTCCCACCAACCACTGGGACTCTCACGTCCATCTGACTAAATGCAGAACTCTACCATTTACTAATTCACTCTTACACCAACACCTTCATAATGATCAACACCTCGCACAGTACAACACAATTATAGGAGATGGACAATGCCATGTGACAAACTGACAACACATAAATATGAGGATATGGAAGTATGAAATGCAATGCAATGCAAATGCGATGCAAAGACCAAATACACGCTGTACATACAAGCTAACTGATGTCATTGCTCAGTAGTCATGACTAGCAGGGGACCCATGGTGTTTATGTACCACTCGTTCCAGACTCACTCCTCAGACCCTAGTCATAATCAAGGCCACATTCAAGGCCACATCCTCACCCTTGGTCAAATATGCCATTTTATATATGTAAATATATTTAACTTTACATAATCTCCAATGCTCGATTATCAAGTAGTACCACATATTCATTCTAACTCGGCCATAAGTCGGGTAGCGCAACTGATGCTTACTCAGACTTCCTGCTCCATGCATTACCTCGTAACCACATGCAATATATGCAACGATACCAATGAATGAAAACAATGTCATGAAATATGCCCTTAATGGGCGTAGCACTATTATGTCTTCCTTCAACTCACCCAATGCAATCCTCTTTATTAATAAGAATGAACAACCATATGAATATTGCAATTTACTTGACAATAAATGCGGAGATCATACCTAGGAATAGTTACTCTAAACAACGGGATATCTCTTTTTAACCATGACAATTAATCACTTCCTAATCCGTAACGCACAAAACATCAACAGGTGTAGAACTTAGTACCCAATCATATATTTATTGTTATCCTAGTTACTATATACACACAAAACTTCCATTACATTAAGAACTTACTCATCCAAGATCTGTGTCCGGAGACCTAATCATGCATTCTCCTGTCAATTCTATACATATATACGATTCATTAATCAAAGTTTAATTCAAGTAAACCGTAACCTACCTCGATGACGAACAATTATTCGAACTTCCATGAAGCATTCACCCTTCTAGCCTTTATCCGAAATCCGCGGGAGATGGTAATTGTAGGGAAGGGTATGAAGAATGTTAGATGAGCCTCTTTTTCTTAGTGTCAAGGGTTTTTCTTCAGGCAAAACCTAATAGCAGTTTTGGAAGGTCTTTTATTAAATAAGAGGGTGAAATATAAAAATGAGTATAGAAAAACGTGTCCATTGGTCCGTGAAGTCGTTGCGGCGGACGTCGGGTTCGCTATAGCAGGACCGCTGCGGCGGTACTCTGGCCGCTGTAGCGGACCAACTTTTGCACGGGCCCATAATTTTTAACTCTTGCCGAAACTGAATTTTCCCACTATTAATCATTTAAACACCCCATGGGCCTTACCATTTAATATCATAGGCCTAGATTGGGCATGAGTTCCCGAAGTATTAAATAACGACCGAGCGGATCGTTACAAAAGGTGATTGACTGATTTGAGTTCCTCTTCACAAAGATAACATCTATTACTTAACATGAAACTATTCCTCTGCAAATTATCTTGACAATGTTCCAATACTTCAGTGACTACAGCTTTAAAGCACAACAAAATCATGCCTTCTAAATATCTATTTATCTACACAATTTTCACAGAGTTAACCTACAACATTTTCAATTGAGTATTTATTAGAGCACTACATTAAAAGAACATGTAACTGGAGATGCGCATACCATTACGTACTATGTATAACCACTTGAATACATGCTAATGGTAAGTAATTTGACATTTTGCAATGCAACGCTGTCCATTATATTCCACCATGGTTTTACACCCAAAGAATGGTCAAATCAAATGTTGTAACAAATGCTGGTTGTATACATATCAAAGCCATTACAATTTTCAAGAAAACAACAATTAATTCCACATAATTTGATTAACCTTAGAACGCCAAAATAACTAAAAACAGTTACAAACTAACTGAGTAAAAGATAATTAACTGAAAATTAGAACCCAACATTCAAACCAATATGAAATTCACATGAAAGGTCGATGTAATTACCTTACAAGACATAGAATTGGTTTTAATCATCAAGTTTAAGTTACAGATACAAACTACCGATAAACCTATTAGAAATTAAGAAACCAAAGTCAAAGCGAAGAATTTCAGTCTGCAGAGATGAGGAGCTACCGTAAATCGTTACTCCATACCGTTCAAAGTCGGTCAATAAAATTGCAAACCTGAAAATACATAACTTGGTGCCAAAAGCCGACAAAGATTAAAGTCTATGAAACTATAAACGCATATGAACTCAGTTTCAATAATTTATTATACCTTTCAATTCACAAACACTATGCTCGAAGGAAAGGGTTGACCAAATCTTTTGGTGATGGTTTTCCACTCCCCCCCCCCCCCCCCCAACCCAACTAGTTCCAATACAATCTGCAAACTAAATATGTGAGCATTCACAAGGCCAGAAATAAGAGCGAGTTACACAAAGTAAATAGAAGAGATAAGATGGATGTGAATGGTGTAGCAAGCGTCGAAGGAGGTGCTGAAACTTGAATACTTGATCAAGTGAGTAATTAGAAATCTAGAACTGTTGGGAGAAAGGTAGAGAGAGAGGGGCAAGAGTGTGCACTGGTTGTTCAGTTTGAGATTAAATGACACGTTTTTTTCCATAATTCTGTTGTCTAATTATTATTGGCTAGTACTTAGATGAAGAACATACTTATTGAGTTATATTTCAGTTTTTAACTTAGTAAAGTGTCTCGAGTTTGAACCATAACAATAGCACAACTGATATAGACTTTATGTAATGTCAAATAAGCAAAATAAGTTGCATATTATAAATATTGCTGCACTTAATATGATACCAACTGAAATAATTTATAGCACACACAACAACAACAATGTTCCTACTGAATAAAACACATTTGAAATCCATAATATATCCTCCATTTATTTAAGTTACTGTCTTTCTCAAACATATATCACAGAAAAGGAGATGCCATTTTTACACTTTTCCCATGTACGTGAAAAGACAAAGAGTTACAAATCATACTTTAGATTAGGTACTTTAAACTCAACACCACAAATAGCATCCTACTTCAAATAAGATGCTTTAAATTCAATACTACAAATTGTAAATTACAAAGATATCCAACTGTAAACGGAAGTAGTCGATACGATCGAACAAAAGGTTTGTTTTCCCCCCTTCTCTTATGCACTTTTAGCTGCAATTGCCTGCTTTGTAGGAACAAAGATTAGCACTCCTACTGCGGCTGATGAAATGACCTCCCATGTTTCATCAACTATTTATTGAAAGTTCAATAATGCTGATAAAAAACTGAAACTTTATACAATTCTTTAGTGCGCAGTAATGTGAGATATCACTACTACTGTTTCCAACAAAATGGAGAAAGCATCTAAATTCATAAACACGAAAACATTAACTTTGGCATAGAAAATTACCCTACATTAACAGGATACAGGGCATAGAAAAAAAAAAAGAAGAATCTTTTTGTGTCAACCTAGAACCCCTGGCTTAGCTATTGTGCTCTCCAAACCAGCCATTTGTTCCGAATCCTTGTGATAACAGGCCCTGCTATCTCCTCTGCAGACCAAAAAAAAAAAAAAAACACCTCACAAGTTCTAAATGCACAGAAAATTCTGGACATAGATGTTTATTGCATATGCACATATTTGGAATTTGATACTAATAAGGATTCTTTGCTTATTAATAGCACAGTGACATCTCTAAATTACAACCGCAAATCATAATTACGGGAGCACCAAAATTCAATAACAATAATTTGATAAAAATAAAGAATAGCTTAGAAAAAAATAGATACAAGTATGCAATTACTAGCTGGAGTTCCAAAAGACTAAACAGCAATACCTATGAAATTGTAAGTCTGAAAGAGGTAATTGCATACTTCACTAAAAAAGTCCAAAGAAGCTACAAAAATACAATTGAATGTTCTAGATTAATAATACGGCTGTTGGAGTTAAGCCAGCTGGACCGAAGTGAGCATGGAGTGGCCACGTATTGAATAACTCAAGAAATGCAAATGACTAAAATACCCCTGCTAATTGAAGCAAGCATGTTTATCCTATTTCAAACTCATGCTTCTGTATAGTTACGAGATAAACCCTGGCCTAGATCGGGTAATGAATACAAAATGTGAAAAAGCAAAAAAGTGGGACTAATTAATACCCTAGAGTAAGTTTGTGCCCTTGAACTCTCTTTCCCCTCAAACGGCTATTTTGCGCGCTTCTTCTGTGCGTTTTTCTATTGTAGAAGACAGGCGATACTATTTAGAGTTTTGTGCCCTAGGAAATAAATTTAAATCATGGCAACAAAACTGGCAACTGATATTAAATCCATCGCTTAAATATAACTTTGTTGTTTAATAAAAAATATGTCGCTACATTAGCTATTTACATTTTTCTTACTTATTTAGCGACGCGTCTACTATTCCGTTACTATTCTGTCATTAATTAGTTATAGAAAATGGTTTGTCGTAAAACATCCGTGGCTAAACGTCGCTTTTTTTTAGTGTCTCTCTGTCAATCTCAATCTCCGATAAAGAACTCGGAGTCTCTCTATCACTCTCAATCTCCGGCAAAGATCTCGGGGTCTCTCAATCACTCACCTCACCATGAGGGCAACATAAGAGTAATATGAAAAGCATGCCTTGCATGATGTCAATCTCAACAATATCACCAATATACAATTAACAAGTAGAAGTCATGTTACTGTTCACGATTCAATTATTAATATTATACTTCCCTTTCATGTGATGAGTAAGCTAGTATATGACAGAGATACAAGTAGGTGATAATCACAGAAAATAACACATATGACGACAAGCCCACGTAACAGCTGACGGAACCAACCTAATTGGAATTCACCTCTACTTCATGCCCGAAGGCCTATCATACAATCCACATCACTTTCTACAACTACATACGATTCTCTAATTAGAGTCTAACTAGAGTAAGCCATAATCTACCCTAATGCCGAGCGGGTGCCGCAAACAATCGAGCCAATGCCTTCTCTTTGTTAGAGCCTCTGACCGATCGAAGTCTATCAAATATACTATCTACGTTAGAATACGAATCTAAGAATACCCATAAT
Organism: Lycium barbarum; assembly: GCF_019175385.1. Lineage (NCBI taxonomy): Eukaryota > Viridiplantae > Streptophyta > Magnoliopsida > Solanales > Solanaceae > Lycium > Lycium barbarum. Next base: position 137,799,310 of record NC_083340.1, on the reverse strand, counting down.
TCTATACTTATTCGAAACTCAAAACGCAGCACGAAAAGTGACCTCAGGCCCACAAGGGCAAAATTGAAATTTTATTGAAAAATCGTTTGACCCATAACCTAAGGGCCATATATCCAGAAAATTAGTCAATTTTGATCCATAAATTAACTTAGGAATGTCCATTTTTCGTATCTCAAATACCACGAAGTTAAGAGTACAAACATATCTCAAAGAGAAAACATCACAAATTAATTTTAGCGGCTCGTTATTTCTCTCCATTATTCCTGAAAGTACCCAACAATAGAACATGACATTATAAAAATTTATTTTCACGTATTCCACTGATTCCTTTAAAAATGAATGGTCATGGCTGCCAATTTTTATAACGACCCATTTGGTCGTTATAGTCTTTTAGGCATTTTTGCTTTTCTCGAGCATTGATTAGCTTACTTTTGACCCGAGGGGATTGTTACCATGCTTCTCGAGGTGTCTATATTGGATTGGGGAAACTTTTGTAAAATATAGGCTTAAAGTGAAAAATGATTGACCCAAAGTTGAATTTTGGGCAAATCGACTTTTTTCGAAATTCCGTAGACTTCGAGAGGTTTGGATGGTCGTTTAGAACTTGTGTGTGTGTTGGGTTTAGTTCCCAATGCACTTGGATGCATTTCGAGACTTGGGTTCGGAAATTGGAATTATGGCATCGGGGGTTGACTCGGTCAAGGAGATCTCCATTGTAAATTTTGAGGCCACGACATTTTTATATGTGTCTAGGTATTTGGTATATAAGTAGATGGCCACGGAAACTAGTCCGAATATCGGATCAAATTGTGAAACTTTAGGAGTTTTCTGGTGTCTGGTGCCCGCTTTGGCAGTACCAACACTGCGGCAACGGCACCACTGGAGCGGTAGCCCTGCCGCTGGAGTGGTCAATGACTTTTAGTCTTTACTGTAGAAGCGGTCAGGTGACCGATGAAGCGGCACCGCTGGGCCATTCACAATACTGCTAAAGCGAGTGACGAGTAGTTAGTGATATTAATAAAGTTTTAAAAGCCGTTAGACCCTCATTATCTCCCATTTCTATATTTGAGCTTCAAGAAACTGTTTTAGGAATATTTGGTGGAGAATCTTGGAGGTAAATCTTGCCCATTTCTTCATTCTTTCTTTAATTCATTATCATGTTATATTCCCCTGTTCCCTTAATAAACCCATGGTGATGTCACACCCTAATCCTGATGGGCACCCGACCCTTACTTAGAGTCGAGCGAACCCGCTGGTTCTCGTTATACTCATAAATCTCACAGGAGTCTTAAGTCATGAAATAAAATGCATAATGGAAGCTTTTCGTAAACATTATTTTCGTCTTTCTTGAATCAAATAAAATCTGTAATCATATGAATCTGTAAAGTAATGCATAATGATGCATCAGCTTAAATAGCCGCTTACAAGACTGACATACTGTATACATGACTCTGTCTGCAAAGTCTCTAACATAAATCAATATACCTTAGCACACATACTCTGACTCGGCAACACTCCGGAAAGAAATGGAGCTCACCAATCCAGCTGGAACATCTTCTAGCAATATCCTCTACTCATCTATATACATCTGCGTGGCATGAAACGCAGCGCCCACAAGAAGGGGCGTCAGTACGAATAATGTACTGAGTATGTAAGGCATGAGTAACAATATAACATAGATATGAAAAGTAACAAGAAATAAGAGAGATCTGTACATCTGAATGCCTCATAGAGTGGATGTCATGCATGCTTAACCTTTTTTAAAAAAATATTTTTTATACATATACATAGTAACATGCTCGGCCATTAAGGCGCGGTGTCATATATATAATATCATGCCTGGCCATTAAGGCTTGGTGTTATCATCATTAGCCTGCATCCAGGCCTCCCGCGTCCGGGGCAATATCATAACATGCCCACTGCAGTGGTGTGCACATCTACGTGCCTGCCCGGCCGACTATAGCGCGGCGCGGTGTGAGAAAATACATACATATATATAAAGCATTCATGAGAGCCAAGTAAAAGCTATAAATACATCGGAGTGACGTAAGGTCGGTAACCTCCGATTGTGTTATGGAATAATCATCGTCGCTTTGTCTCACCTTGAAGGAAAAATTATTATAAGGTGAGACCAACCACAATGAATAAAATTAAGAAAGGTCAAAAGATAGCTCAATATTCTCATATCGTCATTGAAATCATAAACTTGGAACCTTTGAACATAAAATCGTTCTCATCGTAGTCATCATAATAATGTAAAGCTCATGTACATGGAAATCTCTATGAATGAAAAATTATCTCATAATAACATGAAATCCGTATGCCTTGGAGTTTGGATAAATAAATCTCTCATAATCATCATCATGGTTTTCATAAGGAATTATTCATCTTTGCCATCATAAAAACTTTAAGAATCATGAATTTCTAACGTTCTCGGAAATGCAAAATTTTTATGGGATTCATACATAGTTTGGTAGGAAAAGAATCATGCTTCTATAAATTCAAGAACCTCATAAGGATCACGAAATTCGCAGGCTTCTAGCATTTGCGGGATCAATGATATTAGGGATACGACACAGGGATTTATAACGGAAAGATCATGCCTTTAGAAAGAAGGGGACTAGCCTTAACATACCTGTTCCACTTCCTATTAGCTATGTGTCACGACCCAACCCCGTAGGCTGTGACTAGTGCCCGAACTGGGCACCCGAACACACTCATCCAATCCGAATCACATACAGATAGCGTATACGAACACAAATATCCCACGCTGTCTCACATTATATCAAACTGTCTCAGACATATTTCAAACGCAACCAAATATGTACGTATATATCAAAAAGCCGACAAGGCTATCAAATGGCGCAACGGCCCAAAACATAGACAAATGCATGCCGACAAGGCTGCCATGGCAAATGGGATCATACAAACACACCTGTACAGAAGTAGGCGCAACCCACATATATGTCTACAAACCTCTAAACAGACCAACCGAATCATATGATGGGACAGGGCCCCGCCGTACCCCTGAACAAATATATACATATACAAAGAACGAATATATACCAAAATGTAGGCTCCGGAATAAGAGGAGCACTCCAAACAGCAGAAGAGGGTGTCCTAAACCGGTGGATCACCAAACTGTGCGTCTGTACCTGCGGGCATGAAATGCAACCCCCGAAGAAAGGGGGTCAGTACGAGATATGTACTGAGTATGCAAAGCAGAAGATACAGAAAACAAATCTGAGGCATAAACGAAATAGGAGTACAGAAAATAAGTACAAACCCAACATATCAAAATGTTTACTTTCAAAATATAAGTCATGCATAAGGTACCGAAGAATATGGTCGCCCGCCCGTCGATGGCGCCATAACACAGCATAACACCAGAAGGTTTCAAATCTCCGTATCACCGTCACATATCACAACACAACATAACGCCATACACAACATAACACCCAATATAAGTGGAAACACAGCATAACACCAAACTATATCAAATTGCGCACGACAACAGAACTGGCCCGGGACTCGGCGAAAGATATAACAGAACACACGAGCAGAGTAGTGCGGAAACCAAATGCATATACATAATTAAATTCCAAGACTCGACAAATGAATACTCATATATATATATATATATATATATATTGAGGACGGAAAGCTCAAGGTAAGTAACGAGTCTGTCGGAATTAGTATATAAAAATATGAGCCTTTCTACAGCTTATGGAACAAACCAAACGAAGCCTTGAATTCATAAGCGGAAAATCCCCTCTTTACATCATACAAAATAGATTAAATAAAACAAACAAAAGAAGACTCGGGCTAGTGGGCCCGCCTCGGGTCAAGTCTAGGTGGCGGAGGTAAATCATGAACATTCAACCTTATGAAGTCATCTAAGGAAGTTTCAAAGAGATTCGGTGACGTTTATGCGACTTTCGAATATTCGATCACTTTTCCAACTAAACATAAATATTGTAATTCAATTCTATTGAATGAATAGTACCAATTTCTAACTCGGTTTTCTAGGAATAGAATTACCCCCGAGACTCAAATCTCTACTTAGTATAACTAAGACATGCCAAAAGAAGAGGAAGGATAGCTTTACATACCTTTTCCGCCTCCTATACGTCTCCAAAGTCAAGTCCCAAATTCGCCACAATCTACAATTTGGTCACATTTACCAATTGTGAGTTATGGCTTCTAAGAATTTACTTACATTCATATTTGTCTACCGAAATTTCGGCAGCACCTCCCCTATAAATCCAACATCCCGAGAATTTGCTCGGCCAAAAATATCAACAACAACAACACCACAATACCAACAATCATCAACAAGCATCACAAAATACATTATAACATAACTATTCTTCCTTTTTACATAATTCAACAACTTCCATTCCAACTCCACAATTTCAAACTAATATCAACATTTCCATATTCATTTACTAATTCGACGTCATTCAATCACAATTCAATAATGTTTCAAGCAATGCTCATAGATTCAAGCGTTCCCGCCAATCCCATATTCCATCCAAAATCTCCACAATTTTAATAAAACTACCAAATCACATTGTCTCCTTCATAATTCAATATCAAAAACAATAACTCACATTCTAACATCTTACTTTCACAATTATATGAAAATCATATAAAAATCACATAAGTTCCCATAACAACATACAATCAATTTCCATGCTAACTCAAATCGTTAAATCTTTATTTACATCATACATACCATAACGACGCAACTACCCAACTAAATAAACTCCACTCCAACTTTACCTCCACCACACCATGGCTCACGACCATGTTACACACACACACACACACGGCTTCACACACCCACATCACAACTCTATCCTTCTCATCTAATTCCAATCATTTCAACATATATGCTTATTCCATAATACAAAAGAATGGAATCCTTACCTACCCACACCCACATATATTCGGCCATATGCTTACACACACACCCATCAAGCAAACTTCCATTTTAGCATACTACAACATGCATACAACATTTATAACACATAAAACATGGTTAATTCTTACCTTTCTTCTTCAACTCCACACTTGCCTAGGGTTTGCAATTGGCACAACGAATAGTTGGATGACCCAAACAACAGTCCCACGCTACTTAGGGACCTCCAATCAGTGGGTTTGCACCAAAGAAATATTTTTGGAGTGGCTAAAATTGGATTTGGTTTTCCATGGTTCTTGGCCGTGAGTTGTTGAAGTTCTTCTTCTTCAACTTCTTGATTTTTTGTTATGTGTTGAATGAGAAAAGATGACTTAGAAGTCATCTTTTAAGCTCCCACATTAATTCTCCAAGTGTCCATGGCCCACACATGTGTTGGACCAATTAAAATTGGCCACAACAATGTGTGGGACCAAGCTTAATGCCACACGACCACAAGGCTTTTTTTGTGCAAGATTTCAACTTCCAATTATATGAATTTTGGTCCCAATTTTTCCTAAGTTTTTCATGCCAACAATTTCATGTACAACTTATGTCTCAAAATAAAATCAAAGGTCAAAAAGCCCCAACTTCAAACCCCGGAATAGTCTTGGCCCTAACTTATTATAGTTAATCCGGGTTGTCCCAAAGTATAAAAATACGGGACATAACATCCTCCCCCCCCCCCCCCCCCCCTTAAGAACATTCGTCCTTGAATGTTGGATTAATCCTACGGGTCTTACCAAAAATTTGGGGGAGTTTCTTTTATAGCCATCACATACAAGTCATTCGCAAATCAACATAGTCAGATAAAGGATTTGGATTACCTGTAGGTACCGGAAATAGGTGAGGATACTTTTTCTTCATCTGCTCCTCAGCTTCCCAGGTCATTTCTTCTCGGTTATTATTCTGCCACAGCACTTTAACCGAAGCCACATCTTTATTCCGCAATTTTCTTACCTGACGATCCAATATGGCTATAGGCTGCTCATCATAAGATAGCTCCTCTGTGACCTGCATATCACCAGTAGAAAAGATTCTGGAAGGGTCACCAATACATTTACGAAGCATAGAAACATGGAATACCGGGTGAACCGCTCCCAAATCGGCTGGTAGATCCAATTCATAGGCCACTTTGCCTATTTTTCTAATAATCTGATAAGGCCCAATATATCTCGGACTGAGTTTTCCTTTCTTGCCAAATCTCATAACACCTTTCATAGGCGACACTTTCAGGAACACCCAATCGCCAATCTGGAACTCTAACGGTCGACATCGTTTATCAGCGTAAGATTTCTGTCGACTCTGGGCCGCTAACAGTCGCTCCCGAATCAGTTTCATTTTATCGACTGCCTGCTAGACCACATCTGGACCGATTAATTGAATTTCACCCACGTCAAACCAACCGATCGGAGATCTGCATTTCCTGCCATATAAAGCCTCATATGGTGCCATCTGAATACTGGAGTGGTAACTGTTGTTATAAGCAAATTCAACAAGCGGCAAATGATCATCCCAGCTACCCCTAAAATCAATAACACAGGCACACAACATATCTTCCAATGTCTGAATAGTGCGCTCGGCCTGCCCGTCGGACTGAGGATGAAATGTTGTACTCAGACTCACCTGGGTCCCCAATCCCTCCTGAAATGATCTCCAGAATTTAGCTATAAACTGGGCACCTCTGTCGGAGATAGCAGACACTGGAACTCCGTGAAGTCTCACAATCTCCTTAATATATAGCCTGGCATAATCTTCAGCTGAGTATGTAGTCCGAACTGGAAGAAAATGGGCTGATTTTGTTAGCCGGTCAACGATAACCCATATGGAGTCGTACCTCCGTGGAGTGCGAGGCAAGCCTACAATAAAATCCATATTAATGATTTCCCACTTCCACGTCGGAATCTCCATCTCCTGCAATAACCCACTGGGCTTCTGATGCTCAATCTTCACCTGCTGACAATTTGGGCACTGGGCAACGAACTCTGCTATATCCTTTTTCATACCGTCCTACCAATACAGGCATCTAAGATCATGATACATCTTCGTCGACCCTGGATGAACAGAATATCTGGCATAATGTGCCTCGCCCATAACCTGTCGCCGCAGTGCCGCAACGTCAGGTACATATAATCTGCCCCCGTATAATAATACTCCATCAGATGTAATCTCAAACGGGGTCTTCTCCTTTTCACGGGCTGCGTCTCTGTACTGTATCAGAACAGGATCCTCATACTGACGTCGCTTTATCTCACCCAGAATAGAGGATTCGGCCACTCCTCGAACAGAAATCCCAGCATCTCTAGAATCGGCTAAGCGGACTCCAAGACTAGCCAGCTGATAGATATCGCGAACCATTTCTTTCTTTTCTGAAGGCATGTCCGCTAAACTGCCCATGGACTTACGACTGAGTGCATCTGCCACGACATTAGCTTTCCCAGGATGGTATAGAATATCAACATCATAATCTTTCAGCAACTCCAACCACCGCCTCTGCCGTAAGTTTAGCTCCTTTTGCTTGAAGATATACTGAAGGCTCTTATGATCTGTATAAATATCAACGTGAACCCCATATAAGTAATGCCGCCAAATCTTCAGAGCATGAATCACCGCGGCTAACTCCAGATCGTGAGTGGGATAATTTCTCTCTTGCTTTTTGAGCTGCCGGGAAGCATAATCTATAACCCTACCGTGCTGCATCAATACACACCCCAGACCCATACCAGAGGCATCACAAAAAATAACATACCCATCTGGACTTTCAGGAAGAGTCAGGACTGGAGCTGTAGTCAACTTCTCTTTCAACAACTGGAAGCTACGTTCGCAAGCATCAGACCACTGAAACTTAGCTCCCTTCTGAGTCAGCCTTGTCAAAGGCGCTGAAATTGAAGCAAATCCCTCTACAAATCTCCGGTAATAACCGGCCAACCCTAGGAAGCTACGTGTTATATCCCGTATTTTTTAACGTCAGATTATTTGCTGAAGTGGGGCCCACACATTGAGATTTTTTTAGGACATCTGAAAAGTCACATGAATCACATATGTGGAGTTAAACACAACTCAAGAAGGACCCTTGGGCCAAATCAAAGTGGAAGTCTTCCAAACGAATATTTTTAAGAAAACGTTTTCGGTTGATCTGACTTTTAGGGGAAAGCACGATATTATAAGTTTGGAATTTGGAAAAGTACCAAGAAATATAAGGTGTAGATAATTGAATTAGCTTTCCAACCATAGGTCGTGGGTTCCCAGGTGACGTCGGTACAAGGAGATATGGACATTTTAAGGCAGAAAAGTCGAGATGAATAGTGAATTCGGCCCAACCCGACTTCAAATCGGGTCAGGCCCATTTCTATTGTCATTTAATGAAAAGTTTCGGTTTTCTCTCCACATTTCAGACCAAAGCACACCCATAAACATTTAGAACATTCTAGAGAGAGAAAGGGAGGAGAAATTTAGAGAGAAATCAATTTTGACCAAAATCTAAGCCCCGAATCGCGAAGCTCATGAAGGGAAAAGTGTTGTACGCTGCGCTGTCTTCAATTTGAGCTAAAAATCAACCAAGGAGGAGGGTGATAACGTGGTGGCTGAATTCTTAAGGTATGGATAAGGTTCCTTTCCATTGCTAACAAGTTTATTTAAAGTTTTAACGGATTAGAACGGGAAAATAGCGATATAAATTCGTCCGTTGGCATTGTGAATTATGGAATGAGATTTGAAGAGAATTTTGGATGAAAATAAATGTAGTTCACTTGTAGAATGTGGAGGAAAAATGGTTTAAGATGGCATGAAAAATTGTTGGAAAATGATTATAGGAACTCATGTGATTTTAATGTAATTTTATGTAAATATGGAAATGAAGTTTTAAATGTGAATGGCTATGTTGGTTGGTGGATTTGGAGGGATGTAAGTCCATATTAGCGTGAAAGGTTGGTTGTTAAGTTGTTATGAGAAGTTTTGTGATTTTATGGTAGATTTATGTAATTATGAAAATGAAATTGTTAAGGTGCAAATTATGATTATGGTTGATGAAATTGGAAGGTGGAAATATGTTATGAATATGTATGTTGAAGATTAGAAGTTTTGGATGGATTATGGTTTGGTGGAAAATTTGTATATTTTGTATATTTTGTGAATATTTTGTAAAATGATATGGAATGTTCCAAATTGTATTGGAGTGATCTTGATTAGTAAATGAATATGAGAATGTTGGTATTGAATTGAAAATGTGAAGTTGGAATGAAAACTATTACACTATGTTGGAAAGGAGACTAGTTATGCTATATTGTGTTTTGTGATGATTATTGATATTGTTATTGGTATGGTTGTTGATATTTGAGCCGAGTTAAATCTCGGGGATGTTGCCCAAATTTTTGTAGACAAGTATTGGTTAAGATTGAAATCTTAAAGCCTTACAATTAACATTTGGTAATTGTGACCAAATTGTAGATTTTGGCGAATTTGAAACTTGATTTTGGAGACGTGTATGAAGCGGAAAAGGTATGTAAGGTTTCACCCTTCCTTCTTTGGCATGTCTTAGGCATAATAGGGTGGATACGAGCCTCGGGGACAATCCTATTCCTAGAAATCCGAGTTTAAAGTTGACCCTTTTTCATTCAGTAGAATTGAATTAAATATTGTATGAAATGTTGAAAAATTGCCTAAACATCTAGAACTTGCACAAATAGGACCCGACTACCTTAAAACTCTCACAAGTGACGTCATGAAATGTAATGTATGTAAATTGTGTGCGCCACCTCATTTGACCCGAGGTGGGCCCATTATTCCCGGATTTTCTTAATTGTTTCGTTTATCGAACGATAAGTATTGTAACTATTCTAATGAGAATATTTTTGTGATGATTATGATGAACATGATTTTTCCTTGGGCTCTCCGGCATGGTTATATGATATATGTATATGATATGTATATGTACATGGGGGGAGGGAGGGAGATATGAGGGGAAGGGATATATGTTGCGCTATAGACGCGTTGCCACCTGGTCAGCTGGCGTTATATCATCCCGGACGCGGGATATACGGGCGAGCCGACGTATTTCGGCGCTATGTGGGCGAGTCGGCGTTGTTCGGCGCTATGATATGATATGATATGATATGATATGACATGATATGACACGATATGACACGATATGATATGACATGATATGACATGACAGGATATGAGTTCTATTTTCTATGCCTATGAAAAAGAAATGTTTTTTTTTTAAAAAAAGAAAATTTAGAGGGGGAAAAGTCAAGCATGCATGGTATCTGGCCAAAAAGGCATTCCTATGTACAGGTTACTTTCTTACCTCCTCACACGTTCTATGAGCCCATGATGTTGTTAATTATATTTAATGTTACTTAGTATGCTGTTTCTATGCCTTACATACTAGGTACATTATTCGTACTGACGTCCCTTCTTGCGGACGCTGCGTTTCATGCCGCGCAGGTCAACAGACAGACGGGTTTAATCCCTAGGAGCTTCACTAGTTGTTCCTTGAGAGTGCTCCAGTTGATCCGGAGCTTCAGCCTATTGGTACTACTTTTGTGTATATAATCGGGCACGGCAGAACCCGGCCCTTCCTATGTATGTATGCACTTTGTTTAGAGGCTCGTAGACAGATATGTACAGTTAGATGTTTTGTACTTTGGATTGTCCTCGTCGCTGTATAACGTGCTAATAAAGTTTATTAGCCTATGTTTATAAATAGCTACTACTGTTAATGTTCACGAAAAAAAAAATATATGTGTTAGTTCATACGGCCCACTGAGGAATAGAGGTAAAATGATAGATACGGGGTTCTCGGTACAAGTATCGGGTACTCGTCACGGCCCCTAGTTGGGTCGTGACACTACGCACCTCCGTAGGCGTCGTAGGTCTGGGCCAACTCTTTACGGCCTCGATCTTCTGTGTATCCACCCGGACGCCGTCCGCTCCAATAATATGCCCCAGGAATGCCACTGAAGTCAGCCAGAATTCACATTTAGAAAATTTAGCATATAAATTCTGGTGCCGGAGTGTGCCAAGTACTGTCCTCAAATGATCTGCATGCTCTGCTTCTGATCGTGAATAAACCAAAATGTCATCAATAAATACAATCACGAACATATCAAGAAACGGCCGGAACACCCGATTCATCAAATCCATGAATACCGCTGGAGCATTAGTCAGCCCAAAAGACATCACTCTGAATTCATAATGCCCGTAACGGGTCCTGAATGTTGTCTTAGGAATATCAGCCTCTCGTACCCGCACCTGATGATAGCCTGACCGCAGGTCTATCTTCGAAAAACACCTGGCACCCTGCAACTGATCAAACAAATCATCAATCCTGGGGAGGGGGTATTTATTCTTGATGGTTACCTTATTCAGCTGCCTGTAATCAATGCACATCCGCAGCGAGCCGTCTTTCTTTCTCACAAATAATACCGGAGCTCCCCAGGGAGATGTACTGGGCCGAATAAAGCCCTTCTCTAATAAATCTCTCAGCTGCTCCTTTAATTCCTTCAATTCAGCAGGTGCCATTCTGTACGGAGGAATAGATATAGGCTGAGTATCTGGCAACAGATCAATTGCAAACTCTATCTCCCGCTCGGGGGGAAGACCTGGAAGCTCGTCTGGGAATACATCTAAGAATTCATTAACCGCTGGGACTGACTGAAGAGTCGGTGCCTCTGCCTCTAAATCATGTACACGGACCAGATGATAAATATATCCCTTCCTGATCATTTTTCTTGCCTTGAGGTATGAAATAAACTTACCCCTCGGCGATGCCGTATTACCTGCCCACTCTACAACTGGTTCGCCTGGGAATTGAAAACGGACTACCTTGTTTTGACAATCAACATTAGCATAACAAGAAGCTAGCCATTCCATACCCATAATAACGTCGAACTCAATCATATCAAGCTCTACCAAATCTGCCTTAGTGCAGCGGCCACAAATAACTACCGAACAACCTCGATAAATCCGTCTGGCTATAACAGAATCCCCTACCAGTGTAGCTACCTCAAAAGGCTCTATCGGCTCAGATTCTATCCCAATTTTATTAGAAACAAGTGGAGCGATATACGATAAAGTAGAACCAGGATCAATCAGTGCATATACAGATCGGGAGAAAACCAGTAAGGTACATGTAACAACATTTGGCGAAGCCTCCTGATCCTGACGGGTAGCCAATGCATATATGCGGTTCGATGGACCGCTATAACCTGAAACACTGCCACAGCCTCGACCGCAGCCCGCCGGTGTCGGCAAACCTCGCCCCATAGGGCGCATAGCTGAGGGAGTAGAAGATGAACCCGCGGCTGATCCCGTCGGCTGAACTGTACTACCAGAACCACTCGCCATCGGACAATCACGCATAACATGGCCCTGACGGCCGCAAGTAAAACAGGCTCCGGTAGCCCGATAGCACTCCCCTGGGTGCGATCTCCCGCAATAAGAACAACGTGGCCTGGATGGTCTGGACTGGCTGGGACCCTTGGCTGTCTGCGAACCTGATGCCCTGGAACTCTGACCGGCCCCAGATGGTCTTGTACTGTCAAATAGTCTACCGGCGGACTGTGTACCCCGGCCTGACGGAGGATATCTACCTGACTGCTGCGACTGAGGCTGCCCGCCTCGAAAATCTCCCGAATATCCCGCAGATTTGGCCCTCTTGGGCGGTCTCCTGTCATGATCTCTACCCGACCGGTCCTCTCTGTGCCGGTCCTCCATACTCTGCGCGTGGGCCTGTAATCGGGCGATGTCCATATCAGTCTGTGAGGCCACCGCCATGCAGCTGTCAACCAAGTAGCGGTCCAATCCCATCACGTACCGGTGCATCCGGTCAGCCATATCAGTCACTATAGCAGGTGCATATCGTGCCAAAGAATCAAACTCTAAATTATACTCACGAACACTCCGACCTCTCTGCTGCAGCTGTAAAAATCTATCAACCCGCGCCCGTCGTAACTCCGGGGGCAAAAAGTGGCGGAGAAAAGCGGCCACAAACTCATCCCAAGTAGCTGGGGGAGCACCCTCACCTCTGGACAGCTCCCAGGACTCATACCAATTAGCCGCAACATCTCGTAATCTGTGCGAGGCTAACTCAACGGACTCGGTCTCTGAAGCCCTGACCAGTCCCAAAGAGCGCCTCATCCCCCGAATGAAGTCATGGGGGTCCTCCTCGGGCTTAGACCCGAAAAGCTCTGGGGGACCACATGTCAGAAAATCACGAACCCTCAGGCTATCACGCCTGTCATCATCATCATCACCTCTCAGCCCGCGTCTACGAGCCTGTCCCGCTACCAAAGTAGTCAATAACTGCACTTCCTCCCTCAACGTCCTATCCTCCGCCCCTGGCTGAGGAGCTGGAGGCTCGGGCGCTGGGGCCTCTGGAGTTAATGGTGAAGCCTCCCCCTGATCCATAGTGGCAGCGGCTGGTGCTCCAGACTCCTCTGATGATGAAGACGTAGCAAAGTCTGTTGGCCGGGGCGCAGTATCACGCATAATCTGAGCAAGGGTCCGAGTAACCTTCTGAGCCCGGCTAGTCTCTCCGGCCACTGCTGACTTGCCTTTCTGGGCAGCTGTCGCCTTTTCGGAGGCATCACTGAAAAAAAAGAATATAACAGCTGGTCAGAAAAGAGTCATCCTGATAGTACACCTCTATCGCACGATCTTGTCATGCCTCCGTTCCCATGTCTGTCTCATAATATACATGCATTTACTCTGTTTCCACTTTTCTTTAGCGCATCTTTGCTTTATTAGTCCATTTCAAATTTTTACTCCTTCAAGCCAGTATATTTCTTTCTTCTGCACTTGGAATTATTCTAATTCGACTAAGAAGGTTCTCATATGGAAATAAAGTCGTTAAATAGGCGTATCACAAGCTGGTTAGTTGAGAAATTTAGAAAACATCGTGTGGGATGTTTTAGAAAGTATATTGGTATGGAAATTATTGCATTGATGTTGGTATTGTTATTGTTGTGTTGGTTGTTGAATTGAGAATTCGGGCTGGGCATACAAACAGGGGAGGTGCTGTCCGATTTTCGGCAGAATATAAAATAGTTTGATTTGCAACTTAGAATAAGTGTCCGATAAAGTGGCTAATGTCGACGTAAATCCTCTTAAATGTAGGCTTGCGAGCTCGGGCAAATAAGCATAGCTAATAGGAAGTGGAACAGGTATGTTAAGGCTAGTCCCCTTCTTTCTAAAGGCATGATCTTTCCGTTATAAATCCCTGTATCGTATCCCTAATATCATTGATCCCGCAAATGCTAGAAGCCTGCGAATTTCGTGATCCTTATGAGGTTCTTGAATTTATAGAAACATGATTCTTTTCCTACCAAACTATGTATGAATCCCATAAAAATTTTGCATTTCCAAGAACGTTAGAAATTCATGATTCTTAAAGTTTTTATGATGGAAAAGATGAATAATTCCTTATGAAAACCATGATGATGATTATGAGAGATTTATTTATCCAAACTCCAAGGCATACGGACTTCATGTTATTATGAGATAATTTTTCATTCATAGAGATTTCCATGTACATGAGATTTACATTATTATGATGACTATGATGAGAACGATTTTATGTTCAAAGGTTCCAAGTTTATGATTTCAATGACGATATGAGAATATTGAGCTATCTTTTGACCTTTCTTAATTTTATTCATTGTGGTTGGTCTCACCTTATAATAATTTTTCCTTCAAGGTGAGACAAAGCGACGATGATTATTCCATAACACAATCAGAGGTTACCCACCTTACGTCACTCCGATGTATTTATAGCTTTTACTTGGCTCTCATGCATGCTTTATATATATGTATGTATTTTCTCACACCGCGCCGCTCTATAGTCGGCCGGGAAGGCACGTAGATGTGCACACCACTGCAGTGGGCATGTTATGATATTGTCCCGGACGCGGGAGGCCTGGACGCAGGCTAATGATGATAACACCGAGCCTTAATGGCCGGACATGATATAAGAGGGTTTTGGAACAACATTTTCCCTAGGATTATTAATGATTAATTGGTGATGTTTATATTAGATATTGACTAATCTAAGCTTAATAAACATATATCTTCCACTTTTAGCATTGAATTTCGGAGTTAAGGACTTAGGGTTTGTACCCAATTTGGGGTTTTTGCTTGAAATCATAAATTAGGCTAATTCTTGAGTTAAATCAACAATTGGTGGTTGGGTTATGATTATCTAGTACTTAATTTGGTATTTTACCCCCAAATTTTCCGTTTTGCCCTTGTGGGCCCGTTTTCTCCAATTTCTAGGGTTAGAATTGACCCAATTGAAATCATAGCAATATTAGTATCATTCTTCATGAATTATAATATAGAATTCGATTATGCTTAGACTACTTTGGTTCTAAAGTTCAGCGGAAGGGCAAGGCAAATGAGTGAGTTGTTGGTGTTGCGGTTCGGCAATGCAGGTAGGTTATGGTTTACCTTTAGTTAGACTTCGTATAGTGAAGCACATATTTAGATTATAATATTGGAGACATCATGTGAACCTTCGGATATGAAGTCGAGTTGGATATTGCCTTAGGTTTGGCATTGATGTGTGTTGGGACTAGCCACCCTATTATGTGTGCTTCAGTTGTTCTATTGTGCTGACTTGATGCCATGCGTAGTTGGTAGATATTGAATTCCATTTTATCATCCTGATTGGGATAGAATTGACATACCCGTTGATGGTATTTGTACTTGGATATATTGTTGGTGTACCCATTGTTGGTACGTGAGTTATTGGTATATTGTCGGCATACCCACTATTGGTATTGTGATATGATACGTTGTTGGTGTACCCCATTGTGGTACTTGCAATATTGAAATTGATTGATTGACATATGCATTGCACGCATTCTCTCCTATTCATGATGCATGGCCGATACCCGGTGATGATCTGGTATCGTTGAGTGAGTAAAATGATATTTTGGTAAGCTCTTTTACTTGAGTGATTGTGAAAAGACCGATGTGCGAAGATCAATTCTGGAATCGTTGATTGTATGAAATTGATATTTGATAAACTCTTTTATTTGAGTGATTGTGAGAAAGCCGATGTTCGAGGTTCAATTCCGAAATCATTGATTGTGTGAAATTAATATTTGATGGAGTCTTTTACTTGAGTGATTGTGAGATGGTCGATGTCCGATGATCTATTCCGATATCGTTGTTGCATGGTCGATTCCGATGATATCCCAAAATCATTGTTAGTGCATGGACTCCTCAGGGCCCCCAGGGTGGTGCTGGTAAGACTCCCCCCGTGGGCAAAGATCCGGGGTCCCGTATGTCTGTAAGGCAAAGATCCGGGACGGGTGGCACTTAGACTTCGCGAGTTATGCTGGGCTGTCCTACCGTGACATCGATATTTCCGTCTAGAGTACATATATACCTCATTTGCATGGCATTGCACTGCATTGCATTATGACTTGATTGAGATGTTTGATTATTGGATTATGACGATTGGATTGGATTAGATATATTCAGACTTGACATATTTGGGTTTAGATGCTTTACATAGGCGATAATGGATACTCGATAGAAATTATATTGTCTCGTGCCTGGTTGGTTTATTTGCTTATCTGCTTTATTATCTGAATTGTGTTAACTATGCTTAGTCGGCCGATGATGCCTACCAGTACTATTGTTTGTACTGACCTGCACTTGCTGCATTCTTTTATGAATGCAGAGTACCAGGTCGGATCCACTTCCGTGACCCGTGGTTGATCGACACTTTAGCTTTCTCTCGGGTTTCCAGGGTGGGCACAGCGTCTGCTGACCTTGAAGGCTTTCCTATCATATGTCCTATTTTTATTTCAGAGACCTAGGCATTTATGTATTAGCATTCCATGTTGTATTATTCTCCTTAGAGGCTCTTGTATTATTCAGACTAGACCTTGGGGGTGTTTATTGTCTTCCGCACTTTCTACTACTTATATATATAGATATACCCTGAGACTTATGTATGTGTTCTATTCCGTTGTTGTAAATTCATTCTTCGTGTATTTATTTATTGTTTGGCTGAGGGTTCGCTTATCGAGGTGGGAAGGTAAGTGCCCGCACGACCTAAGCAAAATGGGTCGTGACAATTTTCTTTGTTTAAATGCATCCCGCTATTATCCATTTTATCATCATTACTCAATGATCACATCCACAAATTGTTGTCTCCTAATTCCAGAAGAAAGAAGTAGCAACATATCATGGTAATGCATGTAGAAGTTAACTTCTTTTCCCACCAAACAAGATATTATAATACTCAAAGCCAAGAGAACCTCTCAAAGCACCAAATCTAAATCCAAAATTAGATGTTTTATTAAACTTCTCACCTGAAGCATTGGTTGACCCTGTTTCCGTGGATTTTGATGTCTGACGCGCCCACTTTGTTTCAAGGCGCTCTCTCTTGATTATAAATTTTGTATGACCCCCAAAATGTCAAGCCCTAACATTTTCATGTATTCTTACAGATGGGCCATATAACATAGGGTATTGAATGAATCATGGACTTGGCCCATTAACCATCAACTAAATAATTGTCAAAAATAACTTTTTTTATTCAACCATTATGCATAAGATAAAACTTAGCTCACTTAGTCGATTATATTATCCATCAACTTATACCTTATATGTGTACAAATAAAATTCCTACGAATAAATATTCGCATATTAAATAAATATATTTTAAAAATTACCCATCAATTAAATAACTGCGCCACCAAGTCCCGCAAGTCAAGAATACCATTTAAGCTACAGAAAGAGTATTTTAGCGAAAAAGAGTCAAAAAATGCTAAACGACCAAATGATTCGTTACAACTAAGCTTACATTATTGCCTATGCAGCTATGCTCACTTTACAACTTCTCAGAAGGAGGGGAAAGGAAATATGTTTGAGAAATAAGAAGCAATGACGATTAGCTATGCAGGAGGGTGGTAAAATATAAGGTATTGGAATATCCTAAGGTAGTGCATTAATAAATTGCATATCTCCATATTCCTTTTATAAATAAATGCTTGCGATTACATGTTATTACAAACTTTCAAATACACATAATTTTAATAACTTAGAACAAAAAGAGAGAGAAAAAAGAGAATAAAAACCTGTAGATGAAGGAGAAGAACCAGCAAGATGCTCTCCTTCATCTATAGGTTTTTATTCTTTTTTTTTCCTCTCTTTTTGTTCTAAGTTTATTTGATGTTACTCCTTTGCATCAGTTAAGTGTTGCATATGGATAATTTATTCTAATTTTATTGTTTTATGAAGGGTTTTGAGATTTTCAGTTAAACAACACAAATAAATGGAAATCACATTGTATCAGTTCTGCAAGTTCATATAAGTTCTCCTCTCACTAAGAAGAAGCTAGATTTATAATTTAGTACCTTTATTTCATCAGCGTAGTTGCCGTAAACACATATGTACAAGACAAAAAGTATGAAGCAATCTAGAACAAAGACTTCCTTTACCAGCAAATATTTTTACAAAGATGTAGAAACTATACAATATTGACTTGTTCCATTCATTCACCAAGAGAGAATATATATAGGATACAATCTTGAACCCTAGTGAAATAAGGAAACTAAGATCCTAGTGAAACAAGGAAACTAACTAATATATGATAATTAGTGAAACAAGGAAACTAACTAATATATGGTAATTATCTCCCTACAAATATGCTACCAAATAATATCAAATAATATCAAGATATTATACCGCAATACCCCCCCTCAAGTTGAAGCATGGGAATAAAAAATGCCCAACTTGAAAAGCAAGAAGTCAAACTGAGTTTTGCCGAGAGCTTTGGTAAAAATGTTTGCCAATTGTGAAGATGTTGAAACATGTGACGGAGAAATCAAACCTTCATTAATTGCATCACGAACAAAGTGACAATCTACCTCAATGTGCTTTGTTCGTTTATGGAAAACCGGATTTTTTGCGATGTGCAAAGCGGACTGACTATCACAAAACAATTTGATCGCCTTGGGATGTTGTATACCTAAACTCAACAACAGACCTCTCAGCCACTTCAACTCACAAGTGACCGCAGCCATGGACCTATATTCAGCCTCCGCAGAAGATCTAGAAACTGTGTGCTGCTTCTTTGTCTTCCAAGAGATGGGAGATTGACCTAGAAATACTAGCCAACCTGTCAACAAACGACGAGTAAGCGGACAAGCCGCCCAATCAGAATCACACCATCCCTGCAAAGTCAACTCACTGTCGGCACGTAACAAAATACCCTGTCCTGGTGTGCCTTTCAAATAACGGACCACTCGTAAGGCCGCTTCCCAATGTTCAATCCGGGGTTGTTGCATGAATTGAGACAAAATATGAACAGAATATGCCAAGTCCGGTCGAGTGACCCTCAAATAAATCAAACGCCCGACTAATCTACGGTAGACCTCCGGATCCGACAATAAATCTCCATTTGCAAGGCCAAGTTTATGATTTTGCTCAATAGGGAACCCAATTGGCTTTGCACCTAACAATCCTGCTTCAGAGATAATATCAAGAGTATACTTGCGTTCACACAAAAACAACCCTGATGAACTACGAGCTACTTCAATACCCAAAAAATATTTGAGAGACCCAAGGTCTTTCATTTTGAAACAATCACTCAAATAGGCTTTGAAAGTTGCAAGTGCAGTGGAATCATTCCCGGAGGAAGATGTTCTAAAGTCCATGTACCATTGTCTTCCAATGCACGTATCTCTTCTTTCATTGAATGTCTCCAACCTTCGTGTTTCATGGCTTCTTTGAAGGTCTTAGGATCCTTACCCGAAATAATAGCTGCAAGAAACTTACGATAATTTACAGAAAAATTGTCACAATTAATATAGTGTGCCAAAGGATAGGGAGTACCTGAGAATTGATTGTTAATAGGAGTTGTAGGGGACAGACTATTAGCAAAATCTGAGTGTGTCACATAATCACGAAGCACAACAGAGGGAAATTTCTCCACGCCCAAGCCACCTTCCACATTCATGACTGGGGTATGGTGTTGCTGCCCCCCCTCGCTGCCAGCGGGCACTGGGTTCCCAGCGGGCTATACAGTGGCTGTTGGCAGCCGCTCAGCCTCGCTGCCAGCTGGCGCTGGGTTCCCAGCGGGCTGGACAGTGGCCGCTGGCTGCAGCTCGGCCCGGCTGCCAACAAGCGCTGGTTGGGCAGTGGTTTGCGGCTGCTGCTCGGCAGCCTCCGAACTATCAACTTCGCCCCCCTAATTCATCCCCGTACACTATAAAATCACGATCAATTTCAGCACCATCATCAAAAAAACTAGACGAAATATTAACATCTTCCGGACAAGCAAAAGGAAACACATCCTCCACAAACTTTACATCACGAGAGACAAAAAATTCCTTCGTATCAAGATCAAACAACCGCCACCCCTTCTTACCAAATGGATATCCCACAAACAAACACTTTCTGCTCCGACTAGCAAATTTGTCACCCTGATTTTTTTATTATGAGTAAAGCACAAACACCCAAAAGTACGAATAACATCAAAAGAAGGAGGTTTATTGAATAAAATTTCAAAAGGTGTTTTATTTTCTAATTTGGGTGTGGGGGTACGATTTATGAGATGAGATGCAGCAAGAACACATTCACCCCAGAAAAAAATAGGCAAATTGGCCTGAAATCTTAGAGCCCTCGCAACATTCAACACATGTTTATGCTTTCTCTCTACCCTCCCATTCTGTTGCGGAGTACCCACACAATAGGTTTGAAACAAAATACCAGTGGCGGAAAAATAATCGATCAAACAATTAAATTCGGTACCATTATCACTTTGTACAACTTTAATTGTTTGATTAAATTGTCGATCAACCATAGCAACAAAAGCCATAAACATCGGAAACACTTCTGTTTTATCAACCAACAAGTAAATCCAAAAAGCTCGGGAAAAGTCATCAACAATTGTTAAAAAATAACGAGCTCCACACGACGAAACATGGCGATATGAGCCCCATAAATCACAATGTATTTTCTCAAATATTCTAGATGCATTATTATCGCTTAAAGGAAATTTGTCTCTAGGATGCTTAGCACGTAAAGACACTTCACAATCCTTTGCTAAACAACTCTTATCACTACTGACATGAAGAAGCAACTTAACTACTCTCTCGGAAGGATGCCCCAATCGTCGATGCCACAATTCCAATGCGGACGTATCCACAACAGTAGACACATGTTGCACCACGTCCGGTTTTCTAAAATAGTATAGTCCGTCCGGTTTGCTAAAATAGTATAGTCCGTCCGGTTTGCTAAAATAGTATAGTCCGTCCCTCCTAACTCCCGTTCCAATCAGCTCCTTCAGTGGGTCCTGAATAGCACACATATAAGAATTAAAAGAGACAATAGTATTTAAATTATCAGTAAGTTGGGGGACGGAGAGTAAGTTGCAATGTAAATAAGGCACATAAAGGACATGATGTAAGGTGATTTTATCTGATAGTCGAACAGAACCTTCCAAAGAAGCAAGAACCTTTTCACCATTAGGCAAACCAACAGGACAATCAACAGTATAGACATCAAACAACCAAGATTTCTCACTGGTAACATGATGAGTAGCACCAGTGTCAATAATCCAAGAAAAAACATCATACTTACCATTCAAGCGATTTTCGGGAATTGTAGCATTACCCAAAAAATCCCATAATAGCTTTCCATTGATCGGAAGTAAATGCTGACCGACGACAGCGTTATTTGATGCGGTTGTTACACAATTTGCCACCGGTGAAGGCGTGGCAGTTGCACGCAGCAAGCCACGACCTTCACCAGCAGAAGACAACCTTTCATTCTTTTCAGTCTAACCTTCGGGATAACCCACGATGTCATAACACTTACTAACATCATGACCACGCTTCTTGCAATGAGAGCACGCCAAAAGCGACCAACACTTTTCAGTCACATATCCCACCTTCTTGCAAAGTGAGCACACAGGACGATCTGCAGAACCACGACCCCGTCCTGCAGTAGCACGAACTGCAAATCCAAGAGCCTCGGTCGGCTGTGTCTCGGATTCTTGTTTGGCTGTACGAACACGCTCCTCTTGAATCATAAGCTGATAAGCCCTATCAAGACTTGGTAACGAATCTTGAGACAATATATTAGTCCGCAACGAAGAGTAATACTCGGAATACAAACCCATCAGAAAATCATGAAGTTTAGATTACTCATGACGAACCTCATGTAAACGACCTGTCGTACAACCGGAGCAACAAGTTCAAGAAATCAGGGGCTCATGATGATCCAATTATTGCCATAGAGCATGTAATTTTCCGTAATATACAGACACTGACATGGTTTTGGTCTGTTCACATTTAGCCAGGGAAGACCGAAGCTGTTGAACTCGTGGTCCATAAGTCTGCGCGAACCTCCTTTTAAGGTGATCCCAAAAGGGTTTGACCTCCCTAAATTTTGACAAGGAAGATTTGACATCAACATCAATGGTATTTGTGATCCAAGAGATTAACATTGCGTTAATTGCAGTCCAATCGGACTTTGTACAAGGAGGCTGCGGTTCAGTGATAGTGCCGTCCAAGAACTCAAATTTACGTCGTGCCTCCAACGCCGTTTGTATGTCGGCTGCCCATTTATCAAAATTGTCGCCCTTGAAACGAGTAGGCGTGATATAGTCCCCGGGTCGGTCTTGAAGACCGAGAAAATAGGGAGAATTAGACTCAATTTTGGGTGGTGGTGGAGGAGGTACGACGTCACCGGCCATGGAAAATTACGATGAAGAGAAGAAAAAAAAATGTGTGGCCTGATACCATGTAGAAACTATATAATCTTGACTTGTTCCATTCATTCACCAAGAGAGAATATCTATAGGATACAATCTTGAACCCTAGTGAAACAAGAAAACTAACTAATATATGGTAATTAGTGAAACAAAGAAACTAACTAATATATGGTAATTATCTCCCTACAAATATGCTATCAAATAATATCAAGATATTATACCGCAATAAAAGAAGACAATGAATTTACATTGGTAGAAAGTTGTTTTCACAATCCAATTTGGCGGAGCCGTGCGGGCACTTGCCTTTCCCACCTCGGTAAGCGAACCCTCAACCCAATGTAATTAAGACATAAATAAATAAATCAATTAAGCAGAAGAAAATAATCACGTAAGTCTTATAATAATAATAATATAGGAGAAAGTGTGTAAATAAGAAATACCCCAGCCATACAAGAGCATCTAAGTGAAAATATACAAGTCTGGAATGTAATAATACATCAAATCTATCTATGTCTCTGAGTAGAAAAGTAAGACATAATAAGAGGAGTCTTCAACGTGACGAACGTCTCATGCTCACCCTGTAAACTCAAAGCAGTCCTGATAGCGACTATCAGCCACAGGCGACAGAAGAAGACCCAACTTGAAACTCTGCACTCATAAAAGAATTCAACAACTATAGATCAGTATAAAACCACAGTACTCGTAAGTATCATAGGCCGACTAAGTATATCTAACATAACCCAAACAATAAAGCAAGACAGGCAGATAAATCAATAAGTATAAGCCAATCATAATCGGAACCAAGTACACGTCATCGCCTAAGTAGAGCATCTAAACCCAAATGTACCAAGTCTCAATATGTCAAATCCGGAGCCAACATCACAAGTAAAACACCAAACCACCTCAATATAAGTCATCATGCAATGCAATGCAATAATGTATGAATGCAAGTATAATGTCATGCAATGGTGTGTACACATGTACTCCTTATGGAATACATTCACGTCTCGGTAGCACAACCCAAGGTGACTCGCAAAGTCTAAGTGCTAGTCGTTCCGGATCTTTGCCCAACAGATAGATGAGACTCTAGATCTTTGCCCATGGAGGGTTCTCACCAGCACCACCCTGGAGACCCACAAAGTCCATGCACTCATTCAATCCACGATTTCGGGACAAACATCGAATATCGGATATAGAAATCATAAAGACCGATACCTATATTGCTATCATTCAAATTAGGTCAAAACCAACCTTAAAATTTGGGGAAATGAGGCCCATAAGGGCAAAACGGGAATCTCGAGGGTAAAATATCAAATTAAACACTAGGTGATCAGAACCCATCCACTAATTGCTAAATTAACTCAAAGATTCACCCAATTTCGAAATTCAAGCAAAACCCCCAATTTTGGATATAAACCCTAACTCTTAAATTTAAGGATTCAACACTAATAATGGAAGATACATGATTAATAGCCTTAGCTACATCATAATCTAATATAAACCTAATCAATTTCATCATTTAAAAGCCTAAGTAGAATATCCATTAAATCCACTTTGTATCTTCCATTACTAAGGAACTAATAAGGAAAGATGAATTCTAAAATGATTAGGATTGGGTAAGGAGATTAACAAGACTTACTACCAAGATTTCCCCCCAAGAATCTTCTAGCATAGTTCCCACGAGCTCAAATTTCGTAATGGTGATAAATGATAGACTAAGGGCTTATTAATATACACTTAATGAAATAATTGACCCGATACTGCCATGGCGCCATCGGGGTCGCCACGGCGCCACTGCCCTAATGCCTTCCCAGACCGTCGGGATGGTCTGAGTAGAACACACTTGGCCACCCCAATGGCCATCCTACCACCACGGGCGGTGCCTCTGGGACAGCACTGGTGCCGCTCTAGCGAACACCAGATACCAGAATCCCAAATATTTTCCCAAGTTCCAACAGAAATCCCAACCAACTCGGGAGGCCATCTTCTCATAAACCACATACACAGACCCTCATAAAAACACGCTACGAACACACTCTTGGCCTCAAAATTTCCAACAGAGGCCTTGTTGACCGAGTCAGCACCCAATGCCTCGTATCCAACTTCCCAACCCAAGTTCCAAAATGCATCCGATTGCATTGGGAACCAAACCATATATACACACAAGTTCTAAATGACCATCCGAACCTCTCAAAATCTACAGATTTTCGGAAAAGGTCCGTTTACCCAAAAGTCAATTTTGAGTCAACTCTTTTTCGCTTAAAGACCAAATTTCACAAAAAGTCACCCGAATCGAATCTAGACACCTCTAGAAGCATGTCAACGGTCCCTTCGGGTCAAAAATGAGCTAACCAAACATGAAAAGAAGCGGAAGTGCCGAAAAGACTATAGTGACCAAATGGGTCGTTATAGTTATGATTGACTTACAATTCCACAAATAGGAAAACATATGTATGAGTACGAAGGATTTGAATTACCCTTGCTTTGTAAGTGTAGTATCCATCAAAACATGCATGCGTAAGGCAAGAAATCTAAATTGAACTGCACAAAACTAGTCTTCCTTTACTAAGCATATTCCATCAGAAAATTACAGTGCATAAATTACCTATTAGAGTTGAAGGGGTGTCCCTTTTTCCACCTCTTGAGTAACTTTCATTTTCAGAAACTTGTGAGATCATTTTGGTGCTAAGAAGCCACAAATTACTCATCAACAGAGGATGCTTACTACAAACTCAACAATGGCGAATAATTGATGGCAAAAGACCAACAACAAAGAACATAAAGACTAAAGATTCAAAGAAAAAAATATGCAACAGAATGACTGGAAAAGGTGCACCTTAGTAATCCAGGAAATGTACATTACCTCAGCTGGATGAGCTGCATCATTCCAAATAAGTCACTCTATAGATAAACAAAGAAGGTTAGGAGTTGAGCCTAGTTTACTGTATGACATTGCTTCGAGAAGGCTTATCTTTCTTTCGTGCTCACTGGTGACTATTCTTCTAAATATGTGGCAGATAGCTGACGCTCTCAGTTAATGGGAGCTCCACGTATTCATTATGACCCATATAGTGCATAACATGAAAAGAAAGCAAAGAACAAGTCAAGTAAATGTTGGTTTAGAATCGTCGGAGAGGATGTGCTTACCACTTCAAGCAAATCAACCTAAAGCTTTGAATTATCACTTACACTAACTCAAGTGTATTAGCGGCTACTATTAGAGCCATCTCCTGATAGTAGAAATGATTTTTTTTTTTAATCAAACACTTTATGGGCATCAGTGGTATCCCCTGATTTCTTCCTAAATAACACCTATCCTGATGCCATTATGCACAAAACCAATCAACTAACTAACAGGACATGAGTCATAGAACACTAAATTAAAACTTCGTAAGAAAATTGGAGGAATTTAGACTATAGTTTGTGCATTGGCTCTGTCAATACCCAACCCGTCATGATGGCACCCACACTAACCTCCTTGAGGGGTAAACCATCCCTTAACCAATTATTTAATTCAGTTATACAAGTATAAATCTATAACAAGAATAAAACTTAAAACTATCTAGTCATGCTATAATTAAGACAAAGATACGGAAGTCTAACTATTACAACCTCAAATTCGAAAGTCATCGTACAAGAACTCTAAAACATAGAGCTGTCTAAGAAATAATAGCTTTCTGAACTAACATAAATGTCTAAAATGAGGTAGACATATAGATAGGAAAGATCTTCAAGTGGCATAGCATGGATAGGAGCTCACCATCTGATCTGGACAGAAAATATCCTTAATCTAGATGTGAAGTCTGGACGAAATCTCTAGCACACAATCTACTCTCAAGAAGGGTATAGCAAGGTAGTATTAATACAAATACTATGTATCGGTAGGACTCATAGGCCGACTAATATTAATATCATGCATACGTTCATAAAATAAACAGAATAGGCAAATAGGCACCACAACACATAATCAAATAATGTCCACAAACAGTCATCAACCAATCATAGAAATAAGAATGAGACAAACACAATGCAATGCAACCAATGATAGTATCTCAACCATACACATGCCAATGGCTATTTTCACTCATTAGTCATGACCTGCAGGGAACTCATTAGCATTGTACCCACTTTTTATTTGCCCCAAATACCCCTACTTCTTCTTTGATGACTTTAGTAAATAAAGGCTCTTTAAGTAATTTAATAACAATCCTCCTCCTCCAAACACTTTCAAATCTTTTTCTTCCAAACACTTTCAAATCTTTTTCTTTCTTCCTCTTCAAACATTAGATCAATTATTTTGATGAAAATGGATGATCTTTTAGCTGATACCTTCCAGATTTTTTTGCTCTGTGATGCGCGATTAAAGTGTGTTTGTGCATCACTCTGTGCTTGCATATGTATTTCTTTTTTGTTTCAATAATGTTTTTTAATTTTATTGAGAAATTGGTGATAGGTATATGTAAATAACATAAGTATTTCTTTTGGCAGGTGTGTAAGATTAGAAAAATAATTTCTTTGTGACAAACTTATTAATTTTCTTTCTGTATAGTTGCTTTATGAAATTACATTCACTCTATGTTGCAATGTTAGAAGGAAAACAAAGAGAATTAGTGTTAGAAGGAATATGAAATTAAGAAGAAATCTACTGGGTTTGAGTGTGCAATGGGCAAAAATGGAAAGAACCCAATAAATTTGTAAATTCCATCACCTGGTTTTCCATGAAGAAGAGGAGTCCAAATCAGGAGAGATCTAGGGAGTAGAAAGAGCGGATTTTTAGCTTTCTCCGAGAAATGACGAAAAACCCATTCTATCAGTGAAGTGATAATCTAAAATTAAGGGCATTTTAGGCAACTGAAAAGTGGGTACAGTGCAAACCTATAACATTCAAGACATTTTAGGCAAATAAAAAGTGGGTAGAATGCTAACATACAACATGAATGTTGTAGGTTAGCAAAACCCACATATATATATCACGATATGAATCTCAACGTATTTTCAGTTCAACAGTCAATATGGAACATGATCAATCAATAATGTCAATGTCAAGAATACAAGGCACCATGCCACAAGTCATAAGAAGACTCAGATAATTCAACTCAACAACAGTAAGAATATGCAACTATCTCAATCAACAAGAAGAGTATATATTGACTCATTCCTTCTCATAACATAGCAAATACACCTCAGGTTTCAGTTCATAAAGTAATAGCGACAAGCCCACATAATTCTGCAATCAGTGCCAACCTAAGTATTATCCAACTACACGTCATGTCTAAAGACCTATACATGCTTTCTCCCATCAATTTTACTACACATATAATCAACTGATCAAAGTGTAACTCAAGTAAATCATAACCTACCTCAGATGCAGAACTGGAACAATGTAAACTACTCCGCAAGAGCTTTCCCCTTTCCTAATGCTTCAGAATGCTCAAAGTCTAGCAATATAACACAAAGTAAGAAATAGACCATTTAATCAAATAAGAACAACAATTGGGGAAGAAGACCCAATTACTTCTACCCTTTTCAAATGGGTGAAGAATCACTAGATAATGAATTTATCATAATCTCAATCCCAAAAATTATAATGTTCCAATTCATGGGTTTTCTAATCAATTTACCCCTTTCAAAACAGATTTTAGGCCAAAGTTTCCATTTTTAATGGAAGCCTAAGTCTCAAAATAGGATTTTTGCCATAATAATCAGATTCCCTTCCTAGAAAGTGATATCTACACTCCTAGGTGATTAAGCAACAATAAAATCCACAACCCAACAATTATTCAAGGGTTTGACAATTCTAGGGTTTTAGTCTTTTCATTTACCATTAGAGAACCCTTACTAGTATATGAACTTAAAGATGATAATGGAATGAACAAGGAAAAAGGTTAAGACTTACCCTCAAAGAAGAACCATCAAGACTCTAGGAAATTCTCTTCACTTTCTTGGGAATAGTTTTTGGAGTTATGTGGGTAACGCCTCAAAGTCAGCAATATAAAAGTGGGTTTCTATCTCCCGTCGACCGCTGCATCGTACACTAGTCTAGCTGCAGCAATCTAGCTGTAGTGGAACACCACGGCTACGTCGGACCTTAATAAATTGCCCGACTCACCATATCGGTCAAGACCGCGCCGTAGCGGACTCGCTACAGCGGCCCTCGCCCGCTGCAGCAATCGCCTCAGAACCAGTGACTTCTAGTTTTCTACTAGATTTTCACCCAAAATCCCAACATCCATTCGATGCCCTATAGACACAAACCAAACATGCACAGATATGTAAAACATGCCACAGACTTACCTGTGAGCTCGGAATTCCCAACGGAGGTCTAATTTACTAAGTCAACTGTTACACCTCGGAAAAATTTTCATTCATGCACAGTGAATTGACTGACGAAGGGCATGATGCATACGATGTTTTGATAAGTAAAAAATAATATTTAATGATTCTAAATGAGATTTAAAATACATTTGAGGTAGGAGACGAAAGTTGTTAAGGAAAGCAAGGTATATGTGGGGGTGCCGGGCAAGAATTACGAGTATCGAATTAATGATGTCTTAATGACATTTTGGAGAAGAATTACAATGTCACTTATATTGGTAATTAAGTGTCAAGTAAGTTTCAAGAAAGACCCATGAGCCAAATATGGGCATAAGCCATCCAAAAGGGCGAGTTAAGGAAACATTTTCGGATGATCTGGTTTGGAAGGGCCAAAACGCTATTATAAATTTGGAGTTTGGGAAAACACCAAGAATTAAAGTTGTAGATAATTGAAAGAGATTTCCAACCATAGGTCGTGGGCCCTCATTGCATATCAGGATCAAACGTGATGGCCATTCTACGACAAACAGTTTGGCTCACTTTGCGGCGCAACATACGGCCCGCAAACACGACATGCGGCCACGCAGTTCCACCGCAAAGTGTGCCAGTGAGAGTTGGTCAGCTGGCAATCTTTGAGACACAACATGCGGCTCGCAGAGCATGCTTTGCGTCTCGCAAAGCGTGCTGCATGTTGTGTCGGTCCAGAATTTTCTGGACCACTTTAAATATACCCAACTCGACCAAAATCTCATTTTTCATCATTTTTGGCCAAGGAAACCTCTATAACCCTCTCTAACATTCATCCACACGAAAATTCAAGGGAAATCCATGATCAATAACACAAAATCCATGAATCAAAGTGTATGAAACCCAAGTAAAGTTCATCTTCCTCAAGGAAAACCAAAAGAGAGAAAATAGGGTTTTGGTGCTAGAAGGGAAACTCCACTCAAGGCTTGTTCAACCATCATCCAAGGTACGTTTCATGACCATTACATATTTTTTAAGGTATTGGAAGGTTAAGGTACCCGACTTGTAGAGAAGCATAGCAAATGGGTCATTCAAGAGTGAATAGTGTCATGTTTGAATGGTAGTTGAATTGAATCATGAATGTTAGGGTGTTGTGAGTATGAATACGTTATAAATGATATATAGACCATGAGATAAGTGTGATACGTGGGAAAATACGATAGCGAAACTATAACCATAAATGTGAAGAAATTGGAGAGAAATAGTGGATTTTGCCTAAAGTATATAAATGATGATTGTTGCTTGCGATATTGTGAGTTGTGTTGTAGATGTTTGGGAATTGACATTGTTGACACCCAATTTTGTCCTTCTTTTGTTTAATTTATTCGGGTTTCTAAATTTACTAACGAGCTAAATACTTTATTTTTCACAATATTTTATTGCTACTACTATTAATATCACTACTTTTATTTTCAACATTATGAGCATTACTTTATCACAAATTTTAAATGGTTAGTCATCGTTTCGTTTTCGGGTTTGGACTCGTTAAATTAATTACAAGACAACGCTTTGTTAAATCATTATTTTTCTACATATTAATTGTCTTTGCATAATATATGTTGTACTAGTTATTAAATTAGAAGTCCAAGAATAATTAAATAGAGGGGAAAGACCAACAATTTCAGCCAAATAAATGGCCCAAATAATCAGCCCACACGTTTTAATCCAACCAGTTTATGTTTTCAACAGACCAGCCCACATTATTCCCCTACCCAAAAAACAATTCATCCCATTACACATTTTTAACCCGACCCGGTCCAACCCATTTCCCCTTCACCCTTTAACCTAATCCCTAATCCCTTTTCTCTTACTCTTTTCCCTTCACCCGCCGCCCCTCACTCTTTCCTCTCTCATCTCTCTCGTCTCACCTCCGCTCTCCCTCTCACGCTCTCTCCCACTCTCCCCTGTCCCCCACGTTCTCTGCCATCTCCACTTCCCCTTGTTCCCCACTACGCTCCTCTCATCCTCACTCTATAAATTTAGAAGGATTACTCAGTTGAAAGGGGGGGTTTCTCAGGTTTTGGGAGGATACACAAGTTTCCTGTCCTTAAGTCTTAAGCTTCGTTTCTACTTTAGTCTTGATTTTATGTTAAAATTAGAAAAAAAAACCTTCTGTTGAAATTATAAGATTTGGGACTGAAATCCTCATCGAAAGATAGCCTCGTTCTGAAAAATAGCCACATATTACTCTATTTTCACTTTCCAATCTGAAGCATTAGTTACTTTAATCGATTTCGAGCTCGTCGTGTTCGAGTAGATTCGAGGCCTCGACGCCCCACTTCACTGTACCACAAAAAGGTAATATCGTCTGCTGTTTAGTTTCTTTAGCTGATAATGTTGTGTTGAAATCATGTTTGGACTTGAAACTGTGTATGTTCTGTTGTTGTTCAGTATTTCCAATTGGTTTCTTAATTCTGCGTTTCTGTGTTATTTAGAGTTCAACATGGCTTAATCGATTTTATAAGCATCGTAGCTTTACTTTGCCTTGGTCTGTGAATTGTAAAGCATGATTTATTCTGATTATTGAGCATTTGAAATGGTTTCATATGTAATATTATGAGACTTATTGTTTTAGTCGTTAGTTTCTATTTTAGTTAAAATCCCAGCTTATTTCTGTTTTCTTTGTAGTAATTATGTAGTTTCTTTGTTATCCTGTTATTTGCTTGATGTTTGGGTGCTGTTAGGATAGGATATCGATCGCTAAATGATTAGGATTAATAATGGTTTATTAGAAGAGATATAGGATTTCTATTGAACGCTTTGAACGAATTGTACAGTATGGTTCAACGGAACCATACTGTTTAATTCCCTGTAGTTGATTTAAAAATATGGGCGTATTGATGTCGTTTAATTTTTCACTTGTTTGCCTATTTGAGTCGTATTTTCAACATGAAGCTTATGTGGATTTAAGGGGATGGAGTGCAAATCTTTCTTACTAATGCATCAATAGGATTAAAATGCTTCATACTTGAATGTTGGCTTGTTAGCATTTGGCTCTGATTCTGCTCAGAGTTTGTTTAAATAAATACAAGCAGTGCATATATTTAGTCCAATTAAATGTTCTTGTGTCTGGTTGGCTTCTTGTAAGCAAATAGTCTATGTGAAATGTTTGTTTCTTCCTCGGCTTCTCTTTAAGTTGTTGAAGTTTGTTTTCAACTTTGCTCATGTGTCTGTGTTCTAGAAACTGAATCAAGGTGAATGAGCAACTAAATCATTATCTGCCAATTTTAATTCCTCTAAATTCAAGGCTACTTGGCTGCTGGTCATTTTTAACTTACTGTTTGCCCTGATTATTAAAACAACTAGTTCGGACATTAAGAGCTGAAACTGCTTTCTTTTAAGAAATTTCAGAGATGATTAGATTGCTTGATTGTATTTTGTTTAGTAAATGAATGGTACCTGCTCTTTAAAATCAGTAGGAATATAAACTGGTTCAAATATTCCAAGAGGGTTAGCTTATAAACATTAGGGTGATCTTGAATAAGTTCTTAAACTTAGAAGTTATTGATTGTCTTGATTCTTTTTTTAAGATGTTTCATTTCACAAAATTCCTACTTGGATTGCAATACATTTTGGTAAACCTTTCAACTCTCAAAGATGAAAAGTCCTCTCCTGCATGTCTGTCTAAATAGTTTCCGTATGAATGTTAGTGTATGTTTTATTTGTAAAGTTCAGTGTCACTGCGAACAGTTGTTGTCGCCCAGGCATGTTTGTAGTTAATGTTGTCTTTCGACGCCGCTGTGCAGGTGCAGTTTGTCGTGGCATATTATGTAGTTTTCTTGCGTTGTTCACTGCTATTACTGTGCAAGTTTACCTGTTTTCTGGTGTATGTGTTGCCTCTTATTCTGTGGTTATCCCATCGTGCAGTTTAAACGACTGGAGAGTTATTTCCCTCTTGGATAGTTTAGATTATAATTTATCCATGCTTGAACATCTTCATGGCCGAAACAAGGCAAATGGTTCATTCCATGTTATCCTTATGTTGGTCATGAGTTTCCCATCGTCGATAAATGCTTGTGTAGAGTATTATGTCAAAGTGTGCCATTATGTAGGTGTGTACTGATATTGAACTGATGTGAAACCCCTCTACTCTCCCTTTTCCTCTTTGATATTATGCTACCGCTATGTGATATACATAGGATATACACAATATACACAAGCTACTGATTTTTTTTTCTCTGGGTTTACATTCTATATGCTTAACTTTATTCATTGATAATATACTAATCCTTGTCTTTTCATTTTTATGCATGACTATCGCATACGAGTCCCTCACACTCGTCTCCTTCCACATTTGGCGTTGGGCTAAAAGCCCAACATGAAATTCTCTCCCGATCAGTCCAGCCGCAGCAGCATATAAAAATCGTTACTGGGCCAAAGCCTAACAACAGTAGTCAATCTGCAGCAATCAGCCTAAATGGGCCGGTTCATTTGATTTCATACTATTGGGCCGAAGCCCAGCAGCAGTATAATTCCAGCAGCCACAAAGTGGGCTGAGCCTGTTAATATCATTGTCTTTTTTATGCATCTAATTTGTATTATGCAACTAACATTTTACTTGGTTTGCTTTCTTAGCTAGAATAAACCTTATGGAATTAGCGGGTTAGTTTTAGTATGATGGGTAGTTATTTTAAAAGAAAATCTAACAATTAGTTCATAGGTTTCATTCTCCTTTACGTTCAAATTATTTATGGTATCCATAATAGTTATTCATTTACTAGAATAATTGATCTTTTTCAAAAATAGCATGACTGCATATTTTGAGCAAAAAGGAATCACTTTTCACTCTTACTATCTTAGAAATTTAAAACATCACAAATTTACGAGAAATAAAGAGGGGGCAAATTAATTTAACGGATAACTCTTTCACTCCAGCTCTTTTTAACGTTTAAAACATGTATTTGTTAAAATAATCCTTACATAGTCTATATTGAACAAATAATCTTTTATAAGTCTTACTTTTAAACGGCATTTAAAATCTTCTTTTATACTAATTATTACCTTCGACAAATCCTATTTTCAAACAACATTCTTATATATCTATTTGTAATTTTAGCTATATTTACAAAGCTATTCTTTTCTATAATACTATATTTACACTTAGCCTAACTAATCATAAGTCCGGTCGGTTAACCATTGTTAATGGGTCTTAAAGGGTGCCTAATATCTTCCCTTTAGACTAATTGAACCCTTACCTAGAATCTTAAGTTTCGCAGACCTTAAACAGAGCTAACTTTAAAAATAACTTTAATAAACTTTAGGTGTCCTAATTCACCATAAATAATTAGGTGGCGACTCCTTAACATAAACAAAAATAGGAATCACCAATATGTTGTACTCTACTTTAACCCGGTTAAAATGGGGTATGACAGTATAAACAAAGGAAGTGCTGCCCAATTTTCTCTAGAATTAGTAGTGCGTTCTTATGGTTGATTGACTAATGTTAAGTACGAATCCTCTTTGAAGGTAGAGACGCGACATTGAGGAAGAATAAGCGAACGCTAGATTGCTTAAGCGAGAGAGGTATGTGAGGCTTAACTCTTCTTTCAAAAGGCATGAATCCTTCAAGTTTTCCACAATCCTCCTATAAGATGAAGCTTTTGAGCCCTTCTATATATTGAATCACCTACGAACATGATAATGAGCTAGAGTATAGAGATTCGAGAAACTGTGACACGATGTTCTTACAATGCTAATGATGCTACTATTGTTAACACTCGCCTTATGCTTTATTTCCTTCAAGGCGAGGCAAGGTACTCATAAAGGTCCATAATACACTCGGGGGTTCACGACCTTACGTCACCCCGACGTAGTGTGGTTGCCCTTAAGTCTTAATGTATGCTCTTAATGCTAATGTATGAGATGTCTAAAGGATGATTAACAATGCTAGTTGTAATATGATGATGATGTGAAATAGTGATATGTATGATTGATTTTGCGATGATACGATTTCACCGCGCCTATATGGCCGGACATGTCACCGCGATTGCGGGCTGCGTATGATTCCACCGCGCCTATATGGCCGGACATGTCACCGCTAATGCGGGCTGCTATGTTTACACAGCGCGCCTAGAGGTCCAGACACGATCATCACTAGTGGGCGGCATATGTGGGTTACCCGGACGCGGGTGACGATACAAATTATGATGTGATGATGTATATAATGATGTACGCGATGATGTATGGGATGAGATAACATGTATACTATGATTGTATAAAATGTGATATAAGTAAGTATTACATTTGCCTATGACACTTGTGCAGGTTATGTCCTTGTCTCATGACGCATGATCTTTCCATTATGTTTGTTTATTTCATTCCTGCCTTACATACTCAGTACAATATTCGTACTGACGTCCTTTTTCTTTGGACGTTGTGTTCATGCCCACAGGTAGACAGGGAGGAGACCTTGCTCCGGATTCTTAGAGGCCACTAGCTGACTGAAGGCACTCCATTGTCCCGGAGGTGCCTATGATGCTTATTTTGTGTACAATTGTAGATATCATCTCTTAGAGGCTCGTAGATACTCAATGTGGGTCATGTGGTTTCACGACGCAGATTTTGTGTAAATATATCGATATATGTGTTGTTGTATAAAAGCATTATGTTTTGAAATGGAAAGCAGTTTCTTTTGTAAAATAAGCATGAAATTGATAAATGATTGTGGAATGAGTCTAAGAAGTAATAGTACGAGCGGTGCTCGGCGGTTAGTCCCGGGTACCCGTCGCGGCCCCTAGCCGGGTCGTGACATCAACCCCCACCCCCAAACAGAAATGAACTAAAATTTTCAAACAAACACACAAAATGATATCAGGTGCCTCAGTTTTTAGAATTCTAACTCTTTAAGTTTTCATTCGGCTCACACCTAGTCCTAGAAAGGGAATAGCAGGGGTAAAATGGTCAAAATGTCCATAATGACCTAGCAGGTTGTTACTGGCTCACACTGCTAATGCAATGAGGAACTATGAAAACCTCTTCTGCATGTTATAAAAACATAGAGAAAAGCACAAAAAAAAAAAAAATGGAAAACCGTTTTGAGACTATTTTCCAAGTATCAAAATGAAATTGAAAAATCACAAGACAAAGAAACTAAAAAGAGGAGAGGCTAAGCAAGAAAAAACATAAAATCAGTTGGAACAAAAACTGAGCAGAAACGGAAATTAAGAGACAATAACTCACCTGATGACGGAGAAAAAAGAGGAAGAATAATCACAAGACTTCCACCAGGCTACAAACAAAGAATCAACAATAATTCACAAAATAGAACACGAAAATAACAATGAACCGAACAAAAACACACCTTTGAACAAACCAATATTGCCTTCTTAAAACGGAGAGATTGAGGTAAGCAATGGATCAAAGGGTGGATTTGTGGGTAGTTACCAAAAGGCAAGACACGTTTTAACCAGATCAGTAGTATTGCTTATACACGTGTCTTCATAGGCTAAATAAATTGTCAATTACAAAAAATGTCCCTGGATGACGAAACACAAACCGAACTCACACTTATATATAGTTTAACAGAATATATATATATATAGAGAGAGAGATTGATTGATAAATAAGGTACAATATGATTATTCACATAATTAACTTGTACTTTATTCTTTCGTATATAATTATTCACTTAAAGTTTAATTTTTATAATATTAATTTTTAACAACTTTTATTATGAGACTCGGCATTCACGTGTGACACGCGCACACACATTAGTTTCTCTGCACGTGCGTCGCATGTGAATGCCGAGTCTCGTAATAAAAGTTGTTGAGAAATGAATATCATAATTTAAGTTAATAATTATATAATATTATGGGAATCATCATATCATACCTTATTTATCAATACTACAAAGATGGACAACAAAGTTTAAATCTGGAGAGACATTTTTTTTTTAGTTTTACCTTTTTCTACTTCGGTTACTAATATATTTCTTACTTGTACACAATCATTTGAGTTGATATCAACTTTGATCACTTAGCTAATATACATTTTTTTAGTTTACCCCTTATGTGTCGTATACATGTATCGTTAATATAGTTTTGAAGATAAAACTCAACGCAACAAAGTAACGATAAAAAAATTTATAATATATTAAAAACTCATCTAGATTGTTTCCTAGTTTTTAGATATTTCAACAACACAGTTTAAATGTGAGCATGAGCAACATCATCTACCGTTACAAAAGTTTCGCATCTCGAAGTTTCAATATTTTCTTTAAGATTTTTGTAACGACCCGTTTGATCGTTATTGTGTTTTTATCGTTTTGCCCCCGTTGACTAGTCCCCGAGCCTTGTTAGTACTATTTTGATCCGCGGAGACCGGTGGCATAGTTCCCTAGGCATTGTTTTGGGTTTTGGAATGACTTTTAGAAAATTTGGTCTTAAAGCGAAAATCATTTGAATTGAAACTGATTTTTGGGTAAACGTGACCGTAATAGAATTCCTACAATTCCATTAGGTCCGGAGGGTGATTTATCACTTAGTGGTGTCATTGGTTTGGTTCCCGAAGGATTTGGGTGTGATTTGGCTCATTGGTTGAGAAACTTGTTAAGTTAGAATTGGAGTTGACCATGGTCAACATCGGGTCAAGATGATCCCGTGTCGATGTTTTGAAAGTTCCAGTAAGTTTTTTTCATGATTTTGGACATGTACACAAAGTTTGGTATGATTCTGATCAGTTTTGGGTAAGTTTGTGTTATATGGTGATTGTTTTCGGTTTCGACGTTGAATTGAGAATAAAGAGTACCATATTGAGCAAACAGTCTTTGATTCGTATTTCGAATGAACCATTATATCCTTATCGTAATTTTGGAACCATAGCAACTGAAATCATCAAGTTTCGACATCGTATGAGGGAATTATGGTCATTTTTCTAAGAATTGGTAAAATTTTCAGATTAATTACGAAATAGCCACTGAATTAGTATTTTAAAATCTGTTGGTTTCAATATTTTTCCAAATATTGAAACCAACATATCTCTTTCATTATAAGGTCAAATGGAGTGATTCAAAAGCCTAACTTGATTGGAATTTCACAAGGCTCCATGGAGGCATTAAACGCAAGTTTTGGCATTGTTTGGCACCAGAAACGAGGCAGAATAGCTGGGCATTTTTGTACTTAATGTTGTTGGGAAAATATATAACCCCCCCCCCCAACGTATACTCGGATTAATTATGACGCACCCAACCTTTGCGGGCGACCTATTACCCCCTTTTCTTATTTTTTCTATATTTTTGTACCTTTTTTTGCTAACGTGGCAAAAAAAAAAAAAAAAATTAGTAGCGAGCGAAAATTGTAAAAAAAGTTTTTATATTTTAATAAAAATTATTTTAAAAAAAAACAAACCATTTTTTTCTCTTTCTTCTTCCTTCTCCTCAACCACCCCCACAGCCGCCACCGACGCCGCCATGATTGAACATAGCCCAGTTCGCGAAATCATTGGCAGTTCGTGCAGTTTCTACATTGTTGTTAAATTCCATTCCCCGTGAATTTCCATGAAATTTAACAAATGGCAAGAGGAGCGGGTTGGACAATTTCCATAAAATTTAACAAACAACAATTCCCATTGTTGTTAAATTCCAGTCCATGATTGAACATAGCCCAGAAAGGAAGAAATTGCACAGGTTGTCCTTCAAATGGCAATTTCTTCCAATGGGTTGGCCAAGAGAAGCGGGTGGGGGTGGGGTGGGGGGGGGGGGAGCAACAGCAGCTCCTCGAGTTTGGGGAGGAGGGTGGGGGGCGGCCTGAAATGAAGAAGAAGAATGGAGGTTTATGGTGTAATTGAATGTGTGTGTTAATGAAGGAAGAAAATGGGTTGAATGTTTCTTGAAATAAGCTCTTTATGATTGATAATTAAATTGAATGTGTGTGTTAATGGAGGAAGAAAATGGGTTGATGGATTTCTTGAAATGATGAAGAAGAAGAAGAAGAAGAAGAAGAAGAAGAAGAAGAAGAAGAAGGGTTTAGTGATGAAGAAGACAAAATTAATGGTTAATTAGTGTAAATATAATTAATAAAATAAAAATCAAATGAAAAAAAGAAAGGAAAAGTGGAAATGATTTGGCAATGACGTGGCAGCAGCGTGGCACCAATGTAGCGGAGAGTGTGCAACACACTCTCCACTGTACAACTGGGCATCATTTTTTTTTTTGCCACGTCAGTCAAAAAAGGGTTAAAAAAAAATAAGGCTAGGGGGTAATAGGTCGCCCGCAAAGGTTAGGTGCGTCATAACTAATCCGAATATACGTTTGGGGGGGGGGGGGAGGGTTTATGTATTTTCCCTAATGTTGTTTAGGTTTCTCTCATCTTGAATGCTTGGGTTTGGGAGAATTCAAGGATATTGTTCAAGTTTCTTCTATGGGGTAAGATCTAGACCATAATCTCAAGTTTCTTCTATGGGGTAAGGTCTAGACCATAATCTAAGTAGGAAATTGGGGTTTTTCATGAAGAAGGTTTAATGGGTCTTTCTTAAGAAGTTCATAAAATTGGTTAGACATCCTAAGTTGCTTTAAATGATGAAATTGATTGGGTTTATGCTAGATTATGATGTATCTAAGATTGTTAATCATATATCTTCCATTATTAGTGTTGAATTCTTGAATTTAAGAGTTAGGGTTATGCCCGAAATTGGGAGTTTTTCTTGGATTTCGAAATTTGATGAATCCTTGAGTTAATTTAGTAATTAGTTGATGGGTTTTGACCACCTATTGTTTAAACCTGGGTTAGTATTATTAATCAATTTCTAACTAGGTTTTTAGATGATATGACTCAGCAAAAACTTTTCTTGTTATCTTTTATTAAATGTAACTTAACAAGTATACTTTTTTTTTTTTTTTTTTTTTTTTTTTTGCTCATTGTGAATCTTCTGACACTACTTCCTGAGTTCCTTCTGCAAGAATATCAGGTCCTGCCTGTTGGAAAAGAATTGCTTTCATGCCTGCTAGCTTTGAGATTATTT
Source organism: Lycium barbarum (assembly GCF_019175385.1). Lineage (NCBI taxonomy): Eukaryota > Viridiplantae > Streptophyta > Magnoliopsida > Solanales > Solanaceae > Lycium > Lycium barbarum. The sequence continues at coordinate 137,759,312 of NC_083340.1, read as the reverse complement.
TGGTCATCTGCCAAGGGAAAAGATGAGCTGCTTTCACTTTGTCTGCATGTTCATTCCTCTAGCATTGAGGAGCAGGAATTGGAGAAACAATTTGAAAATGGTATAAATCGTGATTTCACTCTTGACTGGAAGGAGCACCTCCATTGCTATGTTGCTGGGAAACTCTGTTAAGGACACCTGCTTCGAAGGATGATCCACCAACTTATACTGTTCAGGGAATTGGGATATTATCCTCGGGTGCCTTGTCTTTCTGCATGGACGGGGAAAGGTTGGTTTGTCCATGTTCAATTACATTTTGTATGTTGGTGACCGCTGGTGCATTGGTTAAGTGTGAGGATTCGGCCTGTTTCACAGGTGCATGGCCATAGTTCAAATCCATCCGGATGCATGCCTATCATTTTAGATCTTAAATCACATGGCCTATCATTTTAGATCTTAAATCACATGAAAGGAAGTTGTTTTGAAAGATCAGCAATCTCTTCGATTCCGTGTAGAACTAGCGAAAAATGGGGGATAATAGAAGAAAAATCTATGTAGTTGATACCAATTAATTAGGATTTGGTTATAGTCATGTTAGTACAATTACATAGGTCCAATATTTGCTGTGAGTCCTTTTTGTCTTGTTAGAGATTTATATGCCATTAGAAAATATAGAGAACTTCTAGTGCTAGAGAAACTTTTTTCCTTGTTGTCGTAGGATGTTTCAATTATTTCATATAGCATTGGACTGAGATAAGCTTAAATGGAGCAACTGGACAATGAGATTCATATAGCTAACCCTAAGTTGATTTAGCTGTAGTTGTTGATGTTGTATGTTAGGATGGATATAACTTGCTACTCAATTCATGTTATGCGAGCACTTTAAGATTAACCTTCATGTTTATTATTCATCCCTATTGGACTTACTCTGATAAATTTTTTCGTTCTATTGTTTGGAAAAATTCCTGATGCTGGAGAATCGGAGCAAGCATCTTGCTTAACTGATCTCTATACATGACAAAGAGTAACTAAGTCTAGAATGTGCTTTATCGGAAGATGAGGAAATATTGCTGTATAGATCTAAAGAGTGAGTACTGAAATAGTCATTAATTGGATACTTTATCCCCAAATTTCCCATTTTGCCTTTGTGGGCCCCATTTCTCCAAGTTCTAGGATTGGTTTTGACCTAATTTGAATGATAGCAACATAGGTATTGATCTTCACGATTTCTAATCTAGATTTCAAATATGAATAGACTTTCTTAATCTTGAGGCTAGGCGAAAAGGGAAGTCTAACGAGTGATTGTTGGTGTTTGCTGTTCGGCCATCCAGGTAGGTTATGGCTTACCCCCGATGAGACTTTGTGTAGCGAATTATATATTTAGGTGATATTGTTGGAGACGGCATGTAAACCTTCGGGTATGAAGTTGGGTTAAATATTGTCTTAGGTTGGGCCCTGTTGTGTGATTAGGGCTAGCCAACCCGTTGCATTGTGACTTGATTATTCTATTGTTATTAGCTTGATGCCACGTGATGATAGTTGTCACACCCCGACGAGGAGTATGACCGACTCCGACCCGTAAGCCGAAGTCACATGACTTAACTATTACTTGGACATCACATACCATGACTCAAGAACGTCTGCTCGCGGAAAAAGGGACCAACATTAAGGTATTCGATAAATCAACACATATATACACATGCGGACCGACAAGGTCGCTACATCATCAAGTATATCTCAAAGCCGACAAGACAATTAAAACATGTCAAGAAGACAAAACAAGGCCGACAAGGCCATACATAATATTTACATATCCTACAATGTCCATGAGCCTCTAAGAGTATACATATGAACATATATTACACCAAAAGAAAAATACCAAAAGATAGCAAGCCCGGAGTAGAGGTACTTGCTAGCACCGCTGAAGTTGGGAAGTCCTACTGTGGTTGCTCTTCAACAAATCTGTCAGGGCCTGTAGCACGAAATGCAGCGTCCCGTGCAAGGGACGTCAGTACGGATAAAAGTACTGAGTATGTAAGGCAGGAGGGCAACAACACAATTAAGATAAAATGGGACATTAGTATAGGCAAAAGAAAAATCGAACATCTGGAAGTAGCACAAATATGCAATGCATGGTAAAATCATTTGTATGCTCATATGTGTATATATATATATATATATATATATATATATATATATAATAAATAGTATCCATGCCCGGCCTTAAGGCTCGGTGTCATATATGTAAAATCATGCCCGGCCATTAAGGCTCGGTGTTATCATCATTAGCCCGCGTCCAGGCCTCCCGCATCCGGGGCAATATCGTGACATGCCCACTGCAGTGGTGTGCGCATCTACGCGCCATGCCCAACCGACTATAGCGCGGCACGATGTAGTAAAATAGTGCAATACATTTATATATAGGTATATACCATTATTGGGCTGTACTGAAAAAAAAAAGAACTGCACAGAGTTCTGAGGGCTTCCGCTTTTCTTCCGCGATGCGAAAGAAAAGCGAAAATGCTTGAAGCTCTCTGTACAGAACTCTGTTTTCCTTCCATAGCACTATTCTGAGGCTGGTTTTGAATAAGAAATCAAGGGTCTGATTCTTGGCTTTTCGGGGTGACATAAGGTCGTTAACCCCCGAATAGTTTATGGAATTCATCTCGAGTCCGAAGGAATAATCGATGACGATGAGCGAAATAATGTCTTCAAACCAATCAAACAACAAGACCTTAAGATTGAAATTACAAGCATAGGAATGAAGTGATATTTGTTATGGAATACTCGTGTTTATGTACCAATTGGATTCGTGCCAAAGAAAGAGGGAAACGAACACCTTACATACCTTATCCGTCGAGCCACCCCTTAAAGAATTCCTTATATCGAGGCTTGCCCTTCGCCCAAGCCTATATATATATATATATATATATATATATATATATATATATATATATCGAGAAATATATCATTAGTCACACCTTCATCATAAATCCATCAACTTATAAATAATAATTGTGGAAGACTAATTTGCATATTTCCATCAACTCATGAACACCAATTTATGGGAGTCCAATTTGGGGTTACAAAAATTTGGACAGTATTTCCCCTATATCATCGGCTTTCTCCAAATACCAACAACATCAACAACCACATCCTTAACATTCTACAAGACAAATATATGTATTTCCATACAAATCCCTCTTTAAACTTCATCCATAAACCAACAACATCAATACAAGAAACTACAACCTTTATTCTTACAACTATTTCCTTAATCAATGTTCATAAGGGGAGAGATTCAAGGATTCATACCTTATTTTTACCAAGATGGAAAGATCTCCAATAATCACTTGTTCCCAAGCTAACTCAACACAAAACGATATGATAATCGCGACTATACGTTGTCCGGACTTCGATTAGTACTTTGTAGCTTAGAATTTTGCTCAAATCTTCACTTCTATGTAATATTTAAGAGCTTTTTTGGAGCTGAAATTTCTGGAACATTTTAGAGAGTTTTTGGATGAAAATAAATGAGGGTTTGACCCTTTTTATAGGGGCTGGCCGCAGCACTGTAGCTACAGTACTGTAGCAGTGTTGTTTCTGCTTGTCGGCTCAGTTTGTAACGTCTATAATTTTCTACTCCGATATCCAATCGACGAGTGGTTTGTTGCATTATAAGCTAGACTCGACGTACTTCATCTTAGAATTTTGAAACACATTAAAGCTCCTAATATTCATGGAGATATACCCTTCCAAAATTGACTAAAAATCCTGTTTCAAATTTTTTGACACATTTAATTTCCTTGATTTTCTTGGTCCCCGAGTCTTCCATAGATTATTATATGAACTCAAACCCTCGTAACCATGAGATGAATGCGCCACGTCTACACTTAACCAACTAATGCCTAATAGATTCCACGTACGCGACTACGAGGTGTAACAATAGTAGATATTGGGGGCTGTTGTTACATGTTGATTGTGATATTGTAGTGCCTTACTTGTTGATGTTGATACGAGGATAGTGTTCTATATGGCTTATCTAATATTCTATGATATTTTTGGCGTACCCTTGTTCGGTGCTTGTGATATTGATCAATTATTGATGTTAGCACATAAGTTACACACATTCTTATCCTTCATGATATATTGTTGATACATTGTTGATACTTGTTGAAACACTATGATGAGCCGGGCTCGGTTTGCATGAGAGTGACGTGAGAGTCCGATATCTGATGTTTGTCCTAAAATCATGGATTGAGTGAGTGTATGGACTCCGCGGGTCCCTCGGGGTGGTGCTGATGAAAATCCTTCGTGGGTAAAGATCTGGAGTCTTGTCTGTCTGCTAGGAAAAGATTCGAGACAAGTAGCACTTAAACTTTGCGAGTCACCTTGGGTTGTGCTATTGAGACGTGGAGGTTTCCGTCTGAAGTACATATGTACACAATATTGCATCACATTTGCATTCATACGTCATTGCATTGCATTGCATTATGACTTATATTGTGATGATCTGGTAATTTTCTTGTGTTGTTTGGTTTCTGATTGGATATATTGAGACTTGGCACACTTGGGTTTAGATGCTTCCACCCAGGTGATGACGTGTACTTGGTTCTATTTGTGGTTGACCTATACTTGTTGATTTATCTGCCTATCTTACTTTATTTTTTGAATTATATTAGCTATACTTAGTCGGCCTATGATACCTTCCAGTATTGTGATTTTGTACCGACCTGTACTTGTTGCATTCTTTTATGAATGCAGAATTCTAGGTTGGATCAACTTCTATTTCTCATGGCTGATAGTCGCCGCAAGAGTTGTTTAGAGCCTACAGGGTGAGCACAAGACGTCCACCGCCTTGAAGATTCTTCTTATTTTGTCTTATTTTCCTATTTCGAGAAATATTCTGACTTGATTTATTATTGATATTCCATACTTGAAGATTTTAATTAGATTCTCTTGTACGACCAGACCAGATACTGGGCGGATTTTATTTATTTCCGTATTTTCTTATTTATATTATAATTGTGAGACTTTTGCTATTTCTTTCTTCCGCTATTTTCTATTATTTGTGAATGTTGAGTTAGGGTTCGCCTACCGACGTGGAAAAGGTAGGTGCCCGACTACTTAGTGAAATTTGATCGTGGCAAGTTGATATTAGAGCCCTAGGTTACTCGGCCTATAATACAAGAGCGTGTCTAGTAGAGTCTCGTGCATCGATATGATGGTTCCGCACTTACCTGCGAGAGGCTATAGGACATTTAGTAAAATTTTAATTATTTCATTCTCTCGTGCGACTTCATTCAAATTAGTATCTAGTCGATTCCAATTAGTATCTGAACTTTCTTAGCTTAATCACCCACGGATCGTGGACACTCGTCCTTAAATTCTTATGCAAATGGTTGATTTATGACGTGTCGTGGTATGGTATGAAATGTGTTATCCTGATTCAGACACGTGATCCAGTTCAGTCACTAGTTATGGCCTGAGGTTTCGATTGTGTGGAGTCGTGGTTAGACTCGGTCGTTGTGAGAAGTCGCGAATAGACTCGTTTATTGTGAAAGTTCGTGAGAAATGGGAAGATAGTTCAAAGGGTTACAGGGTCTCCATATTTCGGCGTTGGGTTACTCGGAAGTGATAAAGTGCATTTACAGCTTAATAATAGTGGGTTGCTCCAGGATATGATCGATTTGACTTTAGCTTCGTCAAGGCTTTATGATGGTGCGAGTGACACTGGTGAACCAATGGCGGGTCGACGATTTAGCAATGGTAGAGTATTAGACTTCGGTATGTGAGACCAGGTGTAAGTTCGGTGATGACTATCAAATGTGGGCACCGCATTATGATCCGGGTAATAAAGAAAAGAAGTTGACAATAAGGACATGAAGGAAGATTTTGTGGAAACTGTGTGGCGAAGCAAGACTTCTTAGAATATCTTGGACATGAGTACTTGTTGTGAGATTGGGAAAGAAAAAATTAGTATCTGACACGATTGTCAGAATAAGGTTGCATGGGTGCTAAGGGTCATTCTTGATATAAACACGTTGATGTTAAAGACTTGAGGAGTTACTGGTCGCTGCACTTCGATTTGAGAAGAGGTATTGATATTATTTGTGGTTCGTTCGGCTCAAAGTGATCATTGGTTTAGAGGATCGAATGGATTTGAGTGTTGTTGGTTGATAGTGATAGAGTGATTGAGATGGAATACGGGAACTGAAGGATTACAATGAGGCATCTTGCTATCGGGTTCAAGAGATTGAGGTTCGTAATACTTAAGGTGAAGTAACATGAATACGTGAGTTGTGTTTGGACTGTGGGGGCATTATATCACGACGTACGGTAAGGGGTGTGATCGATGAGTTTAATTGGTGTCTTCAAGGTTAAGGGCAAAAAGGAAGCCATCGAAACACGAGTTAGTGATGTGAGAGCTTAGTTGTGATTGTGCAGTGTAGAATGGGCTTGAGAGTTTATGGATGAGTTGGAATATTTAGTTATATCATAGACTAATTTCATCACTCGCTTGGTCATTATTGTCATTCCGACACCTTCGCCCCTTTCGCGAATAGGCTCGTTTATTGTGAAAGTTCATGAGAAATGGGAAGATAGTTCATAGGGTTATAGGGTCTCCATGTTTTGGCGTTGGGTTGCTTGGAAGTGACAAAGTGCATTTTTGGCTTAATAATAGTGGGCTGCTTGATGATATGGTTGGTTTGACTTTAGCTTTGTCAAGGCTTTATGGTGGTGTGCATGAAACTGGTGAACCAATGGCGGGTAAACGATTCAACAACGGTAGAGTGCTAGACTTCGGTATGTGAGAACAAGTGTAAGTTCGGTGATAAGTACCTCGTATAAATATATCTCTCGTATTTTCTTGGGGCAGTTTGTTATAATTACCTTTCAAAACAAATGAAGCATGCAAATAAACATACCAGAAATGTTAAACGTCAAAGTGTCTAACAAAAAACATACCAAAATGAAGTCATATCTCTTTCCAGCATCAAAAAAGAAAATATCTTGACTTTCTAGTTTACCTAATGGTGTCACATTTCAAAAGATGCTTCTCTCTTTATCTCCATCCAAAATGAAAAACCACATTGAAAAGACACCAAACAGTAATTAAGGTTTTGTTTGTTAAAGAAAATACTTATTTGGCTTTAAAAAAAAGAAGGTAAAATAGAACTTCATCGCCACAGTTTGTTTGGCACAGGTCGATTGGATTCAAAATTTAAGAATAAAAGACTAAAGGCGCATAAATTAAAGTATGAATGAAGTAGAAAAGTGATTGTATTATTATAATAATAGCAAAATAGTAAGAATCTAAAACATAAATAACTCGTAAATATTGAAACGACTGTATTTTCTTGAGAATGTAGAGAAAAGTAAGAAACTTATAACGTTTTGAACATATCAACAGATTCATGAGCCTTCTTCGGTATTAATTAAGAATTACTGTTAGCAAAATGCCAAGAGAAACTTTTCAGTAGAAAAATCAATCACGAGTAAATTGGCTGTTTCGAGAATAGAGAAGAAAGAGCATTTCATGGTATAAATTCAACCAATAGAAGTAGTAACAATCGAAGCCAACGTTCATCTAACATTGGTAATTATTTTACATGTTCCAAATACAAATGTAGTACTCCAAAACCAACTTCATTCTCATCGTTGCTCGACAAAACAAGTTCAGTTCTCAAATGCTATTCAAACAAATGTAAATAATTAAAGTTGAAATAACTCGACCCTGTGTCTTATGAAGGAATTATTCACAAGTTTGGATTTAATTTCGGAAGACATAGTTTAAAAAACAGATTAATAGTGAATATATGTTTTTTAATTCTACAACTGATAAACTAATGCAGGCTTTCGTCCAAATATTCTCTTCATTCCTCAAACGAATGCAACTACTACTAGGTTAGATCTCAATAAGCAGTTCGAGCTATGAAACCAAGCAACATGGGTTGTGCTTAATAAACCCAACTTAGTTAAATAGAAAATTAGAATAACAGCTCCCATATGAAAATTATAGGACAAACAAAGTGTTTGAACTGGGGATAGAATTGACTAAATAAATCGATGATAGGGTAATTAATCACATTGTTTGCTGATGCATTTCACTATATAATTTAATATTCTAAAGAGTATTATTTTTTGGGATTTGCTCTCCATCATATGAATGCTAACAATGACAGCGCACACACACAAAAAAAAAAAAAAAAACGATTATGTGTAGTGTATCAGTAATTAATATTGATAACAAATCAAGTGTATGAAGTTTCTTCAGACAAAATGAAAAGTACATTCAACTGTTTGCTATATTGTTTATATCTGTGAAAAATCACGTGACATCCTCGTATAAATATCACTCTCTTATTTTCTTGGGGAAATACGTTATAATTACCTTTCAAAACAAATGAAGTATGCAAATAAACATACCAGAAATGTCAAACGTCAAAGTGTCTAACAAGAAACATACCAAAATGAAGTCACATCTCTTTCCAGCATCAAAAAAGAAAATATCTTGACTGTCTAGTTTACCTAATGGTGTCACGTTTCAAAAGAAGCTTCTTTCTTTATCTCCATCCAAAATGAAAAACCACATTGAAAAGGCACCAAACAGTAGTTAAGGTTTTGTTCTCATTTTGAAAAGGCAGGCAATAATTAATATTTGAGAAGGCAGCAACGGTTGGGAAGAAAACTTGGAACCTTTACTTAGAAACTAATTATTACATTAGTGACTAATCAGAATAATTGCATCCCGTCAAATTTATTTATTATTTTTAACTAAATGAGTTGGGGGTATTTACGTAATTTAGCTTTCAAGTTAGGGAGTTCATATCACGACCCAGCTAGAGGGCCATGATGGGTACCCGGAGCTACCCTACCGAGCACCACCTAACTCACTTGTCATCACATTCACTACTAAAAAAACTGGTTTTCCCGACCTCAAAAAATGGCTATTTCCGACCTCATGAGGTCGGTTTTGGCCAGAAACCGACCTCAAATTCAGGTCGGAAAATAGTGGGTCGGAATTATTACCGACCTCATGAGGTCGGTAAAGTTTTTTAGCCGGGCATTAATTAATTAAAATACCGACCTCATGAGGTCGGTAAAATTTTTTAGCCGGGTATTAATTAATTAAAATACTGACCTCATTAGGTTGGTAAATTATATTAATTATATAATCATATGAGTTTACCGACCTCGTGAGGTCGGTAATTTATATGAATATATATGATATATTTTGCAAAAAACCGACCTCATGAGGTCGGTAATTAGCCATATGTTGAATAATTTTGCAGAAAATTGACCTCATGAGGTCGGTAATTTGCAATTTCTGGGAAAATTTTCCAGAAAACCGACCTCATGAGGTTGGTAATTAGCCATATGTTGAATAATTTTGCAGAATACCGACCTCATGAGGTCGGTAATTTGCAATTTCTGGGAAAATTTTCCAGAAAACCGACCTCATGAGGTCGGTAATTAGCACTTTCTGGGTAACTTTTGCCCATTACCGACCTCATGAGGTCGGTATGCTGCAAAACAAATTGTAGCACCTACCTGTTATTCCAGCTGCCTCCCTGTCAAGATGAAAATAATTTTACTTTCAACTAAAACGAGCCCAAATAGCTGCTAACAATACACCAAACTACTAAAAATACATAAAACAATAAGCTACTATTACAACACGTATTACAACCACCAAAACATCAAATTCAATTCGAAACTACTTCAAAGTTAAATAAAAACGTCAATCAAACATTCACAAGAGACATTAATTAAGCTACTTCAACCTTCGCAAACATCAAAACAACATTAAACTACTTCAACATTGGTAAACATCCACAAAACATTAAACTAGTCTACACTAAGTTAGTCTACAACATTAGACTACTTTACCCCTCGCAAATCCACAAATCCACCATAACATTAACATTCAAACATGCCTTTGTGTGTTTGGCACGTGAGTCCCATCATCAATCGCAAGGTTTTCTGGTGGTCTCCGGGGAACCGCTGTCTCGTTAGCCTTCTTTGTTTTCTTACCCCTCTTTTCACCTGCCATCTACACAATAATATATGTAAGTATCGCAAATATAAATTAATAGAAAAGGGACAGCTTCAAAATTTATTTAAATAATTCACCTATTTAACTAAAATCAACGAACTACATAGTACATATGATCTGTTTGTAAGTTTATTAATCTGGTCATGAGAGTGATCTTTTTGCTTCTTTTTTTTTTGTTCTTCATGATTTAATTGTTGTTTGACACTTTTTATCATAGTCTACTCTAGTACTCTTTCCAAGTTTCCAGTAGCATTTGAGAAATTCTGGAGGGTTCTGTATTCTGTATAGGATTCTTTAAAATGGCAGTAACATTTTAAGAGACTAAATCTTCAAGTTATCTTTGATGTTAAACACTTAAACCTTCATATTTTATCCTACAGAGTTACATTTTAGAACCTTAAACATTACTCACATTTTTTCCCTTTTGTAATTCTGTAGTGTGTTCTTTTTAGAGGTGAGAAGGCATTTTGCAGCAGTGATTGCAGATACAAAGTAATCAATCTCTTAATAATGCACACATCATCATAAACAAAGTAATGATAAATCATGTTAGCCCAGACTCTGCCAAGAACCAAAGTGCCTTACATGATGGTGACATTGTTTCTGTTAAGGTCTTAACTCACATATTAAAATCAGACCAGATTGTCTCGTATATGATCAGATGCCGAAAATGCAGCCAGTAAAAAATTCAGTTTCTTTCTACAGCTTAATACTAGCATAAATTATCTGCTTTCACATGTTATATACTCCCTTACCTTTTAATGGCAAAAACAAGTAACTACTCAGTAACATATAAGGCCATATGACCAAGTGTATGGAGTTTTTTAATGGCAAAAACAAGTAACTACTCAGTAACATACAAGGCCATATGACCAAGTGTATGGAACTAAGATCATAATATGAGATTTCTGGACACAGAGAAAAAGATTGTGTCACTATTATCTAGTAGAAGATATGGAAAACTCTCTAACCATCAACAGGGAATAAAATTAATATCAAAAAACACATTTGCCTATAGATCCACTAAGTATGCAAACTGTTCCTATGAAGTACAAGTTGTGACATGAGAAGGGTCCCGAATTACTTTTCTTCCACTTGGTCCATCATTATTATATTCCATAAGAAAAAAACAGAAAAATGTATTCCAAAGAAATATAAATGCAAACTGCTTACCCCGACAAATAGTGTTGTTACTCTGCCACTAGTGGATGCTACATAGAGTTTTTCAAGCACCTAAAAAAGTTTTTTAAACAAAAAGGTTAGGAGTATAAGAAAAGCTAGGTTTCTTAAAGAAAGAAGAAGATCTGTGACTAGAGCTGAGATGTTGTAGAATTGTTAAGGATAATTGTTCCAAAGCATTGTTGTACATTAGCCAGATGGGAAAATGCAGCTCTGGTTCCATGATCACAAGTTTACTAGGATCTGTAGGTACCAACTTAAGATGATGTCCAGATATATACCTGCCCACCGCTTGTTGCCCCTGCAAGCTAAGCATTCAAACTCTGTTGTGATGTGCGTCAAAACGGCATGGAATAGCAGTCATGCGTTCACTTCGTTAGGTAAAATCAATTTTCTTGTCAGCTGCTGAGATTACATCAACTCCTCTTTGCATATTGCCATTGTAGATGTAGGAATCATCCCAACCCATATTCCTCTGCTTCCCCAAGTGAACATATGTAGGAAATAATGCTGTTAGTCTGTGATGACTAAGTATGCATAAGTGAGAAGTCAAATGTAAATAATATCCATATTAACATCTGATAATATGCGCACAACTGCGTATCTAACCAGCACAAAATGGAACAAGCTATAAGTAAGCATCTGCTCAAGGTATTATCTCAAAAAGGAGGAATAAGCTTGTAGTGAATTCTGTCCCATAAACTTGATGCTCAAAGGAAAAGAACTTATATAGCTTATCACAAATGATCTTAACTTCAGATCAATAAAAAATAGAAAGTAGAATAACTATGAACAATAGCTTCTGTACTCTAAAAATAAAAAGAACATCACTACATTAAAGGCTTAGCAGAGATGGTAATGAAATTTATAACATAAACTAAAATGTTATAATTTGGTATTAAGGGGCAAGCCTTACCTGAATGAGAAGATCCATGAGTTTCTGTGATTATAATGGGAGATCATAAATGTATCTTCATAATTAGCGCCACTCAACAAATCAACTTTATTATCAATAGTGCACTAACCGAAATAAAAAGAAAAGAATTAGCCATGACAACATCTGCTGCAGAGCTTATAATAAAAGTAATCAAGTAACGCGGTTAAAAATTTAAGATACATAGAATACTAAGCTCTTAATTTTCTCAACTATCCACAATATAATCTATAAGAATGGCATAACGTAAATACCGAGTGTACTGCTTTTTTGTGGAAGACGGTTTGCAAAGATTTTGGTTTATGTGCACTAACTTTTCTCAAATCCCAAATGCATGCACTACCATCTGTAGAACTTGTTGCCATAAAATTACAGTTGTCTGATGTAAAATCTATTGTATTAATGCTACTGAGCAGATGGCCAGTAGTTTTTTATTGTTAAACCAAACTAATCCAAACCATTACATCATGTAAAATATAAGAACTTTCATGAATTAAAAATAGTACTGCTACTCTAGATCTGTTTAACATAAACTCTATAGTATCCCTGCACATTGTATCTTCATAATCAATGCTGCACTTTTGAGCATCAGGTGAGATATTAGCGTGCTTAGTACGAATGATCAAATGAACAGCTTAACTGCTTACATTTTAGACAGACAGAGAAGATTTATTCACAAGCAGATAGCTTATGTATACTTTAACTCAGATTGATAGGGAACAAAGACAGCCAGAAAAACTATGCTTTTCAGTTAAATTTGAGAGAAAAAGGATTGAAATGGTTCTGATGCCCTTAATGTTTCAGCTTTTATGATAGGACTCAAGTCTTATCCTTTCGTTAAACTCTCCTTCTCTTTCACATAAGGCTACTTAACTATACTTTAACATGTACCAGGTCCTTAAGCACTAGCAGTCAGCATAACAATACACATAGTTAAACTCTCCTTCTCTTTCACATAAGGCTACTTAACTATACTTTAACATGTACCAGGTCCTTAAGCACTAGCAGTCAGCATAACAATACACATAGTTAAACTCTCCTTCTCTTTCACATAAGGCTACTTAACTATACTTTAACATGTACCAGGTCCTTAAGCACAAGCAGTCATCATAACATTCACACAGGGAATCAAACTTCCAAGAAAGAACAAAGGAAGTCATGGGGAGGGGTTTGCCATGTTAACAGCAACAGAAGGTAAATATAAAGCCTATGACTTGAATAGGAAGGCACAACACAAAACAGAACAATGGGATGGCAAAACTCTAGGCAGAATGCAATAGTGTGAAACCTATAATTTGAACAGGTAGAAGCAGTACAAGTAGAAAACAAAGCAGACACACTTAAATTTTCAGAAATAGCCCAGAAGTGATGGAGTTCATAAGAATGAGACAAATACACATGCAGATATACATAAAGCTCTCATGCAGACAATAACTCAAAGAAATGAATGAAAGATACTGCAGAATCCATGCTTTTGATTTCAATGGAATCATGGACAAGAACATGTCATCTGTTTGCCTAGCAGCAATTCAGCTGAAATGCAGCAATAGCAAACTGTATGTAGTTAGTTAGTAGGAGAAATGGAAGCTATTTATACTTCAGTTTTCTGAGGAAAGGGTTAGATTCAACTAACTTTACATCTGACATTGACAAAAGAAACTCAAAACCTTCTGATTTTTCTTCTCTCCAGTGAATATGCAAAAGTATCACAGAAGTTCAAGAAAGAGAAAAAATTAAGACTAACAACATTTATTAAACAGCAAAAAAAACAAAACACAAAAAAGAAGATTACAGCTACTAAAAGCCAAGAATATGCAATCAAAGTTCACCCTTTTAAGCAGGACTAGTCAAACAACATGAAAAAAGATTACAACTACTAAAAGACATGAATAAGCAACCAAAGTACCCCTAGCTACTGCAAGTACATCAGGAATTTAACAAACCACCTGCAAGTCCATAGCAAATTCATGGAACTCAAAACAACTTCAGCTGAAATGGCAACTAAAATAAGGGAAAGACTGGTTCAATTCCAGCCAAGGCTTTAACATTTTAGTAAGAGTTAACAAAAAAAAGGGGAAGTAACTTTGGGAATTAAAATGAGAAAGGAAATTAGTGAATCAAAGGAGAAATTAGGGCTTACCTAGAAGATGGAAAATGAAGGTGGAGAGCAATGGAAGAAGAGAAGGGCGTGAGACATGGTGACGTCGCCGGAGTTATACTAGGGTTAGAGAGGGGGGGGGGGGGGGAGAGAACAGTGAGAGGAGAGAATCAGAGAAATGGAAACGAATTGGGTTTGGGTGCATTTTAGTTCAGTGATTAAAATAATACCGACCTCATGAGGTCGGTATATTTAATTTAAAATAATACCGACCTCATGAGGTCGGTATATTTAATAAGTTTATTTTTTAATTAAAATAATACCGACCTCGTGAGGTCAGTATTATTTTAAATTAAAAATAAAGTTATAATATTTATCAGGAAATAAATTTCCGACTTAGTGAGGTCGGTATATTATTTGTTCAAATTTTGATACAATATTACCGACCTCATGAGGTCGGTTTATTTAAAAAAAAAATAAAAAAAAATATTACGACTTTACCGACCTCATGAGGTCGGTTTTTTTCCGACCTCAACTGAGGTCGGTTTTTTGAGGTCGGGAAAACCAGTTTTTTTAGTAGTGATTCAATCTGAACATACATCGTTCTCATCGTAAAACCCATTACGAGACAACCTTCATTTACGTCCCAAACACATATATACATATACATATACATAGGCCCACAAGGCTACAAAATGATGCGCAGAATATGTACTAATAAGATCATAAGACATCTACTATCCACACACATGTATCTACGAGCCCCTACTAGAATACTGGAATCATAAGAACGGGACAAGACACCGCCATGCCCCAAATATGCACACAAAAATATACCAACAAGCGGCAACTCCGGAGAAGTGGAGTGCTCCTATAGGACTGCTGATAGAGCTCCTAGGTATCCGGTCCGTCTCCCTGTCTACCTGCGGGCATGAACGCAGCGTCCATAAAAGGAAGGACGTTAGTACGAACAATATACTGAGTATGTAAGGCATGAACCATAATGTAGTAAAGCAATAAGGAAACATGAGGGAAAGAGATAACCTGTATATCAAGCTGCCCCTTAAGGCGAATACCATGCATGCTTAACCTTTTAAGAAAATATTTTTCATACATAAATAACATAATATCATCACTAGACCGCGTCCAGGCCTCCCGCGTCTGGGGTAATCGTCTCACGCCGCCCACCAGTGGTGACTGCCCGGCCAACTAGGCACGGTGTAACTATCATCATCCATAAGCCGCCCACCGAAGTGGTGTTTGCCCGACCAACTAGGCACGGTGTAATCATACATAAAAATAAGCATGCAAGAGAGTCCAATTAAAAGCTACAACTCTATCGGAGTGACATAAGGTCGGTAACCTCTGATTATGCTATGGAACAATCATGATCGCCATGTCTCACCTTGGAGGAAATAGTATTATCAGGTGAGACTCTCAACAATGAGTAATATCAAAAAAATTGTGCAATAGGATCATTGGTCTCATTATAGCATCATTTCATAAGCTTTAGAATCTCGATGAATAAAATTATCATAATCATCGTCACTATCATAGAACATATCTCCTCTCTTTCTCATAGGAAGCTCTTAGAAATCTTTAGCTTTCAACTTTGAGATACGAGAAAGTCATGGAAATATAAAGGAATCATAGTATAGGAGTCATGACTTTGAAAGAAAGGGGCTAGCCTTACATACCTTTACGTCTCTTTAACTTTATCGACTAAACGTTTCCCCGTGCAAGCTCACGATTCTACATTCAAGAGATTTTGTACTAAAATTAGATAATTGGAAGCATACTTGTGTCTAAACTAAAATGGCTAAGAGCTAACGAAAATTGGGCAGCATTTCCTTTGTTCCAACAACTTCCTCCATATGGTAAACAACTCCCAAATATCATAATCAATAAACTTCTTTAAGTTAAACATTATTCAACTCTTAAAATTCCCTTTCAAAGTCATCCTTAACCATAACTACAATGCAACACCGTATCCATTTTCATATAATACTTCCTCAACATCATTAGTATCATTCACAACATGATTATACTCATGGCATATCAAGAATTATGATTCAAGTCAAATTACTATTCATGAATATCACTATTTCCACATTTGAGCCTCATATTCTACTTTTTTTCCAATCCAAGTCATTCAACTACTCAATACTCTTATAACATGAGATGAATTCAAAACTTACCTTTGGTGATATAAGAATGGACTTTGGATGAAAAATACTTTACTTGGGAAAAAACCCAACTTCAATTCCAAGAGAATTCTTGGCTTCCATCAACACTAGTGAGCATCCACACACTTGATTCTCTTGATTCTTGGTGTTTAATCTTTGATTTCTCTTGGATTTGTGTTGATATGGTGAGTTAATGGGAGCTTTGAGAGGATTTAGTGTTTTAATTTGGGTGAAAAATGAGGCAAAAGTCGTGGGAAGGGGTATATAAAAGTTGGAAAAAAAATTTCCAACGACCCAAAATCTGGAAATCTCGGGAATAGTACGTGTTACTGTTCATCACGTACTTTGAAGTACGTGATGAACAGTATCACGTACTTTGGGGGACAAAAACTTTCGGTTCTGGAAATTCTGGGCAAAATACGCCCAGAAAGTACGGGACGTACTTTATTGTACGGCCCGTATTTCCCTCCGTACTTCACAGAAATGGGATCCGTCAGTTGAATTGGAAAGAAGACTTGCCGAACTTCAATTTACATAGGTTATGGATTCCGTAACTCCTCATATTCGAGGAGGTATGCCCCTGACAAGTTGGGAAAAAATTTCCGTCAAAATGTTTGTCAAGTTTTTTCCAAATTTCCAACGAACCTATTTCCTTCGATTCGCTTGATCTCGAAACCTTTAAGTACTTGTCTAACACTTATTAAAAGTCTTCATTTACCTTATAGGGGCATCATGGCCTCTCCGAACTTACGTTAGTTTGCTTACAACTACGTGAAAATCCACGAGGTGTAACATCCTTCCCCCCTTAGAAACATTCGTCCTCGAATGTTAAACTCTTAGAAATTCTAAAAAAACATTCCAGAGTTTCCCTTGTAACTATACCACTACCAGCCTGTCACAACAACTCAAATTATAAAATTCCTCACAGGGCTACAACAACAATAACAATATTGGTCACGCACGACCAAGGAGTCATCGAAAGAAGCATTACATACCTGGGGACAATGGCGTCTCATCTTGAATTTCTTCTGGGGGTGGAAATAAATGTGGGTATCTGGATTTCATATCATCTTCTGCTTCCTGAGTCATCTCTTCTCTACTATTGCTTCTCCATAGAACCTTAACTGAGGCTATGTCTTTGGTTCTGAGTCTCCGAACTTGCCTATCTAGAATGGCAATAGGTACCTCTTCATAGGACAATTTATCAGTAACTTGGACATCATCTACAGGCACAATTTTGGAGGGATATCCAATGCATTTACGAAGCACTAACACGTGAAAAACTGGATGGACTGACTCTAGGTCCGAAGGCAGATATAACTCATAAGCCACTTGGCCCACCTTGCGTACAATCTTGTAAGGCCCAATATACCGGGGACTAAGCTTCCCCTTCTTGCCAAATCTCATTACACCCTTCATCGGCGACACTTTTAAGAATATCCAATCGTTAACTTGGAATTCCAAATCTCGTCGACGATTGTCCGCATAAGATTTCTGACGACTCTGGGCTGTCAACAACCGGTGTCGAATAAGCTTGATCTTTCTACCACTTGCTGGATCAATTCTGGGCCTATTAACTTTGTCTCTCCTACCTCGAACCATCCAATTGGCGATCTACACTTCCTCCCATATAAAGCCTCATATGGGGCCATTTGAATGCTAGAGTGATAACTATTGTTGTAGGCAAATTCAATGAGTGGAAAATGATCAGCCCAATTACCTCCGAAGTCTAACACACATGCTCGCAACATATCTTCGATGGTCTGAATAGTGTGCTCAGCTTGCCCATCAGTCTGTGGATTAAATGTTGTGCTAAGTCTCACCTGAGTTCCCAAACCTTCCTGGAAGGACTTCCAGAATTTAGCTGTAAATTGTGCTCCCCTATCAGTGATAATGGATATTGGGATACCATGAAGTCGTACTATCTCTCTGAGATACAGCTTTGCATAATCTTTTGCTGAGTACGTAGTCCTGACTGGTAGAAAATGAGCTGACTTTGTAAGTCTGTCAACAACTACCCATATATAGTCATGCTTACGTCGCGAACGAGGCAAGCCTACAACAAAATCCATATTAATCACTTCCCATTTCCAATTTGGAATCTCCATAACTTGCAACAATCCTCCAGGCTTTTGATGCTTAATCTTCACCTGCTGGCAATTAGGATACTGAGTTACAAATTCTGCTATATCTTTCTTCATTCCGTCCCACCAATATATGGACTTGAGATCATGGTGCATCTTTGTCGCTCCTGGATGAACAGAATAATGGGAATGGTGAGCTCCTTCCAAAATCTGACGGCGTAATCCTGCAACATCTGGAACACATAGCCTGCTTCGATACCTGAGAAGTCCATCTGCAGAAATCTCAAATGGCGACTTTTCTTTCTCAAGAATTGTATCTTTATAATGACTTAACTTGGAGTCTTCATGTTGGCGCTTTTTCACCTCAACTACCAAAGATGAGGCAGCTGGATTTTGAATAGTGACTCCTGTATTGCCTAAATCTATCAAGCGAACTCCCAGATTGGATAGTTGTTGAAGTTCCCGAGCTAACTCCTTCTTTTCTGGATGAACATCACATAAACTACCCATGGATTTGGGGCTAAGAGCATCAACTACCACATTTGCTTTCCCAGGATGATATAAAAAGCTAACATTGTAATCTTTTAATAGCTCCAACCATCGCCTTTGTCGCAGATTCAATTCCTTCTGCTTGAAATTATACTGGAGACTCTTATGGTCTGTATAGATATCAACATGGACTCCATATAAATAATGCCTCCACATCTTCAATTCACGGACCACTGCAGACAATTCTAAATCACGAGTCGGATAGTTTTTCTCATGTTTGCGCAACTGCCTTGAAGCATAAGCAATCACCTTACCATGTTGTATCAGTACACAGCTTAATCCAACACCGGAGACATCACAGTAGACAACATAGCCTTTTGATCCTTCTGGAAGTGTTAGAACCGGGGCTGAAGTCAATCTATTCTTCAACTCTTGAAAACTACGCTCACAAGCATCGGTCCATTGGAGTTTTGCCGATTTTTGAGTCAGCTTCGTCAATGGTGCAGAAATAAAAGAAAATCCTTCTACAAATCTTCTGTAATAACCTGCTAAACCCAGAAAGCTACGTAGTTGGTAGGCGTCGTAGGCCTTAGCCAAGTCTTCACAGCCTCAATCTGCTGGGTATCTACTCGAATACCATCAGTTGAGATAATATGGCCCAGAAAAGTTACAGAATTCAACCAGAACTCACATTTTGAAAACTTGGCATATAATTCACGAGTTCGAAGAATTCCAAGAACAGTACGTAGATGATCTCCATGCTCTGCCTCCGATCGAGAATATACCAGAATATCATCGATGAACACAATTACAAATAGATCTAGGAAAGGCCTGAACACATTATTCATTAAGTCAATGAATACCATCGGGGTGTTAGTCAATCCAAACGACATAACTCGAAATTCATAATGACCATATCTGGTTCTGAAAGCCGTCTTCGGAATGCCTTTTTATTTAACTCTCACTTGATAATATCCCGACCTCAAATCAATCTTTGAAAACCACTTAGCACCCTGGAGTTGACCAAATAAATCATCGATTCTCGAAAGGAGATATTTATTCTTGATGGTCACCTTGTTCAACTGCCTATAGTCAATGCACATTCGCAAGGAACCACCTTTCTTTCTCACGAACAACACAGGTGCTCCCCATGGTGATGAACTAGGCCTAATAAAGCCTTTTTCAAGCAGATCTTTTAGTTGTGCCTTTAGCTCTTTCAATTCTATAGGATCCATCCTATAAGGAGGAATAGATATGGGTTTGGTATCCGACAGCACATCGATGGTAAAATCGATCTCTCGTTCTGGTGGAAGACCTGGAAGCTCATATGGAAATACATCCGAAAATTCATTCACTACCGGAACCGATTGAAGAGTTGGCGGTTTTGCTTCAGTGTCATGAACCCGGACTAAATGATAGATATATCCCTTTTTAATCATCTTCCTCGCTTTAAGATAGGAAATAAACCTACCTTTTGGGGACGCTGTATTTCCTTTCCATTCTAACACTGGTTCTCCCGGGAATTGGAATCGAACCATTTTTGTTCTACAGTCAACATTGGCATAACAGGAGGTCAGCCAATCCATACCCATAATAACATCAAAATCTAACATCTTCAGCTCGATCAAATGAGCTATAGTATGACAATCACAAACCATAACCACACAGTTTCTATATACTTGTCTGGCTATTACTGGGTCACCAACAGGAGTAGACACTTCAAAAGGTTTGATTGGCTCGGGTTTCACCCCAATACGATCAACAATATAAGGAGTAATATACGACAAGGTAGAACCCGGATCAATCAATGCATAAACATTACAAGAGAATACTAATAATATACCTGTGACCACATTATGGGAGGATTCAAGATCCTGTTGCCCGGCCAATGCATAAATACGGGCTTGAGGGCCACTTGAACTGGATGCTCCTCCCATGCCCCTGCCACGACCTGATGGCGCCTGTGAACCTTGCCCTAAAGGGCGTATAGACGATGAGGAACCAGCTGCTAATCCTGTGGGCTGGACCCTACCTCTATCACCCAACGATGGACAATCACGCATCATATGCCCAGTCTGACCACAAGCATAACAAGCATCTGAGCCTCGACGACATTGGCCAGTATGTAATTTACCGCACTGGCTGCATCGTGGTACCGGTGGTCTCCTCTGACTAGGATCGCTTCCAAACTGAGAACCAGAAGCTCTCGAGCTCTGACCCGATCCAGAATAAACGGGGCAGTCAAATCTCCTGCCCGCAAATCGAGGAGGTGCACTAGCCGCGGACTGGCCTAAATATCTGGAATGTTGTTGCCTCTGACCCCCTCTGTACTCACCACTGACACCGGTAGATCTGGCCCTCTTACTATGCCCTCTATCAATATTGTGCTCACCCCTATGCGATTGCTGTTGTTCCTCTAAATTCTGGGCATGGGCCTGAATACGAGAATTGTCCATCCATTCCTGAAGTGAAGCCGTCAAGCAGTATTTAATCAAGTGTGGCCCCAAGCCACTCACAAATCGATGCACTCGGTCTCCCATATCGGCTACCATAGTCAGAGCATACCTAGCCAACGAATTGAACTGAAGGCTATACTCTCGGGCGCTTATATTTCCCTATCTGAGATTTAAGAATCTGTCAGCTCGAGCCCGTCGAACTTCCGGTGGAAAATAATGGAGAATGAAGGCATCTACGAACTCTTGCCATACCGGGGGAGGTGCATTTTCCCCTTTCGAAAGCATCCAATTGTTATACCACAGAACTGCTACGTCCCGCAACCTATAGGACGCCAACTCCACTAACTCAGTATCAGAAGCGTGTATTATTCTTAGCGTCCTCAACATCTAATCTATAAATCCTTGCGGGTCCTCATCCGGTTTTGACCCGAAAAATTTTAGCGGGTTCAAACTCAAAAAATCACGGGCTCTGGCACTAGGCGCTCTGTCACCAGGACTCGTACTCTTCCGCTGGGTCTGGGCGGCTACTGACTGAGTCAATAATTGGACTGCATCTCGCAAGTCCCGATCCAGAGCAACAGGGGAAGCGGCTGGATCCCTTCCATGCTCTTATGTTACTGGAGGAGTAGAGGTAGTATGTGAGGGAGTGGCACTCTGAGCCTCGCTATGTTCTAGCTCCGCCGGGGGTTCTCGGCTGGTACCTTCTCCAACAGCGCCCAGTATTGTGCTGACTTTCTTCTTCTTTCTCAGAGGCATCACTGAAATTAGACAGGAAAATATTAGATAGTTGCATCCTTGACTTGACTCTATCGCACGATCTAAGATGAAAAGGAAGGTCAATAGTTCCTAAATGCCCTGCAACTTCCTGTTTATAAGTGTGGTGCGCTTCACACCCATAAACAAGACTCTACCGGACACAGCTCGTAGACACACCCTAGGACGAACTGCTGTGATACAACTTTTGTCACGACCCAGCTAGAGGGCCATGACGGGTACCCGAAGCTACCCTACTGAGCACCTCCTAACTTACTTGTTATCAAATTCAATCTGAACATACATCATTCTCATCGTAAAACTCATTACGAGACAACCTTCATTTACTTTCCGAACACATATATACATATACATATACATACACATAGGCCCACAAGGCTAAAAAATGATGCGCAGAATATGCACTAATAAGATCATAAGACATCTACTACCCACACCCATGTATCTATGAGCCCCTACTAGAATACTGGAAACATAAGAATGGGACAGGACCCCGCCATGCCCCATATATGTACACAAAAATATACCAACAAGCGGCAACTCCGGAGAAGTGGAGTGCTCCTATACGACTGCTGATAGAGCTCCTAGGTATCTGGTCCGTCTCCCTGTCTACCTGCGGGCATGAACGCAACGTCCATAAAAGGAAGGACGTCAGTACGAACAATGTACTGAGTATGTATAGCATGAACCATAATGTAGTAAAGCAATAAGGAAACATGAGTAAAAGAGATAACCTGTATATCAAACTGCCCCTTAAGGAGAATACCATGCATGCTTAACCTTTTAAGAAAACATTTTTCATACATACATAACATAATATCGTCACTAGCACGCATCCGGGCCTCCCGCGTCCGGGGTAATCATCTCACGCCGCCCACTAATGGTGACTGCCCATGGTGACAGCCCGGCCAACTAGGCACGGTGTAACTATCATCATCCATAAGCCGCCCACCGAAGTGGTGTCTGCCTGCCAACTAGGCACGGTGTAACTATCATCATCCATAAGCCGCCCACCGAAGTGGTGTCTGCCTGCCAACTAGGCACGGTGTAATCATACATAAAAATAAGCATGGAAGAGAGTCCAATTAAAATCTACAACTCTATCGGAGTGACGTAAGGTCGGTAACCTCCGATTATGTTATGGAACAATCATGATCGCCATGTATCACTTTGGAGGAAGTATTATGAGATGAGACTATCAACAATGAGTAATATCAAGAAAATCATGCAATAGGATCATTGGTCTCATTATAGCATCATTTCATAAGCTTTAGAATCTCGATGAATAAAATTATCATAATCATCGTCATTATCATAGAACATATCTCCTCGCTTTCTCATAAGAAGCTCTTAGAAATCTTTAGCCTTCAACTTTGGGATACGAGAAAGTCATGGAAATATAAAGGAATCATAGTATAGGAGTCATGACTTTGAAAGAAAGGGGCTAGCCTTACATACCTTTACGTCTCTTTAACTTTATCGACTAAACGTTTCCCCGTGCAAGCTCACGATTCTACATTCAAGAGATTTTGTACTAAAATTAGATAATTGGAAGCATACTTGTGTCTAAACTAAAATGGCTAAGAGCTAACGAAAATTGGGCAGCATTTCCTTTGTTCCAACAACTTCCTCCATATGGTAAACAACTCCCAAATATCGATAGCAACACCCATAATATCATAATCAATAAACTTCTTTAAGTTAAACATTATTCAACTCTTAAAATTCCCTTTCAAAGTCATCCTTAACCATAACTACAATGCAACACCATATCCATTTTCATATAATACTTCCTCAACATCATTAGTATCATTCACAACATGATTATACTCATGGCATATCAAGAATTATGATTCAAGTCAAATTACTATTCATGGATATCACTATTTTCACATTTGAGCCTCATATTCTACTTTATTTTCCAATCCAAGTCATTCAACCACTCAATACTCTTAATAACATGAGATGAATTCAAAACTTACCTTTGGTGATATAGGAATGGACTTTGGATGAAAAATACTTTACTTGAGAAAAAACCCAACTTCAATTCCAAGAGAATTCTTGGCTTCCATCAACACTAATGAGCATCCACACACTTGATTCTCTTGATTCTTGGTGTTTAATCTTTGATTTCTCTTAGATTTGTGTTGATATGGTGAGTTAATGGGAGATTTGAGAGGATTTAGGGTTTTAATTTGGGTGAAAAATGAGGCAATCGTCGTGGGAAGGGGTATATAAAAGTTGGAAAAAAAAAATTCCAACGCCCCAAAATTTGGAAATCTCTGGAATAGTACGTGTTACTGTTCATCACGTACTTTGAAATACGTGCTGAACAGTATCACGTACTTTGGGGGACAAAAATTTTCGGTTCTGGAAATTCTGGGCAAAATACGCCCAGAAAGTACGGGACGTACTTTATTGTACGGCCCGTATTTCCCTCCGTACTTCACATATATTCGATCCGTCAGGTGCATTGGAAAGAAGACTCGCCGAACTTCAATTTACATAGGTTATGGATTCCGTAACTCCTTATATTCTAGGAGATATTCCCCTGAAAATTTGGGCCAAAATTTCCGTCAAAATTTTTGTCAAGTTTTTTCCAAATTTCCAACGAACCTATTTTCCTCAATTTCCAACGAACCTATTTTCTTCGATTCGCTTGGACTTCTCCATCCATCTACGCTGCCTCGAGTTTAGATCTCTCTGACTAAACACATGCTGAAGGCTACGCTGATCTGTGAAGACCTCACAATGAACTCCGTACAAGTAATGACTCTAAATCTTCAAAGCGAAGACTACTACAGCCTACTCCAAGTCATGAGTGGGGTAGTTCTTCTCGTGAACCTTCAACTGTCTCGAAGCATATGCGATCACCTTACCCTCTTGCATCAACACAAATCCCAAGCCAATGCGTGAAGCATCACAATAAACAGTAAAATCCTTTCCCTCCACTGGTAAAGCCAAAATCGGGGCTGAAGTCAATAAAGCCTTAAGCTTTTGAAAGCTCTCCTCACACTCATCGGACCACTGGAAAGGCACATTTTTTTGAGTCAACCTAGTCAAATGGGAAGCAATAGATGAAAATCCCTTCATAAATCGGCGATAATAACTCGCAAGGCCTACGAAGCTCCGAATCTCAGTCACCGAAGTAGGCCTGGCCCAATCTCTAACCGCCTCGATCTTTTTGGGATCGACCATAATCCCATACTTGGACACAACATGTCCCAAAAATGCTACAGAACTGAGCCAGAACCCACACTTGGAAAACTTGGCATACAATTTCTTCTCCTTCAACAGGTCAAGCACGATCCTCAGATGCTTCTCATGATCTTCCTTACTCCGAGAGTACACCAGGATGTCATCAATAAACACGATCACAAATAAATCAAAGTAAGGATTGAAGATACCATTCATCAAATTCATGAAGGCTGCAAGGGCATTAGTAAGCCCGAAAGACATCACCAAGAACTCATAATGACCATAACGAGTCCTGAAAGCGGTCTTCGGAACATCCTCCGCTCGAATCTTCAACTGATGATAGCCTAACCTTAAATCAATCTTAGAAAAGATCGACGCACCCTGAAGTTGATCAAATAAGTCATCAATGCGGGGTATTGACATTTATTTCTGATTGTAACCTTGTTTAATTGCCGATAATTGATACATATTCGCATGGTACCATCTTTCTTCTTCACGAACAGAACGGGAGCACCCCAAGGAGAAATACTAGGTCTAATAAATCCATCGCTCAACAAGTCTTGCAACTGCTCCTTCAACTCTCTCAACTCTGTCGGAGCCATCCGATAGGGTGGAATAGAAATAGGTCGGGTGCATGGCTCCAAGTCAATGCAAAAGTCAATATCTCGATCAGGCGGCATACCAGGCAAATCTGTAGGGAAAACCTCTGAGAACTCACAAACAACTAGCACTGACTCTACAGAAGGAGTATCCACACTAGTATCCCGAATATGAGCCAAATATGCTAAACACCCCTTATCCACTAACTTATTCGCCCGAAGAAATTATATGATCTTCTTAGGTGTTGGACTAGAAGTACCCTTCCACTCTAACCGTGGAATACCTGGCATAGCCAACGTGACTGTCTTGGCATGACAGTCTAAAATAGCACGGTAAGGAGATAACCAGTCCATGCCTAAAATAATATCAAAGTCCACCATATTCAAAATAACCAAGTCTACCCAAGTATCATACCCCATAAACGTGACCACAAGACTTATAGACCCGATCTACTATCACAGAATCTCCGACAGGAGTAGAGACACGAATAGGTACATTAAGTATATCACAAAGCATATCCAGACCCGTAGAGAAATAGGTGGACACATAAGAGAAAGTAGAATCCGGATCAAATAAGACAGAAGCTGGTCGGTGATAACTGCATCAGATGCCTCGGCCTCTGGTCTACCCGGAAAAGCATAGAAATGGGCACGTCCACCCTCAGACTGTGTGCCTCCACGACCACCACGGACTGCCTGAGATCCTCCTCTCACTAACTGAGCACTGCCCCTACCAGACTGATGACCACCTCTGCTAGGCTGATGGCCACTCTTGCCCGACTGCGAACCCCCTCTACTAGAATATCCCCCTCCGCTAGCTGGCAGTGCTGGAGGCCTAGATGTCGGAACTCTGGAACCCTGCCTGAATCTAGGACACTCTCTCGCGTAATGCCATTTCTCGTCACACTCAAAACATGTTCCTCTGGCCATAGGCTGCTGAACTGTCATAGAAGAACCAAAATACCCTCCATGGTCTGAAGGTCGAGAGTAAGAACCTCGAGAAGTCTGCTCAGAACTGTGCCCGCTATAACCTGAAGAACCACCTGCCAAAGCCTGTAGTGATGACTGGATGGGGCGGCTGTAGGGATGATGACGAACCCTGTCATGGTGTCTCCCACCTCTAATAGGACCTCTGAAACTGTCAAATCTACGAGTTTTCTTGTCGCCACCCCTACTATGTGCCCGACCCATCTCTGACTCAAACCTCCTGGCATGCTCTATTACTGACTGAAATGAGACCCCAGAAGCCTCCAACTGTAAGGTCTCCAACCGAAGCGGAAGGTCCAAACCCTTCACAAATCTCCTCACTCTCAGCCTCTGTGGGAAGTAATGCCGTCGCATAACGGGACAAAGCGAGAAATCTGGTCTCATACTCCGCAACCGACCAACCCTGTTGCTCCAATGTCGAAAAATCATCCTTCCTGTTGTCTCTCGGAGTACGAGGGACATACTTTTCCAGAAACACCTGGTAGAACTGGGTCCAAGTCAAAGGTGGCGAGCCAACTGGTCGACACTCCATGTACGATCTCCACCACTGCTTGGCATCCCCAACTAACTGGAAAGAAACATAATCGACCCTGTGAGACTCCACTACACCCAACTTATGAAGCATCTCATGGCAGCTAACAATAAACTCATACGCATCCTCCCTGGGAGTACCATAGAACCAAGGAGGAGACATTTTGGTAAACCCCTCGAACAATTTTCGCTCCTCACTGGTTAACACTGGCCCATCCATAGGCCATAGAGCAAAATCAGGCACTAGAGTAGTATCAATATGGGGAGCCACTGCTGCTGCCGGCAATACCCTCGATGTCCGAAATCCTGGAGTAACCGTAACATCGGGAGTATGACCTCCCACTCTAGTCAGCGAACCATCTGGAGCAACTCGAATTATGCCCTCCTGATCCAAACTGTCAAAGTACCCCAACACTCGAAACACAGCCTCCTGAAAATCAGGAGTAGCAGCGACCCCAGACTGTGTCTCAGCAGCCCTAATCTCCTCTTCCGGAATGTCGTCAAGCTCCGGAGTCAACTCTATGTCAGGGTCCTGAGCAGGTGCTGGTGCTTGGTTCCTATCTGGAATAGCTGCACGGCCTCTGCCCCTGCCACGTCCCCTGCCTCGCCCACGGATAGCTGCTCAGGCCACGGGTATGGAACCGGGAACGGGTGCAGGTGCAGGTGCAGGCTCATGGCCTTTAGTAGCAGTCGATCACGTCCTCACCATCTGTGAGAGAACATAGAAATGAGGTTAAGATACCAATCTGAACAATCTCGCACGAAAGGAATGAACCAGATACCAATCGAATTGAACTAGCATGAAAAAGGAAAAAGAAGTGGAGTGTTTCCTAGATGTCCTATAGCCTCTCGAGGATGGGTACGAACGTCTACGTACCAATCTGCAAGACTCTACTAGACATTGCTCTTGTACTCATTAGACCAATTAACCTAGAAGCTCTGATACCAACTTGTCACGACCCAATTCGCGAGTCGTGGTGGCACCTACACTATCCCTCCGAGTAGGCGAACCACATTACTAACAACAAGTTAAAAAAGCAAAAAATTAAATAAGAATAAGTTATCAAGTCTTAAATACTTATCATAACTAGAAATGTCACGACAACCCCAAAAACTGGTCAAAGGGTACAAGAGCGCTAACATAGTACGGAATATAAGTCTGAAAATACCCGAAGGCTACATATTGTCTGTCGAATACAAAAAACTGAAATAAATAGAGGAGGTCCTTCAGGAGCCACGAATGACCAAGTAGCTCACCCTGAATGACTGAAAGATGCCAGCCTCGTGTATTAGCCACGGGATGTAAAACTGGAGCCTGGATCGTACTCTGCACTCAACAAAAGTGCAGCAAGAGTAGTATCAGTACAACATTAGTACCGGTAAGCATCATAGGCCGACAATGATTAGATAATGCATGAAGAAGTGGAAACTAACAAGTAGCACATAGAGCAAACAGGTATGGTCACATATAATATACAAATAAGTGTAAAGGAATCATGAAATCAACCAAGACAAATATAGTTCACCAGATGATCAGTCAAATGTATGAGTGAATGAATGCAATGCAATGCAACAGTCACCTCTCTCACTCCACTCTCGTACACACATGCTAAGGGCAGTGCCTCAAAGACATGACCCATGGGGGACCCGCGAAGTCTATGTACCACTTGTGCTCTCCAGTAGAAACCTCAGAAGCTATCAATCACTTTCAATCTCCGGCAAGGACCTCGAAGTCTCTCTGTCACTCTCAATCTCCGGCAAGGACCTCGGAGTCTCTCAATCACTCACCTCACCATCATCACAAAAATAATATGGAAAGTATGTCATACATGATATCAGACTCAACACATATCACCAATATACAATCGACAAGTACAAGTCATATCACTGTCCACTGTTCAATTATCAATATTACAATTCCTTTTCATGTGATGAGTGAGCTAGTATGTGACAGAGGTACAACCAGGTGATAATCACAGAAAATAACACATATGGCGACAAGCCCACATAACAGCTGACGAAACCAACTTAATTGGAATTCATCTCCACTTCATGCCCGAAGGCCTATCATGCTATTCCCGTCACTTTCTACAACTACATACGATTCTCTAATAAGAGTCTAACTAAAGTAGTCTGTAACCTACCTCAATGTCGAGCGGGTGCCACGAACAATCAAACTAATGTCTTTCCTTTGCGTAGAGCCTCTGAACGATCAAAATCTATAAAATATGTGATCTGCGTTAGAATACGAATCTAAGGACACCCATATTGCTATATTTATATTCGAAACCCAAAAACGCACCCCAAAAAGTGGCCTTGGGCCCATAAGGGCAAGATTGGAGTTTTATTGAAAAATAATTTCACCCATTATCTAAGGATCATATATTTTTAAAATTGGTCAATATCATCCATAAATGGATTCTCAAATCATTAATTCTCCTTTCTTAGGACTAGGACTCGAAAACTCTATTTTCCCCAAAATCTTAATTATCAATTTCATATACCTAATATAATAAATCGTCATACCAAAATCCCAAAATAATGATAATAATGTTGGTAGAGTATAAATAACAAAAGGAAAGAAAAAAAAATCCAAAAGTAGTCATTATTGTCGTACTAAATATGCAGAGGAAGCAAATTCCATTCCTTGAAATCAATTTTATAATCAAAAGTAGTCATTATTGTAGTACGAAATTTGCACAAGCAAATTCCATTCCTTGAAATCAATTTTATAATCAATCTTACAATCTCTATCATCATGTGGTCCCCATCTAGATATTAGGGTAATCCTTGACTTCCAATAACTTCTTGCCAACACTACCATACTAAACTAAACTTTCTGCAACATACTTTCTTGTAGGAGTATATAAAAGTTAATTGTACTATACCTGATTGCCTTTGTATTTGGTCGAAATAAAATAGAACTTCACTGCTCCTTCAACATTAACTGACAATGCTTCTTCTGTTCGTCCTTTTTCTCCCCTCTACGTTAGAAATAAGTGAATAATTTTCCCTTCTATTTTTTCCTCTTTCTTTTGGAATATAACATGCACAGATAAAAAGGGTAGTGGGCTTGGCCCACTTACTTACTTAACTAATTCATGCACCATTTCATATATTAAAATCATATAAATAAATACAATATAGTCCCATACCATTTTCGTAGTTTTAAAGTGCTAAACGACCAAACGGGTCGTTACATTTTCAAATTTAACCACACAAAAAATACTGAAAAGTCAATAAAAGTAAATTGTTTATACTTTAAGCTTTCTTTTTCCTTTCAAAAGATGCATGTTAAAAAATAACACTTTTCTCTCTTACTTAATTTAATTAACTATTTTTGGAGATAGTCGAACTTAAATATTTTGTCCTAAATTATATAAAATGTTGATTATCCTATATTTTGTAAAATAATTTTATATTTAAAAAATACACCTTTTGCAATTTTCTAGTATCATTATTGTTTGGAGATCAAATCGTATTTTCTTTGAACTACCGTACTTCGGAATTCATTTTTGGATTGAGACGGAGGGACTATAATTAGCATTTTTGATACATTATAAAAGTAATTAACAATGATATAAGTTGTTTGTGTTTATTATTTTTAATTTAAAACTTAATCCTATTTTAAGTGAAATCTTTGTGAATTACTTATGTTTGCCAACATGTCGACACAAAATTTCAGGAAATATAAAAACATACGTTTAATCGGACGAATAAAAATTTTAAATAGAAAATGATAAATGGTAAATAACATCAGTAATAATATTTAATATTACAAGAATAATTTCACTTCAATAATTAAGCCCATATTAGGATATAATTTGAATGAGAGGATAATTCTTTACATGTCTATAACAAATTTTTAAGGAAAAACATTATTTAAAACATATTAATAATATTTTCACACAAAAAAGACTTAAATATGTATGAGTGTGGGGCCACTATAATCTTATCGATGACATCTATCATTTTAGTGGCATGAAAAAAGCTCTTAGAGTTTTTAAGATTTACAAAAATGTGTGAACATTTACAAAGTCATAAAAAACTTCAATTAGGATAAAAAGAGACAAAAAAATCATGCGAGGACTACAAAAATATTAATACTATATATAAGGCACAATAAAAGGGCTTTTGTAGTCAAATCAAGTGCATGAAGTTTCTGCAGACAAAATGAAAAGTACATTCAGCTGTTTGCTATATTGTTTATATCTGTGAAAAATCACGTGACATCCTCGTATAAATATCTCTCTTATTTTCTTGGGGAAATACGTTATAATTACCTTTCAAAACAAATGAAGTATGCAAATAAACATACCAGAAATGTTAACCGTCAAAGTGTCTAACAAGAAACATACCAAAATGAAGTCACATCTCTTTCCAGCATCAAAAAAGAAAATATCTTGACTTTCTAGTTTACCTAATGGTGTCACGTTTCAAAAGATGCTTCTTCTTTATCTCCATCCAAAATGAAAAACCACATTGAAAAGGGACTAAACAGTAATTAAGGTTTTGCTCTCATTTTGAAAAGGCAGGCAATAATTAATATTTGAGAAGGCAGCAACGGTTGGGAAAAAAAAATTGGAACCTTTACTTAGAAACTAATTATTACATAAGTGACTAATCAGAATGATTGCATCCCGTCAAATTAATTTTTTTTTTTAACTAAATGAGTTGGGGTATTTACGTAATTTAAATTTCAAGTTAGGGAGTTCATGCTTTTAATACACACACATACATACGTACATACTAGTGTCATTTGGCCCATGCTAAGCCTGGGCACAAACTGACATTAAAATTCAATTTGTAGATTTTTTTTTTTATGCTTTTGGTTCTTTGTTTTTGTAACATCAGTTTGACACTTTCAAAATAGTTCTAAAATATTAAAGTATAGAAATGTATCTGAAAGTTAATTGAAAATATTTTCTTAATTTATATATTATTTTTTTAAAAAACCTATTGAAAGCTCTTCTAATTTCTATTTGAACGTAAAATATTATAAGTAAAGTCTTTGATGATCCAAATCAATCTTTTTATGTGTTAACTTAATCTCGTCTGTTTCTTCGAATTGACCCATATTGACAAACTTATTTTTTTTTACCAAAAGATACTATAGTACCCAATTAATATTAAAAATATTTAATGTGAAAATATTGTCTTCTGATGATATCACTAAAGTCAACTTACAAATAAATAGAAATAATTAAAAACGTTGAAACTACAAGATACTTTTGAAGATGTTCTTTTCAAATTAAACCACACAAAAAATACTAAAAAGTCAATAAAAGTAAATTGTTTATATTTTAAGCTTTCTTTTTCCTTCCAAAAGATGCATGTTAAAAAATAACATTTCTCTCTCTTACTTAATTTAATTAACTATTTTTTGGTATAGTCGAACTTAAATATTTTGTCCTAAATTATATAAAATATCGATTATCCTATATTTTGTAAAATAATTTTATATTTTAAAAAATACACCTTTTGCAATTTTCTATTATCATTATTGTTTGGAGATCAAATCGTATTTTCTTTGAACTACCGTACTTTGAAATTCATTTTTGGATTGAGACGGAGGGACTATAATTAGCATTTTTGATACATTATAAAAGTATTTAATAATGATATAAGTTTTTTGTGTTTATTATTTTTAATTTAAAACTTAATCCTATTTTAAGTGAAATCTTTGTTAATTACTTATGTTTGCCAACATGTACGACACAAAATTTCGGTAAATATAAAAACATACGTTTAATCGGACGAATAAAAATTTAAAATAGAAAATGATAAATGGTAAATAACATCAGTAATAATATTTAATATTACAAGAATAATTTCACTTCAATAATTAAGCCCATATTAAGAAATAATTTGAATGAGAGGATAATTCTTTACATGTCTATAACAAATTTTTAAGGAAAAACATTATTTAAAACATATTAATAATATTTTCACACAAAAAAGACTTAAATATGTATGAGTGTGGGGACCACTATAATCTTATCGATGACATCTATCATTTTAGTGGCATGAAAAAAGCTCTTAGAGTTTTTAAGATTTACAAAAATGTGTGAACATTTACAAAGTCATAAAAAACTTCAATTAGGATAAAAAGAGACAAAAAAATCATGCGAGGACTACAAAAATATTAATACTATATATAAGGCACAATAAAAGGGCTTTTGTAGTCCTCACGTGCATCAGTAATTAATATTGATAATATATCAAGTGCATGAAGTTTCTGCAGACAAAATGAAAAGTACATTCAGCTGTTTGCTATATTGTTTATATCTGTGAAAAATCATGTGACATCCTCGTATAAATATCTCTCTTATTTTCTTGGGGAAATACGTTATAATTACCTTTCAAAACAAATGAAGTATGCAAATAAACATACCAGAAATGTTAACCGTCAAAGTGTCTAACAAGAAACATACCAAAATGAAGTCACATCTCTTTCCAGCATCAAAAAAGAAAATATCTTGACTTTCTAGTTTACCTAATGGTGTCACGTTTCAAAAGATGCTTCTTCTTTATCTCCATCCAAAATGAAAAACCACATTGAAAAGGGACCAAACAGTAATTAAGGTTTTGCTCTCATTTTGAAAAGGCAGGCAATAATTAATATTTGAGAAGGCAGCAACGGTTGGGAAACAAAAATTGGAACCTTTACTTAGAAACTAATTATTACATAAGTGACTAATCAGAATGATTGCATCCCGTCAATTTTTTTTTTTTTTTTTAACTAAATGAGTTGGGGTATTTACGTAATTTAAATTTTAAGTTAGGGAGTTCATGCTTTTAATACACACACATACATACGTACATACTAGTGTCATTTGGCCCATGCTAAGCCTGGGCACAAACCGACATTAAAATTCAATTTGTAGATCTTTTTTTTATGCTTTTGGTTCTTTGTTTTTGTAACATCAGTTTGACACTTTCAAAAGACTTCTAAAATATTAAAGTACAGAAACGTATCTGAAAGTTAATTGAAAATATTTTCATAATTTATATATTATTTTAAAAAAACAATTGAAAGCTCTTCTAATTTCTATTTGAACGAAAAAAAATTATAATTAAAGTCTTTGATGATCCAAATCAATCTTTTTATGTGTTAACTTAATCTCGTCTGTTTCTTCGAATTGACCCATATTGACAAACTGATTTTTTTTACCAAAAGATATTATAGTACCCAATTAATATTAAAAATATTTAATGTGAATATATTGTCTTCTGATGATATCACTAAAGTCAACTTACAAATAAATATAAATAATAAAAAACGTTGATACTACAAGATACCTTTATAGATGTTCTTTTCAAATTAAACCACACAAAAAATACTGAAAAGTCCATAAAAGTAAATTGTTTATATTTTAAGCTTTCTTTTTCGTTCCAAAAGATGCATGTTAAAAAATAACATTTTTCTCTCTTACTTAATTTAATTAACTATTTTTTGAGATAGTCGAACTTAAATATTTTTTCCTAAATTATATAAAATATTGATTATCCTATATTTTGTCAAATAATTTTATATTTAAAAAATACACCTTTTGCAATTTTCTAGTATCATTATTGTTTGGAGATCAAATCGTATTTTCTTTGAACTACCGTACTTCAGAATTCATTTTTGGATTGAGACGGAGGGACTATAATTAGCATTTTTGATACATTATAAAAGTATTTAACAATGATATAAGTTGTTTGTGTTTATTATTTTTAATTTAAAACTTAATCCTATTTTAAGTGAAATCTTTGTTAATTACTTATGTTTGCCAACATGTACGACACAAAATTTCGGGAAATAAAGAAACATACGTTTAGTCGGACGAATAAAAATTTAAAATATAAAATGATAAATGGTAAATAACATCAGTAATAATATTTAATATTACAAGAATAATTTCACTTCAATAATTAAGCCCATATTAAGATACAATTTGAATGAGAGGATAATTCTTTACATGTCTATAACAAATTTTTAAGGAAAACGTTATTTAAAACATATTAATAATATTTCCACACAAAAAGACTTAAATATGTATGAGTGTGGAGACTACTATAATCTTATCCATGACATCTATCATTTTAGTGGTATGAAAAAAGCTCTTAGAGTTTTTAAGATTTACAAAAATGTGTGAACATTTACAAAGTCATAAAAAACTTCAATTAGGATAAAAAAGAGACAAAAAAATCATGTGAGGACTACAATAATATTACTACTATATATAAGGCACAACAAAAGGGCTTTTGTAGTCCTCACAAAACTTTCCCAAGAAATGTCAAACTTTTCAATTAATTACTTCTAAGTCCTAATTTTTTTTTTTTTTAAAGTCAAATTAATTCTTATGGTCTACTTTTTAAAAGCTGTCGAACATTCTGCCTTATTTACTTGTTTTCTATCTGGTATTTTGTACCCGCATTGGAGCTCACCTAATGCAGATTAGTGTCGCATAGGGCCCAATAGGGGAAAGCGCTCCCTCCCAAGGATTTTTTCGTATCCAGGCTCTAACTCGAGACCCCTGATTAAGGGAGGAACAACCCCTGCACTTTATTTTCCTTGTTGTTTTTTTCTATTGATTTTATCTATTAACCTAAAAAATAGTAATTTCTTCGCTAGATATTCTTGCTTGTTGCTACGCTTTCATTTGTTGCTTATGATAGATTTTACATGTAAGAATTTCTTTTACTTTATATTTATATTATGAAATTTGAGAATTTTTGAAAATTCTTTTACTTTCTATTCATACTTTAATGAGCTCATATGTGTTTACCAAGATTAGTACAAAAATGATTTTAAGATATTTTTAAAAATTATTAAATGATGCCATATAATGTTAAAATAAAGATAATATTATCAGTTAAGATCAAGTTATCTTTAAAATCTCTTGTTTGATTAACTAAAATTAATGTTTTAAACACAAAATGAGTTTGAAGTAGGACGGAATTAGAGTGTTAGCTACCGATTTGATCGGATTCGGTAGCACTTTGGTCCAACTTCTGTATTTATTTTAAAAGTTCGTTAAATATGTACAAATTATTAATTTAGAACTAAATAACTTAAAAAATTAGGATTCAAAACTCACATATTTCAAATTATGGCTCCGCATTTAATTTGAAGTAAATAATTTCATCAAAATGAAAGTTACAATATTAAAGGATGAAATGAAAGTTTTGCTTTTATATATTGGAAATATAATTATTTAAAGTTTAATTATTATCAGCATAAATTATATTTTTTTAATTAAAAATTACTTTTTATATCTGGATCGTGAAATTAGTATATATAATTAGTATATATAATTAGTATATATATATGAACAAAATGTTTTCATACATGTTAAATCAAATTTTATGATACTTACTATTGTTGTCCTCTTAGATACATAATTGTACCAAATGTGTTCAATATTAAATTTGAACATGACACCTCTACCCATAATTTTCCGAGCATTCTGTTTACTTCCCATTCTTTCTGAAATACCAAAAATACAATGTGTGTAGAAGAGAGTTTTTTCTTATTTGGATGAAATATAATTAATCAAGCATTAACAGAATGATGCAATATTGTTCTCTCCAGATATTAGAATGATATGCATCTACAGTAAAATGGAGATAAAGATTATGGTTGATAGAATTGAACGTCAGCGAAGCCTGAGCGGGCGCGGAGAAGGAAAGGCCAAACACTTCGGCCTAACGGGAATGAGGGCACAACTTAAAGAACAACTTACTCTATTGACGTAATATTCATTCATAGTGGCCAGGCGGACCGTTCTGAAGACTACGGGCCCTAAGAAAGCCAGAAAGAAAAAAACCATCTCAGAACTGGACGCTAACCCTATATTTATCTGAGTCTTATGTTAAAAAGGACTTGCTTTTCGTTCGTCTTCGCCCAAGTGTGGCTAATGCTATAATAGGAACTGAACTCATACTTCTAACTCTTCCCCCCGGAACGTCTTCTTTAAGAGCATGAATAAGGTGGATTTTTCCGTGGGTCCTCGCCATCTGAATCAATTCTGAACGAACAGTATCTCTATCTGGCTTTG